>NW_024870746.1:15312500-15912500 GCF_019054845.1 Dipodomys spectabilis
TAAAAGATATAAATTATATATCATAGTTTCTCACATTTTGTATATTTATTAAGGTTTTATAAGACATTCATAAATATATAAGAAATTTATAAATTCAAATATAATATATATAGTAATCACTTGGAAATGATACATAATGTCATTAACAAATACAACAGAAAAATAAAAAGCCTCTCTCTATAAAATTAACAAACAATATGTAAAAATCTATGTTTATAAAAGATAAAAAGAGATTACTGATGGACATTTAAAAAGACCAACTCATATGAAGATACTTCTTGACAAGAAGTCTCAAATTGTAAGAGTACTATCTGTCTCTATACTACTTTGAAATTTTAATTTAAACATACTAAAAACCAAATAATATGTCAGAATCATTCAAAATTTAGGGAGATAATAACTAGAAATACAAGTCACAGTAGTTTTAAAAATAAAATAATTGGTAGATATTTAAGCCATGTGATGCAGAAAGAGAGATAAATCAAATGACCTACACAGAAATAGATAGGGACATGTGGGGATATACTGTGTGATAAGATATCCGGCACTTGTCAGCAAGAGGTAAGTCAAGTATCTTCTACGTGCTTGTTGGCCATTTATAAGATAATAACTACATTTAAAATCTTCCGCCTTTATCAAATAAGATTGCACAGGGATTTAATATTAAATATTACTAAAGAAACCCTACAATATCAAGAGAATATACCCATGACTATTTTTAGAATAACATAAAGAATTCATAAAAAAATACTGATAAACATAGCTACATAAAGAACTGAAAGGCTGTCATGCTAACAAATGTCCATAAATGTGTTTGAATGACAATAGCAAATGAGGGAAAATAACTGTACCTTAGGAAACAGTTTCTTCCCCTCACCTAAAAAAGCCATTTTACAATAATATAAGTAGGTAAATTTTTTCCAGTAGTATAACTAGGTAAACTGAACAAAGAGAAACAGCATACATTAAAGAGTACAAATAGCCAATAAAATACCCACATCTTTAAAAATAAAAAAAGTTCAATTAAAAAGTTAGAGTACCCTATTAAATTGGCAATCATTTTTTAAAAAGAAAAAAACTAAAAGCCAGTTTGGACAAAAACATAAGGAATCCTTTGCATTGCTAGTAGAAGTACAAACTGATAATCTTATTGAAGAATATTAAAGGATATGTTTTAATTTATAAAATAAACTCCAACTTCTACCCAAAATCCCACTCATAGAATTATCCAAGAAAAATGTAACAACATAAATGTAAATGATTTTAGGAAGATAAGTGTTATAGTGATTGTCCATTAATTACAGTTAGGAGTTATTACAGTAGAAGTATCCTCTTTTCTTCTTTTTCTTTTCTTTCCTTCTTTATTCTTTCTCTCTTTCCTTTTCTTTATCTATCTGATCTATCGATCTATCCATCCATCCATCCATCCATCTTATGGACATTGAATGAAATGTTTGACACAATTTATATTTATTAACCCAAGTGTTAATTGACACAGCACAGGAGACTTCCCTCACTCTTGTTTCCTTCCATTTGAAGGGGATGCCCAATTGTTGGGAAATAATTTAATGTAATTGAAAGATAGCTCAACCCAAGGCTCTGTAGACAGTCATGTTGAAAAGAGAGACTCAGAGTTTGGCCTAGCAAGGTCTAATACCGGCAAGTCGAAGGTGTCTGTCTGCACAGTGAGTTTTTAAATGACTGGGAAGTCTATCTCTCATTGTGCGCTATTTGAAAACCCATTTATCTGAACATACATACTACATAAAAGTTTCTGAGCTTCATCAATCATAAGTATGGTATTTTTGGTGTCTCATCTGTCTTACTGTTTTATCATATTTCTTATAGGCCCTGAACATCTATAGCAAAGAAAGATTTAATAGGGTTCCAAAAACCTACAACTTGATTTTGTAGAGTTCTGACTGTGTTCTGAATGCCATGATAGGTACTAGGAGGATGGTGATTTACAACCAAGGACAGGTATTAGGAAAACAACTCCAAAGTTTTTCAGAGGTATAAATTCAGAGAAAAAAACAATTCAGAGCATTAAAGGAGTGTGTAGCAAGAAAACTTACCTGTTTATGGTGTATAAGAGGGCAAGAAGGGATTTAGGAGAAAAAAATAAAGGAAACATTTAAGAGGATATGTAAAGGATTGAAAGAGATCTTTTATGGGACCCATGACCTTAGGGAATAACTCATGTGGCTTGATGAATGGACCAACACCAGGGCATGCATTGCAGTCACCGAGATGAGATTATGGGCAATTTAATTCAGGTACAAAATTTAAACTCACACACACACACACACACACACACACACACACACACACACACACACACACACACACACAAATATCTTTGGAGATCTCAGATCTTTTACTTTTGAGGTAAACTCTTGGTAGAAGCTCTGAGAAGGTGAATTAGAATGGTTCCAAGCTGACTTGACTAGCAAGAGAGTTATCAAATGCTCCTGAGGTCAATTCAACATGAATTTGAAGAAGTGTGTAAATTAGTTTTCTGTGCTTGGCACCAAGGGTTTATAGTAGGAAATAGATTTTTGATAGTCTATGAACACAAAAGACCTGCTGGGCATATCTAATCTGGAATATTTTTGTCTTGGCCTTCTGAGCCCAGCCATTCGGAAGTGGTGGCACTGTTAGAAGAAACAGATGGCATGTGAGAGAGCGTGGTGCTGAGCTCAAAAGTAAGATTATGAAACAAGGCACTGCTTGCAATCCAGATTGGTAGAAGCACTCCTAAAGGGAAACAAAAGTGCACCAAACCCAGCAGACCAAGAGAGTCTTGGAAGTAGTGAGCTGATGATTAGAGCAAATGACACTGGTGGACAGATGGGACTTGGCTGCCCTCTTGTTCCATGACATCTGGAGTCTTTCCTGAAGGCAAGAATGACTAAGTAAGCTCCAGAGTACCTGGATAGTTTAGAAGAAGTGAACTGACTTGGAGACAGATTTATTCTCTAAAGGGATAAAATGTCCTTCAACTAGACATATGTATGCTCACAAAAACATATATTAAAGGATATTCTCCAAAAGTGCTTCTCTGATATGAGGTATGGTTTTCAGGCCACATTTATAATTTCTTTTACTTGTATCTCAAACTGTTTACCTATAAAATATTTTGTTAATTTTCTGTATGTTTTGAAAATTTTACAAATACACAAGCACAGATTGCATGAAAAAATACTACTAAAGGGATGTAAAAGTTTGTAAAGATATTTTGCATGTTTTTCCTACTAATTTTTAATTACTACAGCATTGCTAATATTAATATTAATATTTCTACTTCAACATGCTATCCTTTTCTTTTTTCAAAATCATTTTCCAATTGGTCTGAATACTATCACAGAGAAAAAGGTAGGACTGGAAAAAGCTCTCCTTTTTCTTTATCAGTGAGCCATTTTATTTCCTATACTATATCTAATTGCATACACTGGGAAAATAAGTTTTGTCTTGGAATGATGAAAAGATGAGGGGGTTGGAAGAAGAAAGGAACAATCTCTTCCAACCCAAATGGAAAGCCAAAGAGAGTTTGGGAGAACCGTTAGAATGCAGTTTCCTGTGCCTCTACCTCTATAATCCAGGGCAAGTTTTGGAAACAGAGAAAGTTATTTAGTATATGAAGAAGGATGCCAAAATCAGACATTCCCCCACCTTTTCCTTGGAAGACACTTGTACAAGGTTGGCTCAAGAGAGTGAGAGATGAGTCCAGCTCAGAACCGTACAGTCTGACTATAGAAAGAGCTTGACTTTCTTGGTTCTCATATCCTCTAGAATGACTAAATACTGACACAGATATGAATAGTTTCCTGAGCCTACATACATACAGACTCAGGGTAGCACCAACAATATTCTTTTATAAATTGAAAATTGTGATATTATAGGTTTTAAATTTTATATTTGTGTGATGGTTTTTTTTTTTCAAATCTTGGGCAAGACAGTTCTAGAGGCTGTAGCTGTCCTGCATCTGTACTATCGTAAAGAAAAAGTAGAATGAGTAGAACTTGTTGCTCAGAACTAAGTTATAAGGGCTGAAAGAAGTTTAGAAAACCAATAAGGAAAGCTAAGCCATGGTATGTTGGAATGAACGGTGAGAATCAAATCTATGGAATCTTCCATAGTCTATGTCATTGCAGAGTCCATATTGGTGTCAGTTACCTTTTTTTTTTTTTTACCTCTGGTTTCCAATAATTTATTCCTTTCTATGCTCTAATCTGGACCTTAAATTTTACCTTTGTCAGCCATCATACTTCTACTCCCATGATAAAGGGTTTTACAGGATTATTCCAAGATACAGCAGAAGGAGTTTCTCTTTCTGGATCCAATATGCTGTGTGCTACAGCTACCATATCTACGCAGAAGACCTAGTTTTCCCCAACATCTAGTGAGCTCTGCTGACACACTGAAAGGTTGGTTCTTGCTAATGAGCTCTAACCAATCTGCATCATAGGCCCTGTGCATCAGGGCCACTCATTGGCTGTAAAACAGCTCTAACTAGTGGTATCTTAGAGAAGTCGACATTCCTTCTCTCCAATGAAGTCAGAAGCTCAGCACCAATGGGTGGTACATTTTCCTCCTAGAGTCCTGTTCCTTAGACTAGAAATGCTAACTTCTCCTAATATTTATGATTACTGCACTCTTTAGGGTTTCCATTTGTCCCTTTTAGGAGCTATTCCTCTTTAATTAATTATAGTAAGGCTTCATATTAAGTGTTCCAAATTCAAATTACTGGTGTGATATTTTTTTGTCTCCTGACTAGTCCCTAACTGATAAAATCACCAGGGTGCCTCCTTTTCCTTACATGAACTTCATATGGCATGTGCCCAGCCCCTCCCCAAATCAGATGGTGCTAACATTACACCTGCCACTGTCATCAGTGTCAAGTCACATGCAGTTCTGTCCACCATGGGGTTATGACTAACTACTCTGTCAACTAATGTAATATACAAACCACCCACCTAAATATAACCAGCACTGAATTGTGAAGAAGTACAGGAATAACCACCACAAAATCCCCACTAGCTATAAAGGAAAATGGAAAAGGAACAGCCATTCTGATCCATAGTAAACACAGATACAGTGTTCTGGGGGGCACATTCCAGCATGTGCACATGACACACACACACACACACACACACACACACACACACACACACACACACACACACACAGCATTCCATGTGCAGTATCTTCCATGACCATATATGAGGTAGGGATTGAAGAGAATCAAAATATACAGAATACCTATTGCAAAAGAGGGCGTGTGTGTAGAAATGAAATGGCATATAAAACATCAGCCATGAAACAGGTGCTAAGTAAACCTGACTGTGATTGCCCTCTATCTACTTAACTGGTCATTGTCTGCAGTATCTAAATTTATCCATCTAAATGCTGGGCTTAGTACATTTCTGATTATCACATGACAGACTGCTCTTTTTCTTATTGTTATTTACCAAGAGCATATAGACATGCTCTTCCAACAGCCAGAGGTTCTGAATGATGCTGTAATTAAAGTACTTCTCCTTGTGCTTACAACATGTCAGCCACTACTCAGTTATGATGTTTTTCTGTACTACCTGTGTCTAAAGAGGAAGTTACTGTTATCAAGCCGGTAGTTTATCCCAATAGGCTCTTAAATTCCAGAATTTTACCATTTGCATTTAACTTTTTCCATTTAATATTAATGTGACTTTCAGACTATGCTGGTGAAAGTTCAGAAGAATCCTTTTGGGACAATAAAGGAGGGCAGCTATAAACACTGTCCTGTAGACTTTGCTCTAGTAGGCTGCTTTAAGCCGGGGGGGGGGGGGGAAGCGTTGCATATTACCAATCTGAAGGAACATGCTGATTTTCTTCATGTTCTTATTTCTTTGCTAATTAAAGCACAATTGGAAATGTGCTGCTTACATAGCTCAGTCTATTAAGTGACTTAAACTCCAGAGAACTAGAAATCTTTAGTATGGTGGTGTCTCCGTGATGCAGAAGTGTTCTCAATTTTCCTCAGGTTTAGCATCAACCCTATTTATTGCATTGGTTAGCTCTATATGATCTGCCAAAGCAAGATAATATAGAGTCTAGTGGCCAGTTCACTGAGGCTCTGATACTTATTAGAAGGATATGAGACTTTGCTTTATCCTTCAAAACAAAAACAAATTGCAGACTGCAATGACAGTACTTAACAGAGGTATTGTATACATATATCAAAACAGAAGCTGTTAGGTAGCTTAGTTCTGGATTGTGACTATAGTCACTAGGAAAATCTCTGACAGTGTTTAAGAAATAAACAGCAACTGAATTTTAAAATCTAAAAGAATTTGTCACAATACAACTGAAGGTTGGCTACACAAAATACAATGGGAAAAGAACACAATGTTCATTTATTTTCTATGCTATGATATAGGCCCTCTGGATTTTTAATAACCAAGGAAACAAAACTATCAGGCTATTTATGTCAAGAAGAAAGAGATATCTAGGGATCTGGAAAGCACTGCAGGTTGGTCTCATAAATGTGAGATTTCATCAGCACTATACATGTCATGAAAAAGCTGGTAATGTATTTGAAGAGACTTTACCATTAGCATTTTGGCAAGCATGTCAATGAGTCCAAGAACTTCTTAAGATAATATTAAAATGGGAAGACTGTTCACATTAATGACAATGCCAAGGTGGTATTCTCCAAAAGTTTGAAAGGCCAATTCCATGACTTGTAGGGGTATTGTCACCTCTGAGATAATCTTATTCTCCATAAGAATGCAAATCAACTTTTATGCTAGCTCTAAATATACTTTTTAATATGATAAATATTTCTCAAAATTGCTTGGTTAATCTAGAGCATTTTTAACTTAAGAGTTTAAAACACACACTCATGTATGTGTTTCTACAAAGTCTTGACATATTTATTACAATATCATCTTGATCCTGATATGTGAACATTACATATATGTTTTACCATATTTCTAAAGCATAGATTAGGCTCATGTAGTTTTCTTATAGTTTTATAAAATCCATACTTTCATAAATCTTATACTTTTATAAAATTAATATTAAACAAAAATATAAATGTGTGCAGCTTTTCAATACTTTTGTATTACCGAATTTAACATTTTATCTCAGACTTAAAGGGATATTTGGAAACCTTCTTTTTGTACATTGCTTCCAGGAATCCTTTCTACAGATATTTTGACGTTTTGTCTGGACATTGTAGACCATATATATCAGGATATTATTGAACAGCTTTAATTATTGGAAATGTGTTTTTTATGTTGAACTCAAATCTTTTGTCCTCATATTTGCCCTTTTAGTGGCCTAAAAAAGTTGAAAAGATATGTCATGCCTTTTTCCAGGCTTATCACCAACACTTCTTGATTCCCCAACCTGTTAAATCCCTGGTTTGTTTGCTGGAGGATACTGGTTATTTTTGGCCAATGTTCATCATAATAGTGGCATCTGGAATTGAACACCATCCATCAACACATACTCCAACCAAAGAGCTTTTATTTATTTTCTGACATAATTCAGTCATTTAACTCATATTTTATACATAAAAATAATACAGTATCCTTGAAAAGGATTATCATTCTCTATGTCGTAATCTCTAGAATGCCACTTGATCTCTGCCATGACTTAACAATCTAACCTTCAGCTGCACAAGTTCAGTAGCTATATATTTTTGGTTATTTAATTTTAATACAAAGAACCCAGGCATCCAATATTTTCTCTATTCAGTGAATAATTAAAGATATACTTTCTGAAGAAATTGAGAAAAAGCCTAAGATCGAATGTAATAGCCTATACTCAAATGTAGCTCTAGCATCAATGTCCTCAATAGACCCTCCTGTGTTTCTAGCATTTGAGCATCCTATTGTGAAAAGGGTTAGTTCTCCTCAACAACTTTAAGAGTAAATGAAGCCTCTCAGTCAACAAAATCTACTTCTGGATATGTACATTCAATTTCTTTCTATTTCTCACAATTATATATCAACAAACACTTAAAGACCATCAATTGTGTGACATAAAAGGGAAGATGAAAACAAGAAAGCTTAAATCCTGGAGGAATCTAATAGTGCAGACCTAGGTTAAAATTTAACCTCTAGTGATAATTGCATAATCTGATCATAGTACAACTCTTGACCAGAGGTTTGGAGTGAATTCCTTGGCTCTCACTGTATTCTCTTTAACTGTCAACCCTTTAACTGTGGCATGGTGACATTTTCCTATTGTTGCTGGTCTCTCAGTGATAACACATCCTTTTCTGAGTCTTTAACCCTTCTCACATCTCTGCGAATCATCCTTTCCTTTAACTCTATCAGAGCTACCTCAGATGTATTCTGCTTTATGTCAAGATGTTAATCATATCAGAGATGTGAGATCTCTTATTAATAAGAACAAAATGATGTGAAAAAGAAACAACCAAGCACTAGAAATACTTCAGCAAAGCTAAAAATTATTACTAAAATTAAAATGCTAGTAGAAGGGCAAGAAGGAAGTCTCTCACCAAAACACAGTGTGAAAAAAGGCCCAGAGTAGAAAAGGAGGAAGAAAAGTATAACAGAATGTAGTACTACTACAGGGTTCTCAAAACAATGAATGTAACTACTCATATAAGTAGCAAATCTAAGAAATTCCAGAAATCTCAGGAAAAAAGAAATTATAAAAAATATTATGTAATAAGTGTAAAAACATACCACAGGGCTCACCAATACATTCAAACTAAGATCACCTCTGTGCAGTGAGAGTGATGGTGTGTTGGGAACAGGCTCTTTCCTAGGGGTGTTTCTGGCTTCAGGACCACCCAGCAGACTACCTGTACCTTGCTGGGAGATATTCCTTCCTTCCTCCTTTCTTTATCAGATACAAATCTGAATTGTGGAATAAGTGCTTCTTCCACTTTCTTTTGGTTATATTATCCCTCTATTATTTTCTACCTTTGCCCTGATAAGTCATTTGTCAAATGTGAGCTATATGCTCATTGTTTCATATACTATATGTTTCACAAAATCCACCAAGTGAAAATATCTACCCCAATATACAGATGATGGAATGTAACTTATATGACTGAGAAACTAGCTTAGGGTCACATAGGTAAAAAGTGAGAGAACCCCAATTCTAACCCAGGTATATTTATATCCAAGCACAAGTGTCCATAATTCCTTAGTTCTTAAATTTGTCATCTGGAAGCTTTCATGAAAACATATTTTTTTTAAAAAAACACATTTTTAAAAAAAGAACCTCATTACACCAACGTGTTCAGAGAAATATTATTCACACAACAGCCCAGATTAGATATGACTCACATGCTCATGAGCAGATTAATGGATAAAAGTTGCATGGACTGTCCATTCAATGGAATAGCATTTTTCAAATAAAAAGGAATGAAGTACTGATGTAGGTGATCTCACGGATGAACCCTGAACACATCATGCTAAGTAACAAATTCATAAAAGTTGTCATACTCAGGATTCAATTCATATAAATGTTTGGCATGGGCAAGAATCTAGAGGCAGAATGATTAGTGGTTATAGGGCTAAGGGGAGAAAAGAATGGGAAATGACTGTTACAGGCTATCGTATTTTGATGCCAGATAAGGAAAATGTTTTAAATTAAAAGCAGTAAGGATGGTATTACTGTGAAATGCATAAAACACCCATAAACAAAATAGTATACTTAAAAATGTATGCATTGAATGGTATGGGAATTTAACTCAATAAAAGTATACAATATATGTATATTAAATAAATACATATATATATATATATATATTAAAACTGTCCTGACACATCAAAACAAAGGTAAAAAGTCTTTCAAGTCAAGTCATATTATACAAAATATGCGAAGAAACAAATTTGTTTTGATAAATTTCAGATTGACATTCAAAACAGCAGCTCTACTATTATAATCAGTTGATTCACTCACACATTAAATTTGGGGGATATGTTATTTTTATTTTAAATTTATGTCAAAAGGTAAAGAAATAATAGCTTCCTGTACTCCAAGCTAAAAATGTTTTATTAATGCTACCAATCTGTACCTCTGTAGCTAATTTTTAATTTCATTACATATTTTTTCATAACCTGGGGCATTACTTGCATATCAGGCTAGCAATTACAAAGGACATGTCTACCGAGTGCAAACTCAGCCTTAATCAATCCCATTTATCTTTGTAATAGTTCAATTCTTGGATAAGAAAATGTTTTTCCATATGCATTACATAATTTTTTTAACCATTAGCTATAGAACATGTCAATTTGCCCACTGACAAAGATTGTATAAACCAAAGTTAAACTCAATGTCATTTGGTATCCTATGCAATTCAAAAATAAGCCATATTCTGATGTCAAATTATTTACTAAGTTTTTTGGTGTTTTTATTTTACTCTAAATGATTTAATCCCATCCAACGACAGTGGCCTGAACTAAAGCCCTCATCTGCTCTGAAATCCAGGTATTACCGATTTTAATACTTGTTAGTATAAGTAGTTAGGATAAAACACAAATGCTTTCAGATAATACAAACGTTTGGGATAGTGAAAAATATGGTATGAAATATTGTTTTAAGGAAATATAAAGTGACTTATAAAAGTCACTTTCAGCAAAATGCTGAAAGCAAGCAGCTATATTGACATACTATATGTAAGTCACTATGTGTAGAAGAAATAAGTCTCTAAAATGGCCTCCAATCACCCTCCTGGACTTCACTCCTTTGTGCAAACCCCTCCCTTGGAGTGTGGGAGGGACTTAAGTTTCTGGGCTTAATGGAGTATAGTGAAAGCAATTAGATTCATTTCTGATATTAAGTTACAAAAATGTGGTCATTATCTCAGATGCTCTCTCCTGTCCTCTGGCTTCCTTGTTCAGAGGAAGCTAATGTCCAGGTATAAACTGCTTTTGGGAGGCCTCATGTAACAAGACACAACTGTGTAACAGCCAGGGGAATTATAGCCCCTAAAAATAGGTTCGGAATGAATCTTCCCATCCACTGAGCCTTCACATGAGACAGTCACCCTGGTGGACAGCCTTATTGCAGCCTTAGAGAGATCTCAAGCCTAGACACAGGGCAGAGCTGCTCCCAGATTCCTGATTGAGAAAATGATAAGACATTAAATGTCTTATTAAGCCCCTGTGTGTGTGTGTATAATTTGGCACACAGTGCAAAGAAACTAGACTAGAACCCAGTATTTGAATTCCAAAAAATAAAATAAAGGGAAAAAGCAGTCTAAATACATGTCATATATATTTTTCCATCAGAAGGAAAAACACTGTATTCTCAACAAAATTAATAATACAAATAATGTTATAAATTTCATAATTTAAATGTAACTATTAAGGTCGAACATGTGTGTTCAAAAACAATGTAATCATGCCACTTCTCATGTTGAGAACTCAGTACATTCCAATGTTCTGAAAATAAAAGACATTTTGCTATGCCTAAATGCCCTGGGTGTGTTCTGACTCCAGTTGTACGTACTGTGTGCATTTAGTCTTAGGTTTCTCTTACCTTGTGTTGCATACATCAAACCTGATGATGTTGCACATGTTATTGTCTAGTTTCTGCACAACTTGCAGGGTTCAGCTTCTTGCCTCTGAGAAGTTCCTCTAAGCCCATGATTCCACCCTGCCCTGACTACCACCGTTTAGTTTTGCCTCAGGTTTTTCTCCTTTGGGCTTTCTCAGTGGCAACTTGTACAATGTCAAGCATTGGAATTTATATTATTGTTAATGTAACAGACAGAGGACATAAAATGTGATTTCAATAAAAAGTTAAGTACTTAATTACCATTTAGAAATAATAAAACTACCTCTACCACAAATTTACAAAGGATAACAGAAATACACAGACTGAATGCATCTCATATTAAATGCTTAGAACCAGAAGTGTTTCAAGTGTAGATTTAAAATTTTTGTAAAATTTGTGCAGAATTTACCATTTGAGCATTCCTAACGTAGGCCAGGCTGGCTTAAAACTATGTAGCTCAAGATTCAAACTCTAGATCCTGCTGAATCAGCCTAATCCTGCTGAACACTGGCATTGTAGACATTCACTACCATGCCCAGCTTAAATGCTTAAACTCTCTACTTTATGTCTATAAAACTAGATCCTTTATATTTACAACATGTACAAGAAATAGTTTTCAGATATATCTTATACTACATTATTTTAGGCCTCTCAGGCAAAATTGGTTTAAGCAAATTATTATAATTTGTTAATCCTGGTTCCTGGAATATTAAGTAAAATAATATATATGGGTCAAATTTTGAAAGAAAGTACTATATAAATGCTAAGTACTATTAACTACCATTTCCTTTTTATTGAGTAGCATTGTAGACATATGTCATTAGATGAGGCCTACCACAGGAGGATTAAAAACTCTTACAAAATAGTTATATAAGGGCTGAAGGTGTGGCTCAAGTGGTAGAGCTTAGGAAGCCCAGTGCAGTGAGTTCAGATTTCAGTCAAATACCAAAAACAAATAAAACTGAAGAAATGTAGTACGAAAGTTTAACACAAAGAACTTTGGAATAGCTGATGGAATACTATTGAGTCCAATAGGACTATGGTGCCTTTAATGTTGCAAACATTGACAGCAGATCTGCCATCTTTAAATTTAGTCTTATCTTCCCAGGTAGATAATTTTTTTTTAAATATTAGAAAAAACTGACAGTTTTCTAAAACTGACAGTTTCTTTTAATAATATTCCATGATATTTTCTGT
The DNA here is from genome assembly GCF_019054845.1 of Dipodomys spectabilis. Taxonomy (NCBI): domain Eukaryota; kingdom Metazoa; phylum Chordata; class Mammalia; order Rodentia; family Heteromyidae; genus Dipodomys; species Dipodomys spectabilis. The sequence goes on from NW_024870746.1 coordinate 15,325,227, forward strand.
GAGAGGCAAGTTCTCCAGAATAAAGTTCTCAAAATATATGTAAGACTTACTTATGGCTTCATCTGTGGATATATTTTATAGGTAAACTCACATCACTACAGGATAGATTCATAAAACTAAACATTTTGCATAGGAACAAGGTGTTATCTCATAAGTAATCCAACCAATAAATAGTAATATTTACAGTATAATAATACATTTTAAGGGGCTGGGAAGGTGGCTCAGTGGTAGAGTGCTTGCCTTGCATGCCTGAGGCCCTGGGTTCAATTCCTCAGCACCACATAAGCAAAAAGAAAAAAGCTGGAAGTGGCGCTGTGGCTCAAGTGGTAGAGTGCTAGCCTTGAGCTGAAGAGCTGAGGGACAGTGCCCAGGCCCAGAGTTCAGGCCCCATAACCGGACCCCCCCCCCAAAATAATACATTTTAAGGTAAATAGAATCCTATAATTGGAATCATGTAATTATCTCTTATTAATACATTTCTGCCTAAAGCATCACTAAACTCTAGCACTCATTTCTAAGTTTGGTAATGATGCACACACACTGAGTGATCTCTCTAAAACCCTCATGATTAGATTGTATTACTTACCTAATTGTATCATTGGTCTCTGAGATAGCTTTCAAGTACGCTTTCAAATAAAAATAATTAAAGCAGTACTTCCGAATCCTAAAGCCTCGCCAGCGTCTCTGAATCTATTAGTGTAAATAAGGAGATAAAGCATGTCATGAAACATTTTTATTAGAAACACTAACAGTTCTTTAAAATCAAGATTATGCATGATAATTCACATCAAGCAAAGTCTTAGCTTTCCACTAAAAAAATGATAGTACATTAGTTACAAATGTAGATTGCATTCATACATTTATCATAAAATATTACATAGCACAAAGTAAGTATAGGTTACTACTACTTGTATGTATAATTGGCTACTAAAATATTTAAATGTTGCCTTATAAATTCCTATCATTTCTACTGACAGATCAGCTGGCGTGAAGATTGCATTTGTCCATTGAAATAATTTTAAATTCACTTTTTAAATTCATTGATATCAAAATTTTTAAAATACTGCTGAGATAAATTTTCCTCCCTCCCTCTTTCTTCCCTCCCTTCCTTTTCTTTTTTCTCCTCTCATTCTTTCTCTTTCTTTCATTATCTCTCTCTTTCTTTCTTTCTTCCTTTCTTCATTCACCCTTTCTTTCTTTTGAACTGCAGTTTGAATTCAGGGCCTCACACTTGGTAGGCAGATATTTTACTGTTGAACCATTCCTCTAGACATCTTTTGAGCTAGTTATTTTTTAAACAAAGGCTTGCTTCCTGATGGAGTGAGTGTGTACCAGTATGTGATCCACATATTTACATTTCCCATGCAGCTAGGATGCCATGCATGTGCCTTTATATATCCATTTATTGGTCAAGAAGTGGTTTTTTCCCCTGGGCTGGCCTCAAACCCCAATCCTCCATCCATTTATCTGTGCAGCAGATAATTACTTGTAATATCTCATTTATAGGTAAGAAAATAGTTACAAAAAGAGGGCACATAAATTTCCTATAATTACACAGCTAACAGTCATAGATCCAAAAATGAAATTTGTTGTTCAGCAAAGCCTTTCAATACAAAGTCGGAAAGGAAGCAAAACATTATTTTTGAATGATTGAAACTGATAATCTGTGAAATCAATTTTGTAGAAATACCTTGAATTTACCTAAAGGCACCAAAGAAGAAGAAGAGCATGTGTTGAGAAATACTAACTGAGCAAGCTATAAAGTTTTCAGTTCTTCCTCTACAATTTTCCAATAGTTTGTCTATATGAATGCCTGACAAGTTACAAAGAATTGTGTTAGGACATGAAATCTTTGTAAGTTTTCACCTAACAAAATACTTATCTTCTCTAAACATGCCTTTTCACTCAAATAGATATTGATACTATTGAGACTAGGACCTAATTTATTATGGTTTTTCCCAAAGTCTATGTTTTTTTACCTAAGATATTTATTTTCAAATATTTATAAGTGGAATACTGACAAAAAAGGGAATAAAGTTTACTTGAATTTGCATCCTGTAATTTTCTCTGTATTAAAACATGGCAATTAAATATATACTTTTACAGTCATTTTTAATCTGTGAAAATTCAGAATTTGAGATTTTGAAAACATATTTTATAATGTGTATGATAATGAAGATATGCAAAACAACCCATGAAAACAAACCAGAGACTAGCTATCGAAAATAAAACCATGTCATATAGCAAAGGTTACAGAAAATGCTTTCCAAATTATCTTAGTGTTCAGTTCTTTGATCTAAGAAAATAATAGTTTTTCTAATATTATAAGGTACTCAATTGTGAAAATCTCTTTAGTCAGACCAAAAGCACATTATAGCTGATGAAGAGGAGGAATTGAAACAAAACACTTTCTAATAAAAACAATAACCAATTAGAATATCAGACATATGTATATCTTAATGCCTTTCCTTGGCTCATGTGATCTAAACTTACAGCATCACTCTGAGATGGAGATTATTATTAGTCTCATTTGAGAAAATAGAAAATTGACTCCTCAAAAAATTAAATTAACTGTGTAAGGCCATATAGATATATGAAAGGATCCAAATGTTCAGCTGTGTTACTGGCAAATCTTTCATCTGCAATAAAAGGAGTTATTCATGTTGTGTTGGGAAAATGGGGAGATACCCAAGAGTGCACAGAGAGGGACTAACTTTGGGAGAAAAGTTTCAACAAACTTTTGATAAAATAAGATTAATACTGTCTGAAAACGTCAAAACTGCATGCCAAAATACTGAGAAGGGTGACTAATGACTGTTTATGATCAGGTAATACTAGAGTAGTAGGTGTGCCAACTTATTATTCTATTGTGTTGTGATCTACTGATTTCTTTTATTTTGAGACAATACTGTGCCACATAGTTCATGCTACTATTTTTAGCCCAGGTTGTTGTGGAACTGGTGACCTCTTGCCTCAGTCTCCTGAGTTTTGAGAAGACAAGTGTGCACTACCATACTCAGCTAAGTATGTCCATTTCCAAGAAAAGAGATCTGCAAGAACAAAAACTAAGACTGTCTGAAAATGTGCTAAAACCAGATTTTTCCTGTATAAAAAATGTCATAGGTGCCTTCCTTCTCCATGTCCAGCAATCCCTGGAAACACTATGGAACACTCAGGAACTCTGCTTATAGTGTGCTCGCAAAAACTTCTAATGTCCTAATATCCTAGATGTTTACTCAAGGCAGAATAAAATCCTTTTCAAGACAAATTATTTTATTTACGATTAGGTAGTGAAGAGCATATAGTAACAATAGGATAGCTAGTAAGCTAAAACCCATCAATCAGTCTTTAACTGGCTTCAGGCAGGATGTGTGTGTGTGTGTGTGTGTGTGTGTGTGTGTGTGTGTGTGTGTGTGTGTGTGTGCGTGAGTGTGTGAGTGTGTGTGTGTGTGTGTGTAAAATGCTAGACGAATGAAACATCAGTGTGGGTGAGGGAGGTGCCCTCAGTACAGGGAAGATCTAAAATTTATTGAGCTCCTTGAATGTGCCAAGTATTATATTTACTGCAGTAACTCTCACAAAATCCTTGTGAACAAAGCATGGTCTTCCAAGTGTAGTGAAGAAATCAAGTGTAAGTAATCAGCCCAAGATCACAACACCAGTAAGAGTAAATAGCGGAGTCAGGAAACAAGCTCAGATCTGTCTTACTTTATAGCTCATGATCCCTCCACTAATACCCTACAGAATAAATAGACTATTTTTGCATTTTTAAAAATACCAGTTTCTTACACTGTTGAGAGCCCATTTTAACAAAGGATAGATATAAAAAGATACAACATAGTAGAGATTCTACCATACTACCTTCTATAAGCATAAATGACATTTTGTATTTTTCCTACATATTCTAGAACTAGTGAATAAATGTAATTTTTTAAAAGTACAATCCAGGAGCAGAATGAATTTTAATTTTTTTTCAGTTCAAGGTGAATGGGTTACAACTTTCTAAATAAAAAATACTAAAAATAGCTAATATTCATGCCCTTCAATGTAAATAGCAACTTTCAAAAGAGATTGGTATAAAACAATTATTGTCATCGATCAGCTCTGAATAGATAATGTTAAACAAAGTCATCCTGTGCTCAGCAGATTACAGCTTGTTAACGGGCAAGTTCTAAATGACCTCTTAAGCTAGTCAAATCAATGATGCATATTTCTCATTAAGTAACATCAAAATGTAAGTGGTCTTATAAATAATGTTTATTTTAAGCACTAAAACAAATGGCAAAACCTAGATGTATCAAAAGCCATCTGCTCATAGAAAAGATTTTCTTCCACTGGGTTTATTTTTATTCTTGAAAATCTATAGTAACCTTAATTGCCATGGGAAGAGAGAAAAAAAACGTATCTTCTCTTCTAAAATTAAAATTAAGACATGGAAAACAAATTCACTGATAATAACACACCTAGAATCAATGCTCTAAATATAGAGAAGAGTTTGGAGTTTGGAAAGAGAAATCAGTTATTCTCCCTTTTTTTAATTACTACAAAACACTGGACAATGACACAGAAAAGAGATTTTATTCAGTCTTTAAAAATTATCAATATAACACAAGTTTTTTATTTGCATTTTTATTTGCATTATGTCAAAACTATAAATATATGAGCATATAAACATTTATATAGGAAAGTATAGAAAATGTGTGAAAAGATTGTTGTATATATGTGTGTGTACATATACACATATATATACAATGTAGATATGAAAAGTTTAATAAAATAGAATATATGGAATAATTAGTTTATATTGCTTCTTACATTCCATTCCAACTCTACCTGAATTTATAGTCATTTCTCTATAATCTATTTAACAATTTTATAATGATTTTGACTCTAGAATAGTATGAGGTTAGAAATATTCTTTTGTCTGGTGATGGAACCATTATTGGGTAAAAAGTTAGGATTATATAAATGACTCCTTTCTTTTCTTCATCCCAAGGCTGAAATTATGTGTAAGACAATTTGTTATTTATTCTGTATTCATATTCCTCTGATATAATGCCCAATAGACAAGATACCTCTAGTAACTTTTCACTAAACCTCCATACTACCATCTAATCTTGAATGTCTATATTTAACTACAAATGCTTAATTCCTTCACAGTTCAAGGAGATTGAGATGTTTATATAGCTGATATAGTTAATAACTTCAAGGGAACAATTTTTGTTATCTGACATATTAATGATTTTTAAAGTTAATATTTTTCTTTTTTGTATTTTAGGAGTAAGTATTCCCCATAAAAGGAAATGATAGATTTAAATTGTTAATATATAGCTTGATAAATAGAATATATATGTCATTAAATTTAATTTTCAAATCTGTTTCTTAAGTGATCTTTAGTGTCTCTCTTGTTACTATAATTTTTTCCTTAAAGTGAGCATCTCAATCTGAACTAAAATGTTTTGGGGGCACTAAAAGCAAATTAAATCATTTAATATAAGTGAAGTAAATCAGTTTGAATTCTCCAGAATACAGCAGTTTCACTAAATAAGTGTATGTGATTGATCAATACCATGTACAAGGAAGCCAGGGTAAAAGGAATTTTACTTGAAACAATCAATTACATCTGTAGTTCTTTAAACCTCTGTAAGCTTTAGATTATTACCATTTTTTCATTCCTCATAAATCTTTGAAGCTGAGAGGAAAAAGTCCGATGGAACATATTTCATAAGGGACACCGACTGTTAAGGAATTGAATACTAGCATTTCTTTGACTCTGCATTCCTGTGATATTGCTCCAGTTGTCCTAGGATGGACAGGCAGGTAAAGTCTCAAGATAGATGTGACGGTCCGATGGAGACTTTCTAAAGGGAGCTTACCTTTGTTAGCTTTCATACCTTGTGCCACAGATATATGTCCACATTGTGTTTAGTTTATGGAGGCCAGCTGAAGATGTACTGAAAAGTTGTCTTCCCATGGCACACAGGTCCCATGTAAAAAATTCCTACTTGTGCCTTTCACTAAGTCTCCTCATATGGCATATAGAGTTGATGTGAATGACCACATATGACATATGGGATTCCTGGGTTTTGGACCTAGGACCTAAAATGTTGATCTCATGGAAGGAAGGAAGGAAGGAAGGAAGGAAGGAAGGTAGGAAGGAAGGAAGGAAAGAAAGAAGGAAAAATAGGAAGGGACGGAAGAAGGAAGGAAAGCAGGAAGGCAGAGTGAATATATGCAATTCTGGTCTTAGGTAGGTTATTTTCTCTCTATACATGGATGAAAGGAGACTTGGTGGACAACACAAAAATCAGAAGCAAGAGAAAGCATCAAGTACTGAGGGAAAAAATCAATCTGCTTGGGAAAAGGGACAAGTAATTGACCAACGACCAACGACCAACGACAGTGGAATTTGTATTTTGCTACCTGGGATATTTTTAAACAGGCTTTCTCCACTCAAAGTAATTCTTGTCCTCATCTAACATAATTATGTATTAATTAGGAACCTGAGGGTCTCTGCTCAGTATCTGGTGGGCCAGAAGTGAAGGCCAAGTGCTTACATATGCTCACAAATATCGGAAGGGGGATGGTGAGTCAATACTGTTCCACACTGTGAGAGGACAAACAACTGTCTATCTAAAATGAGGCCGAAGAGAAATGAACAGCTGACTCAGGTCATGCATGTGTATGCTACTGCAAGCTGTCTAAAGAACTGAAAATAAAAGTCAGGGGCCAAATTTAAATAGTGTCAAAATAGTGGCCAAAATGCCAAATGAAAAGCAGAACAATAATTGGGATAAAGTCAAAGTGGAGACCAAAAAGGAAATAGAGTGTCACATTGACACACAGGGAGAATAAGGCTCCAGGAGATAAGATAAAAATTTACAGAGCAATTTACTGCTATATTAATCGACTTTCAGTGGCCTAGCAGCAAATTAGCAACAAGGAGTCTGTACCAAGCATACTTACTGTGAGTTCTGAATATAGCATGTATCATAGGAAACCTTCAGATCTTTGTGTATTACAGTACTTTGACAAAATCCTAAATCACAGAAGGTCTTCCATTCACTTATGAATTGCACACTAACTAAATTTTACCTTAGCCTGTCTAGTTCACTCACACTACATAACCTAGTCAGGAAATTAAAAGAAGGTCTAAAGACATTTCAGCTAAGATTTAAGTAATTTCTAACAAAGACAGTCAAGGGCATAGAGAAAAAGTATTTAAAGCAAAGAACTTTTTTATTCCTTGCATAGAAAAAAATCAGAGGGCCAGCATCCATTGTTTTATTCAGGGATATTTATCTCACCAACTACCATAAGTCAAGCCCTAAGAGATACAAAGAAAAAGACAGGATCTGGGCCTCAGGGGACTTACCGAATGTGGAGGGTGGAGACTGGCATATAAATTAGTAGAGATAATAAATGTTACAAGTTCTGTAACCAAAGTATGTCGATGGTCAAATAGGGAAATAAAAAGCGAGAGAGTGATCAATTCTACGGGAATAGAGAGTATCATAAATCCTTTAGAGAAAAGGTGACCCTTTAAAAAATAAATGCAGCAAATGAGAAAATTAAAAACTATTACATAGAAACATCATATATATGTAAGACTTCATTACTAAAGTATGACCATCTATTTAGGATGGACTATAGATAAATTTGAAGAAGTTCCTCCTCTAGACTGCTTAACAAGTCACTGAATATAATCTAGTTGTCATGTTAGTTCTCAGTTGCCAAATGTCTAACTTGCAATTGATGCAGTTCATGAGACCAATTAAGAGGCAGGGTTTTTTATTTCCCTACCTACTATTAAGAAAGATCTTTTCAGGACTGGGAAGGTGGCTCAGTGGTAGAGTGCTTGCCTTGCATGCATGAGGCCCTGGGTTCGATTTCTCAGCACCACATAAGCAGAAAAAAAAAGCCAGAAGTGGCACTGTGGCTCAAGTGGTAGAGCGCTAGCCTTGAGCTGCAGAGCTGAGGAACAGTGCCTCGGCCCATGACCGGACCCCAAAAAAGAGAAAGATCTATTCATGGTTTACCTATGTGTGTCATACAGGAAGCAATGTATCACTACTGCCCAGCAGGTCATCTGTCTCTCTGTCCTGAGATATTGGCTGTACTCTTTTGGGGGACAATTTTGCCTTTGAGTCAAGATGATAAGAAAAAAAGTATTGCCTATCTGAGGGGCAATTTGCCTTCTGCCACAAGATGCTTATTGTCAGCTCCTATCCTTCCTAGAGCCCAAGGTGTTTGCAAAGTGACTTCAAAATGGTTCAGATCAAAGGATACAGATACAGAGTGTAGGGTTGGGTAATAACCTTTCTCCTGCTTTTAGTTAACTTAGAGCCCAAGGCACAAGACCAATGGCCTTGAATCCTCTCTTAAGACATAAGAGAACACACAGCTTTTTGCACGACATTGAAACAAGTAAACAAACTGTTGCTGGGCACCAGTGGTTCCCTCTGGTAATCTTAGCTATTCAAGAGATCTCTGTTTTGAGGTTCAAAGTCAGCACATGAAAGGAAGTCTGTGAGATTCTTATCATGAATTAACTACCTAAAAGATGTAAGTAGAGCTGTTTCAAGTGGTAGTGTGCCAGCCTTGAATGAAAATGCTAAGGGACAGTGTCCTGGCTTTGAGTTCAAGCCCCCTTATCAGACCAAAAAACAACACAACAAAACAAAAAAAATCAAAACCACAAAATTTCTTGCCTTCCAAATGGCACATACTGATGTGAATTTCATATTCTAGGGAAAGAGGAGCCTCCATTAGTCATGTTAGATCAGAATTCAATATGAAGATTTAGAGCTGAATTATAATCACAAATACACTTTTATTTGATCTCTGTTTTCTGTGCTTTTCCCTAGTAGCACAAGGGACAAGATCTCCTGTTTGGATTTTCTTAGTCTATGACCTAAAGGCTTTGGTCACTTACTACTTTAGGTTGTCTAGTTTCTTTTCTTTTTTATTTTAGAGACATATCTGACATGAAAGAAACAGAAAAGAAAAAGAAAGAACCTAAAACATTAAGTCTTTAACAGGCCTGTAAAGAGAATTAAAATTCTCCATACTCTCAAATTCATTCCTATTAAAAATGAAAAATAAAATAATTTCTCTAGGTGATTATTACTGAGAAGATGAGCTCCCTGCAGCAGGAGTTTTCTGCCTTTGGCTCAGAAGAAGCAGGGAGATAAATCTATTTCTTCCTCTTGCTTGTATTTTTATAAACTCCAGGAGAGCAGAGAGATTGGCCAGACAGTGGAGACTGGGGTTAGTCTCCCAACACATCACATCTGCAGAGGAATGCAACCCTTACAAAAGCAGCACACAGAATACTGTTCATGTAGCTTCCCAGCTTCAACTCATACATTGTCTCACCACATACAAACCTATTATTTATAGAACTAACTATAGATTATGAAAACATTAGGAAATTCCTGTAAGAAATTTCTCCATTTGTTGTACTTTAGCAATTAAGTTGTTCCCATCTACTGTCTGAAACAAAAGAAACAATAGTTATGCTTTGTCCATCTCCAAAACCTGTGCAGAAACTAGATTCAAGTCCTATAGTTGTTAATTTAGCTTTCTGTTGAAAAAAAAATAGCACATAAAAATGAACACAGAAATGTTGGAAATAAAACTTATAATCTGGAAGCTGACTTTATTACTGTTAAATCGTATGAATAATTTCTAATTGATTTGTATTGGCAGGTTTCTTATATTTCAACACCATGTTCATCTATTTATCACAATATTCCATATGATGTATGGAAGCTAATACATTGCTTCACTAATATTTACAATCTTTCTCTAGTTATGGCTCAGATATATAACATTCTACAGCATAAGCATTTATAATTACACAATTTACATTTTACTCTAATTTTCAATCCTGCCAAGATTATTTAGCATAACTAACTTTTAAACTATGTATTCTTTTCTCTTTTCCATTAGCATATCAATCAAATTTGCATTATTCTGCCTTGCTCATTTTATTAAAATCGAATTCAGGGCACAATTGACTTTTCATTTGTTTAACAAGTGAAGAAATATTTACCTCGACAGCCATTGTATTATAGTGATCCATCTTCATAGTATAATTTGCTAACTGTGAATCAAAAAAAAAAAGATGGCATACAATTCAGTTACACAAAGACAGTGCAGCCTATTTTTACATATCCAAGAAAAGAATCTTTATACATAATACATAATAAGAGTTCTAGGCTTAGAAAAAAATGAAATCAAACTTTGTATTGAAGAGATGGGCCTCCTAATACATAATGCAAGCTTAACCAGAAAAATCTATGGTAGTCAAACTAGGAGCTAATGGAGATATATGATCATAAAATGCTCTCCGCTGAGTTTGATAATCAATGGTGCTCTACTGAGAATAGAATAACAAAGCAGAAATATTCACAAGTGCTGGTGACACGTAGTATTATATGATTTATTCACTGGGGTTCTTTTAGCCCAAACTCACAGAAACATAAAAGGAATTCATATTTCAAGACGTCTGGTTTAATGAAAAATTCAAAGAAATGCTGTCTCCAGTCGAAATCGTTCAAGAATATGGACGCAGTGATGGGGTAAGATTGTGCCTTCCAACCATCTATGCAAAATGCTATGTACTTAGCCGACTCCTGAGCGATCCCTGGGAGCTTTGTTTCATTTAATATTCATTTTACACTATAAAATCATAAATAGAATGATATCAGGTTACAGCATATCCCTAGGCAGAGTAGAGACTTCCTAGAGCCTTCGTTTCTTTCTAGAAAACACACATTTATCTATGAACTATAAATCTGTTCCAGTAAGCAATCATTTAGTGGTGTAGTTTATTTCAATGAAAATATCATTTTAAACTGTTTCCACCTATGCCTCAACCTTTTCATTAAAATTATAGTACAAATAAGCAGTGAAAGCAATGAAATTGTCCACTTTTATTCCATTGAAATTCACTGACTTCAGCCCAGGTTATGAACATTATGGTTCCAGCAAATATTAGAAGAAGAAAAACATGTTTTAACTCTTTATCAAGGAGTTTCCCTCCCTATGACAAACAAGAAGTTATAGAAAAGCTTTCCCTGTTTAGTGTTTGGATTTCCTGGACTGCTCCATAGCAAATTGTCTATGCAGAGGAGCAAGGCTGGATTAATAACAGTCTAAGCAATTGAGAAACAGTTGGCAATATGTTATTTACAAATAAACAATGATGTTACTTTATTTTAAATTCTTTCTTCCTCAGAACAAGCAGAGTATAATTTTAGGTGATTTGAGATATTTACTTTAATACCAGATTTCCTCAAGTCATATTGAAGCTGACATTGATAGTAATGTCTTTATTTTTTTAAAGTATTTTGGAGAGTATATATTCCAAAAGGTTTTGGCTTAGGAAAAGATGTTTATTATCTTTATCTTACCAGTATTTAGTTATAACTAGTTGAGTTTGTGAGCCTTTGAGCCACAGAGTTTCATCTCTGACTTTGTTTTAGACCAGCTGTGTGCCTTTGAAAAAGTTACTAGAAGTTTCTTAGTTTTGACATCCATCTTTTCAAAACTGGGGAATTTCATATTTCACTAAGCTGTTGTGAAGATTAATAATCATAATTAGTATTGTAACTATATATTGAAGTGCTTCCCACATAGCTGAAAGTGATTTTATAAGGGGTGACATTTATCAAGATACACTATATTCATAAACTGCTTTGTTAAATGACAACTCCTTTGTATAACTACATAAAATAATAATAAATTAAAAATATTGTAAAGGTGATGGATGTGCAGAAGGGTTACAGCCATATAAGTCAGGTGGCACCCTGTATCACCCCTCCCTCAGTTTCTCCCAGTTTTTCCCCTCCCTGCACGCCCCCCCCCAAGTTATATAGTTCATTTCATACATAGAAAAAGTTATAATATGTTATCAGTAGTGCAATACACAGTTTGTGGTTTGAATTATATAAATTTAAGTATATATAAAACCCCCAAAAGTATAAAAGGCTAAATTTTATTATGAACTAATTGGTAGGAAAGCTATTGCTTTAGAGTGTAATAATTCTGAAGTCTCACTTTTACAGTGGCTAGGCTTATTTTTGATTTCATACTGACTGTTTGCATTCATCATGTTTTTACCTATCATTTACAACTATTCACAGAACTATCTCAAGTCTTCTTTTACCAGGACTGCTGTACTCATACCTGCTTCACCTTATTTTTAATCATTCTGAACTTCATCTCTAGAATAATTTTATGAAGTATTGTTTTTTTCAAGTTGTTTCTGAGTTTTAAAAAATCATAGGCCTTCAATAATATCCACATCTCTCTCCTTCTCTCTCTCTCTCTCCCGCCCTCCCATCCCCACCCCTCATAATTTACAATGAGGGGAAGATAAATGAGAACCACTCAATTACAAGTCAAGGTAATATTCAAAACTTCCCATAATCAGGTCCCAATCCTTAAAAATAATGTTTATTTTTATTATAAAGATGATGGACACAGGAGTTAAATTTACATAAGTCAGGTAAAGAGTACATTTCTTCAGTGTTTTCCAATTATCTTCAAAAATTTATTTCTCCTCTATTTAATTGAATCAGTGCATATTTTCTCCTGTACTTCCATATTCCTAACTCTTTTTCAAACATTCTTAAGGAAGTCCTTTTCTCCCCTACTCTTAGTACCACCAAGTAAAATAAAAAGTTAGCATTTCCCTATAACAAGTAGGATATTTGACTTAAAAAAACAACAACAAAAGAAACAAGAATAAATTTTTGAATCTCATGTTTTCAACCTGGTTAGAGACTGTCCACTGTGAGTGTAGTCAGTCCTTTCGGAGGCCTCTGGATTCAGTCTACTCTTTTCTCCTTCTTGTCATTCCTGATCCACTCCAATCATATGATATAAAGGTTTTAATCTTTCTATAGTTATTGGATATTATGGTTGGAGACCAGGACAAGATAAGCTTCAAGGAGAAAATAGTCAACTATCTCAAAAGCAGAATGTATAAAGTAACATAAAACAGTGGTACTTCTAAGTTTCTTTTAAGTTTTTTCATCTGGTCCTTGTGAAAACGCATGATTTTGTTTTCTGATTGTTTATCTATTTTAATTTTCTTCCTTCTTCTTTAATCCCACATAATGTATTCCATAAGTGTCAGTTCTTAGCCTTCTGCTTAGGTAGAAAATCCTTTCCATATATACTGGTGATTATATAAACTTTATCACTAGCTCTGGCTCTCAATCTATGGTCCTATCTAATAGATCAGTTTAATACACATTTGTTGAGTGCTAATTATGATCTATCAAACACTGCTGAGAAAGCATCAACACTTTACAAGATTATCACCACAGGGAGGTGTCCTAACATCACTGCAAACTCAATAAATTCCTAAATATCTTTTGGTAAGCCTCCCTGAGCAACCCCATTCAGAATGCTTCTTATTAATACCTTTTCTTTTGTCAGCATGGTAACTATGAATTAGCTTTGCTGAGTAAAAAAAAAAAACAAAAAAAACGGTCCAACTATCAATTGGGTGCCAATGTCTCATGCTGTAACCCTAAATACTCAGGAATCTGAGATCTGAGAATCATGGTCCAAAGCCAACCCAAATAGGAAAGTCCATGGAACTTATCTCCAATTAACTAACAAGAACCCAGAAATAGAGCTATGGCTCAAGTGATAGTGCACTAGCTTTGAGCATAAAAGCCCAGAGATAGTGCCCATGTCCAGAGTTCATAGTAAATTAGTTAATTAATTTGAAAAATGTAACTAACTTTGAAGATTAGAAAACAAAAGTTCCCTTTTTACTGTCATGACATAGAAACTAAGGCTCCCTATTGCTTTTCTCCAGTCCAGAGGTGAGAAGAGCCAGAAACTGAGGAAGAGGTAGAAAACCTAAATGTTCAATTTTGGTGTGACATATATTTCATTAGCTCACAACACTTGGCCAAGCTAAAACCAATAGGCAGGGAATTAATAATCCTTTTATGAGGAGGGGTAGAAGGGTGAGTAATTTTTAACAAAACTATAATCTACTCTGCTACATGGAAGCAGACTTAAAGGACATCCAGAAGATACTTTATATTAAACATGTAATTCTATGTAGACTTTAAAAGACGAGGATCTCAGAAACTTAAGTTACATGTTTTAGTACCTATGAGCCACATCTCTTCCAGTGTAAAGTGAAGAAATATATTTGCATATTTAGAAGACAAAGTATTATTACAAACAGATGAATACAAATGCGCTTTTAACCAAAACATCCCTTTAATAACACTGGATATTGCTTCACCTATGTAATGCTGAACTTGTCAACAATCTTTCCCTAGTCTCCAATAGTTTTGTCATGTAGATTGACATTCTTATAGTGTTTCTTTCTCAATGTGCCATATCTATTCCCAATTTCAAACTTTACTTATACTGTTATCTCCTTGACCTTTACAGAGTACATTAATTCCCCAGATACACATTTATTATCTCACCTTCTTCGGATGTGTGTGTGGGGGGGTATATGTTGTATGGGTGTGGGTATGTGGGTGTGCGTGCATGCACATGCATGCATGTATATGTGTATGTGTATATGTGCATGTGTTTGGTAAGGGGATGATTCTGTTAGATTGACTTTTTAAATTATGTATTTAACAGATAATGTATTCACATTGTTTAAAATTCAAAAGATACAGAAGAGTTTATAATGAAGACTTTCCTTCCCCAACCTATTCCTCAGCTACTTACTTGGTTCTCTTTCCTGGAGGCAGATTAATATCATTAGTATTTTTTTGTGATCTTTCCAGAGATACTTCAAGAGATAAGTAAATGAAACCAGTGGTTCTCAAATCATGCTCTGGTAGCTTAAGTGACAACATAGATCACAGACTCTAGGTATTTCTATTTTATTAGCTTCCAAAATGCCTTCGTTGTATACTGGTTTTATATACTGCTTTTGTATACTGGTTTTTAAATAAGGTGATCATTAAAAGAGGAGTCTGGCATTAAATTTTTATAGTCAGTATTCTATACCCCTCATTCTATAATGAAATCATATACAATATTATTCTATAACCTTCATTCTATAAAGAAACCATATACAATACTACATCATTATTATACATAGGTGTTGGGCTAAAAAGACACAGAATAAAATTTGGTGAATTTAAAATTTGGTGAATTTAAAAATTACTCAATGATTGTATATATGATTGTGTAAGCTAATGAGTGGGACAAGATAATTAATGGTGCTTTTCCTCAACTCATATCCCACTGACCAACTGAAAACAATGGGAGGTCCTTTTGTTACTGGAGTCCTGGCCATAAGATCTAGTGTTCTGTGATAAAACAGTCCCATTAAGAGCAAACAACATAATACATACAGAATTAGAAAAATGAATTGATCTAGTTTTGGCTAAAACTGAGGAGAAAGAAATTCTGTCTGTCTCTCTGGATAACACACAGCAGTGTTAAACTTGTAGAAAAGATTAAAGAAATGCCAGGAACTTTATGTAGATGTAGGTTTCCCTGGGAGCTGGTTTCTTGTGGCTTGGCACTAGAGATCCTGCCCAACTTCACTCCCATTATGAGATTTTCTAGCCTAACCTTAGCTAGCTGCCACCCCTTTAACCTATGTACTTCCTTAGGTTTGCTTTCCTAAACATTGAGTTTTGACAGATTCTGTTGGACAGTGGGGTGGGGGGGTTGATGGTGAGAAAAAGAAATGGTGTGGATATAGAAATGAGCAAAGGAGCAAAGATTCTATGCAACTGGGAAAGAACATTTTGAAATAAGGTAATACAGCATTTTAGCTATAGTGTTCCTAGAAATAAGTTAGGGGACTGCTATTATTGGATTCTAATCACTTTATACTAACTCTGATTAAAAACAAAATAAATTAATTAAAAATAAAATAAATAAATTCTCATTTCCTTTGTGTGGCCCAGAAGTAAGAAGGTCACCAAAGAACAAACTGGGGAAAAAAATAAAACCTATAGTCTTAAATAGCATACATATTTAAAATTAAAGCTATATGCAATCAAGAATCTCTTAATATATTGGTAACACAAGCATTTGTATATCTCAAAGAAGGAAAATCTCCAATAATGTTTAAGATAGAATACTCAATAAGTGCTCAACAGATAAAAATTTTGGAATCAGATCAAGCTGGGTTTAAACTGGGTTTAAACTTATCATTAAGACTGTGTCCTTGTGGAAGTAACGAGAGCCCAAGTCTTCATCATAAAATAGCAATGATGTCATAGGCTTGGCTGAAGGCTACTTAGTTTAGGTATGTAAAAAGCTTAGTGCAAAAGTTCACTCACACTAGGCAAATAGTAAATAAGAGCTCTTTTAGTTTTACTCGAAGAAAATTTATTAAGATCCATATGATTATGTTTCATACCTATGGCAAGTACTGATATAAATAAAACAGATCTCTTTGAAAGTTATTTAAACCTTAACAGATTTAAATCTGAGGAAAACCACCATAGTTTGACTTCTTTCAAATGACTAAATGGTATTTCAGCCAGGCCCTGGTGGCTTACACATGTAATCCTAGCTACTCAGGAGGATGAGATATGAGGATCATGGTTCAAAGCCAGCTCAGGCAGGAAAAATCCATGAGATCCTTATCTCCATTTAGCCACCAGAAAACCATAAGTGGTGCTGTGGCTCAAGTGGTAGAGCACTAGCCTTGGGCTGAAGAGCTCAAGGACAGAGCCCAGGCCCATAGTTCAAGCTCCATGACCCACAAAAAAAAAAAGATATTTAGATCTTAATTAGGAGGGTTATTTGATGATCATCCTAAATGAATCCTTTTGACTTAATACATTTGAGATGCCAAGTCACAAAACAAAATTTCATAGATAAGTTATTGCTTACATACAGTTTAAAAATATAATTTCAACAGTTCCAGTATTATTAGAATAGTCATTGAAATATGTATGTATATACATATATGTATACTTCAATTAAATCTCATAATCGCATGATGAATGGGTTGAATATACCCAATTTTCTGTCTATGCTATTGACAAACATCAATAATCACCACTTACTCCATATAAAATATATTGCCTCCTTGATAATTCTGTTTTAGTAATTTGATTGTCTTGAAAAGCTCCTATTGGCAAGATCTAGGAGTGTGAGCATGAAACCAATTAGTGATAATAACTGATTAAAACCCATTGAATAAAATAGGAATCCATGAGTACAGTTTAAATAAATGAATAAATAAGAGTACAATAAAGATTCTATAGTAGAATGCTGATGAGGAAATGTAAGAAACTGTGGAATTAGAAAGTAACTGATAAATATAATAACAATTGACTATGATAAGTATCATCAATGAATGCTATGTTTAGTATGCAAAAGTATAATGAATAAGACATATTCACAATCTTTAAATTCTTCCTTCAAGGCAGGAAAACAAAAATTTATGGTAAGAAAGCTGAGAAACATCACATTAAACCATCAAAGTTAACATCAACAATCAAGTAAAAGAAAGTAAAGAACAAGAAAGTAAAGCTGAGAAGCCACCTGGAAAATAAGTGGAACATTGCTCATCAGAAACAATGGGGACCAACAAGAACCAGGATACAAGGACACGTGCACCTCCCATGTTCATTGCTGCACTCTTCACAATGGCCAAGATATGGAAACAAACCCAGATGCGCCACTGCAGATGAATGGATCCAAAAATTCGGGTACCCATATACAATGGATTATTACACAGCCATTAGAAAGGACAAAATAATGGAATTCACAGGGGAATGGATGGAACTAGAACAATTCATGTTGAGTTAGGTAAGCCAAAACCAGAGAGACAGATGGCACATCGCCTTGATATATAGATGTTAAATTCAAAATGAAAGGAGATATGACAAAGTAAACAGAATTCAAGAAACAAAGGACCTTTACTTGTATCATTTCTAGATGACTCCATGTTCTTGACCTTATATATGGTATATACATGTGCACATCTGAGGGAAGCTAGAAGGAGGGCACAGAATCAGAGGGAAGCACAACAGAGGGGCCAATCAGCTGCAATGGACATTGATGAAAGTGAGCTAAGCAACTCAAGGGCAGTGATGGGAGGGAGGAATGAGAGAGAAAGCGGGAACAGCCTACACTAAGCAACAGGAAAGACATTGACATATCACCTGATTTGGAAGAAATAGCTATAATGTCAAATTTTGTAGTTTTATATACCATGATAATGATAGTGAGCCTCATGAGTTAAGATGTGACTTTAACTAAGATCACTAACTAAGATCACTTTAACTAAGATCACTATCCCAAAATACTGTGAAATTTGTAAAATTTATGTAATCACTTAATCTCAAAATTATAAAAATAATGGGGACAGGAGGCTGGGATGTAACTTTGGTAGAATACTTTCCTAGCTTGCACAGATGTTTGGTTTGATCCTCAGAATCATACTGTAAAAGTTATTTGATTCGCTAATTAATTAATTGATTATTCTAAAAATAGGAGCATGAAAAGCAAGGGCAGACTGAAAAATTAACTATTGTTGATTAAAAGTAACTAGAGACTGTGAAATGTGAAGTTCTTTTGGATCATGGAAAACATTTTTGGCAGAAATAGTATTAGGAAAGTGAATGAAAATATGAAGATTATAGATTATAAAATAGCCTGGGCCAGATGCTCATAGCTTTGTAATCCTAGCTACTCGAAGGTGGTGGAGATCTGAAGGATCAGAGGTTCAAGGTCAACCAGCACAGAAAAGTTTACTAGACTCCATTCTCCAAAATAACAATCAAAGAATCTGAGCTGGAGTTGTTTCATCTGTAGATCACTAGGCTACCAAACAAGCTGAGCAAGTGGGAGGCCCTGAGATTAAGTCTCAATAACACACACACACACACACACACACACACACACACACACACACACACACACACACACACACACACACACACACACACACACACACACACAACCTGGGTTTTTCCCTTTAGCTCCCCGAGGCTAGCACACTACACTTAAGCCACAGCTCTAATTCAAGCTTTGTGGTGATTAATGGGAGATAGGAGTCTCACAGATCTTCCTGCCCAGGCTGGTTTCCAACCACAATTCTCAGATCTCAGTCTAGTATTACACATGTGAGAACACCTAGCATAGCCAAGTTCTTGATTTTTAGGATTAGTTATGTATTATATTTATATATATTATAAATGTATTATATTTACACTGGTTCTGCAACCTTGTGCCAAATTATGAAAAACAATGTATAGAGAGATAAAAGAAAAGACAAAACAATAGAAAAAGTCTTCATGTAACTGAGTGATAACTATATGACTGTCGTTTGTACTATTTCTATAACTATTCTATAAGCCTAAAATTTCTTCAAGATATGAAAATTACCTTTTCAATATCCTAAAATGCTGGCAGAATTACAGTGAATTTAAAAACCACACTAGAAAGAAAAATGGGAAAATATGGTATCAATAGACAATTGACAAAAGACAAAAGCACTGATATTTGATCATATATTTCCATTTTAAAGAACAAAATGGGCTCAAATATGAAATAAAATTCTTTACTAAAAAAAGTGTAATTAAGTTCAGCTGGGATATCGAGTAGCTTCTGTGGCTAAAGAAATTATTTGTCTCATTCAACCTCAAATAAATTATAAGAGTTGTTTATATGTATATCAGATGTGTATTACTAAAATGCCAGGGCATTCAACTTGAGAAAATAACAGTAGAAAATCACAAGCCAGGATAGATAAAATTCCTAAAGTAACTATGTACTGGTAACTATATTTCTCCATTTTTCCTTCCTAAAATGTTAAGCAAAAACAGAAATAGAGATGTTTGATTTGTGAGTTCAAAATGCTGTGTTTTACATGATGCTTTTCACCAAAATCGGGTCAGTAAAGCTAACAAAAGGATATGCAACACTAAAGACTAATTAGGTTCAATATTTATTTTCTACCTGATAAAGGAGTATCAGTGACACAGTAAGTATATTGTAGAATTTGTGCTTGTTCTGTGAGTCATTGATGGGTTAACTGAATTTCTACCATGTGCCAGTCATCAATGTACTAAAATACCATCCTAACATAATGGTTCCTGTCCTTTCAGGAATTAAGTATAAGATGTTGGCAGTTATCAGACAATGTGCACATTGTGTATAGAAAGTTTAGCAATTTTAGATTTCTGTGTATATGAAATATAGCATAGGGTATTCATAACAAGTGTATGAGAGTTTTCTAACTTGCTACAAACATCCTGTAATAGTTAACTTTTAATGAGCCTCATGAAATACAAATTGAATAATTTATACAAAATGCTTGTTAGATAGGTTAATAAAAAGACTAGTATAGGTGGTAGATGCCATATGATCTTTTGTTGCTTTCTAGTAATATTGATTTCAAATACATCAGTGGTATATTCATAAATATGTGTAATTTTCTATAAAAATCCACTTTGAAATTTTATTTTTTAGTTCTAAGACTTGGACTCAAACTCGATACCTGATGCTTTTGTTCATTTGACTGCACTTTAGCAACTAAGCTGTCTCCAAAACCTTGCATTATGACTAACTTAAATTTTATTTATTTCTATAATACAAAATTTAGTAAGAAGTCCTTGAGAGAGTAGAAAGGAAGGTTTATTGTTGCTCTATCAATTTTAGCATCCTTATATTATTGACTTTTTTAGGTCAATGCATTACTCCAAAATGTTGGTGATGCAAAAATGAACATAGTACCTATTCACAAAACCTTCACCATCTAGTATATATTGTAAGTGCATACAAATGCATGTTACATGTAAAACCAAATAAATCTACCAGATAGTTTGGGTACAGAAAAGTTAGCTATCCACAGTAAATCAGGAAAGGCTTCTCAGAAGAGACTCCTTGCCAATAATCTACTCCAACTTTGTCCTTGTGTTAGTCATCTCTGAGACCAAATACCAAATAAAGTCAACTTAATAGTGGAAAGATTTATTGTGGCTCACAATCCCATAGGTTACAAAATACATGGTCAATTTAATGCATTATTTCTAGGCCCATGGTGAGGGGTTGGGGAAAGTGGAGGAACATAGTTGATAGCCAGGAAACAGAGAAGACTGGAGTAAAATTCAGCCTTCAACAGCATGCTCCAGCTAGGGTCCATTTCCTAAGACTTCCAGAAACTCCCAAAGTATTGCCTCTTTCTGAGATGTCAATGTGTGAGCTTTTGTGTAACAATTTATATCCAAATCATAACAGTTAAGTAAATATTTATCATGTTGAACTTCTCTAAATTCTATGTAAATGCAACTTAAATAAATTACCATATGTTAAATAACTCCAATGCTAGCAAATGTATATAAATTTTATATTTACCTCGACAAGAACTTGAAATTGTTTTCTGCCTAAGTAACCTCTCCACCACTTTTGAATAATCGTTGCTATTCTGTGTAAATACCTGGGATAAGAAATGTTTGTTAGCATAATTTCATTGACACACAATGTCTCTTAATTATTTGCTTAAATATACTCTTTCTTGTCATTGAAGAGACCAAATTCAAAGCCAAGTTTCATGTACTTTTAAGAGATTATGAGTTATTCTGAGACAGAACAATTAATTTCTAGAACAATGAAAAATCACAGATAAGAACTCATTGTTTCTTTGGGGTTGTAATTCAATGCTAGCTCATTCCAAATACTTTTCATTATTTATTAAACTACACAGAGATCATGGTGACTTTTTGAGAAATAAGCCAAGGTTTATGGATTTAAATCATGATAAATTCTTTTTTTTTTAAATTTAATTTAATTTTATTTGTGAACATACTGTACAGAGGAGTTACAGTTACATGGGCAGGATAATGCGTACATTTCTTACCAAGCATTGCAGCCTCCTCCTTTGTTTACCCTTCACATCCCTTCCCAGCCTCCCCCCTCCCCCCCAATCCCAATCCTTCTCCTCCCCCCCCCCCCCACACCAATGTTGTAAAGCTTGTTTTGGACATGACAACTTGTACTTCTCATTGTTGCAACAGGTCCACCTGTATCCTTAAACAACTGGTTTTTCCCCATCTCCTCCACAAGTTATACTGACATCAAATATAGTGAAACCAGGGGTTATACTGTGGGGGAGGGACATACAAAGCAACAAAGAGATAATCTTATAAATGTGTTAGAAACACATGCATGAAAGAAAAAAAACATTAAAATACACATCTAAGGGTTCATTTTCCTGACATCACATTATCTGACCTTTTCCGCTTGACTCATACATATACTAGATATTACAAATAAGGGAAACCATGGGACCTACGTTTCTTTGGGCCTGGCTTACTTCACTTAATATAATTTTTTCCAAGTTTTTCCATTTCCTAACAAATGGGGCAATGTCATTCTTTCTGATGGAGGCATAGAATTCCATTGTGTATATATACCATATTTTCTTGATCCATTCATCTACTGAGGGGCATCTGGGTTGGTTCCATATCTTAGCTATGGTAAATAATGCTGCAATAAACATAGTTGTGCTGGTAGCTTTAGTGTGGTCTTGTTTGTAAACATTTGGGTAAATGCCCAAAAGTGGGATTGCTGGGTCATTGGGGAGCTCTATGTGGAGTCTTTTGAGGAACCTCCATACTGCTTTCCAAAGTGGTTGAACAAGTTTACATTCCCACCAACAATGAAGTAAGGTTCCTTTCTGTCCACATCCCCTCCAGCATCTGTTGTTGTTAGAGTTCTTGATTTTTGCTGTTCTAACTGGAGGGAGGTGATATCTCAATGTTGTTTTGATTTGCATTTCTTTTATGGCTAGGGATGTTGAACATTTCTTCATGTGTCTATTGGCCATCCTTCTTTCTCCTTCAGAGAAGTTTCTCTTTAAGTCTTTCGCCCACTTATTTATTGGGCAGTTGTTTCTTTGAGGATTTGTTGTTGGGGGGTTTAATTTTTTGAGTTCCAAGTATATTTTAGATATGAGACCCTTGTCCGTTGTATGGCTAGTAAAGATCTTCTCCCAATCCGTGGGCTTTCTATTGATCTTGCTAGCTATGTCATTTGCCCTGCAGAAGCTCTGCAACTTTATGCAATCCCATTTGTCCAACCTTTCTTTGATTTGTTGTGTTTCTGGGTCTCTATTCAGAAAATTTCGGCCTAAGCCAAGGAGACCTAGGGTTTCTCCTATTCCATCCTGTAATGTTTTCAGAGTGTCTGCTTTGAGTTCAAGGTCTTTGATCAATTTGGAGTTGATTCTGGTGCAGGGTGATATATAAGGACCTAGCTTAAGTTTTCTACATGTAGTTAACCAATTTTGCCAGCACCATTTACTGAAGAGGTTGTCTTTCTTCCATTCTATTGTTTTAGCTCCCTTATCGAAGATTAGATGGCTATAGGTCTGTAGGTTCATTTCTGGGTTTTCAATTCTATTCCATTGGTCCTGAGGTCTGTTCTTATGCCAATACCAAGCTGTTTTGATTACTATGGCTTTATAGTAGAGTTTGAAGTTTGGTATTGATATTCCTCCAGCAGTGTTCTTTCCATTCATGAGCGTTTTTGCTATTCGGGGTCTTTTATTATTCCATATGAATTTTTGGATTGCCTCTTCTATTTCCTTGAAGAATGAGGTTGGAATTTGGATAGGTATTGCGTTGAATTTGTAGATAGCCTTGGGAAGTATTGCCATTTTCACGATGTTAATCTTTCCAATCCAGGAGCATGGGAGGTTTTGCCATTTTTTAAGTTCTGTGTTGATTTCCTTTTTCAAGATTTTAAAGTTTTCATCATAGAGGTCCTTCACTTCTTTAGTTAAGTTAATTCCTAGGTATTTTATTTTTTGTGGGGCTATTACAAATGGAGTTGCTTTCCTAATTTCAGCCACACTTTTCTCATTGTTGGCACACAGAAAAGCCATTGATTTTTGGGGGTTAATTTTATAACCTGCTACTTTGCCAAAGTTTTGAATCAGCTTGAGTAATTTGGGAGTGGAGTCTATGGGATTCTTTAAATACAAGATCATGTCATCTGCAAAGAGGGAGAGTTTTATTTCTTCTTTCCCTATTTGGATCCCCTTTATGTCTGCATCTTGTCTTATTGCTGTAGCTAGGCATTCTAATACTAGATTGAAGAGAAGTGGAGAGAGTGGGCATCCTTGTCTTGTTCCTGAGTTAAGAGGAAATGGCTTTAGTTTTTCACCATTGAGTATAATGCTGGCTGTAGGTTTGTCATATACAGCCTTTATTGTATTGAGGAATGTTCCATGGATTCCTAATTTTTCCAAAACCTTCATCATAAAGGGGTGTTGGATCTTGTCGAATGCTTTTTCTGCATCTATTGAGATAACCATGTGGTTCTTATTCTTGCTCCTGTTGATGTGATGAATAATATTAATTGATTTGTGTATATTGAACCAGCTTTGCATCCCTGAAATGAATCCTGTTTGATCGTGGTGTATGATTTTTTGGATGAATTGTTGAAGTCGATTGGCCAAAATTTTGTTGAGAAGTTTTGCATCAATGTTCATCAAAGAAATGGGTCTATAGTTCTCTTTCTTTGATGAGTCCCTGCCTGGTTTTGGGAGGAGGGTTATGATGGCTTCATAGAATGTGTTCGGTAGTGAGCTTTCTCTTTCAATTTCATTGAAGAGTTGGAGGAGTATTGGTGTGAGCTCTGCTTTGAAGGCCTTGTAAAATTCCGCTGTAAAACCATCTGGTCCTGGACTTTTCTTAGCTGGGAGGTCTCTTATTGCTGTTTCTATTTCAATGCTTGATATGGGCCTGTTAAGCTGGTTTAACTCATCTTGGTTTAGTTTTGGCATGTCAATATTTGCTAGGAAAAGGTCCATTTCTGTCAAGTTCTCAAACTTATTAGCATAAAGTTTTGAGAAGTATTCCCTTATAATGTTCTGAATCTTGGTTGTTTCCGTGGTGATGTTTCCATTCTCATCTCTGAGTTTATTAATTTGGGTGTGTTCTCTTCTTTTTCTGATAAGATTTGCTAAGGGTCTGTCAATTTTGTTAAGTTTTTCCAAGAACCAACTCTTTGTTTTGTTGATTCTTTCTATAGTTTTTTTGGATTCTAATTCATTTAATTCTGATTTAATTTTGATTATTTCTTTCCGTCTACTGGATTGGGGTTTATCTTGCTGCTCTTTTTCAAGGAGGTTTAGATGTGTCATTAAATTGTTAGTTTCAGATCTCTCCAATTTGTTGATGTAGGAGCTCAGAGCTATAAACTTGCCTCTGAGTACTGCCTTTGCTGTGTCCCAGAGGAGCTGGTAATTTGTGTGTTCATTTTTGTTTAATAGCATGAACATTTGAATTTCCTTTCTAATCTCTTCCATGACCCACTCATGATTCAGCAGTGTGTTGTTCAGCCTCCATGTGATACCGGACTTTCTTTGATGGCTTTTGGTGTTGAGTTCTAATTTTATTCCCTTGTGGTCAGAGAGAATGCAAGGTATAACTTCAATGTTTCTGAATTTAGACAAGTTTGCTTTGTGGCCTAAAATGTGGTCTATTTTAGAAAACGTTCCATGTGCTGCTGAGAAAAACGTGTATTCTGATGCTGCTGGGTGAAATGTTCGGTAGATGTCTGTTAAGTCTAGTTGATCTATGCAGCTGTTTAGATCTGCGGTTTCTCTGTTGAGTTTTTGCCGAGTTGATCTATCTAGTGGGGAGAGTGGTGTGTTAAAATCCCCAACAATTAATGTCTTTGGATCTATATGGGATTTGAGGGAAAGTAGTGTTTCTTTGATAAATTTGGGTGCTCCATTGTTTGGCGAATAGATATTTAGAATTGTAATATCCTCCTGAAGGAGAGATCCTTTAATTAGTATGTAGCGACCTTCTTTATCTCTTCTCACGAATTTTAATTTGAAGTCTATTTTATCTGATATTAAGATTGCAACTCCCGCCTGTTTATGGGGTCCGTTTGCTTGGTAGATTTTGTTCCAGCCTTTAACATTGAAAATGTGTTTGTTTTTACGGGCAAGATGTGACTCCTGCAGGCAGCAGATAGAAGGGTCTTGTTTTTTAATCCAACTAGACAGTCTATGTCGCTTAATTGGAGAGTTCAGTCCGTTAACATTAAGAGATAGGACTGAGAGGTATTTGGGAGTTCCTGCCATGTTATCCACCTTCTTGGGGGCTGCGAAAACTGGGTTCTTCCTATGGTTCTTGGATTCTCAGTTTGGGTGCAGTTTCTTGGCCTTTGTTGCGGTCTTGTTGGTTTTCTATGTGTAGGACATCTTTAAGAATCTTTTGTAGGGCTGGTTTGGTGGAGATGTATTGTTTCAATTTTTCTTTGCTATGGAAGGTTTTTATTTGGCCTTCAGTTATGAAGGAGAGTTTAGCTGGGTACAGTATTCTTGGTTGATAGTTGTTTGTTTTTAGGGCATGGCATACATCATTCCAGGCTCTTCTTGCTTTGATTGTCTCTGCTGAGAAATCTGAGGTGATTCTAATCGGTTTCCCTTTATAGGTGATTACCCTTTTCTCCTTGACAGCTTAAAGGATCTTTTCCTTGGTCTGAGTTGATCCTGTATGGATTATAATGTGACGGTGGGATGTCCTATTCTGGTCTGGTCTATTTGGGGTTCTAAAAGCTTCTTGTATCTGAATAGGCCTATCTTTTTGTAAAATCATGATAAATTCTTAAAAAATTCTTCAATACTTAAAAATAATCAAAATAGTTTCCCTCTTCACTGTTTTCTTATATTCTTCAGTTTGTCAATAGTATGCTGGTCTGCTGAATTAAAAAGTATCTTTTCTATCACTTTCTTGGTTTAGGGTCCAAACGAGAAGCCTAATCTTCATGCTTGAAATTTGCACATTTGGCTTCTACTGAGTTATGAAGAGAAATTATAAAGTGTGATTCCCAGCCTGCTGAATTTTAATGGTTTAAGTATATACCTTTCTCTATGTTATCAAGGACAATATTTCTTTTCCAAAATAAAGGAAAACAGGAAATATTGGGGTAATAAAGAAAATCCAGAAGAATTAATATGAACCACCTCTTTGCATAAGTAAAATGATATCAATGATTGCTTTGGTCAATCAATTGTTGGAGACTAGAATAGCTTCTTTCACACCCCACCTTTCTTACTCCACTATGAACTCATTGTTAGACATATAGCCCCAGTCATTTTCACTTCCTATGGCATTTGGGGAAAATGATCTTATCAAGTACATTCAAGATACTGAGAACTGTTTAAAGTACATATAGGGTCGATATAATTTAGGCTTTAGTTTTTAAAAAGCCTAAAAGTGCTGCATATTTCTTTTAAAGGATATCACACAATGTGATAACTTCTCTATGAATAAAATAATCAGAAATAAGCACACCTCGAATAAATGACATTTTCTAAGGAATGAATTCTATGTTACAGCTGAAATTGGTATGACAAAATCCATATACCTGATATATGCTCGAACTTGACATCCTCGAAACCAGCTCTGGATTTTAACTGCTGCATCGTTCTCCCATTTTCTAAAATCATTTACAATACTAAAAGAAATGGCAAATATGTCGTTAGTATCTAACGTAACTCTATAAGAATTCAACCTGTTAACCTTAATTTTTAATTTCTTCTAAAATGATAATTATAATTGAAATGTCACTTTAAATAAAATTAAAACACCAAATTAAAACATTCCAGCAATCATGAGCTGTATTTTAAAACTTAACCTTTCTCTGAGAAGGCATGAGCTTTCAACAGCTTTACTTTTTAATTTTTATAATCACCTATTTTGCAACTAATTAATTTGCCAGTAATTTTTAGTAGGAAATGAAAATGCAATGTGTTATTTTGTCATTATTTTAAAAACATAATTGTTTGTACTGTTTAAATGCCCCTTTGTATATATCATGCAAGACAGAGTGTTTGCATATTTAAATTGGTCATCAGTAAAATGAATTGCCTCTAACTAAAATGAATCTATCACAGAAAAGCTTTTCTGTCTAGAATGTTCAGAATGTCCATTTCAGTTATGGAAGGCAGCACAGACCATGGGATTTATAAAGACCTAAACAAACTTGATTCTCAGATTTTACTGAATGATAACAAGGAAGTAATTAGTCAAAACAGATCTCTACCCTATTTTTATGTGAGCCTTATCTTCTCTTCCTATTTGTTATAAGTACTATTGTGTAGACTAACTATAATTTACTGCTTTCATATAAAATTTTCTTTTAGAATACTAGTTGGAACAGTTAGAAATTTAATGAATAAAGTAGACAAAATGGCTAGATATTTGTTTCCTTTGAAAAATTCAGTATTGTTTTTCTGAAAAGGTCGTTTTGATTTTCATAATGTTAATTTACGCATATATGTTTCAGATAAATATTCAGTAGGTATTTAAAATAAAAACACTCCTAATGGCCGGGCGCCAGTGGCTCACACTTGTAATCGTAGCTACTCAGGAGTCTGAGATCTGAGAATCACGGTTCAAAGCCAGCCTGAGCAAGAAAGTCCGTGAGACTCTTACCTCCAATTAACCACTAAAAAACTGGAAGTGGTGCTGTGGCTCAAGTGGTAGAGCACTAGCCTGGAGCTGAAGAGCTCAGGAACAACGCCCAAGCCCCGAGTTCAAGCCCCACGACCTACAAAAATGAAAAAAAAAAAAACAAAACACCTCTATTGCAATGTAAAAAAAGTTGTCTGTGACTTTGAAAACCAGACAGGGTCCTATACTATTTTACAAGGTGTTGGCTATGTAGCTCAGGCTTTCACTGAAATCAACATCCCCTTTTCAGCCTTCTGAGTGTCTGCAGTATGTAACCAAATCCAGTTTCTTCCAAAGTTGACATCTGGAATAAATGTCAGAGCTAAGATTGAATTCTAGGTAGTCTGGATCTAGAAGCTGGGTACATTGTTTAGTGCCTGGGTGCTGTCCCTTAGCTTTTTTGCTTACGTCTGGCAAGGCTGGCACTCTATAATTTAAGATATAGCTCTACCTTTGCCTTTTTGGTGGTTAATTGAAGGTAAAAGTCTCAAGGACTTTCCTGCCTAGGCTGGCAATCCTCAAATCTCAGTAGCGATAATTACAGGTGTGTGATCACTGGTGTCCAGAAGAGAACAGAGGGAGAGACTGCTCAAAAATAAATAAGCTTAAGAGCTGAAACAAGTAAGTATTAAGCAATAAGAAATAAAACAATAAAAAATAAATAATAAAGCAAATATGAAGAGAGGAATGAAAAATGAAAGGTAAAAAGGTAAAATAAAAGGAAAGTAAAACAAAAAATGGCAAAGGCAGAAATAAAATAATACATATAATCACTTCCAAATATAATATTGCAACTTTGTGGTAGCATTAGTCTTCCTTAAATAAATTGAGAGCCTATGAATAAAACTTTATCCTCATAAGACAACTTAAATAAATCAATATGTCTGAACATAGACAGACAAAACATTATAATGTGAGAAAAAGAGGAAGATACAGTGTAACATTTTGTCTTCTTACATTATAAAAAGCATTAAAATTATGTACATGTGAATGCTTTCATAAGAAAAGTCTGATTCTGTACAGAGGAAATTAATGGAAGTGGTTATCTTAGGAGAATGAAATCTAGAAAGAGAAATTGACTTTATTAAATTTTGAATTCATTATTATAGTCATGTCATATTTTTATAATTAAAAATGGAATAAAAATTAAGTATTTGTGCAACTAAAAATGGAAAAAAGAAATAAACTAATATCATATTTAGAAGACAATGAAAAAAAATTCAAGTTTAAGGAAAGGAGACTTTTCTGGATGTAACCTTTAAGGAATGTGGTCCTTTAACAGAAGCAAGCACAGAAACCCTGGTTCAACCCCTAACTAGACCACTGATAGCGAAATAAGTTTGAGAATTTTTTTTCATCTAAATTATAGTTTCTTCTTTAAAACTTCAAAACAGCATATTATAGGCATATTTGCTGGTATATCATAAAAAGCCTAGATTTCATATATCATAAAAACCTCCAAGAAAAATAATGTTAAGCTAGCAGTAACCAGTGCCTGTGGTGCCAGCATTCAGGAAGCTGATACAGGAGGATTGCTGAGCTCAGTCTGGGCACATGAACCCAGTAATACCTTATTTCAAAGATACATACAGAAATACATTTTTTAAAAGGATAATATTTATATTGTGTTATCATGCAGTATTAATATCTCCGTGGGTTGTATAGAAAAACAAATCACAGTTTGCTAATATCTTACACAAAATATTTATTATAAACTCTGTTCTCTATTGAACATTAAATCATTCTATATTAAAATATAGCATGCAGCTAGGAAGGTGGCTCAGTGGTAGAGTGCTTGCTTTGCATGCATGAGGCCCTGGGTTCGATTCCTCAGCACCACATAAGCAGAAAAAGCCAGAAGTTGCTCTGTGGCTCAAGTGGTAGAGCACTAGCCTTGAGCTGAAGAGCTGAGGGACAGCTCCCAGGCCCAGAGCTCAGGCCCCACGACCGACAAAAAAAATAACAAATAAAAAAATAAATAAATAAAATATAGCATGCTATTCAAAACAGACATATATTGGCATATTCTATCTCTCATGTATAAGAGTCCAAACTATTCAAGCTAAAAACAATAGTAATGGTAGATAAAAATACAGTAAAAGTGAAATAATACACAAAAAGCAAATATATGAAAAATTTAGAAACTCAAGAGATTGGTCTTATGAAAAACATAGAAGAAGGGGGACCAAAAGAAACATCTTAATAGGTTCTCAAAGAACAGGCAACTATCTCAACCTGTGCACCTAAAACATCTGGTTATAACAGTCTCAGGTGTCTAAAATTCAATATATGTGAAAAATTCTTTTTTTCTTTCACACATACATATCCATTTTCTTACAATAGCAGCTTCCTTTTTCCTTTTTTTTTGAATCTTAGTAGCTTACATCAGAGATTGTGAAGCAATTAGCTATCTGTATTAGTTCTGCCTTCATATTTTTAAAGTAATTACAAACGTCTTATTTCCCAAATGATTTTTCCACTCTTCTCTCCAAGCTACTGCATGAATGATCTTTTGCAAACATAAATCTAATCAGGCATTTTCTTCTGGCTTGAAACCTTTTATTGGTAGCCCATAGGACATTCCAAGCCTCTGAGTAAAGTCCAAAGCTCTGGCAATGTCAAAGGTCTCCCTCCAAATTGTCCCTGTTCTCTTTCAGTACTTCTTCCTTTGCTAGAGTCATTTTGGTCCATTAGTTTCCTGAGTAGACCAGCAGAGCACAACTAAGTTGCTCCATCTCTGTGAAATTATTTTCCCAACTACAACTTCTATAGTACTCAAATTCTTCTTGCTAACTTTAACATTTTTATTCTTGAGTGCTGTGCTCACATATTATTAATATATTTATTCTCAGGCAGTTGAGCAAATATTATGAAAGGAAAAAGAAGGAGAGAGGAAGAAGAAAAGAACACGTCAAGTAAGCAAAGAAAATAAGGAATAAGACTGTAGTATTTTTGACATAATACTAAAAAATGTACAACTGTAAATACCAAAATTCTGACTGACACTGGAACTACACATCTTGAAAGTTTAGTGATTTCTGGCTCATAAAAATTTAGAGTGAAAAGGTCAGATAATGTGATGTCAGGAAAATGAACCCTTAGATGTGTATTTTAATGTTTATTTTCTTTCATGCATGTGTTTCTAACACATTTATAAGATTATCTCTTTGTTGCTTTGTTTTTTTTTTTTTTTTTTTTTTTTTTTTTTTTAATGATGGATGGCATATACTTTATTAAAAAGGCGATGTACAGAGGGATTATAGTTATTTAAGTCAGGTAATAAGTACATTTCTTTTTTTTTTTTTTTTTTTTTTTTTTTTGAGGTTAGAACTTTTATTATCTTTAAATAGTTGTACAAAGGAGTTGCTATTTAACAAAGCAGTTTATGAATACAATGCATCTTGATCAATGTCACCCCTTTCCACATTCTCACCTCCCCTTCAACCTACCCTTTCCCTTACTTTCCCCGTATTTTGTGTACCCAATGAATTCTTTTTTTTTTTTTTTTTTTTTTTTTTAAATTTAATTTTATTTGTGAACATACTGTACAGAGGAGTTACAGTTACATGGGCAGGATAATGTGTACATTTCTTACCAAGCATTGCAGCCTCCTCCTTTGTTTATCCTTCACATCCCTTCCCAGCCTCCCCCCTCCCCCCCTAATCCCAATCCTTCTCCTTCCTCCCTCCCCCCAGCCCCCCCCCCACCAACATTGTAAAGTTCGTTTTGGACATGACAACTTGTACTTCTCATTGTTGCAACAGGTCCACCTGTATCCTTAAACAACTGGTTTTTCCCCGTCTCCTCCACAAGTTATACTGACATCAAATATAGTGAAAGCAAACTGCTTTCACTATATTTGATGTCAGTATAACTTGTGGAGGAGACGGGGAAAAACCAGTTGTTTAAGGATACAGGTGGACCTGTTGCAACAATGAGAAGTACAAGTTGTCATGTCCAAAACGAGCTTTACAACGTTGGTGCGGGGGGGGGGGGGGGGGGGGGGGGGGGGGGGGGGGGGGGGAGGCGGGGAAGGGGGGAAAGGAGAAGGATTGGGATTAGGGGGGGAGGGGGGAAGCTGGGAAGGGATGTGAAGGGTAAACAAAGGAGGAGGCTGCAATGCTTGGTAAGAAATGTACACATTATCCTGCCCATGTAACTGTAACTCCTCTGTACAGTATGTTCACAAATAAAATTAAATTAAATTAAAAAAAAATTTAGAGTGAAAGGTATAAAATGCAGAAAAAATGAAATGGAGTCCAGTTGTTAGATACACATATACTACAATTCCCAGAATTTAAGGGAAATATATCAAGAAAGAAGACTATGATTTAGTCTAGTTGCAGGGTTTCAGGATCAGTTTTCTTTCAAAGTCTTATTCTAATCAATCACAAGGGGAAACAAATTAAAAATGTCATTTATATTAAACATGGCAAAGATACAGCAACACAATATCCAGCAGGCAACTCAAAGAAAACAGGCTTCAAAGACAAGGATATTTAACAGGGCTAATTTAAGTAAAATTCATGAAAATGAGATGCTAGTTCTTATGATAATTAAATGTTTAATTACCATTACCATGCAATGTGTCTACTAGATTTCAATCATTTTAATATGATCTATTGAAATTACTGAAAATATTGCTTTTCCTTCCCCATAACAATCAACATGTGCCTTGACAATGTAGAAGGAAATATGAGTAGCTCCATCTAATACTCCTTTGGAAATAATCTATTGGTTAGAATATTGACTATTAATACATTATGAAGTTACCATCTACTTATAACTGTCATTAGAAATGCAGAAGATAAGCAATCAAACTCATTTTGTTTTGAGTTTGTTTTTTAGTCTCTCCTGTTGACACCAGTTAAGTGGAAAATTAATCTCTTTTTGAAGTGTTACATTAATGTATATAAATATAAGCACATATCAATAAGAACTATATATCACAATGTAAAGGAACACTAAAACTTAATTAGCAGCTAACTTACAGCTAAGCTTTAACTTATGTGCTCTGATTTCTACATACATTCTTCTTTTTTAACTGCTTAAAAATGAAAAATTTAAGATACCTGGGTTATCACTGAGATGCTGAATACTTACGCATATGTCATGAACTGTTAGACATTTTATGTTTAACATGAAGAATGTGGGTAACACTTTATTTTAATGGTATAATAATTAGTTCCAAATTACAATGAAAATCCTATAGCAGTGAATAAAATATGACATCCACATGAATTTGAAATAAATTTATTATGATCAGTATTATCACAATGAATACTAAATGAATTAATAATGATGAAAGACCAAAAGTATTACCAGGAATGTAATAAAAATCAAGAAAAAAATAATAAGTTTCCAGTCATTTTATCATCAACTAGAAGAAAGTACTATAACCCCAGATAACACTACATTCTTGGTGTCATTAGTGGTCAAAATTAACTGACAATAAATAGAAAATATAAAGAGAATTTGTGGCTTAATTTCATTCCAGTAATATGCAAAAATGCTTTTTATATAAAAAACTGTTCTTGCTTTAACCTATGTATATTAGCTATGTATAAATATTAGATAAAAAATGTAATACCATTACTGGATGTGTGTAACTACTTTAAGAAACTGGACAATTCCAGTATTCATAGCCGTGTGTTATCAGAAATGTTGGGGTACAAAATGATTGCTTTGGATATAATCTATTAAGTTTTCAGTATTTCAAGCCCAATAAAGGGAGATAATACATTTAATCTATATTACCCTTTGATTATCACCCATGTGCCAAAAAGAAGCACTCAATTCAAGGAATAGGACTTTAGATCTATGGTCTACTTTTTGTCTTTCACTACCTGTCTTCGTTGTTCTTCTCAACTCAGTCAATAAGGATGGCAAATATGCATGAGATCAAGTAGAAATTATCATAGTTCCTTATTTTAAAATATTTATGTTATCATCTTCCCTCTCAGTTCATTTCCTGAACAAATTAAGTCCTAAAGCCATTGACAGCAGGCAAATAAAGTAGGTGGTTTGTTGCATAGAGGGTGCAGGATGAGAGAGCTCCACATGGGGTAGGCTCCACAATCTGAGCTTAATATGGACTATATTCCATGAAGAGAAGGTATGGCTTGATGAGGTCAGAGAAGGTGAAGAAAGGTCTACATATGAAGTAGCCAACACAGATCATCAGAAATAGATCAAATAAGTACACAAAATAAAAATAATAGGGGCCAGGTTTTGTTGTTGTTTGCTTGTTTTGTGCTTTTACTTTAAGAATAGGAGAGAAGTCAGGTATAGTATTTCAAATCTGGTGTCCCCAACTACTCTGGGAACTGAGAAAGGGGAGGATTTTTTTGAGGGGGGGGCAGTTGTGGGGCTAGAACTCTGGGCCTGGGCCCTGCCTGAGCTCTTCAGCTCAAGGCTAGTGCTCTACCACTTGAGGCACAGTGCCAGTTCTGGTTTTGTGGTGGTTAATTGGAGATTAGAGTCTCATGGGGATTACAGGCATGTGCCTGGCTGAGGGGCTGTTTGTTTGAGTTCAAAACTTGAGGACTAGCTAGGGCCACATATAAAGATTATCTTTCAAAAAAATTAAAAACAGAAAAAGAGGAAGAAGAAAAATTAAAATGAATCCTATGGTGCTAAATTAAGAGTTGTCAGTGAGAACTCATGGATTTTAGTAGATATATGACTGACATAATATAGATGTAAAATGTGTATGAACACACACACACACACACACACACACACACACACACACACACACAGAGTTCCCTGTCAGGCTCCAAGAGCCGCAACACCCAATAGGAATTTAGTTTTACCAAAAGGAGAAGAAAAATCTCTGCTGAGAAATGATGGATCAGAACCAGAGCAAGAAAAGTACAGATGAACCTGGACTATTTTCTTGTGTCAGCAAGCCAAGAAGTGTTACAGAAGAAAGCCCGGAGTCCCTCCCCTGGTCAAATCTGGGACATCTGAAGCATGAATAAGTAAGGATAAGACACTATTAATTACAAGGGAAAGTGAAGAATATTCCATTGTAGAGTCTAGTGGACACACGTTAAGCAATCCAAATGGATGCCATCACTAATGGGATAGCATCATATAGTATCTAGTAGGAAACTCATGAGATCCCAGCATTACACAAGTATATGATATTCCTGACAATAATGGGTAACTCACTTCTAATCCTGAAGAAAACAGAAAAATCCAAATTGAGGATTTACTCATCTAGAATCTTCAAAGGACTGAGAATCTTCAAAAGTGTCAAGGTCATAAAAATAAAAGATCGAAAAGGTTTTCAAACTCAGGATAACTACAAGAGAAAAGAGCTGGGTTCCAGTAGCTCATACTTTTAAGTGTAGATACTCAGGAAGCTGAGATCTGAGGATTGTGGTTCAAAGCCAACCACCCACAAAAAAAGTATGTGGGATTCTTATCTCCAATTAACCACATCCGTGGTTCAAGTGTAGAGCACAAGCCTTGAACCACAGCTAAGGAAAAGTACTGAGGCTCTGAGTTCAAGCCTTGATACCAGCACACACACACAAAAGAAAAAGAAAAAGCAGACTCCTTTGCTACAAATACTATTGGGTTACACCTTAGTTTCTCTTTAGGTTCTGTTTAGGTTGTTCATTCAAAAACCATGAGGGGGTTATGGGAAGTTGGCTCAGTGGTAGAGCGCTTGCCTTGCATGCCTGAGGCCCTGGGTTTGATTCCTTAGCACCACATAAGCAAAAAGAAAAAAAAGCCAGAAGTGGTGCTGTGGCTCAAGTGGTTAGAGCGCTAGCCTTGAGTTGAAGAGCTGAGGGACAGTGCCCAGGCCCGGAGTTCAAGCCTCACGACTGACAAAAAAAAAAACAAAAACAAAAAACTATGAGGGAAGTCAGGCACTGGTGGCTCACACCTGTAATCCTAGCTACTCAGGAGGCTGAGATATGATGATCACGGTTCAAAGCCAGACCAGACAAAAAAGTCTGTTGGACTCTTATCTCCAATAAACCAGTAGAAAACCGAAAGTGGTGTTGTGGCTCAAGCGGTAGAGCGCTCACTATGAGCTGAAGCACACAGGGACAGCACCCAGGCCCAGAGTTCAAGCCCCACAACAACATCAACAACAACAACAACAACAACAAAAATATTAGGAA
The DNA here is from genome assembly GCF_019054845.1 of Dipodomys spectabilis. Classification (NCBI taxonomy): domain Eukaryota; kingdom Metazoa; phylum Chordata; class Mammalia; order Rodentia; family Heteromyidae; genus Dipodomys; species Dipodomys spectabilis. Next base: position 15,361,828 of record NW_024870746.1, read on the forward strand.
AAACGGCAAAGCCTGAATGGGGTCTAATAGGTAGGTGGTAGAAATAAGCTCATGTTAATTTCTGACAATCCTATACAGGATTTCTATAACTGTCTCTGTAGAATTTTTAGCCCTCTTCCCCTACAGCTGATTCCTCCACATTCATCTAAGTAAATTTAAAGATTTCTAGCTATATTTCTGCTTACTTTTCTAAAAAATTATAAATGGTTTAAAACTATTTCAAATGATATTTAATTTTGGTTTATAGAAGAAAATTTGACTTGAATTTTGTCAAGAACTACTAAGATACCAGGATACTAAGATACTAATAAAAGGAGGGAGAGAAGAAGAGAAGAAAATAGGAAAACAGAAGCAAAATGCCATATCCAATTTAAAGTTAAAGGTTACTTTATTATTTATTTTATAGACAGAGATTATGTCAGTCCACTGCTGAAAAATCTGATATAACTTCCTGTATTGATAAGAGTAAAAGCCAATATCCTTATGATAGTTGAATAATTCTAAATGTTTTGGCCTACATTCTACCTTCTATAACCTCCTCACTCTGCTCTGGTAACACTGTCCTCTGACACATTCTTGAAAATTTCTGGTTTTTGATTGCACTGTCATGACATATCTATCTAGATGCCAAATTATTCATTCTTTTTGTAGATTAGATTTATGAACAAACATCACCTGATCAGGAGCTTCTTCAGATGCTTTATACAAAACAGCATCTTGGTTCACTGTGTTTACCTTACCTTGTTTTATTCCTTCTGACATTTATAACACTTGTAAGTTTAAGATTTGCTTCCCTCATGATTTTTTATTGCCTGATTTAACCTCATATTGAGAACAGAATAGATTGAGCTAATCAGTGACTATGTTATTCACAATTATAGTATTGAGACTTTTACTAGAATATATTAAGTTCTTAGGAGAAATGTCAGAAAAAATTCGTTTAATGTTTAAACTAATGTATACATAGGAATTATGATAAACTAAATTTAAATGTAGCTTTGAAAAGGGTGATATGTGCAAGGTTTAAATATCAATCACAATAATGAAAAGGACTCATTGTACCTTTCTTAGATGTGTGTGTGTGTGTGTGTGTGTGTGTGTGTGTGTGTGTGAGAGAGAGAGAGAGAGAGAGAGAGAGAGAGAGAGAGAGAGAGAGAGAGAGAGAGAGAGGGGAGGTGGGGGGAGAGAGTGAGTGTATTTGGGCACTGTTCCTTAGCTGTCACCAAAGGCTGGTGCTTTACCAGTTGAGCCACAGTTCTACTTTTTTAATTAATTAGAGATGAGTCTTACAAACCTTTATGCATGGGCTAGCTTTAAGCTATGGTTCTCAAATCTCAGTCCTTTCAGGAAAGCTTTGGTTAAAAGTGCTTTTTTTTGCAATTAGACATAATGAAAAATAAGATTAAAATGATAGCAAGTAGACTTTAAGGGTGAAAAATTAACTTGGAAAAATCACCTATCTCATTACTTAGCAACATATATTCTCAACAAAGCTTTTTTTCATCACCAGCCTCATTTTAGTGCCAGCTATTAGGTAGCACCTTGTCCTTATCTTGTTACCAATATTGAAGAAATCATTGAAAGAAATGTTAGATGTTTCCCTTACTATAATTATAATCTTTTAAGTGCCTAAATTTTATACTAGGCTGAGAGTATCATGGGGGATGGAACTTGTTTCACTGATATATTTTTGTCACAAATAAATGTGTGGCCACATATTCTCAATGAGTGATAAACAAACAACTGTTATGATGAATACTTCATAGCTAGCTATTTTTGTATATTTAAACTAAAACAATGATTGGTTGATTTTTAGTGGAGTTATTTAGTGAATAATTATTGTTGAGCTAACTTGTTAGGGATCTGGATAGAATTACTTCTCTTACACTTAGTACAAGGTAAAATACTATATATAGGTTTAATGTTCTGTTTCTGTCATGATTTTTTGTTGTGTGTTATATCTTCAATATTTAGAACAGTATCAGGAAACTGAGAGATACTGAAAAATGATAGAGATAAAAGAGATCCTGTTTTTGCTTCTAGCAAGAAGTGAGGTGCAATTCAATGTGTTAAGAGGTTCACAGTTATAATACATTAGATGAAATAAATGTTAACTGCTCAGCAAGATTTTTGTTCAGTGTTCAGTCTTTGCACTGTATTCTATCACAGTATTCTTTGAAGTTGGAAAGAGGCTACTGTTTAAATGCACCTCCTCCTAGGCAAGAAGTGTGGGAATAGGAAAATAGCAAATGCTCACAGTGTCTTCCTTGGCCCTCTTTCATTAATTATTAATTGATACATTGGTACTGATTATCTTTTTACATTGATTTAGATACTTTCACTTTAAGATAAATGAGTACTAGAATAATTGTGTTCTATCATGTTTGTGAAACCACAGGGGCTCAAATTCCTAAGAAGACAGGGGACATGGGGACACACTGAGCTCATGGAGCTGGACAGCTTGAATGATACCAACCAGGCCTCTGGATCTTCCACAGGGAGAATAAAAAAAGATTTCCTAAAATTGTGGGGAAATGACGTAGAAGAAAAACGAATCACTTTATGATTTTATCTATGCCCAGCTTTTCCTTAAATGATCTCAACTGGAGGATGCACGGCCTTCCTCCGTCTACACTCGCCTGGGATTGGTAGAGTTCTTTACCCTTAACTGTTGGCAGCTACTTCAGGGAAGATCTGGGAGAAGGGATTCGTAAATAGCAAGCTCCCGCTGCAAAACAAGTGGCTTTCCACTCTTCATGACTTACCTGTTCCTAAAGTAATACTGATTTCCTATAAACGACGACCGAGCCTGCAGCCGAGCTAGAGTGGCCATGGCCGCCAGGCCAGGAATGGGCCCCGGTGTTTCTGTCGGTCTCCATGACAACCGGGCGACACCATGGCCCAGTTCCAGGCGGGGGTGGCCTTTTGGTGCACCCTTTTTTTCCTCTCGCCGCTTCCAGGTCTTCAGATGACTGGGAAGAGAATTTCCTGTGCTTTCAAAAGTCAAGTTTATTCTCGTCACCCCGTCTAAAGGGAGTATCTCTAGTCAGAAAAAGAAGTGGGAATGTGTATGGTGGTGGGGTGTGTGTGGGGTGTGGAGAAGTAATGGTTGCTTCCAACTTCCGGTTCCGTCTCCTGGCAGCTTCCGGAAGCTCCTCTCAAAATGCTGAACCGCTCTTTGGAACGGGCTGGGGCTGAGGTAGTTGGCGTCAGTGCTCGGGCTTGAGCCTCAAGGCCAGGCTCCTGGGTGTCGTTAATGTTCGGGGCCACCGGGCGCCAGCCGAACGGAGCTCCAGCCGCCGGGAACAGCTGGTGAGGCTGGGCCCCCCGGAAGGGGTGTGATGGCCGGCGGGCGTGGGGTGTGTGCGGGGTGGGGTGTGTGCGGGGTGGGGTGTGTGCGGGCGTGGGGTGTGTGCGGGGTGGGGTGTGTGCGGGGTGGGGTGGGGGGGACCTCTGGACCTGGGCCGCACGGGGAGAGCGTGCTGATGGACGCTCCGAGACGCGCGGCCTGGCTTCCTCCACCGGTGCTTGGGAGGCATTTGGGTGTGTACTAAAGATGTGTCAATGCCTGCCCTTACTTGTCTGACGTATTTGGGAGTTGAGCTTGCTGTGCTGGCGAGGGTTTGATCTCCCCCTGAACTGCTGACCGGGGTTCGAGACTGGAATACTTTTATCTGAATGCACAGTTGACTCTTCCACACCCATACCTGAACGACCAGGTTTGCAGTAAGGTTCCTGGAAGATGGAATCCCAGAAATCCAGAGTTCTGGAATATCAGTGATGGAAGAGACAGCAATCTTTTAGTCTCCTACACCCCTCCCACCCCCCCACTTTGGTCCAAATGAGATGAGTATGTGTGTTGCCTAAGGACTTAAATGCCAGGAGTTAAGTTTGGGGCTTGACCGTATCTATAGTATCAATCACCTCACCAGTGACACGTTAGAATAACATACTGTTTTTAACATGTCAAATCACTTTCACAAAATACACCCTATTCTTGTATCAGCTCTGTGACACCAGAGTATATATCATAGGCAGAGACGACTTCAGGTGAGTTGTCCAACGTTGCCTTGCCCATTTTAATTCTGGAACTAGAAGCTGGTATTTGGAGTTCGCCAATCCTTTTTCTTCCAATCCTTTTTCTTATGAGTATGCACAATATAATCTGTGAGACAAATAAGGAAATTTACAATGACGGTCCTTGAAGTTATGACCAGTGGGTGAAGGAAAGAGCTCTATTCTCAGATTTTGCTGAAATGAAACTTGAGGAATTCTAGTGGTCAGTAATCTTTAATAAAAACATTGCATCAATTACAAGATTTAAAAGAATATCTTACTCAGGTTATTTCAAGTTGGCTCGGGTGATTTTATAGTTTATAATTTGGTTAAGCTACTTTTAAATACAATTTTCAATGAAGGAGGGCTCATGAGCCATTTTTAATGGTATAATTAGCTTAAGAATAAAAGACAAAGTTTTTAAGTACTTATTTTTACTTGTTTTGATGGTTATTTGTACTTGTGTAACCATTACACCATACGAGATAGAGAATTTTTCCACTACCCTGTCATTATCTGTGGAGTGTAGGCATCTAATGATTCACCAGTTAGTATCTTGAGAACGGAAGTAGATGAAATATGCTACATAGATTGTTTTTCTCTTATCATGGTTATATTGATTAGTAGGGTGACTGTTTTCTTTTTAAATGACCCTCTTAACTCCTTGCTCTACCTGTACTTCATATTCTGTTTCTTCCTGTTGGTTTGTTTGATCCAAGATTATCTTTCAGTTAAGGATCAAAGTAACAGGCAATATGATTTGGAGAAAATTCCGTTTTAGTAGAGGGCCTTAGCATTCTTATTTATGACAGACTAGAAAACTTTGCACTATCTGGTAATTTGCACCTACCTTCACATTTACTTAAAACTAAAGAGTGTCTAGGTTGTTATTGTGGCAGAAAGTATGAAATGTAAATAAAACTTTAGCCATTATGTTTTTCTTTTGTTATATTATTTGCTCCTTTATTTAATCTTTCATTGATTTGTTTATCCTAGATATTTGTTTTAAAACATCTATTACATATCATGAAGTATGGTAGGTACTATTAATTCAGTAGGTACTAATAATTCAGTTTTTTTCTCATTCCTAGCCTAGGAATTGAGGCTAGTCAGTATTTATTAAGCAGTAACATATGTGAGCAATAGATAGGATGTTTCTTATCCTACCATAAGTTGCATAGGATACTAGAATGTTTGTTGATAAGAATTAGAATATTTTTTAATCTAATTTTTTTATCTTATTTGATTGACTCATTTAGGCAGTTTTAAAATCAGTTATTTATATTTTGAAAACAATTAGAAGAATAAGAAGCTTTGAGTGAGTCTTGAAGCCATTAAATGAAGCAAACAAAAAAATGGTCTTCAAGCATAAATAATGAGCTTGCCTTACCACATCATTAATTTGCAAAGTAGAATTAGACTGTTTCCTTCCCCTCCCCCCAACAAATCATCATGATTAGAACAGGAAGCTTCCTGAGTGCTCCTGTGTTAAGAAAGTAGGAGCTGCCAGAAGTGCCTACAATTGAACACAAGTCAGGGAGCTTCTGCTCTCCTTTTAGAAATGAAATTTTATTTGGTGGAGAAGCTTTTTTAATTGGGAAGTACTTTTTTTTTTTTTTTTTTTTTTTGGTCCAGTCATGGAGCCTGAACTCTGGGCCTGGGCGCTGTCCCTCAGCTCTTCAGCTCAAGGCTAGCGCTCTACCACTTGAGCCACAGCACCACTTCTGGCTTTTTTCTTTTTGCTTATGTGGTGCTGAGGAATCAAACCCAGGGCCTCATGCATGCAAGGCAAGCACTCTACCACTGAGCCACCCTCCCAGCCCCTGGGAAGTACTATCTTTTTTAATCCCTTTTTTCTTGTTTATAACTATATATTAAAGTAGGTTAGATATTTCCCCCCTCCCACCACTTGGGAATTTTGGATTCCGGTTTTAGTTTAATAGGATTCTTAAGGAATCCATGAACTTCCTAAAATTGTATAAAACAGCTTTGCATATTTCTGTAGTCTCCTCTTCTCTGCTATTCACAATGCTTCCTGACCCAAAGACGGTTGAAGGCTTTTGCTTTTAGTATGGTTAACTTTAGGATCCATAGTAAAATTACTTTAAAAGCAGAGTTGTTATTATTTTTGAGGCATTGTTGAAAGATGAAGTAACTTCTCTCAACAGTATGTACCTGCTCTTATATACTTACAAAATCCCTTAGGGATAAAAATTGCCCTTCTTTTTCATGATGACTAAACAGAATCAAAAAATAAGTAAATTGTCCAAGTCTTTTAACTAATGAATGAATGAATAAAGACTATAGCTTGCAAATTCAAAACTTGGATTTTTACTTGGATTTTCTACTTTTCCTACCAGTGCTTTTTTCTCTAGAGAGTTCAACTTTATATTTATTGCCTACTGTTAATATAAAATCCCAATAATTTACATCTTTTATAAAAAGATACTTCCCCTACCTCTTTCTAAAGGATACTGAAAGGTTATTTCTGATTAATAGTTTACATATATAGGTCAAGGAATTTCTGCACTAGTATAAGTTTAATGTTAGGATTTTCATTTCCTGAAATGGCCTTACCCTACAAACATATAAAAAGAAAATTTCAGTAGTATCTCTCTTAATGAATTACTAGATTACAGTTCATTTTGTGTGTGTGTGTGTGCGTGTGCATGTGTGTGTGCGTGTGTGTGTGTGTGTGTGTGTGTGATGGAGATTGAATCTCCATTGATTTTTTTTTTTCAAGACAATTGCTCTGCCCCTGAACCACAATCCTAACCCACACTGTTGATAAATATTTATTTTGGTAAATAACAGTATCTTTAAGGAAGGAAGTTTATAGCAGAAATTTGAATTAAGATAGTTCTTATGGATCATGTGTTTAATCATAAAGGTAGCCCATGTAGCCCTCAGTGTGGAATCTTTAAGGTTTACCATTTGTATATTTAGTCGCCCATTGTCATAAAGCTGTACAATGGCTTTATGTTGCGTTCTTAGAGGATCTTAATATTTCCTAATATCAATAAAAGGTAACATAATGTAGAAATACCATGTAATTTTATGACTGCTTTCCTAAAAGTGCATGGGAAGTCATAATATACATAGTTCTTCACTGTGTACTTTAAAAAAAAACAACCAGTATTGGAGATTTGAACTTAGGGCTTTGTATTTGCTTTGCACTTGTTCTACCACTTGAATCACTTTGCTAGTCCTTTTTGTTTTGTGTATGTGTATGTATATGTGTTTTTGTTTTTTCTTTTTTAGATAGGTCTCAGTTTATGCCCAAGTTTACTTGGATGATGTTCTTCCAGTTTGTGCTTCACCACAAAGTTTAGGTGACTGGTGCATGCCATTGACATTGGTCAAGATGGAGCTCTTGAGAATTTTTTTGTTTTGTTTTATTTTTGCCCTGACTAGCTTCAAACCATATTCCCTTTTCTATTTCTCAAGTAGCTAGGATTACAGGCAGGCTTGAGCCACTGCATCTGGCTTCATTGTCTATCATTGAAATTGTATTTATACAAAGTCTAATCCAGGAGATTTCTTTAAGTATTTAACAAGAAAATAAACATGTACTTACAGAATAGGTAATTCACATTTTGCTCTCCACTAATAAAAACATTTAGCTTGAGAATCCCAACTTTGAGGCCAACGTGGGTTATGCAGTGAGTTTCTATTTAAATTAGTGAGCAAAAAATAACTCTTCTCGGGCAGTCAGTCAGCTTCCATCTTCTGGTAAGCAATAAGGTAGAACTAAGGCAGGTTCCTAATGCTTCTTAAACCAAAGGCCTTTAAAGGGATCCCCTAATAGTATATTGTTCTCTTCATTAGCTGATATTCCTGATGCTTAAACATTTTTTTTAGGATGACTTTTTCTGAAATGATGAGAGCCTGGTGATGAAGAACCCAAGGTCAATAATTCAGTGGATATTTACTATTGCCTAGAAAAAGACAAGCAAATTTGACATTTGACCAAAATTTTGTTAAATAAAATGGCTTATCAAATCTTAGGTTGATCAGACAGGTTATAATTTTTCAGCATAGTCAATTACCACCTGAAAAAACATGCAGGTATGTTCATTCCCAGTTTACAGTTTCCAAATTGAAATAAATAATAGTATGTCAGTTTTCTTCAGTATTATTCCTAAGAAAACAACTATATTATTAGTGAACCGTTGTTATAAACATTTTATTTAATGCTTATTATTACTTAAAATATTTCCAGATGAGTTCCAAATGAGAGAGGGAAGGAAGGGGAGACATGATTCAAAAAGAATTGTGTTCATTATCTAATTCATCTAACTGTAAATTGACTCAACCATATCAATAAATTTAAAATTTTTTACATATAATTTTTTTGGAAAAATAGCAGAGTTGGACTATTCTAAAGAAATTTAATTTCTTTGTACTTTTTGGTTATATTTTGTTAGAATGTTAGATATAGCAATCTTTTTTTTTAAATGAAAAAACTAGAGTGTCAGATTTTAGTGAGTTAAATGGCATATAATTAACAAAATTAATGTTAAGACCACCAATTAAGCCTGGCTTGTTCATGTCAGCCTCTAATAGCAACATATGAAAAGTTCAGACTGGAGATTCCAGATGTGAAACCAGCTTGGACTATGACAAGACGCTGTTTTAAAAACTAAAACCAAACACACAGAAAGAGACTGCCAATTTTTCTGAATTATTTCTTCAAAATAAACTTGAATCTTATTTATTATATTTATTTTAGTTTATACTATATTTATGCATTGATTTTATTTCATGTTTTATTATTTAGAACTAATCTGTGTGTTACTCTAGAACAATCTTTTATAAAAGAAATCCTTATTTTAATACATGTTAAACTAACTTGAAGTGATTTTTTTTTAAGAGGTACAGAATTATGTCTATAGTTTCAAACTAAATTTCTTTTGGAGAATTAGTGGTAAAGGAAAAGATCAAGGGAAAATCAAGTCAATTATTAACATATGGATTATGGGAAAGATCCATGTAGCTTATCAAAATTGTCCATGTTGTTGGTCCTAGTATGGCCCATTCTTCTGTGATATGTATTTCTCTTTATTTAATGCTGTATTCTGATACCAGGATTTTCAATGTCCCTGAGTTTCTTTTTTGTTCAAGGATAGCACTCTACCACTTGAGCCACAGCACCACTTGCGGCTTTTTCTGATTATGTCATACTGAGGAATCGAACCCAGGGCTTCATGCATGCTAGGCAAGCACTGTAACTACTAAGCCACATTCCTAGCCCCCCAGAATTTATTTAAAGTATATTTGTTACACTACCAGGATTTTGAATCCCAGGTACCCAAATAAAACTTTTTGTTTTTACAGATTAGCAAAGATGATCGATCTGGAACATACAAGCTCACATTAACTTACAAGCTTAATCACTCAAAATGTACATTCTTCTAGCCACTACAAACTAGATTTTTTGTGTTTAATTCCTCTCACCAGCTGTAGTTCTCCTTGGTGTTAATTTGGCTGTCCCATCTCTTTTTTTTTTCTTTTAAAACAATGTAATTTTAACCGAATCATTTAGCTTTCACACATTAATAATGTGGCAACAAGTAGTACTGCCTGGTCTAAGTAAAAAACAAAACCAAACTACAGATAGTGGAATTGGCTAGCTGTTCTTAGCTCTGGTTAAGTTAGCATTGGCCCTTTGGAACTGGATTGCTGGAATTTCAATTATTTGAAATTTTGTTTTACCACATAGTTAAGTCCTATTGAAACAGAGCTCTCTTTGCCTATCTGTCTGTCTTCCTTTCTGTCTGTCTGTCTCTGTCTGTCTGTCTATCTATCTCTTACTCTCTGTTTTTCTGCTTCTCTTCCATGCCATAGGATTCAGGATGAAAATGAAATTAGGAAATACATATAAAATATTTAGCAGGGCACTGATAAATAGTAAATACTCAAGTATTAGAAGCTGTCTGGTTGTATAAATGGTAACTTCAGTTATATCACTATTTGTGTCTGTTTTTAGATTATCATTAAGTAAAATAAAAACTTTCAAAGAATGTGCCAATCCTGACATTATAGGTGGTGACTATACAGACTATATATAGACTAAAGGGATGGGAAACCATGGCTAGCCACTACTTAATTTTATAAATAAAACTTCATTATATAAGAAGTCTACTAATTAGTGTAGGAATTGTGGTTATTTTGCATTGTAATTGTAAGGTACCTAATGACTTACAAAGCCTAAAATATTTATTATTTGGCTTTTCAGAAATGTGTGCCTACCTGGCTGTAGACTTTAGAAAGTATATAAGTCCCTAGAGGATTGTTGAGAATAATTTGATCCCCAAGTACTTTTCGAACTCCATCTAAAAAGTGATTGCCTATGATTTTCATAAGAAAGATATATATATATATGTAAACTATTTGTAAGGTTTAGAAGATATAATCAATTGCTAGGCTATTTGTCACACCATCCAACTTAAAATAATTAGAAATTAGGTTGGAAGGAATTGCATAATTTATTAACACTCCTAAATAACACTGATGCTTATCCTTACTAAAATTGCCTAAGAGACGTCTTCAGAATGGATTCATGATTGGCCCTTGAAGACTAGTACAAGTCAGTTTGAAGGTGTATGTGGGTTGAGATGGGCATGGCTTAAATATATGTTTCTATTTTGAATATTCTGGCAATGATTGTTCAGAATGTTAGTTGAATAGAGGATTTCATACCTCCATGACTTAAAATTAGTGGGTAGGTAATGGACTGAGAAAGTTTATATTTGTTCTAGAAAAATTGGTTCTAGCAAAAGACCAGGGGCAGACTAGGTAATACAATTTAAGTAGAATAACTTCCATAACTAAATAGTAAAAAATACAAAAGTATTGGGGACTTTTGTTGTTTATACGATGTTTATTCTAACATGAAATAATTTTTATGTTTATTTTTATTTATATAGGGTTTTTCTTTTAATAAGGACTGGGTCTAACTATTTAGCCAGATGTAGCTATGTACTACTATTTAGTCTCCAACTAATAATGTTCCTTTCTCAACTTCCTGGATCTTGGAATTATAGGCAGGTGCCACCATGCCCAGCTTTTCTTATATTTAATTTAAAAAATTATGTATTTTTTCTTTCATGCGATGTTTCTAACACAGTTATAAGATTATTTCTTTGTTGCTATGTGTGTCCCGCCCCCACAGTATAACCCCTGCTTTCACTGTATTTGATGTCAGTATAATTTGTGGAGGGGAAGGGGAAAAACAAATCGTTTAAATGGGGATACAGGTGGACCCATTGCAACAATGAGATGTACAAGTCCTTATGTCGAAAACTATCTTTACAACTTTGGTGGTAGGGGGGGAGGGTTGGGGGGGGCGGTGGGGGAGGCTGGGAAGGGATGGGAAGGGGAAACAAAGGAGGAGGCTACAATGCTTGATAGGAAATGAACTCATTATCTTGCCCATGTAATTGTAACCCCTCTGTACAGTATTTTCATAAAATAAAAAAATTATACAAGAAGGGGCATAATAAGGAATCAAAATTTGAAACTGTGATGGATACATTGAATAGATAAATTAACTTTCAAATATTTTTGTAATAACAAAGTTATTCTTATTTAGAGTGTATTTTCTACTATGGCAAACTCTAGATAAAGACTAGGAATGACTTTCTTTGTTTCTCTTTATATAGGCATTTTAGTAGAACCATGGAAGAACTGGTTCATGATCTTGTCTCAGCATTAGAGGAGAGTTCCGAACAAGCTCGAGGTGGATTTGCTGAGACAGGAGACCATTCTCGAAGTATATCATGTCCTCTGAAACGCCAAGCCAGGAAAAGGAGAGGGAGGAAGAGGAGGTCATATAATGTTCACCACCCATGGGATACTGGTCATTGCTTAAGTGACGGGTCTGATTCTAGTTTAGAAGAACCAAGCAAGGACTACAGAGAGAATCACAATAGTAACAAAAAAGATCATAGTGACTCTGATGACCAAATGTTAGTAGCAAAACGCAGGCCATCATCCAATTTGAATAATAACGTTCGAGGGAAAAGACCTCTGTGGCATGAGTCTGATTTTGCTGTAGACAACCTTGGGAACAGGACTCTCCGCAGGAGGAGGAAGGTAAAACGCATGGCAGTAGATCTCCCACAGGATCTTTCTAACAAACGGACAATGACCCAGCCACCTGAAGGTTGTAGAGATCAGGACATGGACAACAGAACTTATCAATATCAAGAGTTTACGAAGAATAAAGTTAAAAAAAGAAAGTTGAAAATAATTAGACAAGGACCAAAAATCCAAGATGAAGGAGTTGTTTTAGAAAATGAGGAAGTAAGCCAGACCAATAAGGACAAAATGGAATATGAAGAACAAAAAGTCTCAGATGAACTCATGAGTGAAAGGTGACTTACATTTTCTAAATTTGAAACTTTGTCTTTAATGTTTGTGGTTGAGGGTTTTATATTTTAATTAATTCTATTTTAAAATAATTATAAATTGTAATTATGATAGCAGTGTTATATTTTAACTATGGTTATATTTCCTTATAATTTATGATGTTTTTATACAGCACAAAATTGCTTATTTGATTTAAACAAAGTGATTTGATTGTGTTATAATGACTTAATTTTCAGCTACAAAAAGAATCAGAAAGGAATTTTCAGTTGGAAAATATGCATTTGAATAATACCACATTTATAACTCATAGAATTATATATTTAATTATTTCTGTAATTATAGAGTATTAGTATTTGGAGCTTTATAAAGTACATAATTTGCTACTCCCATTCCTATGAATTGAAAATTTGCTTCCTCCTCAATATATATTTGCCTTGCCTTTATATTTTAAAATATCGGTAGCTTGCTAAGGATTTTTATTACTTACAAATTAGAAAACATTACTTATAGTTTTACATAACCCAGCCCTACCTAATCTTTGTCATTAGAAAAATGCAAGAAGCAATGACACTTTGTAGTTAGTCTAATCTGTCCATTCTAATAAATAGGTATATACCACCATAATAACTGGTATATAGTATTTTTAAACATCAAAAGGTAAGTGATCATTTTTCTTTTATATAGCACTGGTAATACTTGTAAGAAATGAGATGTATTGACACTGTTCAACATTTTAGGCCTGTGTCCCTGAAACTAAATGCCTGATGATAAACTAGTAAAATCAAATCTGAGAGAATATTTGATTTTTTAGTTTATAGCATTAGGAACACTTTAATGATGTGATGATAGCTTATGACATCTAATTATTTTAGGTTGTAACTATTATTTCAGATAGGATGAGAACCTGGTAAGAGTTTATAGAACCATTTATTTTCTTATTAAACATAATTTACTATTTATGTAATTTTTTAAAGTGAAAATATATTTCATGGAAATTTTAAAAAAGCTGTGGTCTCTGTCCTTTCAAGATAGTCATCAGCTTTACACAAGAATCAGAATTATTTGTACAGTAACCATTGTGACTGAGCAGTGCTCAGCCAAACTTAATTATTGTTTTCAGTTCCTAAGATGAGTTATTCACTGTTAGGTTACCAACTTTTCTGGATTCATGGGTAGTCCCCTCTTTTACATTTTCAAACAAAAAATTTATTAGTTTGATGTCTGCTTTGTATTGTTCTACTTTGTATTGTTCTACAGGAACAGAAGTGAGATGAAATTCCTTTTTTTTTTCTTCATTAGGAAAAATATATAGTTGAGTCTTTATTAAATAATGGTAGTAGTTAACAGTGAATGTACAAGTTTTTCAAGAGGATATTCGTATTTATGGACAAAGTAAAACATAATACATTTTCTTTGATTTTAATCTTTTCTCTTATAATTTATTGTTGTCACTTCAGGATTAGGTACAAATTTCTTCCATGAGAATATTGCTGAATATTTAAAGTATCTTAACAAATACAGATGTTTTTGAGACTACTTTTCAGGATTTCCCTATTATAAAAAGCTACATAGTTTCTTGGAATTAATTTATAATTGTATGGTTGTGTGAGAGATGAGAAGGAGAAGGAGAAATGAGATGAAACAAACATTTAATTACTGCTGTATGCTGTGCACTGAAGATAATACAGACTATCCTCAGCAATCCTAGGGTAGAGTGGGCACGCAAACATGTTGACAGAGGTGTGCTGGGAAGGGAGACTTCCTATGCTTTAATGGAAGGACAAAGACTTATTAGGAAAAAAAGAGGTGTAAAGAGAGGAAAATGGCATGTCTAGGTAGAGAGAGTGGCTTGTGCAAAGGTATGGATTGTGAAACAGGTGAGGTATTTGGGGAAGCATACTGAGCTGCAGTTTTTGAAGGCCACTTGTAATATGTGAATGATTTGACTTCTTTCTAGGGACAAGGGGAACTTTTAGCAGTGAAATAACTCATATTTACCTAGCCCAATCTTGGTAACAGTGTTTTGTTATTGTTGTTGTTTTTACTTCAGTTGACCTCTAATCCTACCAGTGAAAGGTTTTAGATCTGTCTTAAAACTGCGTATTTTATAACCTTTATTTGAAATACATAAATTGATAAAAAAATTGCAGAGTTCATGTGTATCACATTTCCATTTCCATATAACACACACCCAATTTCTCTATTGTTATTATCCATACATCACTATGCTGACCCTGTCACAATTTAGGAAGCAATATATGTTTTTAAGGATAATCCACCTTTTATTACATTTTTCCTTGCTTTTACTTAAAGTCCTTTTTCTGTTCCAGGTTATCATACTACGTTTAGTCAAATAGTTAAGTTTGAAAAGATAAATCAGGCAATAAATAGAATTCATATCGGGTGGCAAAATCTGAACTCAGATAAGATCATGGTACCAAAAAAATAACACATGGACACTCTGAAAGTTTGAGTGCTGAAAAGTTGTGAAAACTAACTTAATTGTGCCACACTTAACTGGACTGTATTTAGTGTACATTGACATTTGCTTAACTTAGAGTTATAATATATAAAATATTATGAATAACTCTTCTGAGGCTTTTCTGAGTACATTTTCTAAACTTCAAATAAGTTTAAAGTTTAAATATATTTTGTCTCAGTTTTTCAAAAAAAGTTATTGTCCCTGAGGGATACATAAGGACCTTCATTTGATAAGGGCCGGAGGTAACAAAAATACCAAAGCAGAGTATCAATAGTACTTTGAACCCCTAAATTGCATATAAGATAAAGTTCATGATATGTTTTGATACTTTGCTATTGGAATGTACTTGGATTTGAACTTAGGACTTTGAGCATGAAGGAAGACACTCTGATTTTTTGAGCCATACTCCCTAGCCCTTTTACTTTTGGGTTTTTTAAGATAAGAACTCAGTTGGACATTGATTCTACAGCTTAAATCTCCCCTGGAACTGGGACAACGGGAATATGCCACTATGCTGAGCCAGTACCTTAATTTTGTCATTACTGTGCCTGTATGTTTGTCAGTAAGGCAATGTGGATTTGATGTTCTTAGAAAACAGTGTTTTATCATCAAATTTATAGTATTGGGAACTTCATACATTTACTTAATTTGAAGAAAATAAAAAAAGTCTTGAAATCCCTTGGAATTATATGCCACATATCTTTTGACAAATGCTTAAATCTTTCACTTATACTTATTTTTTAATGGCAAATAACTGAACATTGATAATATTCAGAAAAATAGGTGAATTCATATCTATCAATCTATCAATCTATCAATAGCTATCAATAAATGTTACCATAAATGTCTCAATTTAAAAATGTTAAAGCAGGTTAAAATACCTTTTTAAATAGGTCAATTACTTTTGGTTCTAAATGCTGTAAATATTTTAATTAAAATCACCCTAGTATATTTCTTGGTTGGATAAAATTAAGAATTGTATTTTAAATAAGGAAAGTGTACATGAGAATTTTTAATGAACTTCACTCAGTTTTCTTGAGAGGCCACAACTATCATTTCCTTCCATTAGAATTGACTAGTCATGATAAGTGAGCATCTGCTATTTATTTTAATTTGCTTAAATCCTAGTCATATTCTCAAATTTCTGTTGAAGTAATAGGATCCAAGGAATTTTTTGATATCTCCTTAATTTTGATTTTTTTTGTTGTTTAGAGTGAACTTAATTTTTATTTAATGGATTGCCACCATCCCATAGTTGTTGTTGTTGTTGTTGTTTTCTTTCTTACAAGTAATAGAGTTTTGGTGAATTCTTAAGTAATGTCTGGAATATTTGAAAGTGTGGCTCCAAAAAGTAATTTTATTGTAGGCCCTTGTATTTTATGTACAGAGAAAAGTACTAGCCTGCTTTGATTGAGCTTTCCTCATTTCAGTAAGCATTAGTGTTTAAGACCCAAGCCGAGTCATACAGCATAAGATGGAAACCATGAGTGTTAGGATGAAAGCGGATAATAAAGTGCATCAATTGTGCAGCCCCTCCTTGCAGTCACATCTGGCTTACTGTCAGGGTCCCATTAGATTCCTGTGGCTTTATCTGCCAAAAAAAAAATGCTCCGTGGTTGATGGCACCAGGTATTTGCAAATTGATTTAAAAATAAAAGTCATCTTATTTTCTTTCAGATCTTTGTCAGGCTCAAGTTCCATTCCTGAGCTGCCATGTCTCTTTAAAATTTTACATCTGAGAGATCAATTGTTCTTTTGATCTGTTTTTTTTTTCTTTTTTCTTTTCTTCCCTTTTATTACAGTGATTCCAGCAGTCTCAGCAGCACTGATGCTGGTTTGTTTACCAATGATGAGGGAAGACAAGGTACTGAAATGCTCTTTATTTTTCTTTCTTTGGAAAAAAAAATCTCCATTTTAAAGTTATGCTTATTACTGGTTGTTTCTTGAGATGATAACTACAGTCCATTTATATTACAAACACTAGTTGCTAGACTAGGGCTCAATATTGAGTTGGTATTTTACAAGGTATGGAAAGGTGTCTTGCTTTCCTGATTAACAATAATAAACTATTTCCAGCAGCTATTATGGGGCCCTTATAACACTAAGGAAGGATTAGCTTTCTTAGAAAGCATGTTTCTTCACCTTTTCAATTTTGTCTCTTTTAGCAACTTCTCAAGACAATAGTTTTAATTGTCCACATGGTTCCAAATATATCTAAAACTGTTTAAACATTCTTGAAGGTGGAGTTACAAGTAAGTCATTTGGCAACTTTATTTTGCTGGGATATTTATTCATCCTATCCAGTTTGGAAGTACTTAGATAACTTACACAAATACTGTAAACTGTTAAATAGATGTCTCTTACATCTTAGATGATTTTTAGCTCTAAAACTTCTCAAACCTTTTCACACTAGAACATGGAGTATTTTGAAGCAAAGAAAAGTAGGAAAGACCTTAGCATGTAAAGAGGATTAATCCTTGATCAGATTTGTTCTCTGTAGTCACATCTGCTCATAACTGTTGTTTTATTCTCCATATATGAAATTAAGCTAATACATATGGATGTTTCTTCCATTATATATTAGAAGACAGTTTAAAAGGACAAGTAAGATAGTGTATTTGAAGTATAAATTATTTAATGATGTTATTTTTTAAAGGACAAAGTATTGACCATGACTATATTTTTCTTAGTCTATCTGTCCTCCTGACAATATGAGTTGTGTAGGTGGAAAGATCACACTTTTTTCCTTGCTTAAAAAACAGTTGTCACAGATAAAGAGGTACATATCAGTTTGTCCCTCGGCTTTTCAAGTTAAAGGTTAGTCTGAAATATGTTAGGACCTTGGAGTCCAAAGTAAGCTTAACTGTTTTGATAACAGATTCCTATTAAGTTGTAGATCTTTATCGAAGAACATGTCATAAATGCTGTTACTAGTAGTGAAACAAAGTAATGAAACCTTTATAAAAAATACCTTTTGTATAAGCTGCTAATCTTTAGAGAGCGTTGAGTGACTCAGAAAGATATGCTAGCATTCATGTACTAATGCATCTCACATTACAAAGTGTTTTTTTTTGCATATGTTCCTATTTCATCCTTTAAGTAAAACCTCAGGTTTTTAAAGTGAGGAATTAGCAGAAGTAACTTTCTCAGTGTTATCAAACAATGGAATGCTAGTTGGTTCTTTGATTTATCTTCTAAGGATAAAATTGTAAATCATCTAGAAATTCAAATAAGTTCATTAGACTGAGTAATTTTAAAGTAATACCTTAATTAAAGTAGTTTGAAACTAGATCTTATTACATAGCGCAGGCTTGCTTTAATTCTCAGTCCTCCTGCTTCAGCCTCCTCTGTAGATTAGTTGGAATTACAACATACACCCCTTTTCTCCAAATAGAAAAAGTTGGCAGATTTATATAACCATCTTAGAAACCAGAATTATTGGTTGGCTTTTAAGACTGATATAGAGAAGACTTTAATGATTCAGATAATAGTCAAAATTTTGTATACCATTTTTATAACCATCTGTATTCTGTTTTATCTCATAATCTATTTCTGTCTCTTTTATATAGCTCTTTCTTTTTTTTGCAGTGGGGGTGGGGGGCTGGGATTTGGTCATGGGGCCTGAACTCTGGGCCTGGGTGCTGTCCCTCAGCTCTTCAACTCAAGGCTAGGGCTCTATCACTTGAGCCACAGCATCACTTCTGGCTTTTTCTGTTTATGTGGTGCTGAGGAATCGAACCCAGGGCTTCATGCATGTAAGGCAAGCACTCTTATCCACTGAGCTACCTTCCCAGCTCCTTATGTAGCTCTTAATAACTTCTAAAAACCCAAAATGTATGTTCTCACCAAGGGCTTATGTGTAACTGAGCTTTAAATTGGCTATTCATAATGCCATGGTTATACTTGGACATTTCCAAAAGTCAACACAACTGACTAATGTTGATTTTTAAAACTTTGGTTGAAGTAGTTCAATATAATTCATAAACTGCATATTGTCCTTTTCATTTAAAGTTACCTTTCAAAATTCTTTGTGAACCTAATTGGATTAACTTCTGGATTCACATATTTTTATTTTCCCTTTTCTATTCATGATATTTATATGTCTATCAGTTGGAACAAACCAGATTCTACAGTTTTTGGGTTTTTTTATCCTTTTAATTCTTGTTTAATGTGAAAAGATTAGTAAGTTAAGTGCATTTCCTGATTGTATCCGAATTTGCCAGATATAATAGTAGTTTTTTACCTTTTTAAAATTAGTTTGAAACATAACATTTTATGTTTTTGGTGATACCTGTGCTTGTACATAACATTTTATGTTTTTGATGATACCTGTGCTTGTTACTGAATTACAGATTTTTTTTTCCCTTTAAATGAAGCTGTGGTATGAAGTGAAAGGTTTTTGTTTTAAGGATTTTTTTTTTTTAATGATTATGACATAAAGTACTAGGTTCTCCGGTATTTTAGTACAGCTGTGTCATATGCAATCCTTGGGACAATCACAAGAAAACTTTAAAGCAAATACTGCATACTTAGATTAAAAGCTAAACGTTTATCTGAAATTGAGATTTGACTGGTATTTTTATTATCTCACAGCCTGAATTACGTGTTCCAATGATAAACCTGAATGTTTGGGGAATTTCTTGTATTTCCACAGGTGATGATGAGCAGAGTGACTGGTTCTATGAAAAGGAGTCAGGGGGAGCATGTGGCATCACTGGAGTTGTGCCCTGGTGGGAAAAGGAAGATCCTACTGAGCTAGACCAAGACTTACCTGATCCTGTCTTTGAAAGTATCTTAACTGGTTCTTTTCCCCTCATGTCACATCCAGGAAGAAGAGGTCAGTAGCCCTCCCTCACTGGGGAACATGATCCTGATAATGTCAGTCTAGGAATGCTCATGGAAAGAGGTTAGCATTCAGTGGCAGTTAGAAGATGCAAACATGAAGAAGCAGGTTAATGCTATAAAGCAGATTGACTACTAATTTCGCTACTACATCATACCTTAGAATTAATGAAAAAAATTGACTTGTTTTCTTGCTAAGCTCAAGGAGAAATGTGAATTGGGAGAAAGAAACACCCTGAATGTTATTCTATAAAGTTAAAAGTGCTGTCTACATTAGAACCCTTTGACATTGCTTTTGTTCTTTTAAGAACAAGTTTTACATTTTTTTTCCTGTCATATTCATGGTTTTCGTCTTTACCACCAACTTGCTTTTAATTCTCTATTGATAGAGTCTTTTTTGCTCCAGTGATCGCAATATCTTCTGATTTGAGTGTTCTGATTTTCCAGGTTTCCAAGCTAGACTCAGTCGCCTTCATGGAATGTCTTCAAAGAATATTAAAAAACCTGGAGGGACTCCAACTTCAATGGTAGGCATGCTTTTTTTAAAAAAATTAAATTGTCATGTTTGGAAAAATTTCCATTTCTATGGAATAAAAAAAGCCACATCCTCATCCTTTATTTACATTCTAATATTATACTTAAAAATAATCCATTTTCTTGTAGGCTACAAACTGGACCAGTGAGATTCCCCTATAAACCAAATCTGCTAATGCTAATAAATTAGTTACGTTTTGAACACCTGGGGAATGACATTCGAGGGAACCTGGCTCCTGTCCTCTTCCCAGGAGGAATATCATTGAAGTGAGAGCCTCCTTGATGAAAGATGGGGCTGTTTTTGCTGGAGGACTGGTATTTTTCCTTTTAGGCAGACATGAACCTGATTGGGGAGGGTTTTTAGATATCTAGGCTGGCCAAGAGTGGATAGAAACTAATGTAAATTTTATATCTTTTTCTCTTTTATGATATTTTACATTGAATCCGTTTATGTATTACTTTATTTGCCAAAGTGCTGACGAAAGATAGAACATTGAAAACTTCCAGATTGATCCTAAGTATTCCTTAATATGTATATTATGACTGGTTAAGAATGAGTTTTTACATATCTGACTGTTGTAAATAAAAAAAAGTTTTGTGTTGACAATTATGGTTCAGATTTAGAGAGTCTTCTATAACCAGCATTATTTAAGAAATACATTTTACTCAGGGTATTTTAACAAGGGCTAAGATAAGTAATAGGCAAGATTAATAATCTTTGCTAGAGTTTGTATTTTGTTCAGTTGTCTTTTTACTTGGATAATATCCTCTGTATTTCAAGTTCATTGTATTTTATAGTATAGTTTTTATTGTACTGTAAAAATCATCTTACTCTTAAACTAGCCAAAGTGATAACTAGTCTACGCTAATAGACTCATTTATTATTACCCTTTAAATGATCTATTTGTCTGATACCTGAAGTACATCACAGTTATTATTTTGGCTTAGAGTGTAATGAAGTCATGTGAAAGAAATCTGGTATTTTTCAAGCATTGTGTTTTGTTTTATATCATGATTGCAAAAAGGGAGCGTTGCCTGTTTTTCCTTAAAATGGCAGACTTTATGTGTCACTGCATTTCACAAGTACTTGCATGAACTCGTTTTCGCTGAGTAAGGGGAAATGTAACATTTCTATTGATGGTGTAATTTAGACACTATACTAAGTTCAGGCCATTTTAGTTCTTTAAAATGTTTATATTTAGTTCCTATTATTGATTAAGTCTATGTGCTTTAATATGTGTATTTTTATATTGTATGGATTGTTTGTTATTTCACATTTAAAAGCCAAATCAAATAAGTTTGGAAAAGAAACTTAAAGATGACATTACTTTTGCCTAAAGTTATTATAACCTGAAGAATTTCAACAAATATATTAAGCAAAATATGTGATATCTGCCTACAATGGAGGGATTAAACATTATAAAGTACAAATTTGAGTCTCTTTACCTTTATATCATTAACAGTATAATTATATGTATAATTATATTTATATAATTGCAAGTAAGCATCTTCGAACTTAAGCTGTATCTTTGGAGGTAAATTTCATATTTTACTTTTTCAACTGAATTACATAAATGCTTTCATTTGTATAATGACTATCTTTTGGATCTGAAAAAGTCCCTTTAAAACCTTGGCCTATGAACTTTGCCTTACCAATCATGAATCTAAATGAATGCTATCTAGTTCTTGGTTTAGTTTTACCTATTTTTATTTTTGGTTCACTGCTTGCTTGAGCATAACTGGGATTTGTAGCCCATTTTCTAGGCTTATTGCAATCTCACTGTGGTATTTTATAGAAGCTATTACACCTGATAGGCTAGCTTCATGGTATTGATGATACATGGCTTAACCATACTAAAATCTGCCTTTCCTTTTTAAATTGCAAAAAGGTGATTAAGTTTCCCTTGATGGAGATATACTACATATGTGTGTTTATCATGGAACCTAGTGCATTAGGCCATGAAGTGTTTTCCTGGTCTATGCTTTTGTATTCAAAATTTTACTGAAGACAATGGACTGTTTCAGTTTTTCTTTCAACCCTGAATTGTCCTTGCTTGAATTTTCAAGTACTGTAAATTATTTTTTCAATAAAATCTCTGATTTAGGCAAGAAAGGTAAGAGTTCTAGTTTGTGTTGATACTTTACAATTTTTTATGCAAAATTGTTTTTCTTCTTGCTTAAGTTATATACAGATAATAAATTTAAAATATTAATCTCACAAAAAATAATCTTTAAACTATCCATTACTTTCTATAATCAAAAAGGAAATGTAATTGCCTTAGAGTCACATTGGAAAGATGAATTGCTTTTAACAGAGATTAATTTTCTGAGCAAAGTCACACACGTAGCTGCGACCCATTAAACAGAATGGCAAAAAGAGTATCTTTATAGGCAAGTGATGACTGTATCTGTGTGTCTATGTGTATATATATACGGTCATACATACAGTCATATATCTGTATCTATACATATATAGATATATATGTCATTGTAACATTTGAAGGAAATGAGAGTAGAAAAATGTTTAACTAAAATATCAATGTATTCATTTTAACATGGAGGGAATATTCAGTAGGTTTTCATTATTCTGTTCTATGATGTCAGTATGATCTCTGAATTAGGAAATACTGAGCCATTGTTCCTAAGGGAACGACAGATTAGCTTCTTGTGAGGCTGAAGTCACAGCATTTTCATCAACCAATGAATATGTAACATATATATGTTTATGCTTAAAGTTATTTATGTTGTATTGGTTGATTCTTTCACATTTGAAGTCAATGGCACTGTAATTTAGGCCTGAATACGGTTTATAGTAACCTTTGTGCTTCGTAAAGTCACATTGCACTTTTCAGTAGTGTAGTAGGGCGTAATAAAGAATGAATTCACTAGATAAAGCATAAAAATGCAACCAACAAGGCACTAAGTACATTACAGAGAGGACATTTGTTGACAGTAGCAAAGCTGAAACAAGAGGACAGAAAATCATTTCTTTGACTTCAGCTGTTTATGTACATGTACATCAGATGACTTATCAAAATCTACCACTGACACAAGTCTATGAATGACTTCAAAGCTCTGTGAGTGTTGATTGAGGAGTTAAAAAATTTTAGTTAGTAGGCAAATTTGCAAATATGGAATCTCCAAGATGAGGATTGACTGTTTAGTTTTATTAGGAGCAAAGTGATATACAAATGAATGAGTTTTAAAATCAGACCCTTGAAACTCCATACTCTTTAAATTTTTTAGTTATGACTATATTTTGGGCTTCAGATTTCTCTTTTATTAAAAGCAGACAATATTGGGCTGGGAAAGTAGCTCAGTGGTAGAGTGCTTGCCTTGCATTCATGAGGCCCTGGGTTCAATTCCTCAGCACCACATAAGCAGAAAAAGCTGGAAGTTGCTCAAGTGCTAGAGCACTAGCCTTGAGCTGAAGAGCTGAGGGACAGCCCCCAGGCACAGAGTTCAGGCCCCACAATCGACACCCCCCCCAAAAAAAGAAAAAAAAACAGACAATTTTTAACTTGCACTAGTGTTGTTATGTTTAAATGAGATTATATTTGCATAATGGAACCATGCTCATCTTTGGTGTGTTAGTATATTTGTGAGTAAATGATAATTACTGTTATTATTAGACACTAAATATAGTATCTGGCTACCTAAATTCCATTGCAAATTGCATTTTGGGGTGAAAATTACAGAATTTTAAACATTTCTATTCATATTTTATAGATAATTTACCTTTATGTTTAATATATAGTGACTTATATTATAGAAGTTGACATTTTCTTATATATCAGTTTTAGTAGGCCTTTGTCTTTAGTATAGTTTGTGAAGAATCATTTTTGAATGATTTTTAGGTTGATAAGCACTGATTAATTATAACTTAATCACTACTAAAAAACTCATCTAAACTCTTCATCTCCTGTCCCTCCCAAATAATTTAGCAATTCTTTTGTAGAAAGATCTGAGATGGGGCTGGGAAGTTGGCTCAGTGGTAGAGCGCTTGCCTTGCATGCCTGAGGCCCTGGGTTCGATTCCTCAGCACCACATAAAAAGAAAAAAGCTGGAAGTGGCGCTGTGGCTCAAGTGGTAGAGCGCTAGCCTTGAGCTGAAGAGCTGAGGGACAGTGCTCAGGCCCAGAGTTCAGGCCCCACGACTGGACCCAAAAAAAAAAAAAAGAAAGAAAGAAAGATCTAAGATGTTTAGGACTTTTGAGTCCAAATTACCTGATTTTCAAAAATAATTTTGTCCACATATATATATATACATATATGTATATATATATATATATGGAATATAATGTAAGCAGTCCTGAGAATTTAATGTTGTCATTAATATTGTTAATTCCTCTTTCAAAACAAAATACCAGTTTATTGGAGTCCTTTAGGAGAATTAAGCTAATAAAAAATTAATTTCAAGGAATATTCTGGAACAGAGGTCTAACAGCACAAATATGACTTCAGATTCCACTTTAATGGTATATAGTTATTATAAGGTGAATTCAAAGAACATTTATTTTCACTTTTTAAAAATGTTTTCTATTACACAGAACAGTATAAAGGAAACTACAGTTGAAGTATATTCTTGTCTTGTAGCTATGACATCTCAACTATTACTGCCTAGCAGTTACATTTATTTCTAAGCTCTGTGTTTTCTCTCTCCCTCCCCTCACCTTTCCCTCCCTCCCTCCCTCCCTCCCTCCCTCTCTCTCCCTCCCTCTCTCTCTTCCTCTCTCTCTCTCTTCCTCTCCCTCTCTCCCTCTCTCTCCCTCTCTCTCCCTCTCCCCTACCTTCCTCCCTTTTAGTGCAGGTCCTGCGGCTTGAATTCAGGACCTGGACAGTGTTTAGGCCCTTGAGCTTTCTTACTCAAGGTTAGCACTCTACCACTTGAACCACAGCTCCACTTCTTGTGTTGTTGGTGGTTAATGGGATAAGAGTCCCATAGACTTTCCTGCCTGGGTTTCAAACCATCATCCTCACATTTCAGCCTCCTGAGTAGCTAGAATTACAGGCCTGAGTCAACAACGCTGGACCATTTTAAAAATGGTTCCCAAAATGTGGTTGGATTTTTTGGAGCTTTTCTGAAGGATTGAGCTTCAGATAGCTTTAAAATACATTCTAGTTAGCCAGGCTATCCTATTCCCAGAACATTCTATTTAATATTTTCTGAAGGTAAGCATTTTTAAAAATTCTTTTTTGTTTAAAACTGATGATTTATGAATAAGTATTACATTTGTCCATTGAAAGTTAGCATTCAAATTATAAGTAACCTACTTGAAAGACAGGAAATAAATGACTCAGCCTAAAATACAGTATTTGAGAACTAATGAAAGTATTTTATAGGAAATTGTAGCAAATTATATAGTCTTATTTAAAAATAATTACAAGTCCATTTCTTGTATAGCTGAAATGAGAATACATATGATAGTAATGATATTTGTGTTGATTTTACAAAAAATAATTTTTGACTTAAAAATGATTTATTTGTACATGCTTAACAATTTTATATATCTGGGAAAATATGTGAGTATATTAACTCAATATTAACTGAGTAAGGAATACATTGTCAATACTATATCCCAGAACAAGATAATTTTTATCTGTTTAGAATCTGCATTCAGTTCATTCTATAGGAGAAAAGGAATATTGTAGTTATTTTCTTTTGTGAAGTTACAGATGTGGGACTCTGACTGGCATGTTCATTGAGGTATTCATAATGTAGGGACTGACTCTTTGCCTTGCTGGACTTCTCTTGTTTCTTTTAGACTAGTCTAAAAGAGATACTTTTAAGATAGAAAACAAATCTGAAATATTTTCTAAAAATACCTCCAATTTGACTGTATGTTTACTAGTAGTCTAAATCTTTTCATTGAAATTTACCAATCCTGTTCTTCATTATAACTCTATACATTGGTACTTGTATGTTCCCTGAAAGCATTTTTGGTTATGCTGCAGAATAGAAAAATGGTGTATATTTAGAAAGCTAAATAAAAAGTTAAAAAATGTGATATTTGTTCTCACCTATTACAATATATGTTAATTTCATTTTCGTCTTGAATCAGCTTTAGATGAAGCTCTCACAGTAGAAACAGATGGCTTTTTCCTTATAATTTGTTTTAGCATAAAGTTGATGTTATACCTTATAAAACCACAAATTAAAAGGCTGATAATAAAAGGCAATTTTAATAATTTTAATAACTTTACTTGCTTTAAGTTTTTCTATTTGTTGTCATTCTTGACTATATTTCTTATAATTAATATCTGTAATTGCTATTAAATAGTGGTATTCTTTCAATTTTTAGTTAAAACTGAAACATAAATATGAATTTAAATGGTAGAAATGTAGTAATGTATTCATTTATTCATGCATTTGAATGCTTATTATGTTCTTTATGTTTATTCTTAAAAATGCTTTAGGGAAAACTATGAAAACAGATGTTACATCTTGATGTTTTTGTGTACCAATACTAAATACGTATCTTTTTTCCATGTATTTGAGATTCCCTGATAACTTAGCACAGGCTTGACTTTGTGTTTGAGTTTGGCTTTAAAGTTATGAGACTGTGATTGTTAGTGAGTATTGGTAATAATAGCACAGTAATGATACTGTGCGCCAGACATCTTAACATCCCTAAAATGTAGGCTGATGTTTATAACTTAGTTTATGTTTTCCCTTTGATAGACCAAAGATAGTGCAATTTAGATATTTCTTCATATTGTTATCATGTTGCTAGTAAGTATAATCTTCTTAAAATAGCTTTGTTCCTGTATACAAAGTACCACTGGAAGTATGAGTTATTTTGATATTCTATATGCTTTATTAGCTTGTTAATCATGACATCATACAGTATTAGAACCTTCTTCACTTATTCTTCTGGAACTTCAATGGGCCTTAGAGCTATTACTACAGTGTGAAATTTGACAAATTCAGCTGTGGTGGCATCTATATTCCTTTCTTTTTTTTTTCCTTCCTTACATAACATGGTAAAATTCTGGGAGCACCTCTCACAGATGGAAGGTGTTTTAATATTAAGAATGAGTGAGAGCTTACCAACTATTCAGGAATTGTCTGACTAAAAGGTCTATTCAGGGCTCAAGTTTGAAGAATTTATTATCACTGAGGTGAGGTATAAGGTATGTTAGTGCAGGTAAGTTTGGAGCAGGCAGAATTTGGCTGAAAAGATGGTCACTGGATAGATCTTTATGCACTCTGTAGTACATAGGAATCCCGTGAGCTTATGCAATTTCTGATCACAAAGACAGTAACAAAGTACTCTGATACTGAACTCAGCACCCATTCTGTTAGTATATGAGGACCAGACACTAGTTTGAGCACTTACATTTACTGAACCTGATAATTGAACCAATTTTTGAGGACATACACTTATTTAACAAAGATGTATCAGTACTATCTATGCTAGTATTTATATTGGTAAATACTATTTTAAGCTTTGCTTGTACATGCTTTCCAGCAGCTTACATTACAGAAAAAAATAAAAATATCAAATGTACATGGGTGTGCGGAGCTTGTGGCTCATGCCTATAATCCTAGCTACTCAGGAAGCTGAGATCTCTGGACTGTGGAGGTCCTTGAAAGACTTATCTCCAGTTAATCACCAAAAAGCCAGAAGTAGAGCTGTGGCTCAAGTTGTAGAACACTACTCTTGAGCCAAAAAGCGCAGGGACAGTGCTCAAGCCCTGAGTTCAAGCCCCCGGGCCAGTACAAAACAAACAAACAAACTTGGTTGAGTGACAGGGTGGATAGTGGGATAATTATAGGACAGGAAGAAGATTGAAGAGATTTGCATGTGTTATGATTTTCATTCTTGGCCAGCCTTGTGTCTTTCTTCAGATCACTTTCATGATAACATGGGGAAAGTAGTAGGTGTGCATGTTACTTAGTAATTTACTTAAGAAATTGGGTTTGTTTTCAGCTGTCTCTTCTGATTCCTGACAATATTGGTTGAAGCTTTTAAATATCATTCACTATAGGTAGAAGAACAAATAGCACTCTGTGTACAAAGTACTGAATCACTTCCTGTGCTTTGAAATTTTTTTAAAGAAGAATATGTCTGATGATAAATATGTAATCATGTAATAATTTAGCTATCCTTTTTAGATTTAATCATAATGATTATTCTGAAATTTAGTATGTACTTCCTTTAGAAGTTACCAGTTTACCTGTCTGTCTTTATGGTTGCTTAAATAGTGGAGAGTGCACTCAGTCTTTGATTATACTCTGAAAAATACACAAAATGCCATACTTTCTTAACTTTTATATTTGAATGCAATTCTTAAGTCCTTCTTGTAGTAGTTAGAGAAATGGTTTAAAATTGATTTCTTTGAAGATGTGATCTGTTGGCTTTTTTAATGAATCAAAGACATTGAATTTGCAAGCATAACCCTTTTTAAAGTCTACTTTATAGATTATGATTATCACTTTAAGATTTTTGTATCATAAGAAAACCTTTAAAAATGTGTTCTGAAATGCTTCTTTTTAACAAAATTATGGCTGCTGATTAATAGCTACTTGACTCCACTGATGGAGAGTTGGCACCTTTTTCTAGTTGCCCTTTAAAGTGATGTGGTGACATTGCAAAGTCCTCATTATTTTTCTTTTTAAATATAATAACCAGTGAAACCAAAATACCGCATACATTTTCTTATTTAAAAAATTTCAACTCTGTTTTCTGCTTTATATGTTGCTGGTAGAATTATTCTGATGGTCTATAAAAAGTTTTCTAATTTACCTTTAGATATGCTAAATATGTAATATCAGAAAAGTTTAGGATCAGTGGTGGGTACGACAATTGAAATCATGTTTAAGAAGCAGTTCCTAAACTAAAGTCACTTACAACCTTTCTCTGATGGTGAATGTAGAGAATTCACAAAGAATTCATTTCCATGGAGAAGATTCACTGTACTGTATAGTTGGTTACCTATCATCATGGAACCTGGGATGCTGATAAACCAGAGAGCATGTCAGAATGCATATATTTATGTTTAAGCTAGCACAATTTATAATTTTTTGTATGTTTTCTTGTATAATTTTTTTAGTAATTAGTAGGGGATAAAGTAGAAATTGACATGTGAAAAAGGAGTACTG
This sequence comes from Dipodomys spectabilis, assembly GCF_019054845.1. Lineage (NCBI taxonomy): Eukaryota > Metazoa > Chordata > Mammalia > Rodentia > Heteromyidae > Dipodomys > Dipodomys spectabilis. The sequence goes on from NW_024870746.1 coordinate 15,391,220, forward strand.
ACTTTTACATCGCTAGTATAATTCCTTCCTCTTAGAATTTTATAGTTAAGTCTGATAATTGGTTTGTACAGTTTGCTGCTGAAATATTCCAAAACCTCCAAGATGTTTATTTTTGGGTAACAATGTATTGTGAAATGATTTTAATAGTACGTCCTTGGTTTATTAAGTTCTTTTAGATTTTAACAGATTTTGAAATAGTCTAGAAATTGTTCTTTTCATCTCATTTAATTTAATTTTGCTTTATATAAATCCTGGATAAGCACTCTGTCTCTTCTATATTCATTCTTAAATGGGTAACCTATGATTTTATACAGTTTTTCATCTGTCTATTCTTTTATCATATTACGAGTTGCATGTAACACCCGAATGATGGTAGACCAGGTCTTAAAACACAGTGTTTGCTTAATATTTTTTGAAATGTTGGCTGTGTTGCTATTTCCCAAATAGAGAATTTTCTACCTTTTGCTAGCTTTCCAGTGTGGACCTTAACAAGCAAAATCCTTCTTGGCCAAGCTGAGATGTGCCCAAGAAAAGGTAGCTTGCTTTGCTTTTGAGAGAGCACTAGCAAGCTGATTGGCTGTCTCACGTACAGACAGATACAGGGCTTAAAGACCTTTTCTTGGGTGTTTCTTAACATTCCCTTTTTAAAAAAAATTTTTTTTTATTGTGAAAATACCCTGCAGAGGGGTTACAATTACATGGGCAAGATAATGAGTACATTTCTTATCAAGCATTGTTGCCTCCTCCTTTGTTTCCCCTTCCCACCCCTTCTCATACTTCCCCCTCCCCCCCAGCCAAAGTTGTAAAGTTCATTTTTCGACATAACGATTTGTACATCTCATTCTTGCGATGGGTCTACCTGTATCCCTATTTAAACAATTTGTTTTTTTTCCCCTTCCCCTCGACAAATTATACCAACCTCAAATACAGTGAAAGCAGGGGCTATACCGTGGGGGAGGACGTACAAGGCAACAAAGAAATCATCTTATAAATATGTTAGAAACAATTGCATGAAAGCAAAACCATTTGAATACTTATCTTGGGGTTCATTGCCCCATTTGTTAGGAAATGGAAAGACGTGGAAAAAATTATATTAAGTGAAGTAAGCCAGGCCCAAAGAAACATAGGTCCCATGGTTTCCCTTATTTGCAGTAACTAGTATATGTCTGAGACAAGCAGAAAAGGTCAGATAAGTTGATGTTAGGTGAAATGAACCCCAAGATAAGTATTCAAATGTTTTTGCTTTCATGCAATTGTTTCTAACATTCCCTTTTACAGATTTTACTCTTTGACTAGTTGCAGAGAATGCTCTGTCTCTAGTTAGATGTGAGGAAGATGGTGTTTGTGTTCACTCTCTCCTCTTCCTGTTGTAAAACAAAAGTGAAGGAGCAGTCAGTGTAGACTTGCTACTTGAATTTCCCTGATGATAGTGTAGGTATAGCAGATACTCCCCAAAACTGTCCCTTTATAAACCCAAACTGTCCCTTTATAAAATTCTTCATCCTTCCTATTGCACTTGTTACCCTATTTTATAGAATAAGAAGGATCTGAGTCAGCTTCTGGTCCCAAAATAAAATTTCCAGAAAGTCGCCTTTCTAGACTTTAAGCCAGAGTTAATGATTTTGCTTTTTGGAATGTTAGCCTTTAAAAACACAAACTTGAATCTTAACTTTCTGATCTACTTGTAAAGTTACCTGATCAAAATTTGGTCAGGTTCTCATTTTGAGAAAAGACATAAGAATTTTTACTGCTAAATGCTTTGCAATTGTTAACTTGTATGGAAATAGATAATTCGGCTCAGCATTAGCCATTTTTATGTATTTCTTCCTTGACTGACTTCCTCTTCTAGCTTAAAACATTAGTATATGTTCAAGTTTCACATTGATTCAGAAATTCCAATTAATCTAACTCTGTCCTGCTTTGAACATGATTTCAAGTCACCGTCTTTCTTCAACAAATTAATAATTTATAATCAGATATTTGTTGTTGAAGTACCTTTAGTTTTCCTCAGAGTGCTTTTTAAAGGTACCAGCTATCTTGCTGATAGGAAAGCATTTTCTTTCTTCCCCCAGTATACAACTCCAGCTTCACAGTGTAGCTCTGTGAAGGACAGGGAGGACAAAGCAGATAATACGTATTAAAAAGGTACAGGAACATTTTTATATATATGGTTACTACATATGATTTTCTTTATCTATAATGCATATAGATTACCATGTTTCTAATAATCATTGATTTTAGTTGCACAATTGTAAACTTGAATTTCACTGAAAGTAAAATATGAATATATAATTAGATTATTATAGCTATGAATGTATAGCATTACTGTGTCTTGTGTAAATTAGACTTTTACTAATTTCTGAATCATTTATTTATATATAGATTTAATGTAGACAATTAGTCATTTGACATGTTACTTTATTACTTTGATATATTTCAAAGTACCAAATATAAAAAGTACCAAATACAGTCATAGGGTGATTATTACAATAATTTGGATTCATTAATAACCCAAATTAATATTTTATATAAATTCAGACTTAGAGTTAGAATTTGTTTTTGTTTAAAGTCAGTTTTACTACTAATCATTACTGTGATTTTTTAAATTGTGAAGTTTTAATTACTTTTAAGCTCACATGTAATGATAAAAATGTTTTTAACTATTCTAAGTTATAAATTGAAATACTAGCTTCTTTGGAAGACTTCAGTTTTTCCTTTTCTTCACCTGTGTGAAAAATTCTGAGTGAACTTAATTGAGCATATGTATCAGATGTGATATGTTGCTTAAAATTTACTTTTATCTTTGCAGCATATTGAGTGACATTCTCTTATATACACTTAACCTTGTAGCAGTGGTTTAGAGAGATGTACAGAATAGTTAAATTGTTTAGAAATGTTTTGCATACTTAAGATTCATCACTCAAGGGAATTATTAAAGGATTCCAATTAAATGTTTTAATTTAATTCCTAGTTTTGATTTTGTTTTCCAGTAAGGATTGCATGCTTCTTATCCAAATTGCATTTTACCTGCTCCTTTCAGGTTGTTGCAGCTTATAGCACTTCTCTTCTGGCTGTGTAATGCATATGATTTAATTTTATAGTTTTTATGATACCATATATTAGAAATCACCAAAAATATAGAAAAATTTTAGAGAACATTTTTGGATTTGATGGATTACCACTCTTGAAAGGGAAACAAAACACTAAATATTTCTAATCCCGCATTATTTACCGCATGGGTGGTTAAATGCTACTTTAAGCCTCATAAAATTAAAAGGGAGAAATCTGCCAACTGTAGCAGGAATTGGATTTAGGAAGAGTGGTACAGAGCCAAAATATTGCTACAGAATTAAATGTCAAAAATCTTCTTTAATAGTAGATATATAGTTCACAGTGCTTGGTTATGATTAATACATTTAATCTAAATCACTGAAAGTTGCACTCTCCTTTTCCATAAAATACAATAGGACACAAATCAGTTTTACTGTAGATGGATAACAATTGGAAAATAATGCATCTTCCCGCCCAATAAATTGTCAGTTATACCTTTTAACTAAAAATCAATTCATCTTTCTAAAATTTATTACATTTTCTAATAATAAATCTCCTCAAATGTTTATTCATTTGGTTTTTGATACATTTGTGCCACTTTTGCTATGGTCTAATGTTTTTTCTTTTGATTCATTGTAAATTAGAAAATCAATTTTGAGTCAGTTTTCTAGCTAAGAAGTTAAAAATCTGTAACCTGGCACCCTTTTCACTTTCCTTTGTACATTTTAATACCCTTGAACTTGAACTTAAATGGGATCCAGTAAATTCTTTTCAGAAAGAGATTAAAAGACTTTTCAATGTAAGTTCTTGAGAAAGGGCCAGATTTCATAAAACAAGCACTTAGGAGTTTGTTACGTGATTGTTGCCACAGATTCATTTTGAATGGAGTACTGGGGTGGGTGGGAAGTGGAGAGCAGGACAGTTAGACCTGGGTCATGCCATCAGTTCACGTAAGGTATTAAGCACAGAGGAGAAAAAGCACCTATTTTAATTAAGATCAAATACTGTCATTTTCTGTTAATAGCAGTGGCATAGAAGCAATGTAAGGAAGCAGAAATAATCAGATACATTTTATGTTTGTCTTACACAAATATCTTATTAATCTTCAGGCATATATTTTTTTATTCTCTATATATTCACTTCTAGATTGCCCTTTTTTCAATGTTTCTTAAGTATGTGAAATCATTTAGATTTTCATTATACACTGAATTCTAGTCATCATTGTAAAAGAATTCTATATAGGACACACAAATATTTCTTTTTATATACTCTTATATATGTTAATTAGTGATATGGCTGGTTTAATTTTATACTTCTCTACATATTTCACAATGAAGTCAGATTTGGAACTTCCTCTTTTACCCACCTTGAGCTTTACTGTCCTTTTATATAAAATTTAAGAATGAAAATAACAATCAGTTTGCTTACTTGTTAATTTATTGAAAATGTATTTGCAACCAATATGTTCTAGGACAAAATGTTTTAAGTCTATACTTTTTAAATTGTATCAACTGAGATTCTAAAATAGATGTTCAAATGTAAATCAAAAGTGAAAGTGATAGTAGGTCATTTATCTGAAAATGGTAAATTATTGGCAATTTGTTTTGGTTTCTATCATATAAGATGCTATAAGACCAGCTTACCAATTAAATATTATTTTGTGTAGCTAGAATAGCCAGAATATGATTTGTGTTTTGGACTGCCTACTCAGTGAAGGAAACATTTTCTAAAGCAAGTATCAGAGTAGTTATAGTATTTAGTTATTTCATAATCCTTGAAAATCTCTAAACCTAGTGAATTTTGATGTATGGATTTCTTACATTACTCATTTTGTCTATCTGAACTGATTTTTATATTAATATTTCAAGTTTAAATACAGTTATCTGAAAAAGCTTTCAAAATAATCACTGCATTTTGTGTACTTAATATATTTTTCTCATCACATTAAACATGAAAGTATAAGTTATGCTACTTTAAATAAAAATAAGTAATTAAAGGTAAACTAAAATGCTTATGTCTTTCTTTATAAATACCAAAAAAGGTTTTTGTGGTATTTTTCTGGTTGTTTTAAAAACCCTTAATATGAAGTTAATTCATTATAATGCATTTAAGGTTTTCTTTCCCTCATATCTACTCTTAGAGTTTGTCAATTGCATGGTAGGATCCAGCGCTGTGAAGGATAAATTTGGCCTACTTGCTTTTCAAAAGAAGAATTTAAGGTTTGAAGAAAGTAAATGGCAGACATAATTAATAATAGTCAGAGCCAGGCTCAGTCCTCTGATTCCCTACTCCAGCTGTTTTTTTTTCAAAATTTTTATTTCTTCTTTCTTCCTCTTCAGTCTTCCTATTTGAAGACAAATTCATCTTGAAATGAAAATTTTCTTTCTAATCATAATTGTAGGAACTGCCAATGACATTTATTTTGAAGAAAAAGACTTTCTAAGCAGACCAATTAGTAATCTCTGTATATTATTTCTAATTCAGTCTCTTGGTCATTGACATACTCACAATCTGTTTAATCTTTACCTCTATTTCATGCCACTATTAGCTCTAAGGTATTCATAGTGTACCTTTAATTTCTAATTTAAGTCTTTTAGTGACACATAAAATACAGATTTATTTTCTTTACATTCTAGGACTTTATCATTAGGATTTCAGCCTGACTTTCAGTCTTCATATCCTGAGTCTTCCAAATTGATACATCTAATATGTCTCTCTTTTCCAGGTTTTATGACTTTGCTTCCACTGTTGTTATCATTTGAAGCATTATTCCCCATGTTAGTCCGAGATGCTCCTTAGTTGCATCTTTATCTGAAATCTGTGTCCCTCCTCCCTCAGAAGCGTCTACCCTCTCTCATTACTTCATTATTGTCAGAACTATGTGTTTACTACTTCTGGAACAGTGCCAAAGCATAGAACTAGAAAACAGACTGACTAGCTTCCTCCCAGCCCATGATTTAGTGGCTGTATGTCCTTGGAGGAACCACTTTTTGATCTTCAGTTTCCTCATCCCTAAAATCAGGATATTAAAAGATAAGATGAAATAATGTATGCAGTAGAACTTTGTGGACTGTGAAGGGACCATTATAACTCATTTACTTGAGAAGTCCAAAGCTGAAATTCCTTTGGGTCCAGACAGGTAATAATATACTTGTGTCTAGTTTAGCTTTAAACTGTAAAGTACATTTTCTGGCTGCTAAAGGTACAAAAACAAAACTTTTAAAGATACTGTGATGGCCAAAAGAAGAGGTAAAAATGTCTGTTTTCTGGCCAAAAACTGCTCCTTATTTGTGCATTATCTTTCATTGAAACCTGAGCAGTAAAAGCATCAGTTTGTTTCTGCAAAATATGGCACAGTTAAGTTACTCCTTGAAACGGCTCCAGTGTCTTGTGCGTGTATTCTTAGGTACTTAGGAGACAAGATCTGAGGATCAGAGTTCAAAGCCAGCCTAGGCAAGAAAGTCTGAGATTGTCTCCAATTAACTCCTCCAAACCTGTAAGTGGAGCTGTAGCTGAAGTGGTAGAATGCCAGCCTTGAGTGAAAAAAGCTCAGGGTTTGCCTTCAGGCCTGTATTCAATACCAGTACTGCCTCCTCTCCCCTCAAAAAGTTACTCTTTGAGCTTTGGGAGGATGTGTAGGTGAGTAGATTATTAAGTGGGTAGCTGAAATCTAAATGTATAATGGAGAAATGGAATTGTTTACATTTTAAACTTTTTTATCAGAGTATTTAAAAAACTAGGTGTTATGTAGAGCTGTAGAACATAGTTTCTCTGGTCCTTTCTTGTTTCTGTGTATAGGTGGTATAGAAGTTACATCCTTTACAAATAGAAATGTCTTCAGAAGCTCATTAGAGTTACTTGAATTAAGCCACTTTAATTGAAAAATGTCTTTGTCCTTTGCTTTCACTATTCCAGGAGACTGATGAGACTAGTGCCTGATCCATTCAATTGCTATTTTCTTCTGATCCTTAATAGTTGGCTAAAGAAAACCTAGTCCTTCAGATTAAATGATTCTTTTCTTTAGGTTCTAGGAATTGTGTGCTACTTATTTTGCATCTTTAAAAATGTCAGTATATCGTATGCATTTGTTATAAACTACATTAAAATTTCAATTAGGTGCAATTCTTACATCTTTAAAAGGAACTAGCATACACTTAACTCAGTAAAATTAAATCTAACAACTTTGTCTTTCTTTGTATTTTGTTTCTCGTATTTACCCGTGAAATGATTATCTCTGCAGTTACCATACAAAAATCTGCTGCCTAGATAAAAGAGAAATCGTATTACAGTAGGATGACCAAAACCAGTGTGCTCTTTCTTTTTCTTTTTTTTTTTTTTTGGTCTATCATAGGGCCTGAATTCTGGGCTGGGCACTGTCTCTCAGCTCTTCAGCTCAAGGCAGCTCTTCAGCAGCACCATTTCCTCCTTTTTCTGCTTATAGGGTGTGCTGAGGAATCGAACCCAGGGCCTCATGCATGCAAAGCAAGCACTACCACTGAGCCACCTTCCCAGCCCCCATTGTGCTCTTTTGCAAACTAACTCAAATACAAGCATAGCTATACTCCTAGCTAATATAAACTTGTCTGTATTAGCTTAATTGACTATAAACAAACCAAAGATTTATTAATAAATATTATCTGAGTTGTACAATGCTGTTATCAGACAGAGATATAAAATCCTTTGGCCTAATTTAACTTTCCTTTACAATATCTAATAAAGAAAAGATGCTTCTATGAGGAACAATCAAGGAGGCAATTAAAACCCTTCACTCTGTAAGCTTCCAGACACAAATTCACCTAAATACATTTTTTAAAAGTTTTTTTCCCCCGTTTTCTTTGACTGTCTGAGAACTGATTTACTGTAGAGTTTTTTTTTTCACTTGTCTAAATAATTTACCTAGTTTTTAAGTACACAACTGTTTCTCATCTCTCTGTGTATGTATGCATCTATTTACAATGTTATGTGCATATATTGAAATGTAGAGACAATTGGATTTATTAATGTTTTATATATCTTAATCCATTTCAATCAGGACACATTTATGAAACATTAATTTAAAATAGTTCTTTTTGGCACCATTTTGCCATTTGCCAAGTAGTCTTTGTAGAGCTTGCTTTCATCAAGCAGTGACTATTATTTGTCAAGCTTTTGGTTAGCTATGAGATACACAAAGCAAAAGAAGTCTTTGCTCCTGCTTTTAGAAGAACTTGTACACTACTTATAGAAACAGACTTTGTTATAAAGAACTAGAACATAAATTCAAGTTTTATGGAAGGGATACTACATGGACATAGAGTTAGGAAACTCTTCTCCCACTCTGTGGACAGTGAATTAAATTAAAGTAGTGTTGGAAGATAAACAAGTGAAATGGATGGGCAGAGTTGATGGATTTTCCCTGGAATATAGGAAATGCACTATTTGCTTTCTGGATTTAAATAGATGTTATCCAGCATTTTAGAGGCCACTATTAACTTTTGGCATGATTAATTTTTGGATATTTAAAAGGAGAAAATGTAGATTTAATTCAAAAAGTGAAAGACCTCAAGGTCTAATGTGTGTATACTCTTTTCTAAAATGTCTACGTACCGATAAAGTGTTTATCTCGTTAAGGAATTACTCCTCAAGGAGATAGATCTTGAAAGTAGTGTTGGTAAAATGGTGGTGGTTATGAGTATGAAGAACAATTGGGTAGTTACTGGGCAAAACAAGAATAGCATGTGTCTGCTGGCAACCACAGGCACTTACAGAAGAGATGGTTGTGTGAGACAGTAGAGGACGTAAGAGGGGCCTGGGATACTGGAAATTAAAGAATTTAATAAAGATGTTCAATTTAATAAAGACATTCAGGCCTTTTGGAAGATTTTTAAGAGTTGGTAGGTGAACTCACATCCTTTCACATATGAAAATCCACATTGAGCAAAACTAACTTATGCTTCTTAGATTTGAGAAGCATCATTTTTTTTAACCACTTCCTACTACATAAGTATTCAGGTTTTCTTCATTCAGCGTATCTTAAAAATGCATTTTCCATTGCTTACAGTCTAATTCATATTAACATGATTTTGTAAGACTTTCTAATTACATAGTGGGCTATATTTTGTATACTTAAGTCTTGTTCAAAATGTGTAGTGTTTGTTTTATTTATTCACAGCAAAATATCTGTAGTATTTGTCCTTTCTGGTAAATGGTTATCTTCCTTAGGCTTTGATTTTCCTCTCCCAGTATCAGCTAAGATTTCTTTGTAACATCTACCTGTCTTAGGTTGCATTATATTAGGAAGTTGTCATCCATTTTATTCATAAACAGTTATTTTCCTAAATAATGATAGAAACAAGGACCATAAAGAAGATGTTAGTGAGTAAAAGATTTCATTTTACTTTTTAAAGATTTTCTTCATTTTGTAGAGCATTTAATTCTATGATTTGAATTTTTCAGAAAAAGTCACATATTGGATTGGTTTTAATTTTAATGAAGTGTTTTATTAAAAACTTTCAGCCTTTCTAATTATAATATTATACTTGTAATAATAATTTGAAACATAACTTTATGCTTGAAAAAATATATTCTCATGAAGGACGGGAGGTGTGGCTGAAGTGATAAAACACTCACCTAGCAAGTATGAGGCCCTGAGGTCAAATCCCAGTTCTAGTACCACCATTACCACCAAAAATATTCTCATCGTATATAGCTTTCCTATAGTTATATTCTTTGACATCGTCCTTGGGCACAGTGCTGTCTACATTTCAGAACACAATAACTATTATCAGTGGTCCTTTGTCTATGCTACTGAGAGAACTTGTTTGGGGATTATAACTCTTTTATTTTCCATTGGTGTATAATTTCCATCCCTTGCTACTACCTTAAAGACCCTCCCTACCATCACATGCCTTGGTTACCATTCTTTCCATTGCTAATGATTTGAAGCCTTTCTCCACCTTATTTTCCTTTATACGTCTCTTAAGAATTTGTCCCTTTAAACATCTTGTTAAGACTCACATTGGTTCACTTTATTGTATCAGATCATTTTCTGTCTCTTAGTCTGTTTCTAACTGGTATTCTTGTATTCATTTGGGGGTTCATTTGATTTAATTTGGTGTTTTGTTTCTTTTCCTTCACTTTAATTTTTTATACAATATATAAAACTATGAATTAAATCATTTCTACTTAGGATGTGCATATGCTGCTGATTCTTTTTTTAATATGTTTTTTATTGTAAAAATACTGTATAGAGGGGTTACATTTACATGAGCAAGGTATTGAGTACATTTCCTATCAAGCATTGTTGCTTCCTCCTTTGTTTTTCCCCTACCATCCCTTCCCTCCCACCTCCACAACTAACTTTCACTAGACTGGCCTTGAACTTTACAATCCTCCTTCCTGTGGAGGAGTTGGGATTAGAAGCATGCACCAGCACACCAAGATCTTAGCAAGATCTGTGTTCAAACTGGAAACCTAGGCTTGCTCATTGAGCAGAAGACTCAAAGGAAGTCTTAGTTATGGGCGAGAGTGTCAGTTCCTATATTCAGCCCACATGAAAGGGAGCTCTTGATGGGCTTGGAAAGAGAGAGAGCTGGCTCTCAGCACACACATGTATTAGTGATATATAAATACTCATAAATATTTTCATAGTTTACATATTCATGTGCCAAAGGTCCTGCTACCATCACTGGCTGATTTTTATTTATAGTCATACTTTTTATACTTTTAATTTTGCTCTAAAACTTCCACTTCATACTTAACAGGAGGCAACAAGTATTTTGTCTTTAGTTCTATATAACGAACCCAGGGGTTTTCAGCATTTTTTCCATGCCAGTATGAATAAATAATGATTGCATTTTGCCTCAGCATCTACATTCATTCTGGTTATAATTCTTAACTCTGAGTTGGAGGCACAGCTCAATCCTATACCATCACAATAGAGACAAGCATTCATAGTTTTAACATCTCACCAAAGTAATTCAGATTGTAAATTTTAAATGGCACAGTAGATTTCTGCCTTCCCCTTTTCCACTTTAGAATCTACTATAGCTTCTCAAAAGCTTAGCTTTTTTTCTGGTCATATCCATCAGTTTATCATGTCAATTTATCTTGATTCTCCATTTATTTCTTTTCTTTTAAAGATTCTCAAATCTTTAAGAAGACAGTTTATATAAATAATTAGTGCTTGTTTTGATCATATCTAAAATGCAAGTCATCAGTTTGTTCAAGAACAAAGTATGGAATGATACTATATAGCACGTACTCTACTGAGAACTCAGAGATAATGGATTGATATCTTTGATCTTAGACTGCATTTGGGATGTACAGACTTAGGCATACTCAGATAAGTTGTCTGCTTTAGCAGATTCATAAACCAATTGCATTCTTAGGACTATAGTAAAGAAAATGATCACTTCTACTAGGAGATAGCACATAGGTCATTTGTGCAATGCTTTTGGCTGATTAGGTCAGTCTATGAAGAGCATTATGAAGGGTAATAGAAAAACCGGGAGCTATGGAATTTTAAAGGAGCTAGATTTGAGTTGCCACTTAATTCATGATCTGAAGCAAAGGCGCTTTGCTCTCTCTTATCTCCCCCATCTTTAATTATCTTCTCTGATAAGACCATCATTTTCATTTACAGCATTAGCAGTATTCTTAGCAGGTTTTCTTCTCTGATATCTCACTGCTCGGATATAAGCTGCTAGAGGACAGGGATTTTTTTCAGTCTTGTTCACCTCTGTCCTCGGTGTGTAGAATAATACCTAACACATTGTAGGAACGAAACATATTCGAATATTGCATAAATGAACATTGATTTCTAATGATTTAGACATGTTTGTAAACATTCCTTAGTAAGAAAACATGACATTTAATTTTCATTCTAATGCTTTAATCAAGAATAACTGAAAATAACTGAATAGTATACCTGAATAACTGAAGAACTGAAAAGTATCCCTGGAGGATACTTTAGGAAATGCTGAATCAGCTGAACATTAAATTTAAGGTTCATGACTAATAGTGTCAGGAAAGAAACCAGTAACTGAGGTTTGGGCAGAGGCAGAGATGTTGGAATAGATTACTGAGGAACCTGGATATCCTATGTAGGCAGTGGTGAGTCATTCCTTAACCAAGGTCATTTTTGATACAGAAAGAGCAGCCTGGAAAAGAACCAAAGGTGGCCAGAAAGAACCAAAGAGGGGTAGCCGTTGTTCAACGAATTAGCACTTTTGTTCTATGTTAATCATATCATCTAGTCATCTATCTAGAAAACGGTTACATCTTTCCTTTTATAAAGGACAAAGCACTGGGGCTCTGGAGCTGAAGATACATTTATTTCAGTGTTATTCTGATATGTTTAATAATATATGGATCTTATAGTTTGATCATGTACTACTATAATGCTTTGAGAAAAAGTAAGTTCTGAGTCCAGTAGGTATCCATTGGGCTGACTATGAGCATTTTAGGAAGTGGTATGTTTTAGCCACTGAATTAAAAATACTTTTGTCCCTGTTGTGTTTGGTGTTGCACACATATAATGCCAGCATTAGGAGGTGGGGGGAAGTTCTTCTTTATTTCTGATGAGTTCAGAAACCCTGGGAATATCTTTCTACATTATTTCTGAAGTCTGCTACTTCCCATTCAGTTTCTATCATCCCAATTCATTCGTCCCTTATTATCAGACTCCTAACTATGGCCTTATGATTGGCTTCCCCACCTTGTACTATTATGCTGCTGTTGGTGGTGAGTCTTACTATATATACTATTTTGTTCATGATTTTATCATATTCTTGCTCAAAAGTTTTCATTGTTTCTTGGCCTTTTGGCTTTCATAGCCCTCTGTAATTTAATTTGATGAGTATGCTTTTTACCCCTACTTATAGTCTCATATTTTAAGATTTCATCTTCCACTTCTACTAGGGTATTTTTTAAAATAGGATTTGAAGGAATGAGAAGAATGTTCTATGGTCAGATTTGTTTGAGAAATACCATATTAGGGCAGTTTATATACATTAATCAGACTCCATGAATTTTAATGAAAACTCTTATATAGAAGTACACTAGTTTCCCCCCCGCCCCCTTTGGCTTGCCCTTTGAACTCTGGGTCTGGGCACTGTCCCTAAGCTCATTTTGCTCAAGGCTAGCACTCTACCACTTGAGCTACAGCACTACTTCCAGATTTTTCTGTGATTACTTAGAGGTAAAGAGTCTGATAGACACAGACTGGCTTTGAACTACGATCCTCAGATCTCAGTCTTCTGACTAGCTAGAATTACAGGAGTAAGCCACATGCATCCAGCTATAGAAGTACCCTTTTTAATGTTCCTTAAAGGAGTTTATCTTTCTTTCTTTCTTTTTTAAGAAACTTAATTTCTCAGATTCTTATTTGGGGGAATGATAGGAACGTGGTGACGTCAGGGATTTAGGTTTTGATCCTGCTTTGGCTATTGGCTGTCTCATTCAAGAAGTTCCATTTACTTTTTTTTTGAAGTTTCTACAATGTAGGCTGAAGGGAATTTCTTCCAACCATGCAATTAATATGTTTGTGTATGTATATTTCTACTTTGAAGATCTCTCATAATCATTGTTCTTTATTTGTTGATTCTTAATTTTGGATACAATGGAAGAAAAACTAATACATACATACACATATCTGCATATATACATATATACCTCTATGGAAAAGAAATTTGCCAACATTGACTTAGAGTCCTCAAAATAAATGCCACCCTTGTAAAAGTTGTATTTTTAATATTCTGACAGCATTATTTCCTGGGAAACACTCCAGAGCTAGGCAGGACAATGTGTACACATCACCTTAGCAGAACACCATACCTCCTCCTACACATCCAGTGAAAGAAGTAGAATTATTTAGAAACTTAGCTATCTTGATAGTCTTGACTAATAGTGAAATAAGTGTGGGGCAACATAGATTCATGTTTAGCTTAACTACATGAATTTGTGTAAATTAACATCTTTTGTCTGTCTTTCAATTTGTCATTTATGTAGTCTTTATTTTATAAAATCTTCTGCTAGATATTAAAGTTTAATTCTAGTTTTCTTCTCTGTCAAGTGAAAATTTTGGAATCTAGATGCTTCTTAACTTTACTAATCTGAGGATCAATACAATTATGCCAAAGGTAAGGAAAAGAGACACAGATTGTGATGATACCAGTTTTTTCCACTGTGCCACTTAATCATCCTGTATGTAATTCATGGGTGTTATTGGTGATGTATCTTGTTAAAAATGTAAATTGTGGTTCTATAAGTTGTGGGTGGAGCCTGATGATCTAACAAGCCCCCAGAACAAGCTGATGATGTTGGTCTGGGCACCATCTTTTTTAAGCAGCAAACCTGAAGGAGAATAGTTGGGAAAAGGAAAGAATTTAAAGAGAAGAGTATAAAAAGTAAAACAAGGGAAGGTTCCCAGTGTAATGTTCCACACTCATTATAAGTAGGAATTATTAAGCTGATCTTGCTATGATGTTATTGAGATTATTGGGAAAATTTTTGGAAATTATTGGGAAATTAATTTGCTTTAGTAAACATAAGCTTCTCATAATTCTTTTTTTTTTACTTTATGAAGTTTTTTAGAAGTGCCACATCACTCCATTAATTTTTAAAATAAATTTGTAAGTTAATGATTTAGTTTACTAGTGATTTGAGTCCCAATCATTAGGTTTTGTAGTCTTTTCATAATATAATTTGGTAAATGCTATGTAGAGGGTTAGGAACTAATTTAAGTTGATTTGTTTGAATTTAAGTTTTAATTTGCCAATTAGACAAGGTTGAAGGATATGTACAAAGTTAAATTCTATGCTTATCTTTTCAAGACTCATTTTCTTACTCAATACATTTCTGAGTAAAAGTAACAATTATATCTAGTTTTGTATCTTGAAAATAAATATCAATAGTGAAATTAGTATAGTGAAAAATGATAAGACACTTTATATATTTTATAATCCTCAAGGTATATTATTTGTCTTATACTTTACATGCATCTTAGTTGAATATGACTGGTGGGTACCACATCAAGTAGCATGACCTCTATACCTTTGTATAGAAAATAATTAGGTGTCAGTGGTGCTTTTGTTTATTCTCTGTTTCTTATTTCGTTTGAAATATCACAATAGCTTGTAGTCCTGTGTAAAAATAGAATTTTTTTTATCAGCAGCAGATAGGTGGTGCCCTGGTTGCAGGCTTTGACAGTGTCTCAATGAAATTCAGTTTATCTGCTGCTTGTAAATATATTTCAGTAAATTTTATAAAGATTGTCTTAAAAATGACATAAAAAGTAAGAAATGTAATGGTCGGAGTTTAGTATTTGGCATTCACTTTTAGATATTGGTCAGACCCAGCGTTATGTCTCAACATTTACAATCTCGATGATTTTTATGTGCTAAGTGCATAGATTTACTGCTGCAGTTTGAACATTTTTAAATTAAAATATATCTTTCATTCTGAATGTATTGATTTACACATCTTGGTGTCAATATTAAGTCAAGTGAATTTTCCAATAAGTTAAAAAGATCTGGCAGGGCAAGTTGAGTTTATTAAGTTTGCTAGAGATTTTTGCTTGTCTATGTTTGCACATCTCGGCTTTTTTATTTTTGATTAGGATTTTATAAAAATAGTACTAGAAATTTAATAATACATTCCTTGTCTCTTTCTATTTTTTGTGAATGCTTTGCCATTGGAAACTTTGACATTCCTTATTGCGTTTTTGTCATTCTTTCATGTTTTTAAACAATGTAATTTTAAAATTCATTTAGTATTATAAAAATATGATGGTTTGAGTTTTATTTGTGTCAAAATGATGTCTTTTTTAAGTTTAGGAAAATTTACCCTTTATGTATACAATTGGACAAGATGCAAGGAATCTAAGCTTACTCGAAACATGAAAGTTGTCATGAAGGCTGAAAAAGCTTTGGGTTTCATCCATCATTATTTTAAGGAGTACATCTGAATAAGGCACTTACATTAGATTTTATAAGAAAAGCTGCACATTTTCACTAACCTGGAATATCATTTTCAGGTCCTTAGGATGTATATGAGAATCATTTATTTCTGTGTTCTGAAGCATTTCTCTATTCTTTTTGGAAGACAAAATCTCATATTCTTGATTTAGCAAATGATGATATATTCCAAGTTCATTTATATGTTTATTAGATTATAATTTTACATAGATAATTTACATGCTCACATATAATTTATATGCTCATATCTAGTGCATATCATTGATTTTAGAAGATTTTTATAAACTAAATATACTTAATATCAAAATGTATAATTATGATAAAAGGGAAATGTTAATCAATAAAATGTAGTTTTTAAATGGATAAAATCATTAAAATGATTTTAGGGAAAAATGGTGAATGGTTCTATAAAATTTAACCAGGACTTTGTAAAATAGTCAAAAGGAGAAAGGAAGACTGGTTGTGATGACATTCATCTCTATTCCAAGCTATTTTAGAGGGAGGATAGGAGAATCTTCATTTGAGGCCAGTCAGGGCAAAGATACCTAAGCAAAGTTATCTCACGACTCCTGTTTGGAAAAAAATAAATGAAAAATCAGTCTTTAGACATGGGCATGTGGCTCTGGTTACTAGCTCTTGAAGTTCTAAGCTCAGTCTCCAACATGAGGAGGGCAGTGAGGATGTATAGAAATATTTCTGTTTAAACAATTTCAGTTTAGTGTGTTTATATTATGTCTTGTTGATGTCATTTATACATTAGCCTTGTGATCATCTTCCTGCGGGTAAATCAGGCCTGTGCATTGGCTTACTCAGCTCTTCACTCCAGATCAGCAGAGGTTACAATAGAACCTAAAATCACCTTTTTAAAAATTTTATTTTTTATTGTTTATTTTTGTGGGGAAGAGTGGTGGAGGCAGAGACAATAGAAACCAAAATGTTTTTACATTTTTTAACTTTGACCAGTTAACGTCCCCAAGAATTCTCATCTTATAACAAAATCGAATTTTGACTCTACAAAAAATAACTGACTTCAATAACAGTACAGGGCTAATATTTTATAACTAAAGCATAATATTCAATTAATATTATGCTATAAGCTTTTTACACAAGCATGTTCATTTAACCTCACAACAGCCATATAATTCAGGTATTATATCTCTGTCTTACAGACTGGAAAATCAAGATGTAGGTTAAGTAATTATCTCAGGGTCATGAAGCTGTACCAAACAGCAGAGCCCAGAAGTGAAACTAGGTCTCCATAACACAGAAATTGTGCTCTCTGATATTTTAGTATACTGCCTTCTCATATGCCAGCAATGTTTTGCTTCTATAATCACTTGTATTATTTTTACTTTATAGGAGAAAATTATCTTTTTAAATGCAGATAGGATATTTCCTGATTCAGAATATGATCATGAATTTAGAAAGGTTCCTTTGGTTATATTTCTTATAGGCTTTTATTTATAGGCAAGTACAGGTTCCTATGAAATCTTTGCTAAGCTGTTGAATATGTGTTTGCATAAAATGCTTCTCTTATGTGAAACTTTTGTGTATTATCCATTAACAAAATAGAATTCATATTTTCCTAGGTATGAGTTTAGCAATTAGGCAACATTTCTGGTTTCTATTTTAGAATATTTTTAAAACATTATGCAGCACATTAAAATGATGGAAAAAACAAAACTATGATCGCCACTGCTTGCTATATATTCAGTCATCTGCTTAATCCTTATCCCCTTCACATTGTCAATACCCATCTAATTCCACTTTAACAACAGTAATTGGCTGATGGAGTAGAAGATATAGATTTGTTTTCTTGATGACTCCTTGACTTTTTTTTTCTCTGGTAATACTAATAGAATTCAAAATCCGTGCTGGTGCGATTATGTCATGAGCAGGTCAACAGTCATGTCAAGGTCCTATTGGAAACCTCCTAGCTAACATCTTAATTTAGACTTAGCTATCTTTTTCACTTCTGTGTGCAATTGTAAGCATTTTTTTTTCAAGTCTCAGTTCTCCATTATAACAGAATTCATTTAGTTCAGAGGGGGATAATTGTAGATGTGAGTTATATGGCTGGCCACACTGGAATTGATAAGATATATAAAATCTGAGAGCCTGATTTGCATGGTTATATACTTATTTTTTGTTTTTGGAAACTATCAGTTGAACAAAATTAGAAAACTTTTACCCATTTTTTTGTAATCAGTATTTTATGATTTTACATAATTTTTGGTAAAGAAACATCAATGATTTTGCAGTATTAATTTCTCAGAAAGTGTACTTCTATTTTAAATCATAGAATTATTGCCATCTAGTTCTTCCTCAGTGTTCCATTTTTTTTTTACATATTTCCCTTTGTTTTCATAGTAAAGAAAAACACATTTTCAAATTATTTCACTGCTTTGGTTTTAGAGAATGGGAAATATGGGAAATATATAAATGCAGGCAAACTCATTCCAAGTATTGAAAAATGTATATGTATATATAAATCGATATATTCATCTGTGTCCCAATATATGTTTCCATTTTCTTTGCTCATCACGTTAATTAACAAACATTTCACATGTACTATTTCCTGTATTTCAAAGGACCCATATTGTTTTCACTGTTTTATATAGTAGAAAATAACAATAATTTGAACCTGTTACATTTGGAATTTTAGAAATCAGACTTTTGAATAACAATGAACGAAAGTAGAAACAATGAGTTAAAATATAGGAACATTTTAAGACAGAAAAGAGATGAGCTTCTGTACAGACTTAAAGAAAGGCAAGGCATTCTGGTTATACTTTAAAGGTTTGTGTTTTATAAATTTTGTAATACTCTGCTATTAAACTGAAATCTAAAAGAGGTCTTTGCAGTGGTTTTTGTTTGTTTATTTGTTATCCTCCAAGTGTAGAGATTGTACACATCCAGGAGTGAAGCTTTATTATCATACTAATAGGTTTCTGGTACTGCCATTTATTTGTTTGGAAGGCCAAAGCAATCAACTTGGAAGCACATAAAGAATCAGTAACAGTTTTCTCATGTCATGATGCATTGATCTTTTACATCAGTTGTATTTTAAATCTGAGCTTAATATTTGACCAATAAATCCAATTTTATTTTAACATAAATAAACCTACCTAGTTTAGTTTTTTAAAATGTCATTTGTTTATTTTTTTAAAATAAGGTGTTTATAAACTTATATGGTTGGTTTTCTTCTTAGGATAATGATTGAATCTGCTAATTTTGAGAGAATTTTTAACATTTTTTGGTTGTTTCATGTACATAGGGTAACTAAGAGTTACAGCCTTTTCCAAGGGCAATGGAAAAAACAAAAAACAAAATTGTTCTTTGTAATAGACAGAATAGCAAACTCCCAGTCATATTTGATTTCCCAGCTTTGCAGAAATTTAAGTTATGATTTTGGCAAGACATCTGTAGGTATGAGGAGGCATTTGGACTTAAAAATAAAACATTTTTTTAAACCTGTAAATTATATAAGTCCAAGGCCCAAATCACTTCTAGAATTAGAAAAACTTGCCTCACTTTCCAAATTTGTATGTGGGTTTACCAGGAAATACAGTGAAAAAAATAATCTATTCCACTTTTCAGATATTGAGTATATGTGATTCAGTTTTATATATTTCTTTTATCATTGAATTTGCTCCTGAATTTTGCCTGCCTTTGTCATTTGCTAGATAAGCATGTTCTTAGGAGCCCAAAGATCCAGCACACATCTGGTTAGACCTGTCACTTACTGACAGTGACTTTTAACTGTCAACTTTTTTCCACCTTAGTTTATGTATTTGCACAAGTGGATAGAAATGTTTAGGAAGGTTTATGGAAGAGGAGTGGTTCTATGGGCATAACTTGATGTTCAAAAATATTAATTTCCCCCTTCTATTTCTTTAGGTTTGTGATTATCCCATTTATCAGTTCCTCTAAATGTGATACATTGTTAGACAGCCCTCAGATGAACCATCCAGGAACTCAACAGAGTTGCTGAGTTTTATTCCACATCCCAGGTATCAGCACAAGAAGACTCCTCGGATTTAATCCAGTGTTGGAGCTGTGGGAATTTCCCAGTCAACTCAGTCAGCTCCAGGCTGCCCCTGGAGCAGTTATGGGCTTCTTGGTTTCTGTGTAAATTTGTGTGGCAGCTTCTAGGGCACAGACTCAGTTGAGACTTAAGAAATATAAAATCACTGATAAAATTAGATCATTGCAGGAGAGTCTAAAAATGTAAGTCACACATTTTGTATTTTTTTATGTTTCTCTTGACATTTAACATCTGTGAAACCCTCTAAGAAATAATATTTAGGTGTTAGGAACATCTTGGCATAATCATTATTTGTCTAAATATCCAAACCATGATTATTGACTTACATCCAGGTCAAGATTATGCATTTATTTTCTTTTTCAAAGCCACCTCTGCAGATACTATTCTCATGTTCTCTGAAAAATAATTAAGTAAACATATTTAACTAAGTCATTAATTGAGCTTTTCTACAAATTATTCTTTGAGTGCTAAATTCTGGCTGTTAACATTTGGGCATATTTCTGGAATATATTTAACAGCCATGATAGGTTGATTCTAAAAAGGACGTACCGTTTCTGACACTGAGAATTAATTATAAAAGAAAAGGCAGATTCTGTGTTCTGGCTCAAATTAAGTAGCGCATCAAAACATAAACAGTGACTTGGGGCATTTTTTAACAACAAAAAAAATGACACTCCATTTCTTAATATCTGGCTTTAAAGTTGCTTCAGAAAACTTTTCTGCTTGTCAGCTCTCTTTTTCTTTTTAATTACATATAAAAGTAGTTCTTGTTTTTCTTGAACCACAAGAAAGTTCATGTTTGTTGATTTTTTTAAATCACATTTTTGTGTTTGTGTTCATATGGTTCAGACTCTTATCAGAGATCATTCATTCTGGGAGAAAGGGTATGACATTCAATGAACATTTCTTCCTGATTTTAAAGACTATCTCTTTAATTAAAGAGTAGAGGACTGCTAGTGCTTTGCAAGGGATAGCTGAAATAGAATGCTGGCTCTGTATTTTGCTGATTTTTTTTCCAGTTGACAACGATTATTGTAATGCTTTTAATGCAGCTTTCCTCATTTTACAACAACAAAACCCTCCTCAAATATCTTAAATTGCTTAATGCAGAGAAACAGAGTGATAGTGGGGCTAATTTTGAGTGGACAAAGAGCTACTGGAGGGTAGAGAGAGGGCATCTGTTGGATAAGCTTTCAATATGATGAGAATGATAACAGATCTGCCAGTTGTGCTAAAGACAAGTAATCTTTTTACAGCATTTGACTTTTAAAAAGTGTCATTTTACTTGTTTAGAAAGCATATTTTAAATAAATAAGTTAAGATAATTAGTGTCACACTGCCTTTTCTCATGCATTTTAATATTTGAATATTAGGTTATGTGGATGTTGTTTAAATGTATGTAAAATAAGTGTTAAAATTACATTGAAACTGATTTTTATTTTTATTTTTTTTAAATTTTATTTTATTTTATTTGAGAACATACTGTACAGAGGGGTTACAATTACATGGGCAGGATAATGCATACATTTCTTACCTAGCATTGCAGCCTCCTCCTTTGTTTACCCTTCACCTCCCTTCCCAGCCTCCCCCCTCCCCCCCACCCAATCATACCCCCCTCCCCCCCCCCACACCGACATTGTAAAGCTGGTTTTGACATGACATTTTGTACTTCTCATTGTTGCAACAGGTCCACCTGAATCCTTAAACGACTTGTTTGTCCCCGTCTCCTCCACATGTTATACTGACATCAAATATAGTGAAAGCGGGGGTTACACTGTGGAGGAGGGACATACAAAGCAACAAAGAAATAATCTTACAAATGCGTTAGAAACACATGCATGAAAGAAACAAAAACATTAAAATACATATTTGAGGGTTCGTTTTCCTAACATCACATTCTCTGACTTTTTCCGCTTGACTCATACCTATACTAGATATTGCAAATAAGGGAAACCATGGGACCTATGTTTCTTTGGGCCTGGCTTACTTCACTTAATATAATTTTTTCCAAGCCTTTCCATTTCCTAACAAATGGGGCAATGTCATTCTTTCTGATGGAGGCATAGAATTCCATTGTGTATATATACCACATTTTCTTGATCCATTCATCTACTGAGGGGCATCTGGGTTGGTTCCATATCTTAGCTATGGTAAATAATGCTGCAATAAACATAGTTGTGCTGGTAGCTTTCGTGTGGTCTTTTTTGTAAACATTAGGGTAAATGCCCAAAAGTGGGATTGCTGGGTCATAGGGGAGTTCTATGTGAAGTCTTTTGAGGAACCTCCATACTGCTTTCCAAAGTGGTTGAACAAGTTTACATTCCCACCAACAATGAAGTAAGGTTCCTTTCTGTCCACATCCCCTCCAGCATCTGTTGTTGTTAGAGTTCTTGATTTTTGCTGTTCTAACTGGAGTGAGGTGATATCTCAATGTTGTTTTGATTTGCATTTCTTTTATGGCTAGGGATGTTGAACATTTCTTCATGTGTCTATTGGCCATCCTTCTTTCTTCTTCAGAGAAGCTTCTCTTTAAGTCTTTCGCCCACTTACTTATTGGGCAGTTGTTTCTTTGAGGCTTTGTTGTTGGGTGGTTTAATTTTTTGAGTTCCAAGTATATTTTAGATATGAGACCCTTGTCCGTTGTATGGCTAGTAAAGATCTTCTCCCAATCCGTGGGCTTTCTATTGATCTTGCTAGCTATGTCATTTGCCCTGCAGAAGCTCTGCAACCTTATGCAATCCCATTTGTCCAACCTTTCTTTGATTTGTTGTGTTTCCGGGTCTCTATTCAGAAAATTTCGGCCTGAACCAAGGAGACCCAGGGTTTCTCCTATTCCATCCTGTAATGTTTTCAGAGTGTCTGCTTTGAGTTCAAGGTCTTTGATCCATTTGGAGTTGATTCTAGTGCAGGGTGATATATAAGGATCTAGCTTTAGTTTTCTACATGTAGTTAACCAGTGAAACTGATTTTTATAAAGATGCTTGATCACTCTATTTGCTAAGTTTTCTTATTAGTTTTTTGACATTAACCTTTCTTCCTTGCCCAAGAGTAGATTTAGTCTTAGATAGATGTGGCCGTCTAATATAGATGCACCTGTTTGTTTGGGAACTCATATACAGGTTTCAACACCTGGCCTCATCTCAGACTATTTACAGTAAAACTTGTGATGTTTTAAAAAAGATTGGTGATTCTGGTGTGGAGCTCAAGTGAGAAAATGGCAGAAGAAAGAATGATGTCCTGTGGCTGAATTCTGTTTCTTAATTTATTCACTTTGGGTCCTTGAGAAAATCAGTTTAGTCTTTAATAGGATCTTGCTTGTTCATTGGGGCTGTTGTACAGATTAAGGGATTATGGAACATCTGGCATAATAATTAAGGTAGCACGACAAATACTGGATGCATATAAAGTCTAGAAACAATAGTTACCATAAAAAATACATATATATTGAGGAGTTTGTTTTTGTGGTACTAGGGTTTAAACTTGAGGCCTCACAGTTGTGCTCGATCATGTGAACCATCCCTTAGTCCTTTGACATTTTCTTTGTTTTTTATGGTTCTGTCTGGCCAGCATCAGACTTGTCTCCCAAGTAGCTGGGACCACAGGCATGTTCCGATACATCTGGCTTAATTTTAAGATAAGGCTTTAGCTAACATTTTTCCAGGCTGACTTTAAACTGAGGTTCTTATGTCTTCACCTCCCATGTTACTAGTATTTTAGGTATAAATACCATGCCTGGTTCATGTGTGTGTGTGTGTGTGTGAGTGTGTGTGTGTGTGTGTGTGTGTGTGTGCGCGCGTGCGTGCACGCGCCGTGACACTTTGGCTTGAACTGAGCGCATTGTATTCTCTCTCAGCAACTTATTTTGCTCAAAGCTGATACACTACCATTTGAGCTATGCCTCTAATTCCAGCTCTGTGTGTGTGTGTGTGTGTGTGTGTGTGTGCGCGCGTGCGTGTGTGTGTGTGTGTGTGTGCGCGCGCGTGTGTGTGAGATTAGGTAGCCCAAACCAGCCTCAGTTCTGTCTCTCCTGCCTCAGATGTCTGTGTGCACCACCACACCTGTCTTGAGGTTGTTCTTGATGACATGGGGCTTTGTGTCTAGACTTAATGGGATCTATGGATGATCACTTCCTTTCAGTGATCTGAAGTCAAATCATTTTCTACCTTTGAAATTACAGAGAATAGGTTCTCCTTTTTCATTAATTTATCAACACTTAGCCCTGCATTTAGTTTTTAATCCTATAAATGATCTGCATTACCCCTGTCAGCCTCTGGGATTTTACACATGAGTATAAAATGGTGTCAAAGGAGGGTAATAAAGAGGCACCACATGAGAGCTCCCCACCCAAATACGTGGACAGTTTTATGTCTTTTTATGATAGATTCCTAATTTCTTATCATTTTTAATATATTTCCAACCCTCCACAACTTTCTGATTTACCTGTTTCTGATTTAGCCAGTTTCATATGGCTTATACCTATAATCGTAGCTATTTCAGGAGGCTGAGGTCTGAGGATCAAAGTTCAGAGCTAGCCTAGGCAGATAATTAACAAGACTTTCATCCAATTAATCAGCGAAAAACTGGAACTAAAGATGTGGCTCAAGTGGTAAAGTGCCAGCTGTGAGTGAAAAACCAAATTATACCTCAGGGCCCTGAGTCCAAGCCTTGGTAATGACACACATGCACATGTTTCTTCTTTTTATTTATTTTCTATAAGATGCTTCAAAAGTGGTGACAGAAAAGTAAAAAATTACTTAAGTTTTGAATATTTTTCTTCTAATACAGGAGAGAAGGAATAGTCATCACATTTAACATTGAAGCTGACATATTGATCATACTGTTTTAATTTATGAGTGTACTTATAATTTATACACACCTCTATCAAATTCAGAGTTTTCCAATTTCTTTGGAGCATTCTGCTGTGTGTTTGCACATATGATATATTTGTGGTGTAACTTTTTACTTTTTTTTTTTTGTCAGTTGTGGGGCTTGAACTCTGGGCCTGGGTGCTGTCCCTCAGCTCTTCAGCTCAAGGCTAGCTAGTGCTCTACCACTTAAGCCACAGCTCCACTTCTGCTTATGTAGTGCTGAGTAATCAAACCCAGGGTCTCATGCATGCAAGGCAAGCACTCTACCACTGAGCCACCTTCCTAGCCCCAACGGTTTACTTTTTAAAATTTCCTTGGAATTTTGATTCTGTCACCTAATCTGATTTGATACCTCTCCTTCCAAACCCTGTGATGGTCGTGGGGCTTAAACTCCAAATAGGGGTCACCCTGAGCTTTTATGCACAGGAGCTTTTATGCTCAGGAGCCACAGCTCCACTTCCAGCTTTTTGGTGGTTAGTTGGAAATAAGAGTCTCATGGACTTTCCTGTCTTGGCTGGCTTTGAATCACTCTCTTCAGATACTAGTTTCCTGAGTAGGATTACACAGGTGGGCCATGAGCACCCCGTTGCTTTGATACCTTTGAGCTTGAGAAGCACATCATGCTTTTGTTCATTTTGAGACTTTAAATCAATATGATTAAACCGAA
The DNA here is from genome assembly GCF_019054845.1 of Dipodomys spectabilis. NCBI lineage: Eukaryota > Metazoa > Chordata > Mammalia > Rodentia > Heteromyidae > Dipodomys > Dipodomys spectabilis. The sequence continues at coordinate 15,416,810 of NW_024870746.1, forward strand.
GAAGGCAAGGATGGTACTTACCCTATCAATAGATAGTTCTTGATAGCTTTAATCTAGTACATTAATCACTTTTCTTTGCCTGATGTTCAACTCTATAATTTCACCAAACTAAAATCTTGGCTAGTCATAGTTTATTCTCCTTGCAAGTGATACCATTAATGATACCTATTTTCATTTTAATTCATCATATTCTACCCTGCTTTCTTGGTAGTAACCTTGCCAACAAAATTCAGTAAATTCAATAAAATTCTTTTCAGAACTTATTCTTAATGAGCCCATGCTTGCTCACAGGGTGTAATTCTCTTCTACTATATCATGAGCTATCTTTTAATAGTAAGAAACAGGCTTAATTTTCTTGGCTACTGGTTTACAGATTTCACATAGGCAAAAAAATGCAATTCTAGCATTATATTGGTGATAATTTTGAATATTTAGTTGAGCCTAGATATTCGATTTTTTTTAAAGAACTATTGTATGTCTTCTCTGTTAGACATTTCTAGTTGGATCCAAGGTAGAAATCAAATTTGACCTGGATTAGGAAGCAGAGCAGAACACTAATATCATTTTTAAGTACTTGTTTAGCATTATATTTGTTATCTGTTTTCAGACTACCTTTGCTAAGATAGTTAAGCAAACATTTACTGATGAAAATGAAGCCTAGAGAGATTAAGAAATTTACTCAAATATTTGAGGATTCGAAGGAAAATTTGTCTCATATACCAAATCTACAAACTAACAGATCTGTATCTTTTCATTTTTTTGCTTCAAAAATTGTCAGAAACAAGCTAGAATCCCATACTTTGCCTTTCACATTGCTCCCTAGTTGCAGTTTAACTTATAGTTTCCTGTCTTTCTCCTGATATTCTGATGAGTTTATGCTCGTGTTTTATGTCCATCCTTGCCTTCATTTCATATAGTGTGTATATTCTATTAAAGTCTGTGCTTATTTGATTCATAAGCACAAATACTGGCATCATGAAACTGGTTGCCTACCTTGCTGGCTTCCTTCATAAAAGTATTCCTTTTTTATTATCCAGATTTTTAGCTAGGGTAACATACCCTTTTAAATTTAGTTTCTTCTAGCATTTTTTTCATCAGAATCAAGCATATTACTTAACTCAGTAAAAATCTGGATTGCAGGATGTGTTTCCCCATTCTTCATTTGGACTAGAACTTATGTTTAATTCTGATCAGTCTCCCTCCTATATAGTTTTTTTTTTCCATAAACAGTAAACAATAGCACTGTCTTTTTCAGTTACTCATTCTATAAACCTTGGTGTCATCCTTGATTCCTCTTGTTCTGTCACACTGTTTTAATGTGCTAGTAAATCCTAGTGAATCTCATCAGATCTATCCAGAATCAGATCCCTTCTCATCACCTTCATTTTCACCTCCCTACTACATTTCATTTCTCTTCCGATATGTATAAAAGCTGTGGGCTTTGCCTTTTCTCTGATGTGTTTTCCAAACAGTAGTGACCAAGTTAAAATGCTAATTTCAGCTTTCAAATCCTTCCCCTACTCATAACCCCATAAAATCTTCCAGCATCACTAGAGTAAAAATGTTTACTATCACTTAAAAGACAAGACGTACATGAGCACCTTTCCACTGTCCTTCTGATCTGCTCTTTGTCTTTGCTCAATTTCTGTCCAGCAGCCTAGACTTCCTGTTCAAAAAGCAATTCTAGATCTTTCTTAATATAATGCGTTTAACACCAGGTATATGTATGTTACTCTCGTTCCTCCCTAATCTGCTAGAGACAATTTCTGCCTGCTTAAGAATACAACCATCAAGTTCCAGTTTTCTCTACCTCACGTCAATGTCTTTACAAAAACAAAACTCATCTGCTTTTAATCATATGCATCTTCTTACAAGAATATACACTGCAGAAACTAGAGATTCTTACCTGGTTTTGTTCACAGCTATGTGTTTACAGCCTAGGACACTGCCTGACCTAGCGAACAAAGTTAATGTTGGAATGGATGAATATATGCTGGATATGCAGTTTTTAATGCTGCATATTAACTTAGAAGCTAAATCTTTTAATAATTGCATAATATTATATAATGTACATATAGAGTATTCCCTGTATTAGACTCTCATTTTTTTACACTATGACAAATGTGTGTTTAACTCAGACACACAAGGAATTTTCTTAGAATAAGTTAACTTCAGTAATTACTTTCTTGAAAACTATACCTTGAAATATTTAAAGTCACAATACTGTGAATAAATATTGCATCCGACATGACACAGAATTTCATATATGCAGTTATTCTTCAGTATAAATGTATGTTCATTAAACAAATTGGACATAACAAAGCAGAATTTAAACTGACAGCCAGCCCTGCTATAGTGATTGCACCTTGTACATAACAGTTGTGCTGTTTGACTGCTTTTGTGTGTTATCATAGATTTGTAAAGCATGGAAATACTGATCATGAACTGGAAAATCCAGCACTCATAACAACTTTGAGATGTAATTAAAAGCCACATTTGCTGAGTGATGCTTACATTTTTATAGTGATACACTCATAGCTATCAAACACCTTTTAGTATTTAACTGTTTCCCTGAAAATATCTATGTTACTGTAAATCTAAAGGCCCAGTCTCCAGCCCATGTTTCCTGAAGAGTAAAACCCTTGGAGTTTCAAGTTGTATATTGTAACTCTCTTCTTGGATGTGAAACACAATATTGTTGGCTTTGTTTAGTTCATTTTCAATTTGATTTGGGTATTGGCAGTACTAAGGTATGAACTCAAGGCAAATGCTCTATTACTTGAGTCACCCTAGCCCTTAAATACAATGTTTTAAATACATGTTTTTCTAAAAGAAAAGAATGAGTATTTTCCTATATATTTTTAATAGTTTAGCCAATAAATTATCATATATATAGTAGATGTGACACTATTCATATCTTTTGCCCAATTTTATTGATTTGAATCAACTGTTAAAGGTATAATAGTGCCACATTTGCCATGTCTGTGGTAAGTTACTGTTTTGATATTGGAAATAGAGTCCTGTGGTACTTGTACATAAAGTTTTATAGCTAAACTAAAACACCTGAAGACAAGGCAGCTTATCTTGTCATAGTACAGAATGAATTTGGTAAAGCTAGTGGGGCAAAAGGAAGGAACTTTTAACTTTTCATTATCCTCATTATACTTGTTATTTAAATTTTTGAGATGAGATTGAATAGCAGTTAAGTCAAGTGCTGAAATAATTTCTGTGTTCAGAAGCAAGTTTCACTGTAAGGTGCTTTTTTATGAGTTAGCGAAACATTTTTTGATCTTTATTTGGAATTATTTTGAGATATTTGATAGGTTAGATCACACGAAAAAAAAACAGAACTCAAAATACGTTATTCTGATCCTTAAATGTATTCAGTAGAAAAATTTACTTTGAAGTGTGGAAATACTGAATTATCTTAATAGTTTAAAAAAGGAAAATAAACCTCATCCATCATGGGTAACTTGCTAGTTTATCGTGCTATTAAGTAACCATTTGGCAATTAAATTGTGTAAATATATGCATCTGTTTTGGTTTTGTTTTGTTTTCCTCAACTCTTGGAATATGAAACTAGGCAGTATTTTGTGGCTATTTTTGGTAGCTACTATTATGAGAAATGAAATAAAACCTGAAAAGTAATGTTTTTCTTTTCAGGATTTTCCTTTAATTTCACATAGAATCATGACTTTATTATCAAAACTGAAGTTTCCTACTATGAAATTATTCCTTTGTAGCATTTAAATTTTCTTTCCCTTGTATGAATTATAATTAATTATACATTTGCATTTTTAGAGCTCAAATTTGTATATATAACTTTATTTTTAAAGCAATTCTGGGGACCAAAATTCTTGTAATTTTAGAGCCTCTTGTTTAATCAGTGGTGAATAACTTAATTCAAAGTCTCTCAAATAAATCACCATCAAGTTAGCGTTAGCTTTTAACATGAAAGGTAAATTTTCATGGTCAGCCTGTTAATGACAATATTGAATCTCCCCAGTCCCTGATTTCTGTGTTTGCAATATTCATACTTGCATTTCCCTTCTAAACTCAATTTGATATGTCTGATTTGGGGGAGGACTGCGACACTGAAATTTAAGCTAAGGAATAGTTCTTAAAATAAGTCCTGTAAAATAAAAAGAAGTGCGTTTACAGAGTTGTCTTTTTAAGCTAATTATATCTCAAACCTTAACACGAGCCAACTCATATTTTTCCAGTTGTGTATATACCTTATGGACTAAATTAATATCCTGCAGAATGATAGTGGTACCTAGGTTAAGACTTTAGTGGTGTTTCTTCCTTACTTTTTCTTTATGAGAAGACAAAATTCTTGAATAAATTGTCAACAGTGTGGAATTTTGTGTCCTTCATTGTTCAACACAGAAACACCTGCTTACTTTTTGGCCATAAACTAGAGAAAAGTAGTAGCAAGATAAAGAAAATAACGCAGGATATTGTATTGCGTAATGTATTTACTCTCCTGAGTGGTTGGAAGGTAAGCTTTGACTCAGGGATATAATGTGTGGAGTCAAACTGAGTATTTGCTGTGCTGGAGAAAACTAATGGAAACATTCACTTGGGGTAAGACAAATGGTATTAAATGAGAAAACACACCATGAATTGCAAATGGAGCTGAGTTAATTTGTTGCTACAGTAGTGTTGCCCTACTGTTAAATGAAGGCTGTGTAATTATCTTGCTGGCAGAGATAATGTCAAAACCTCATTTCTCCTTACATGCCTCGTTTTTACATGAGGGCTAATTGAGCTGCAAGGTGACAACTGATTATATATGGCTATCATCCGGTTCTCTTGCTCAATTTGCAAATAACGTTATCCTCTTTTTAAGTGAGGATTTTTATCAGACTTCAAGGAAGACGTTAAACTTTTTGAACTCTTGAGTAATTCACAACATTCCTAACTATCTGTAAATTATTCTGGAATAAATTATCCTTTTTATACAAACGCTTTAAATCTTTCTCTTCATTCTCCTGTCATGCCTATACATTATAGTTAAAAGAGAAACATTTTTTTTTTACTCTGTAAATCATTTTGTTTCTGTCAAAAATTATTTGTTTTGTATTTTTTATTTTTCTGTAAGTTTGAGCTTCTTTGTGAGGAATGGAAGATAAATGCCAGATGTTTCAAGTAATAGGGAAATGTATACCTTGTTTATCAATGTCAGTTAAATTAATATTTAGATTCCTTTCTGGGGATATATGGGACTACTTCCTAGCCTGTAAATCTTTCCTTTCTCCCTATCACAGTAGGTCTTAGAAAGGTATTATTAACTGAAATACTGGTTTCATTAATGTTGGTGCCATCCATATGGAGGTAGCATGTTGTGTAGCAATATTTTCTATTAAAAGTTTGAAGAGCACATTGGTTTTTTTTTTATATTCCTAAGTAATTAGAGACAAAAGTCATTACTTTATAGTAAAGGCTAATAGTGACAAGTACAACTTGAAATACAGGAACAAATTATTGATTCATTAAAAAATCTCTTAGATTAATGTAGAATTCGGCAAAGCAATCCGAACTGGGATTTTGAACAAGTACATTAGAAAAGGAAAAGAATCCTTAGAATCTCAAGTGTTGGCTGGAGAGCCACTTGGCCTCAAATATTTGACCTCAGTACAAGAACCACGGAAGTTTAATAAGGTAATACTAAATATTCTTTATTCCTTTTTGCTCCCAATACTAGGGATGGAAGCCAGAGCCTCATGTGTGATAAACACAACTTCTACCAATGAGTCTCATCCCCAGCTCCCTGATACTTTCTATAGTTTCCAGTTTATTACTGCAAACTTAACTACTAGGAGAAAGAAATCTTGCTGATTAAGATAAACTATTCTTTTCAGAATAGTTTAGGCTAAATTTAGTTTTAGGCAGTAAATGCTATATATGTTTTTGGGTAAATATCAGTTCTGACAGCATCAGAGCTCCTCCCATCAGCAAAGCAGTGGTATTTGTGATTAATTGGTTTGACTTTATAACAGGCAGTGAACCTCCACCAGGAATTATAATTTCGAGCGATGGGTTTAATTCTTCCTAAAAGGCACCAAACATAGATGATAGATAGATAGATAGATAGATAGATAGATAGATAGATAGATAGATAGATAGATATACAAATAGAGAGGGGAAGAGAGAGTGAGAGAATCTAAAGTACAGAAGTTATGGAATGATGGAGGGTAGTTTCTGGCATTAGTCTTGACTTTAGTTGCCATTTGTATGCATAGAATAATTAATTTAATTCATACATTTGATTGTGATTCTATTTAATATTATCTTCAATCACATATTACCGATAAAAGATAAGTTCATATATATTCAGAGTTAGTTTTATTATTTAGTGTATAGTATATATTAAGTAATTTTCTTATTAACCCTTATTAGACATAGAAATCCATTAGATAGTGCTTAAGTAGGGATGAAATAACTTTAGCCTCAAAAAAATAAATGGTTGGTCAAGGCTATGACTAAAGTCTAGGCTTTTCCACAGTAATCTAGAGACTATTATAAATAATTAGTATCATTTTAAATTTTAAATTGATGAGATAACAAGAAAACAGTTTGAAGAAGTCAGTGGTTAGCAAATCTTAAAATGCCCATCATAATTCAGAAGCATTTTATTTACCTTAGGTCTTCAGCTTATTAACTTGTAAATGGTAATAAATTTTACTTCTGCTTATTTTACAATATTACAATGTCATGGAATATTTTAAGAATTAACAATATAGTGGGCATAATAATGGGTAGCATGACATTGTTTCAGTGACTAAAAATATAAACCAATGGAAAAAAACAGAAATCCAAAACATAAGTACTTACGTGATATAAAACAAAGATCAGCAAAGAAAGGATAAACTTTTTAATCATTGATGAAGAGATGATCACTTATACATGTAGCAAGAATGAAATTGGAATCTCTACCTCTTACCACATACAAAAATTAATTCTAAGTAAACTGAACACATGTGGAAAGGCATAGCTACAGCATACTTACGAGTATCTATTGGAGAACAATCTCGTGACTTCAAGGCAAGTAGGAAATTCTGAGACAAAACCAAAGGCATTAAGCCATTAAGGAAGAATGATATATTCAATTGCATTAAAATTTAGAAGTAGGCATTTTGAAATTATATTAATGGAGTGAAATACCACACTACACCCACAGACATACACACACACACACACACCACTTACTGGAGAAATTTTGTTTTATTTATTTTTTGTCGGTTGTGAGGCTTGAACTCTGGGCTTGGGTGCTTTCCCTGCACTCTTCAGCTCAATGCGAGCGCTCTACTGCTTGAGCCACAGCGCCATTTCTGGTTTTCTAGTGGTTTATTGGAGATAAGAGTCTCATGGACTTCCATGCCAGGGCTGGCTTTGAACCATCATCCTCAGATCTCAGTCTCCTGATTACAGGTGTGAGCCACTGGTGCTTGGCTACTAGAGAAACTTTGTAAATGAAAAACACTTCTTTAGGCGGAAACGCATTGGTTTATAAACATGAGATGGGTTAAACTTAATTAGAAATTCAAGAGCTGTAATTAAAGTCGCAATGAGATATCATTTAGTCATCAAATTGACAACAATAACACACAAAATACAATGTTAGTAAGGTAAGGACCAGTACCTTAAAACATTGTTTATGGAAATATATGATGCTATATTAAGTTGCAAAAAGACAAAATAGAAGAGCATAAAACTCATGAATTTTATAATTACCACAGGTGTATCCATTAGAGAAAATATTGTTCTAAGAAACATATTCATAGTAGCAATCCTTATAATAGTATAAAACTAAACCAGCAAAGCCACAAATGTATATTTGAAGGAGAATGGAAAAAAAGTGTGGTAAACTCATTCAATGAGATGCTGTATCAATATTTAAAAAATGAATGAGCTACTTCTACATGTACTAACATTAGTGGATCTCAAAATGTGCAGTTAGAAGGCTCAAACAAGTTACAAAATAAGGTGGTATGTTCCATTTATATAAAACTTGAACATTGGCAAAGCTCAACTAATATTGTCTTATGTATACAAGTGGCAATGGCAAATAGAAAACATTCTTAAATTGGAAAACGAGGTCGTACTCAATACCCTACCCAAAAAGAAGAGGAAGAAAACATGACTGTTTCTAAGTATGTCTGTCTTCCAAAGATTGCATTATTACTCATCTTTAACTCTTTCCCTCTATTACATAAACTGTAATACTTTTTAAAAGTAAATAATTTGTATTATGATTTTTCTCTATTTTTGTTTCTGTGCCATTAGAGGTTTAGATACACACTGAGGAGGTGTGAACTGATTTTTTTTTTTATTATTTCTAGCATTAGAAAACAAAGAGCAGTTTTGCCTGTGGTGTGATACAAAGTGAAGAATTTAGATTAGGACCTTCATTTAAGGTCCACTTTCTAAGTTTGAGACTGTAGATGACTCTGCCCATGCTGAGCTTCAGTCTCTGCCTGTAAAACAAGTGTAATATCAATCCTTTACCACACAAGAGCCTATGAGGCCGTGCATGTGAAAGTTCTTAGGCTCTGTGGTGAAGGGCAGATATTGGGTAAAGAGTATCCCGCTTCTGTTGCTGAGCCCTCTGGCCACAATAGGAATCTTATTTTCTACTGCTGATTTGAAAATGGTAGTTGATTCTTTTGAACAGTAAAGATTTCTTAAATGGGTCAAGAAGAGAATTTCTGTCCTATTAGCCATGGCTCTAGTAAACTTTACCTTCCATTTCAGTAATTTCTGCAGATAGTACTACTCAGCTGGCCCAGCAGAGGAGGATGGTGAGGAGGCACTCAGATCCAGTTCTCTTCTCTGCAGCCTTGCACAAGTGCTACCCAAGGAGAGTTCACTGAGACATTAATTTATGTTAGTTAGGTTACTGTCATGTTTTTTTGAACATTACCTTTTCCTTACCATGCCACGGAAGTTATAATCAAGGTCGAAGTTGAAGCAAGGCCAAACTTCTAAGGAAATTTACAGACCTTTGTATCCTGACAGACAAGCCAGGAACAGATTGTCCTGTTGGAACTGACTTTAGCCAGAGTGTAGCTGTGTAGATGTGAAAGTACTTGTGTGAGAATTTGCAAGCAGAAGCTCCCACTTTGAGCTTTGATTCCTCTATAACCTTGTAAAATGAAGTTCTTGAATATCATTAGATACTAGGGAATAAAACAAGATGTAGATAATCTTTCCAAATAGTTGAGCTTTTCTATTAAATTGTGATGTTGGCTTACCTTTTTCAGCAGTACTTGCCCAATTGACTTTTAAAAAGAGGACCTGAAACAAAAAATGCCAATCTCAGTAAATCTTGGTTTTAGAAATCCATTAGCAGTGAGCATGTAGCAACTAAGTAATGGTATAATATCAGACAGGAAAAGATTCAGATATAAATTTTGAAGCCATCTGTATACTGTTCAACCTGGTGAGTGAGTCATGTACTTTTAGAAGGACGGAAATCACATAAGCTCCAGTCTGTAGAATTGCTTGTAAAACCTGAGTGTCACTAGTTCAGGCAAAAGCTCTCAGATTTTATTTTATTTTATTTTTTTGGGTCCAGTCGTGGGGCCTGAACTCTGGGCCTGAGCGCTGTCCCTCAGCTCTTCAGTCAAGGCCACTTCCGGCTTTTTTCTTTTTGCTTATGTGGTGCTGAGGAATCGAATCCAGTGCCTCATGCATGCAAGGCAAGCGCTCTACCACTGAGCCACCTTCCCAGCCCCAGCTCTCAGAATTTTTGCCAGCTGGTTTTGCAGAGGAAATGAAAAAGCGTTTTTATCTTTTCGAAAATCTAGTAAATATAATTTAAAAAATTGAGAATGAAAGCCGGGCGTCGGTGGCTAATGCTTGAGATCCTAGCTATTCAGGAGGCTGAGATCTGAGGATCATGATTCAAAGCCAGCCTGGGCAGGAAAGTCCATGAGACTCTTATCTCCAATAAACCACTAGAAAACTGGAAGTGGTGCTGTGGCTCAAGTAGAGGGCTCGCCTTGAGCTGAAAGAGCTGAGGGACAGCGCCCAGGCCCAGAGTTCAAGCCCCATGACTGACCAAAAAAAAAAAAAAGATTATGCTTTTTTTCTGAGTCAAATTTAACATCCTAGTACAACAACATGTAAATCCACATATATGAGGATTTTTTTAATGTGTTGAAGTATTATCTTTACATTTGATTTCAGCTGTCCTACAAATATAATCAAAGTGTTATTTTTACAAATAATACTGTTTATATAGAATTTACATTCCATTTGCTATCAAAACAAATTTTGTTAGACTACTTTGAGTCCTGCAAGATCATAAGAGTATATTGGATGAAATAAAGGCATGTACCTTAATGAGTTTATATATGGGCCCTGAATCAACATGTGGTGACTGTACTTTACAGTAATAACAATAATGTTCAAATTGTGTCAGCTCTCATGGTTTCATTACTTCATTCCTGTGTCTGTAACCTTTTAGTGTTTGCTATAGAACTGGCTATCTTACAGATATAATTTAACTGATGTCCAGGCAATGTAGCATTATTAATGTGATTACCAGAGATGCTCACATATAGCTGAAGCCTGTTTTATTCTTAGGCTTCTGTGACTTTGGGGTTCACTAAGGACTGGGCTGCCCTGGCTGATGACCTCATAATTTCCAGAAGCAGGTGGAGGTGGCAATTATAGCTTCGGACACTATCTTGAACTTTCTGTAGTAGGTGATGAATTGCAAATGGCTAGACCCTGTGCACAACAATAAACTCAAATAAATCTTCAATGTGTAATAATGGCAAGACTGAAAGACTGGCAGCTATAACAAGGTTTCTGTTGTCATCCACTTTACTGTAGCCTTGATATTCATCATTATCAGCTGGAGCTAGCTCAAGAGCTGGACAAGAAGGTCCGAAGAAGGATGAGTTCTTTGCGCTGAAGCGTCCAGTTGGTCCCATCTGGACGAGAGTAAATGGGATTTTTTTTTTTTTTTGGCTTGTTCGCTAGGCTAGAGCTGTCCATCATTTTGGGCAGGTATCTGATCGCTTCATGCTGTGGGACAATATGGCTTTACACTGTTTAGTTCTCTAGGTAGTTCAGTATGGGATTTTTATCCTGTTTGGAAGGTTTTGGTTACTTTTCAGCTGTATGAAAATACTATTCTGTTTCAAAAAACTGAGCAAATGTTACTTTGCATTGCCAGCAAGTAGTTTCTGAGGAGAGAACATGACTGTAGTCCAGCTGGAATCACAATCAAAATCTGTATTCTGAAACACTTCGTTTTTTTTTTAAATGTTGAATTAGACTGTGTTTATTGTTTCTTCAGTACAATGCAATTTATCCTTTTTAAATCTTCAGAAATGATGAGATAGAGAATACAAAAATATGTTGGAATCTTATGTTTTTAAAATATTACCTAACACCTTCTAAATCCTGCATTATTTGTATGTTTACTGTGTATGTTTTAAAACTATGCCTGTAAAAGTTCTGACAAAATTGAAAATTGAATATATCTGATTTAAAATGAATCCATATTTACTTCAGCATTTTATGATGTTTGTGATAAGATTAATCAATATATCATCCTTGGGCTTATTGGTCTCCCTTAGAGCATGCCAAATTTTTTTAAGTATAGAATTGTATCTCAAACATGCTCTCTGAAGACAATCTTAACATAATGCTTTCCTTTACTATCATGACTTCTTAAAATGCACTTTTGCACACTTAGGATTGAGAAGTGACTAAATTTCTTATTAACTACAGACATTTTTAGTGAACATTATAAGCATGTTCTTGGTGTGCTTTTACTTTTTTTTTGCTATTTTTCATCATCCTAGAGAAATGATCATATATATGTTTCTTAACATTTTAGATTTAAAATGTCTATAAGAAAAATGAACTTGTTAGGAATGGTGAAAGCCTTTGGGCATTTTTACTTTTGATTTATAATATTTACCTTATTACCATTAAATATGTATTTTTGGATAAACCAATAATTATACACTTCTGATTCAAACTTCTGAGATGATTAAAAGGTAAGACCTCTAAGGTTTCCATTTCTTCAGAAGGCAGGTTCACTCCCGGGGTTCAAGCCAACTGACACGCCATCGTTTATTGTATCTTTCCTTCGTCATAAATCTGAAAGCCTTGAGGCACCAGACTCATGCAGATTTCTTTGCATTTTAGTGTCTGGATGGAATAATAACTTCCCATTTCAAAGCAAAAGCGTATTGTATTTCATCTCTGTAGACCCAGCTTCACAAGTAGTGACCACATGAAAATATATGTCAAGAACACTGATTTCTCATATTGGAATGTAGGCAATTTGTTTTCAGGCTGTGAGCAGTTTCAACCTATTTTTGGAACCCCTCTGTGGCCTGACCATTCATTCTAGCATAATTTATGGTGGCAGTGTAACATATGGACTTTTCATCACTGTCCAGCCGAAATTCTCTGTTGAACAGACTCTTCTCCCCTTGTCCTTCTGCAGCTCCTTTCAATACTACCTCTCCTGCTCCTGGAAGATCTAGCACTGGATTTGCATTAGGCCACATGGACTTTCAACCAGAAAAGTTATTAAATTAAGTAGTATGATTATGATTTAAATAATACATCATGAATCTGTTTAAGAATTAAAAGAATAACAACAGATTTGCAGTGTGTCTTTGTGTAACAAGAGATTAAACTTTAGTTGGAGCTGGTGCAGTCAACTCTTAGGAGAAAATATTAAAATTTGATTTGTACATGTCAGGTTGACTTGGTATTAGGTCAGCCAATATTTTTAGGTATCTCACAGCTATATATGCTACTTATGATTGTAGTAAAACAAGATATTTTAAATTTTAACTAAACTCTTGTCATATAATGTCAATGATTATTTTCTGAGGGTCCAGTCTTACACTAATTGAAAAATGGTTAATAATAATGATTATAGTTCTTATGTACAGGCATGCAATTTTCCTACATTTGACCTTACAGACATTGCACAGCTCTCTAATGCCTAAGGCCCCCTTGTGAAATGGGCTAATAATGGTATTTCTACTGTATCATTTTACAGTGTCAATGAAAGTAAACTGGGTAACTAGCATAAAGACTTTTGCATGGTATTATTGTTTTTCAAATACAGCATAGAATTTTATCTGTGTTCTTACTTCTCAGCCCATAGTTCAGATTGTACACCATTTCGCACAAGGGACTTTTGACACTATGATCAAGAGCAGTCATACTCAAACTATGCTGAGGATAAGAACTACCTGGAGGACTTAGTAAAGGAGAAGCTACTGAGCACTATCCAATCTCCCATTCCCTTGGTGTGAGATGTGGTCTCAGTGTTTGTGTTTGTAGCAAGTTCTCATGGGACCTGATATTTCCAGGATCACTGATCACTGATCAACTAACTCTGAGGGTGAAATGAATGTACATATAAGACTCTGTGTTTGCTGTTATTAATGGAAGCATAGAACACCTAGTTAGGCTTACAAATACTAGGAATTCATGTTCTGAGCTGAGATCTTTTTTTCTGTTTCTAAAGTTCCTGTTCCCCCCTCCCATAGGTCCAGGCTTTTCCTTATTTTAGTAGCAATTTATAAAGAATTTTTATTTCCTAGTGGGAGAAAAACAAAGGACCAGGTAACAATGTTTGACAAGAAATGTATTCATTAACTTATGTAACTGTAACTACTCTGTACAGCATCTTTCAACAAAATAAAAAGAATTTTTATTTTAGTCTTAATAACCTGAAGTTTCTAGAACAATTTTGATTAAAATAAAACAATCCAGTTCATGAATCTTTTTTTTTTTTTTTTTGTCGGTTGTGGGGCTTGAACTCTGGGTCTGAGCGCTGTCCCTCAGCTCTTCAGCTCAAGGCTAGCACTCTATCACTTGAGCTATAGTGCCACTTCCGGTTTTCTGGTGGTTTATTGGAGATGAGAGTTTCATGGACTTTCCTGCTTAGGCTGGCTTTGAACCGTGATCCTCAGATCTCAGCCTCCTGAGTAGCTAGGATTACAGGTGTGAGCCACCGGCGCCCAGCTTCAGGAATCATTTTATAAGCTTATATTCTAATAAGTATATGAAAAATTAGCTGTACTTGTAAAGAGAATTTTTCACAAATTTTGTGATTATGTTATTTAATTATACATGATAACTAATGATAATCACGTGATTTCATATTTCAATTTGCCATGTGTTACTTGCTTCCCTACATGTATTTAAATTTAATACAGTATACAACTACAAAAATATAGTCTAGTATTAGATATTTTCTTGCTTCTACTATATGTGTTCAGTAAGATTATATAAAATAGAAATTTTGATTGATTAATGAAAGTTTAAAAATCACTTTAAATTTATTTCATGTGCAAAGTAAGCTACTTTATTTTTTTGAAACAAATTTTACTTCGTGGATTTCCATTAATGAAACCTTGTTAAACATCCTAATTTTGTTTTATTTATATGTTTTTGCTAAGTGATTTCTTTTTAAAGGATCAGAAAATTTAAATTGTGGATGAGTGTCTTTGCTAAAGAAGGATTTCAGTTAGTGGGATTAGCATAATTTCAGTTTGTACTTAACACTATCTTAGTTTAATTTTTATGTGTTTATACTCAGGCTTCCTCCCTGGGCATGACATCTTTAGGGTCAATGACTGTCTGTTTTACTTATCACTACAAGGACAGTGCTCAGCACTAAATACCTAAATACCTAAAATACTTGATGGACAAATTCATAATAATAATTTTAATAATAATTGTATTGAGCAATAATTTCATTATATGGGTTGGTGTGTTTATAAATATTAAATAATATTCATGGCCAATGAAAACGATTGGATCACTTGAGCTTGAAGAGATTGGAAACATGCTGTCTACCATAGCTAACAAGTCTAGACCCTTGTCCTTCTGACATAGAACCTAAGTTCTATGTTGTGCTGCCCACTAAGTTATGCTGTACCCACTCTTATCCATCCCATTTTCCTAAGAGAAACTAGCAATACAAATGTAGTTCTTAGAGAGATAGAAATGGGATGCTCTTGAGATAACTTGAGAAAAGAGGAAACAAAAACTGAGGAAAATGGAAACATTTCTTGCAGAGCTCTTCTATTAAGGAGCTAATCACAGAGAAATGAGCTTTTGTTTATACATAATTTAAAGCAATTGCCATCAATCTAAAACATGATGTTTGTACCCAACTAAACTGGATCTACATATAGTGAATATTTTCAGCCAATAAACTTTCTTTCTTACTCTTCATGACTTTGCATAAGAGGAATTAGTTTTTAGATTCATTTCCTGATGAAGTTTTTCCTGTGTGATTGTTTTTATATTTGTTTGGATTTTTTAAGTTGTTGTTGCTTGCAATACTGAGTCCAGGGCCTCATGAAAGGCAAGGTGTCTAGCATACGCTAGGTGCTTAGTAAATGATTCTGTAATGAACTGAGAGACACTAGCCCTAAATCTGAGCTGCATAAATAGAACTTGAGGACTAAGCAAAAAGTTAATTTGAAAAGAAACTGTTTAGATGCCATTAGGCGAGGCTGCATAGAAAAGAAAACCGAACAAGCAATTGTATACAGGGAGAAATGTTTGCACCTGCCAATTCAAACTTATCAGGTGTTAACTTTTATGGTAATACTTTTGGTTTTGTTTTTACAGAAAAAGTAGCAACATCATCAAACTGTAATGCTTCCCTATCTAAGCAAAAAAATGAATTAAATGAATAAAATTTTTGAATCCGTTATATAAAGCGCATACATATTCAAAGTATTATTTTTACCAAGGATATTTCTGATTTTGCATGGAATAAGAGAAGCAGGTGCCTTGGTGTGCACAGCACATGTAATCATTCTGTGCTTTGTGATACAAAAGCACACTAGTGAGAGAATTTTTCTTTCACAGGTAAGAAGATCAACGGGCATGCATTGAGACCCACAGTCATCCCACCCATTGTCTAGCATCTCAACCAGAGAAATTTGTTGAAAGGGCACTGGTGACTTTATAAAATTACAAATTGCTTAATATCCACATACTCAGCAAATATATATTATGATCTCTGTATGAAATTATGTCATATTTATTTGATGTTTAATTTATTTGATGTTCCAATTGAGTTTTTGTTTTTTTTTTTAATAAATCAGGGCCCTATTGACAATCCCAGTGTGGCTACATGAGTCCTTTGGCTTATTCTTATAATTAATTGTGCTAGGGCCCATGGTTAGCAAAGGAAAGGCTAATACTTTCAGTAGTAGTCTCAACTTTCAGGATACTAATCAAGAGTGAGTTCTTTAGGCAGGTAGCTATGGAATCCAATTCTGGGTGGTAGTATTAAAGAAGAACCAACCATTTCCAATTTAGAAGATCAGAATTTCTTATGGAAAAAAAAATCCCTTGTTTTCCATTCCCGTGGAAGGACAACAGCTCTTATGACCAGAACTTTGACAAAAGAAACCCCAATCTTGTACCTGTTCTTACCACCTAGTCCTTTTCAATCGTGTGCTCTTGGGTGCTACTTGTCCATTGTTGTAGCTCTTGCTTGGATGAAGAGAGCTTCAATGTGCTCACTATTCAATTCATTCACACTTCTTTATTGAAGGATTCCTGTTACCTGGGCACCTTGACCATCTCAGCGAGATTTAAACTATATTATTTTGTTTTTCTTTGGCAGGGGATGAAGGGTCTTTTACATTAATACTTACTTCAAAACCAGACGTGTTTGAGACTAAAAGTTCCAGGTTGCCTCTGTTTCCTTGGCAACATCAGTGGCATCAGGCATTGTAAATGACCACAATCAGAGGATCTCAAATGCCACATTCAGATTCTGCCTTAAGAAAACTTAAATTACTGCATAGCATAGTGCTCCCTCAAAGATGTCACTGAGGAATCATGCTGTCTCCTCATCCTGCTTGGTTAGGCTTTTGCACTTCACTCAACTTGAACTGTGTGGAGTGTTTGGTAAAGGTGTTGATACTAACAACACTGGTCTTTTTAAACAATACAGACACAACAAGGTGATTTTGAGTTCTTTTGGACAGTCTCTAAAGCTGGCTTTATCTATAAGTTCCTCTGATTGTTGCTTACTTACTGGTTTTTATCTTCCAGACCTTCTTCCTAAAGCCCATTATCTTCCTGTCTATTATCTTCTTTCTTTATTGATTCTCCCAAGATTCTCTGGATGTTCTAAATGAAGATGTCTGTTAAGATCCACTTTTTTTGGACTGGATAATTCCAAAGGTCTCTTAGACTGTCTCAAGTTTGTGTGTGGTCATTTCCTCATCAGTCCACTTACTACACTTTTCTAGATTGTTTAGAATTTTGTTTACCAAATCTCATTTTCAGTGTAGTAAGTCTATAGCTTGCAATGTGCTCAGTACTGTAACAAACTTTTATTGACTAACATGTTAACTGTTCTCATACTACTCCATAAGGCAAGTTAAAGGATATTTTCCTTCACACGTAGAGGTCAGATTGTTATTATCAGGTTTTGAGAAACTCTGCTTGTCAAACTATAACCTAACTACAACCATAAATTAACTCCCAAGACTGTACTTTTTAAACTACTGTAACAAGGTTTCTGTATGGACTAAATTTAAAACTAGAGCAGGAAAACAAAAGAAGAACATTACTTATTTGTGAGGAAGTACAGAAGTTGAGTCATCTTGGATGTTTGAACAGGTTTGTAAGCCTTATTAGGAAAATAGAGTTGCGATTTAAGTGGCATTGACAGGATTTTCAGTATGTCAAGTTTTTTCCCCCCCTTTTCTTTGGCCTCAAAGAGTATACTGTGTGATATTTCAAGCTGTGAATATAGTACTATATTAAAAGTAGTCATGACCTTAATCAAACCTGCTGGTGAAGGACAAAACTGATTACAGAAACTCATTACAGATGAAGGGTTTTTTTGTTTGTTTGTTCACTTCTTTTCCTGGAAAAATTCTAAAATTTCTGGCTTTGTAGCCAAGTCCTATGCAGAATGTCTTGTAACATCCTGGTATTTTCATTGAGTCCCTTAAAAATTGCATAGCTGTCAGGCTTTGGGTGTGGCCCATTTTCACAGTCACTGTTAGAACCAACAAGGATAGATCTAGGAATATTTGCTCTGGGAATTGGTGTGCAGAAGGATTATGAATGCACAGATACTACTAGATAATACTTTAGAGGCTCTTAAAAAAAATCTTGTCACTCTTAAGCTACACACACCACACTAGAACAGCTATTTCAAATTTTGTGGATACTATATTCCTCTTCCTAGAACTCAGAGTGCTTTTTCATATTATTTTGGTAAGGTTTTTCTTGAATACTCAAAGTATGTTTGCAGCCTGATAACCACCAGAACTGTTGCAGGAGGTCTCATGAACTGGAGTCAGAATGGAACCTGTAGAGATGAGCACTGTTGAACAGATGCCATATACTTTGGTGTAGTAAAGTTAGGCTGACAGCCTGGTTTTACTGTCCAGAGGCAAAAATCGTTGTCTATATTATTAAAGAAAAAGGCTTCTGGGGGCTGGGAAGATGGCTTAGTGGTAGAGTGTTTGCCTTGCATGCATGAGGCCCTGGGTTCAATTCCTCAGCACCACATATGTAGACAAAGCTGGAAGTGATGCTGTGGCTCAATGGTAGAGCACTAGCCTTGAGCTGAAGAGCTGAAGGACAATGCCTAGGCCCAGAGTTCAGGCCCCATGACTGACAAAAAAGAAAAAGGCTTCTGTTTTTTAAATAAATAAGATTTATTCATTGCTGCCTTCAACATAAAAATTAATTTTACTTCCACCCTTAATTATATATCGCCAGATTGATAAATCTGAGATGCATCAGGATACGTAGTTGTCAGAGGCATCTAGGCAATGTAAAGGTGGGCAGTCTGGTCTTGCTACTCAGTAGCACCCAACAACCAGTGGCACTGATGGCACTCAGCTGTGCAACACTGGCAGGTGGCACGGCAGGTCTATGAGTCTTGCGTCTGTCTGATTTATGTCCTGTTCATCTGTTTTTCCTTTTTCCCTCTCTCCTCCTTCCTTTCTTAAATCTCAATTGAAAGATCATTTCAACTTCTTTGCCATTGTCCCATAATGAATTATGCTTTCCCTATCAGTCATAAAATTTAATTTTTACTGCTTTAACCTCCTATACTATTTAAGGTAAAAAATTCCAAAGAAATGTAAAGCTAGTGAAGATACTGAAAAAATGTAGGCTAAACCTGATATGCTAAATTTTTTCTAAGAAAATTTTATATTCAAATATTAACTCAAAATTAGGTAATTATAATAAAAGTAATGACAATTTCAAAAAGCAGCATAGATATATATTCATTGTTTTTATATAAATTCATATCCAAATAAATTGTAAAACGATCAAGAAATCAGTCTTGCAGGGTTATCTATTGCTATTGTTCTCTATGCATTGAAGCCCTCACCATAGCCATTACGATAAAATGCTCCCTAAGTACATAAAGGCTCTGATCGTTAAGATTTTTATTGCCAGCCACACATACAGAGCTGCAAATTGCCTTGTTTCAGATTTATTATGTATTACTCTAGAAATTCTATAAAGATCAAAAGAACTGATTACAATGTTGACCTTTGCATTAACTCATCTGAATTTAAATTCAAGTGTTTGATTTGGGAAAATAAGTCCATTTATCATAGGTCTGCTACTGAGGGGATTGTGCTACACTGATTGGGAGTGCTGAGACCAAATTTATTTATTGAGCGTGGGCTCGAAAATTGTTTGTAGGACAAGAGGAACAAAAGTTTGACCTGCCAGTGTATAGTACCAGGGGAACAATATGGGCATTGCCCTTTTCAAATTTGAGGTAGGTGGTCCATTTCAGTCTTGTTGAAAGGGTCTCCCAATATTACATTGAGCAAATATATACTGTGTTAATCACATAAACCACCCCTGGATTGAAAGTAATGATCCTCCTTTACTAAGAACATAATCATTTCATCAGTACTTTGGAAGCTACTGCCAGGCTTCTTTCTCAGTCTGATACTTTAGTGTATTGTGCTTGAACTCAAACGTTTCAGTATTTTTATCCTGATTTGCTAGAAAAAAATTGTAGTAATATCTTCCTGTATAGAATTACATATTTAACTTTTACCCATTGACCTGCATGGCTATCAACACATAGAAATTCTAAATTTAAGCCCACACCTTGATTTAAATAGCAGATTCTGTCCACATGAATACACCTTCTCATTTGCCTTCTTGTAATAAACAAAGACTACTAGAAAGGCAGTTGACAAAGGGAGCGGTAATGACAGCCCAAGGTACAGGCATGAATCTATCCTAAACTTGCATGGTGTTAAATCAAGGCATTCATAAGATTGTGAACACTTAGGACTCAACACTTCTAACCATACTGATGATGGGCATTAACTTAGCCTATAGTAACTTGAAGAATCTATGGGGAGAGGGGAGTATACATTATGAATTAGGATTTATGCCCATCTTAACACCAAGGTTCAGCTTTCTGCTCTTTATGGTGATTAACCCCACAGCTCAAGCACTGGTCACAGTGGAGAGGCTAGGATGTCATCGTTTTCAAAGTTTCAGTGAGCAGAATGGATACAGATATAGTACACCCTTGACATTTGCAAAGGATTTGCCCTGAGACCTGCATGCGAAAAATGTAGCACAGAACAACATGTTTTTTTTTTGTTATAAATTTCAGTAAAGTATAACTAAAAATATTGTAAATTTGTAAAGTTACTAGATTCTACCATTCAACAAACATTCAACTCCATACCACATAGCATCATGATTTTACAATCATGACCCTACACAAAATTTTCAAATCCTAAATGACACATAGATAGAATCCTGTGTGCCTCCCTGGGAATCCTTGGTTTACTTGGCATGTGGCGTGATTCATGCCAGAATTGTCAAAAACCAGGAATAATCTTAACACACACATGTTGTGTCCCTTAAAAACTTCTCTTGCAAGACCTGAGTTCTGTTAAAAAAGAATGCAGACAATATAGAATTTTCTAGTTTTTGATTTCTACATGAACCTGTCTGGAGCAGAATCAATGTGTTTTATGATGAGAAGATAGGACCGAGATAAAACTTTACTTAATTTATTCTTTCTTAGTCTGAAAATAAATGACCCTGGCAAGAGAGATGTAAAGTCCTAATAATTAAAAAACACCTACTGTTTAGGTTAAGGGAAATAAATATGTGAGGTACTTAGACGTTATAACCTGTTCATTATCTTTAAAGAAACTAAAGAAACAGATTAAGAAAAATTGAAATAAAAAATCTTTAGCAAGTAAAATTCCTACGGCATCGTTATATATCATTTATTCTTGCAATAGCCATACTGTTGAATATGGGAAGTTCATCTTTACTAAATGAAGCATCTTTCCTTTTTTTTTTTTTTTTTTTTGCCAGTCATTTGGCCTGAACTATGGGCCTGGGCAAACTGTCCCTCAGCTCTTCAGCTCAAGGGTAGTGCTCTACCACTTGAGGCACAGCGCCACTTCTGCCTTTTTCTGCTTATGTGGTGCTGAGGAATTGAACACAGGGCCTCATGCATTTGAGGCAAAGCACCCTACCACTGAGTCACCTTCTCAGCCCCCATCTTTTCTTATTTAGTTAAAATGGACATACATTAGACATGATGGCTGAAGCTATAGTTAAGGATTAAGGGGGTATAATTTAGCCATAGAAAATTTTACAGGACTTAGCTGGGCACTGGTGGTTCATGCCTATAATCCTAGCTTCTCAGGAGGCTGAGATCTGAGGATCATGGTTTGAAGGTAGCCTGCACAGGAAAGTCCACAAGACTCTTACCTTCAGGTAACCACCCAAAAGCTGGAAGTGGAGCTGTGACTCAAAGTGGTAGAGTGCTAGGCTTGAGCACAAAGCTCAGGGACAGCACCCAGACCAAATTCAAGCCCCATGACAAACAACAAAAACTATTTTTTTTGCAAGGCTCGCATTAAATCATTCAAGGAAAAGAAGAAAATGTAATTGTCAAAGTTATAGCAAGTGCTTTTTTGGGGGGAGGAGGGGGGCGGTGAATTGTGGACACATTGCCACAGTTTGTGGTAGGCTGTTCATTACCACTGGGCCAGTTTTCAATTGTCTATTTGCTCACTTAAATATTGTAGGTACTATTTCTGATCCATGAAAAACATTATAAACAGGCTTCTTTTTTTCTGACTGTATCTTAAACAATCTTATAAGTAAACCTAGAAGTACTTTCTAACATCTTTAGTTGGAGATTGCTTCAGTGTCAACTCATGCAGTGGACTGCAAGTGAGTAGATACTTCACTTTGAGATAATACTCTAAAATGCAGAACATTATGTCTTCATTTGTTTTCTGTTTTGTGTAGTTAGGTCCCATGATTGGAAACTAGTAACGAAGGAGTCATTCTAAACATCAGGTCTGAAATGAATTGTCATGAATTCTTTCTGTATGCCATGCATTGTTTCCAAGCACTTTATGAGTATTACCTCACGTAATTCCCACAATGGCCTGATCAGTCACTTTCCTATTAGAAACTTTTTATACATAAAAGAGTAGAAGCAAAGAAAAGTGCCAAGTGTGGCAGTGGCAAAGCATGAACTTGAACAAGACAGGAAAGCTTTAAATTGCATACCATGCTGCCATGTCCAGCCACATAACTTCCTCCCCAGCCCTCCTATTCGTAGCACCCGGAACTGAATGTAAGTTACCTTTTGCCCTCATTTGCAGTGAGTTATGTGCCCAGTCAAAGTTGTGATCATGTGACATATGGCTACTTTGTCAGAATTGGGAGAAAACCCAAAGGGTCCAGTTATAAAGAGACAAATGTCTCGTGCATAATCCAGGTGGTGGTGGGTATAGAGAGAACTCTTAGGTAAGTTTCATATCTTTAGATAACCAGATTTTTTTTTAAGAGACTATACATAATGTAAGGAAGATAGGAGGAGTTCATAGGTCCTAGTGGTGCATGCATGTGATCCCCACACTCAGGAAATTGAAGTCGCTGAGGCTAGAGGATCACTTGAGTCTTAAGAGTTCAAGCAAGACCAACCCAGGCAATATAACAGAACCCTGTCTTGAAAATAAAATTAAAAAATGAAATAATTTCACTTTGAATATGAAATGTAACTTGGCTCCAAATATGAAGTTAACTAGACCTTCATTACCCTGGTTTAGGGTAACTAATGCTTTACTTAGTTAATAAGATTTTTAAGTTGTAGTCTAGAATTCGGTTTGAGAATTGAATAATGTTTGCTGGATTGTTATGGTGACTTCTAAGTCTTCAGAATATTTTTATAGGAAGATGGTAATTATAAAATTTGTAATCCTAAGTAGGTGGGAAGTAGGAAATTGGGATGTCATAGTTCAAAGTGAGACATGACAAAAAGTTCACAAGATCCCCTCTCAACCAGTAAAAGCTGAGTATGGTGGTACAAAGCTGACCAGTCTGTCCTGAGCTTCAATGAGAGCCCCTATTTAAAAATTAAAGAAAAAAGGGCTGGAAGTATAGCTTGTTGATAGAGTACCTCCCTATCAAGCACAAGATCCCCTGTTCAAACTCTAGTGCTGCCCTCAAAAAGCAAATCATTTTTCTGTTGATGACACATGTTTATCTATTATACAACAAGTAAAGGCTTATAAAAACATTTGTATCTGGGATTTTGTTATATGTGATTCAAAATATTTTAGATAATCTGTGTTAGCTTCATGGCAAGTTCAGTGCAGATATCATGCATCTCTGGAAAATGTATGAGACAGATATTACATAATTCCTAGTCTTTAGATGATTAATAGTCCAGGAGAGGATAGATAAGGAAACAACTATTTAAAATATAATGTTATAGTAATATAAGTATGGTGATTAGAATATAGAATGTTGCTAGGAGCCAAAAGGAGACTCATCATGTCATTATGGATGCAAGTATTTTGTTGATGTTGTTGGAGCTGTATAAGATAGAATGAAAGGAAATATTATTTGTTGCCTACTAACAGTTTTTAAATGTGTTTATCAAGGCATTAAGGTACATCACCACTATATACCCATTGTTTGGTTACTGTGTAGTGCTAAACAAGGCTTGCCAGTTGTGGAGGTTGTTATCCTTAAGAAAGAATTATTGTGAGAACTGAAGTTTAAAAGTGCCTTTGTTTTCTCCATAAATATGTCATCTTGGTTGACCTTTGATCCATTCTGTTTCTCATGGGCATCTATATTACCTAACCAAATGGACACTGGGACAGCAACCCCATGTGCATTTTTCATACCTAAAGGTTGACATTTGGTTTGTTGCCGTACATGTTTACAGAATCTGTCAGTGTTTCTAGGTTTCCCTTTAAATATCCATTCAGCCTGAAAAGAAGTCACCTTTCCGTTAAACTCTCCTTGCTTGCAGGGTCAGTGTTGTTTTTTTTTTTTTTTTTTTTTATTTTATTTTATTTGAAAACATACTGTACAGAGGGGTTACAATTACATGGGCAGGATAATGCATACATTTCTTACCAAGCATTGCAGCCTCCTCCTTTGTTTACCCTTCACCTCCCTTCCCAGCCTCCCCCCTCCCCCCCACCCAATCATCAGTGTTGTTTTCTACAATTGGTTTCTGGTAATTTATTTATACTTGTTATGGTCAGCTTTTACCTATTTCAAAGCATTTCTCATGTCCTTTCTGCTAACATTTTTCCTGTGCTATCCTGTCTTTTGTAAGGTGTGCAGCAGTGGTTCTAAAACTTGAGCCTTTATCAGAACTCCTTGCAGCTTTAACACCCAGACCTCTGGGCTCTGTTCCTGAGGTTCTAATTCGGTAGGTTTGGAGCAACTTCTGTTTGAATTTCTAACAAGTACCCAGGTGACACCTGATGCTTTTCTTCTGAGATCTGTGTACCACAGTGCTTCTTGGGGTGGAGGCTGGAAATCACCAGAATTCTCCTTAGATTCTAAGTGGCATCCACAAGGACTGTATGTTTCATAATGCTAGTAAAATATTGCTTTGTCTTTTCCACTTTCATTTTTTTCACCACCATATAGATATTTTCCAGTCTCTAGCAAGTACATGCTTGTAAATTCTTGGGTTTAAAAATTAATTTTACTTTTAAATTTTAATTTGCCATGCTAAATTTAGTATTATAAATTTTTTAATTCGAAATTTTAAACATTTTAAACTCATAGTCTGGATAGGGAAAAGCTGTTTGGAATTCTGAGTCTTTATAATAACATAAAGCTGCTGATACTGGAGTAGAGCTTTGTAGAATTAAAGCCAACAGAACCTGCGTGATCTAGCTCCTCTTTGTTCTCTGACCTTATACCAAACCAACCTTGTTATCTTGTATCATATCCGTAAGAGTTATGGATATGATGGGGGGGGGGAGAAAAAGGAAGGATTAAGAAAAAGTGAGACACTGTGAGAGAGAGAGAGAGAGAGAGAGAGAGAGAGAGAGAGTGAAAAAAGAGAGAGGGAGAGAGAGAATATCCGGGCACAAGAGACACATTTCCTTTGTTACTACCAATAAGAAGAATTGGTCCTTAAGTTCATTTTTTTCAGGACCTTATAATTGGTCAAGAAAAGCAAATCAGCAGTAAAACATTCAATTTAGAGGCCATTATGATAGATATTTGACTCTTTGTATTTAAACTCATGACCTTTACACTAATTGGAAAGCATCAGAATTACCATTCTAGGTAGTCACTACTCAGACCTTCATGGAAATTACTAAATTCCCTAATACAGACTTGGAAGTGCAAAGTTTTAACTTAAGCTTATAAAATGACTGTTCTTTCACATTCAGTACATTTTGTAAGAATGTATACATTTGTATAAAAAGTGACTATTCATTGATTTTTTACCAAACATGACCCATACTTTTTTTTGAGTAACTGGCTAAAAGGAGTAGTCATAGCATTCAGGACAGACTTCTTGGATTAACATTTCTCTACCCATGCACACTGTTTTGTTTTGTTTTACATTTACTTTTTGTGTAGATCCTGGGGCTTGAATTCAGGGACTGGGCGTCGTCCCTAAGTTCTTTTGCTCAAGACTAGTAGCCTGCCCCTTCAACCACAGCTCTTCATTTGGCTTTTTGGTGGTTAATTGGAGATAAGAATCTCACAGACTTGCCTGAGTAAACTGGCTTTGAAACATAATCCTCAGATCTCAGCCTTCTGACCAGGTAGGATTATGAGCATAAGCACCTGGCTTGTGCACACTTTTCTTGGTTTCCCTCCTAGCAACACTCTAAAGAACCCCTTCTTACATAAGCAAGAATCTACTGTAACATTGACATCTTACTAAATTTGTGTGTTGTGTTAGACTATGTATAAAATAGTATAAATCACCATAGATAATAAACACTGATTGAACTGCTTTACAATTAGCTTATGTAACACTCATAGAATAACTACCATTGTCCCCCTCATTTTCTTAATGAGGAAATTGGGGCATCCAGAGAACTGAAGCATAAGAGGAGTTGAGACTGATAGCAGGCAGGCTGCTTCTGTATACAGGTCACAATTTTAGTTGAGATGTTTTGCTATTCTTTGGAACCACTCCATACCAGGAAAAAATGGTGAAACCTCTCTAAGTCCAGTCTCTTGAACCTAGTGGATGATCTGTCCTGTATGATCCCTATGCTGGAGAGCAAGAACTACTGCTAGGACTTTGAAGTGTTCTGTTTTCTAAGTCCCTCACAAACTTCTGTCTTCCAGACCTGATTTTGTAAATTTGTATGTGGAAAACATGATACACATTTTGTGGAATTTTATGTAAAGCAGAAGAAAAACTTAAGCTTATAATCCTTTGTATATCTCGTAGATGTTTCATCTATCCTAATGTTACATTTGTGAGTATATTTTAAGGGTTGAGGTCAGTTTGTAAGTATAATGGGGTATTTGGGGGAAAAATATTGGTACTCCTTAGTGAAGCCCATGGGTTTTGTCCATTTCTCTTACCCTCAAGCCCTCACACTTCCTTGGGTCCTAGTGCTCATTTGCATGTACCCACATTAAGTGTGAGGACTCAAGGGTCACCTATCTAACACACTCAGGCCTTGGGGGCCAGCCATATTCTCTCTTGCTGTTCGTAGCCTCCTTGCTTTGAGAAATACAGCATTGTATTTTTGTACCACATTGGGAAGGTACCACCTCAAGTGGGTGTCCTCTTCTCCAGACATGCCAGCTCCCCAGTTGTGCCTCAGGACGCAGACACCCCTCTGTGACCCTACACCCACACGTCTGAGACCTCCCCCTTAGCTTATGGAAAAAGAGCAGGCACAGTTAGAATGATTGCCCCTGAATTGATCCTCTGGCTTCAGCCTTAGTTCTGTCTTCCACAGGCTCCAGGGGACTTCTTGGCTGTATGAAAAGGAAACTGGACTCCACACTCTTAGACAGGAGGAACTAAAAATTAGCAAAGATTTGCTGAAGCCAGTTAATACTAATTAAATTATGAAAACATTTCTTTTTTATTTTGACTTGGCTGTCCATAATGGAGTCCACAGTATCAGTCATGATAATCTAGCTCACTGCATCCCTTTCCTTCTTTTTAATTGTCTGTCTCTCTCCCCATGACTCCACCATATCCCTTTCAAGTACCCTCTTTCTGGAGTTTATTTTGTTGAACTTTGACTTTGCCTTTCTAAGGAATTATACAACTTGAGATATCTCTTGAATCTACCATACTACACTTAATACATTTGTATACACTTGTATACCACCCAGTGTATGTACTTATTAGTTTATAAGCTAAATCTAGCTTCCACATATGAGAAAAAAACATGCAACATTTGTCTCTTTGGGCCTGATTTCACTAAGCATAATTTTTTCCAGGTCTCTCCATTTCTTTACAAATAGTACAATGTAATTTTACTCATATATTAGAGTAAAATTACATACCACCTCACTAGGTTTTGATGTCTTATCTCTTCCTAGGAAACACCTTTGCTGATTTGTACTTTAAGGACCTTTCTTCTGGGTTTTTCTGTAGTTGTGACACAAACTACTTTTTAAAATTGCTGTTATCTTCACTGCCTTCATGTATTTTAAGTTTGCATCCTTTGAGATAATGAGGTTTAAGTTACGATTCTATCTTCTATAGCTTCTGTAGCACGCAGCAGCATATATACGAATAAATAGGTTCCCACCACCAAAATAGGTTCATACTCTATAAAATTACAAGCATACTTAGGTGGCCTGGTCATCAGTCAAAAAATGACTATGTAGCTGGGAGTGTGGCTCAAGTTGGAAAGCACCTATTAAGTCTATCAAGCACCAAGCCCTGTATTCAAACTCCAGTGTCAGTACCACCACCACACCATCAGTAAGAGAAAGAACAAAAGAGAGAAAGAAGGAAGAGGAACAGGAGGAGGAATAGTAGGGAAGGGAAGGAAAGAGAAGGGAAGGGAGGGAAGGAAGGATGGAAGGGAGGAGGGAGGGAGGGAGGGAGGGAGGGAGGGAGGAAAATGTTGCCAGTGTTACACTGCAAAGAATTTCCTTTGTAAGCTTGACCCGCTAACTAAATATGTTTCTTATCGGCCAGAACTTAACCTGGCCATCTCTAGCTGCTTGGTTTATTGTATTAGGCAGCTAGAATTATGAGAGATATTTACTTATATCAATTTGAATCTAATTCTATTCAGTATTCTAGAAAAATATCAGCAAAACGATATCAAGCAATCATTTGCTTGAAATAGATATTGGCCAAAGGATGTTAAAAGTTACAAGTTAGTATTAGAGATTTTTGTCATTCACTGAGTAATATACTAAGTTCACACTTGATACTGCAATTAATACTTGATTCTTAAAATTAACTAATTTTTTTTATCATTTTTCCGTATCTTAAAGAATGGTTTGTGTGCTTGTACCTGTGATCTTCTCCTTTTATGTTATAAAATCAGTTATTATGTGCCTTCAGTTACGGAATTTTAGAGCAGTAAACAGTATATTAATCTGGTTTTAGGTCACATTATATAAAATTGCATTTGAATGTGAAGTTTAGTGTCATATTTGATTCAGTAATATAGCTTTTTGTATAACTTTAAATGTTTTATTTGTTAACTATAAGATACATTAATTTATCAATTTGAAAATAGAGACTGGCAGCATCTTCCCCATAAATTACTGTCAGTACATTTTTGAGATTTTCTGAAACAATTTTTTAAACATCTGGTTTTTTTTTCTTTCAATGTAAATCTAGGTTGCATACAACATCAATGTCAGATTTATGTTGTAAGACATTAGCTTACACAAGTTTGAAAAGCAATAGAAATAGCATACATTCCAAAAAAGTAAATATATAACTCATGGCAATGTGATACATTATTAAACAATGTGGAAAGAAAATAACTTTAGGTACTGAAAGTTGATCATGTGATTCTGGGTACCAAATAATTTATAGCCAACACATAAAAGTTTTCTTAGTCTACTTAGATTCTTAAATGTTTAATGTCCAAGTAGACTTTTAGTCCAGAAAGCAATCCTAACAATTTATTATATACACCAAAGTGTTCTCTCAAGGTTCTCATCATGGTGTCATGTGTGTCCTCTTCTACCAAAAATATACATAAAAGAAGAAAAGTAATAAGGTCTCCTGTGTGTTACAATTCTCCTTAGGAATGAAAACTTCTTGAGTATTGGTTTTGTTTCTTAAGTCTGATCCTTTCTATAACAGACTGTAGGGCTTAGCACCAGGGAGAAAACAATTTCAAGGCTTTTTGGTTGTTATTGTTGAACTTCGGTAAAATTATAGGCAGTGCAAAAGAGACTTCAAAACTTAAAGTTTTCATTCATTGAAATTTCTTATAAAAATTAAATGTTATATTTAAAGTGTTTTGAATGTACAGAGAGAGAAAAAATAAAACTTTTGTAAACAAATTCTTTGGCAAGAGTTATACCCAGTGCTCTATATTTCTGGTTAATAAGAAGAGTGAGCTGTGGGTCAGTCTGGAATCTCCCAGCAGTGCCTAGTGAGCAGGTGATTATCTTTTGTGTCAACCAGATAACTGGGAACAATTTTGAGTAAGCATGAGAGTAAGACAGAATTCTAAAGAGGGATGAAATATGTCAGAATATTGTTACATGTAAGAACTATAACTTTTAAAGATAAATGTAGTCATCTTTTGACTTACTAGTCCTATTAGATAGTAAATTTTTTTATTGTAAAAATATCGTACAGAAGGGTTACAATTACATGGGCAAGGTAATGAGTACATTTTTTGTCCAGCATTGTTGCCTCCTTCTTTGTTTCCCCTTCCCATCCCTTCCCATCCCTTCCCATCCCTTCCCATCCCTTCCCATTCCTTCCCATTCCCCCGACCCCCCATCAAAGTTGTAAAGTTCATCTTTTGACATAATGTCTTATACATTTCATTGTTGCAGTGGGTCCACCTGTATCCCTATTTAAACAATTTGTTTTTTCCCTTCCCCTCCACAAATTATACTAACATCAAATACAGTGAAAACGGGTTATACCGTGGGGGAGGGACATACAAAGCAACAAAGAAACCACATTTGGGCATTTACCCAAATGATCACAAACAAGACCATACTAAAGCTACCAGCACAATTATGTTTATTGCAGCATTATTTACCATAGCTAAGATAGGGAACCAATCCAGGTGCCCCTCAGTAGATGAATGGATCAAGAAAATGTGGTGTATATATACACAATGGAATTCTATGCCTCTATCAGAAAGAATAACATTGCCCCATTTGTTAGGAAATGGAAAGACATGGAAAAAATTATATTAAGTGAAGTAAGCCAGGCTCAAAGAAACATAGGTCCCATGGTTTCCCTTTTTTGCAATTACTAGTATACGTCTGAGACAAGCAGAAATGGTCAGATAAATTGATATTAAGCAAAATGAACCCCAAGATAAGGACTCAAATGTTTTTTTCTTTCTTGCAGTTCTTTCTAGATAGTAATTTTTACTGAACACATATTAAACAGATATATTGGATAATTGATAAACCAAGCCCAGCGCCAGGCGCCAGTGGCTCATGCCTGTAATCCTAGCTACTCAGGAGCCTGAGATCTGAAGATCATAGCCAGCCTGTGCAGGAAAGTCTATGAGACTCTTATCTCCAATAAACCACTAGAAAACCGGACATGGCTCTGTGCCTCAAGTGGTAGAGCGCTCGCCTTGAGCTGAAGAATGCAGGGACAGTACCCAAGCCTAGAGTTCAAGCCCCAAGACTGACCTCCCAAAAAAAACAAAAAAAAAAAAAC
The DNA here is from genome assembly GCF_019054845.1 of Dipodomys spectabilis. Lineage (NCBI taxonomy): Eukaryota > Metazoa > Chordata > Mammalia > Rodentia > Heteromyidae > Dipodomys > Dipodomys spectabilis. The sequence goes on from NW_024870746.1 coordinate 15,447,975, forward strand.
CAAGCCCAAAATATAATTGTATGTTTAATAGATGAATAGAAATTATGAATTCCCTATGCATGGGAAAGTTTTATTAAATATAGGAAGGTACAGAGTATAATTACAGCTCTAATATATATGCATACTATATATATGTATATTATATATTTTATTTATAATTACATATAATATATTTACATATTTTGAATGTATAAATATATTAACTGTAGTATATAGTTGTATTATATATATTTATGTAATATGTATTAAAGGCCATTGAACACAAATTGTAGAATCTTTACATCTTCATTATAGTGAAATTGATATGTTCTAATACAAGGTACCAAACACTTTCAAGTATAAAATTAATTTTGACCTAAGACAGGTAAAATAATACAGTACTTTAAATTTTTTCTTTAGATTACCATTTCCAGCACAATCATTTCATAAACTTTTTATATAAAATCTGTATTTCTAAATTTTAATGAGTTTTTTTATTGTGAAAATGCCATACAATTACATGAGCAAGGTAATGAGTACATTTCTTATCAAGCATTGTTGCCTCCTCCTCTGTTTTTTTCCCTACCATCCCTGCCCTCCCATCTCCCCCCACTCCCCCCCCCAAAGTTGTAAAGTTCATTTTTTGACATAGCATCTTGTACATTTCATTGTTGCATTGGGTCCATCTGTATCCCTATTTAAACAATTTGTTTTTTCCCTTCCCCTCCCCAAATTACACCAACATCAATTATACCAAGGGGGAGGGACAAAAAAAATCACCTTATAAATATGTCAGAAACAATAGCAAAAAAGAAAAAACCACTTGTGTCCTTATCTTGGGGTTTATTTCGCCTAACATCATCTTATCTGACCTTTTCTGCTTGTCTCAGACATATACTAGTTACTGCAAATAAGGGAAACCATGGGACCTATGTTTCTTTGGGCCTGGCTTACTTCACTTAATATAATTTTTTCCAAGTCTTTCCATTTCCTAACAAATTTTTTCAAAGATTTTTCATTCTTTTTTTTTTTTTAATTTGCCTCTAAGGTAGACTTTTCTAGCCTAAATATACACTTAATTTTGAGGAGGTATGTGTGTGTGTAATGAAACCTAAGAAAACATTTATTTTTAAATGTAAATGTGAATTGCTTTGATGTGAATTGAATAAGAATATCTACATTTAGACTATCATGGCTTATAAATTAGAATTTAATAGGATGTATAGATTTGAAGTGTAACTTAAGCATATAGTACTGAAATAAACTTACAAAGTTTTTAAAGGCATACATTTTGTTGATTGCTTTGATATTTGCAGAAGGCAGGTTTTTATTTAACAGATTTAAGCATGTTGATGAGTCCCATTGTAATGTTGCCAGCTACATTAGCTAGGGATTTAGGAAGCATTGGTCAGCCGGTAGAGGACACTCACAGCTTGCAACTAACTCTGGACAGCTAAGTGAAACTATCTTTCACTGTCTCTATTGGACATCAATCTAAGCTGATTTTTAATTCTTACTCAAAAATACTACTGTGAAATAGGATGAAAAAGTTATTTTTATATTTGCTTTTTAAATTTGCAAATTAATCTTTTCTCTGAAAGCATTTAAGTCATTAATAGTATATACTAATAATGAGAATCCTGTACCTAATAATTAGAATATTAACGTTCTAATAGGCTAGAAATATTAAATTTCGAGTTTTTAATACTATCTGGTTTATTTTTTTTTATTTATTTAGTTTTAGTTTTATAGTGTCATTATATAGTTTACACTGGGCTCAAATTCATTATGTAACCCTGGCTGGCCTCAAACTCAAAATTGTCTTATCTCAGCCTTCTAAGTGCCTGAATTACTGGTGTATTTTACCCTAACCCACCCTGACTGTACTTTAACTGAGAACAGAGCTATGACCATGAAGTAATTACTGTTTAGTTTAATTTTAAAACGATCATTTGCCAACATCATGTACATAAATATATATTTGTAATTTCTAAGCTTTCATCAACTTATGACAGATTTTATTTTAACATTTCTCAGAGAAGTTTATTTACTTCGGTTTTTTGGAAGTGTACTAAGATTGCTTCAAAAGTGCATCACATCTATGTATGCCTCCATCCACTTCTCACTGTGGTGCTGACAGCTGTAAGGTTAGCATCTACCCTGTGACAGTATCCTGATTCCTGCTGGGGAGACTAATCCTCAATTGAAAGGAAAGCCCTGGGCTTCTCTGTGGTTTATTTCCTCTGACTTTTTGATTCTTTAAAAAACCTTCCTGGTTTAAAGGTGTAATCTCACATTTAGATTGATACCTGCTTCTAAAAGAAGTAAAAGAGAATAAAAAATACCAGTTGAAACATTATCTTCTCTCCCCCCTCCCTCTCTCCCCCTCCCTCCCTCCCTCCCTCTCTCCCTCTCCCTCTCTCTCTCTCCCTCTCTCTCTCTCTCTCTCTCTCTCTCTCTCTTCCCCCCTGTCTCTTTCTCTTTTTCTCTCTGCCCTCACCCTCCCTTGCTCCCATCTCTCTCCTTGTTTCCTCCAAGTTTCTCAGATTCTCATCCAGAAATATTTACTGTCACAGTGTTTAGAGCACTGCCTTTTTTGTGATGATTCTCTCCTTTATGAGCCATTTGCTGTTTAAGTCAACATTGGCATATGTGGTGATTTCTGAGAGCCCCTAGTGGAGCTACCACGCCCCTTACATGACTTGTTTGTTAGGAGAACTTACAAGCCAGCTCCAAAGTCTTCCTGGATGTATCATTCTAGGTTAAAGATTTCCCAAGTGAGTATTTTAGATGATGGTCACCATTTTCTATGGCAAATCCCCAAATACAATAAACACTTGATTTGTGCATTGTTTCCCTGAAAGAAAAATAACCTAGGTGGTGAACATGACAACTTAGGTATCAATCCTGCTCTCCATCTCTGACATTAGCTTTTCTCTATAACCTGACAATAGTGATGTCTCTTCTCTCTAGGCAACTTATTTATGAAAAACATCCTATAAGTGGGGCAGAACTATAAAGAACTGTTGTTTTTAATGCTAACAAGAATGTTTCTACTCATTAGGTGGATTTGTGATGTGTCATGTCATCATTATCCCTTCCCTGTTGGTTTGTTTATGGTTAATTTCTTCCTGAAAGCACATCCCAACAACGTGCAACACTCGACTTTGTCTAACAGGTAAAAATTGGTGCATTCCCCTAAAGTGTTCTATCCCTTCAAATATGATTTTGATTCTATGCAGACCATAGATACTTAATGCCACCCAGATCCTAATGCCACTGTCAGCTCTGCTGGAAAGAGCAACATTACTTGTGAATGTTGGTATTTTTTTAAAGATTTGTTTGGTGAGGAACTGGCTTATATTTCTTTACCATTGTCAGGCTATATAAATCCTAAATTTCAGAGTATTTTCTTATTGGAAAACCAAGTTATATTGTGTAAATTTACTAATTTAGTGTATGTTTTCCTAATCTCCAGTAGACCAGCTATCCGGAGAAATGGATCATCTTTATTATTTTATTTTTAGCGTTTACTGTAAAGGAAATATATAGAGGGGTTGCAGTTACATAAGTCAAATAGTGAATAGATGGTTGTTTTGCGCAGTGTTGCCCCCCCTCATTCTCTCCCAGTTCCCCGCCCCCCCCAAGTTGTATAGTTCACTGTTGACCTGTTGCCCTTTGTCCCACCTTTTCTGTGCTTCCCCTTCCCCTCTCTAAAACAGGTAATTTTATATACAAGACAAAGGGTACAGAAATAAAAAACAGCAGCAGCAGGAATAAACCAAATGAAAAGGGAAAGAAGAAAAGAAAAAGAATTGCCAACAGTATAATAAAAAACCTTGCTTCCATTTCTTGAAGTTCATTTCAATAAACATCATTTTATATGAACATATGCACATAGCTATTGAGCCCTTGTGACCCTCTCCTAAGAATATCCTCCTTTGTTCTTACTGTGTGAATGGGATTGCATCAAACTGAAGAGTTTCTGCATAGCAAAGGACATAGCTATCAAGATAAATAGAAAGCCCGCAGAATGGGAAAAGATCTTTACTAGCTATGTGTCAGACAAGGGTCTTCTGAAATATACATCTTTATTTTTGAATGTTCCTTATATGTGGGTCTTGCTTAAAGACAAAACTCCTGGTAGGTAAGCACTTACAATGACCTCCCATCTGTCACATGTCATGCATTTTGTATGCACTTCTTTTTCTTTTTCTTTTTTTAATACCCGATTGAGTTCTTTCCTGAACCTTCTATAAATCCATTGTTTTACTTTGCGTGAAGTGCCAGAGAGTAAAGATAAAAGATGAATTCTTGAGAATTGTTTAATGATGTTGATCTTATTCTTAAGAAACAGGAGAAAAATTTGGAATAGAAGGATTCTGTGACTCAAGGCTTTATCGAGTAGTAATGTAACTGAAATCACCCAACTGAATAGACACCAGTAGTAAAGTTAAGCATAATTTTGTATGTAAGTAAGTTCCTAGTAATATTTACTGAATTTTGTCCATTAAGCCATAGTGTTGAGATTAGAACAATCAGTGTATTCATAAGGAGCTAGACACTTAAGCTAGAGGTGAAAAAGTGACCCTGGGAAACCTTGAATGCATTTCTCACTTGTGTTCATTTTACTGTCAGCATAGCCCTTGGAGGGAAACCAGAAAGGCTCTGTGTGAAAACAGCAGTTTAGAAAGTTACATTTGGCAACTTGAGGTAGAGATAGATTAAATACAACTCCCTTCTTAGAGGTGATTTTTTATCTTCTTCCTAAATCAGATAGCTACTTTGTTTCCCTTTAATCTTATCGATGCTATCCAATTTATGCTATTTGAATTGCTGCATTTTTGTATTTAGGTTGGAAGTAATTCGCAAGTACTTTTTTTCTTTTTTACTTTTTCCACATGTGATTTTAAAAGTAATATTAATGTTATTTTCCTGAATCTATTTTCTGTTCCCCAAATAGATTGTGCCTTTTGTGAATTGTAACCATGCTGTGATTTTATGAGAGTAGATGACATAATGAAATATTTTATTCATTCTTCTACCATGTTGTAACAGAATTCTTAGAACCTTAGTGTAAAAACATAGGTGCCCTCATTTGAAATGACTTTGGAGAATCTTCTTTAATATTAGATTAAAAGATATATCCTAAAATTTCTGAAAAAAATTAGAACAGTATTTCTCTTTTTTCAGTGAACATAAACCTTCAGACTAAGCATCAAAATCCATTTGCTCCCACTTTATCCTCCTGTTACTTCCCACCCCTAGGGGTTAAAGTCATATTTTTGAAATGGTTTTTGTTCACTTGTTTTCTTTAATATCTGTCACATATATTTGACTGACACATTTCTAGAACATACTAGAGACCCTCATGCAGAACCTGCTAAACATTAAAGGCTGTTTCTTTCTTCAAAGGAGTCAAATTAATAATTGTCCTAAGAGAAACAGGAAACTTCTAGGGCTTGACAAGCCAGCTGCGGGACTAAGACAGTGCCCCCTCCAGCTGGAGGCCGCACAGATTTGATTGGCCAGTCCTCACGCAATTGAAAGGCCTTCTTTGAATGGCAGCCTGCCACAAAAAGTGTTTGGAGGCATGGGTACCTAAGCAGAATAGCACTCAGGAGGCAAATAGGCTAGAATTGAGAACTCAGAACAAAACTGAGGAGGAAAGGGTGTAATAGTCAAAAAAGGATCAAGACAGTAGGTTCCCAGCTAAATTTTCCTCATTTGTGATTGTGGAAATTGAAACAGGTTTTGTAAGACAACATGAAAATGAGAAGGATATAAAACCAACTGTTCTGTTTATCTGTTGAGGAAACTGCTGTTACAAATGAGTGAAAAAGTAAGAAAAGGCTCTCGCCGTGCCTAGCACACTAGAGAAAGGTATCAGGATCATGTACCTGAATTTCCTACTAAAGGTATTTAACTGAGCTTATAATTTACATGGCTGTTGCATTTTCATCTCCCACTACCATATTCATTTATCAGAAGTTGATAAGTTGATGGTAAAACAGAGCAAATGATGAACAGTATAATGACATAAAAGTTAGATGATCTAGAAACCATTATTTCTGTCTGGCTTTGAAGTTCATTTGGCTTTTTAAAAATTTGTATAATAGGGCTGAGAAGGTGACTCAGTGGTAGAGTGATTGCCTTGCATGCATGAGGCCCTGGGTTTGATTCCTCAGCACCACATAAGCAGAAAAAGCCGGAAGTGGCACTGGCTCAAGTGGTAGAGCGCTAGCCTTGAGCGGAAGGGCTGAGAGACAGAGCCCAGGCCCAGAGTTCAGGCTGGGTGACCAACATAAATAAATAAATAAATAGTAAATTAAATAAATAAATGTGATTTATCAAGCATTGTCTTTTTCAGGAATTGGTGGAAGGCATGTTTGGAGGAATGAAACCATTACCATTCTTATTTACTAGAAATTAATACTTTGATCTGATATTTGAACCTTAGTTTGCTTGTGATTTTCCACTGAGCTTCAATAACTACTCCTTCATTTTATTTCTATGTGTACTCATAATTCATCATAAAACAACTATAATTGTTAGCAATTCTTTAAGTATATTTCTTCAAACCTAATATTTTGAAGTGTTCTGCTCACAAAGTTAAACATGTGTTGGAACACAACTGTAATTTCAGCTTTATATAATGGAATCATGAGTTCAAGTACTGGTATAAAATCAGCCAGTGCGATATTGTAACATCTTGCCTCAAAGGAAAAAGAAGAAAAAAAGTGTTTTAAAGTTTAAGATCTACTCCAGCTTCAGTCTAAAACTTGATTTTCACAGGTGAATTCTCTATTGAATATATTATTCTTAGACTTTAGATAAGCATGTCTGTAATCATTAAAGTAGGAGTAGGTTTTAATGGTAATAACATTTATTTCTCCTGAGGCTGACCAATCATAACTGTATGTCAGTGATGCTGTATTTCATTAAAAAAATTCTAAACTATGAGTATATTTTTATTCCTTAAACATAAAGCATAAATTGACTTGAAATAGCTATAAAGAATATTTGCTTCTGTTTTTTAACCCCATTACTAGTAAATATGTAAAACAATTTAAATATCTACATTTGCTACTGTAAATCTTTTGTGAATTATTTGTTGAAAATTGAGTTGAACTTACAGGTTTTTATACTTGTGCAATTTCTGAGAAATTCATAGTATGATTATTTCTGACTAGACTGAAAGCTTGCATTTGTATTGTGGTATAAATTAGTTATAAATTCTTTTTTATTATATTCAGTTCTATTGTTTTCATCAGACAATTTATCACATGAGTATGTGTGAAATTCCTTTGTTTATTAAATTTCAGATTATGTACTTTAAGCCAGAGCAAGACTCAAAACATTTTTCCATAAGTATAGCTTCAGGTAAACAAGCAATTTTAGTCCTGAAAATAGCTTCTGCTTCTGTCAACATGTTGTTTATTTTTTCTCTGAGATAAAAAGTTCAGTTTTCTGATATTTGTAGCAAGATAAAGTCAGTAAACAAGATTAATATAGTGTGGAAAAGGTTGTCAGCAGCCCTGGCAAAGGAAATAAGTTGCCTGTACATAGAACATAGTGTAAACTGAATAAAAGTGTCAGGTCCACCATGAGATAATGTGATCATGAACCTCTAACAAAGCATGACATAGGCACAGTCGACTTTTCTCATAGCCCCACTGTAGAAAATGGATTACTGCATTCCAGGGATACCCACTGGAGTAGCATGAAAACCACATTCTGAGGCGAATGGTGGATGTGGTCTTGGAGTTAAGCCACATTTACCTGTGCTGTTCCAGCCATCCGTTATCAATGTTATTGTCTGTGCATTTGCAGTATTTACATTTCTTGGAATTCCTGTGTGTATGCTGGCATCCTTGTTACCCATGAGATTCAAGAACAAATAAAATTTTTGAAAATGTTTCTTTTAGAGGTATATTACTGCCTTACATGCTTTTTTTTAATTCTCTTCTATTTAAATGGCATTTCTATAAGTAACCGTGTGTCTTGTTTTATGAAAGAGCCTGTCTTAACGTTTTACTGTCGCTCTATGCCTTCTATTTGTGATAGTAGATTCATTTGTGCTTGGTGCTTTAGTTCCCTTTGAGACCTTTCTGTAAGATTGGTATGCTGTGAAATTCTTTAAAAATGAGTGTAGCTTATATCAAGAAGTTATTTGAATTTGTTGTTGGAATTCTAATTTTTTAAATTACATTGTAAGATATTGCCCTCTTACATCAAATTAGGTTTTGTTCAGTGTAAATATACAGGTAGCTTATAACTTTGTGGACAAACTATAATATAATAATGCTTCCTTGACCAAATTCTTGTGTGCATTTGAACTTTTACATTATAATATATATTATTTATATTTAGGAACTAAGTACAAATACAGTGGCCCATGGAAATATCTGCTGATCTAATCAAACTCTTTTCATCATCAAATTAAATACAGGAGCAGCTGGACAGTATTTGCAAATGAGTCACTGATCTGTTTAAGAATGTTTACAGGGCTGGGAAGGTGGCTCAATGATAGAGTGTTTGCCTTGCATGCATGAGGCCCTGGGTTCGATCCCTCAGCATCACGTAAGCAGAAAAAAGCCAGAAGTGGCACTATGGCTCAAGTGGTAGAGTTCTAGCCTTAAGCTGAAGAGCTGAAAGAGTGCCTAGGCCCAGAGTTCAGGCCCCATGACCAACACCAAAAAAAGAAAAATAATAATAATATTTACATAGTTTAAATATACTTTTAAAACAGTCTTTAAATTCTTGCAGAATATCTGTGACCATCAAGATAGTTTTTACCAAGAATTAGATTATACTTTTGGTTTATGCAGTTTTGTCTTGGATTTGAGGATGAAGGTTGTAGGCTCCAGTTTACAACTATATTCTCATCCATTACATCCTTATCATCTGCTGTTGATCTGCAAACCAATCTCTGATTCAAAAAACTGTCCCCACAGGTTTCCAGTCCTGGCCCTGTCAGTAACAAGAGGATGGTTCACTTTTCCCCAGATTCTCATCATCACGAGTGAGTACTCATTAACTGAATAACTTTGTTCAGATATTTTATTTCTTTACAAAAAGTGGTAACTATTGTTAATGAAGATGGTTTAGTCTTTACCTGTATTTTAAAAAGTAAATACCATATACATATAGTTGTACCAGGGGAATTTAACTTAAATCCATGTCCAAAATTTAAATGAAAATGTTTAAGTATATTTTATGTTTGTGATAAAGTTTGAAATGCAGGCACTATGTTAGAATTCACTTAGTAGCTGAAAATGTGCACATTTTCATGACCCTGATTAGCATTATACCCCTCTAGTCAGCCATCTTTACCCTTTCCCTAGTCTCTCGATGTCACCTGCACTTTCCACCCCCTTTACCTTACCTACCAATATACCAAGGTCCTATGTATGATTTGAGATTGTTTTACAAAGAAGTTTATTTATTAGAATGTACCAGTTGAAGTTAACAGACTAAATAACAGTAGCTTAGACCAAAAATGTGTGTGTGTGTGTGTGTGTGTGTGTGTGCTTTGTTTTGCTTTTTAGGCTTTCCTGTTTTGTCTTCTCACATGCATCAGGAAAAAGAACACAAGGACCTGCCTATTTGTTTCTCTATTTTATTAACTTAATTGCTAGGGCTACTTTAATCAAGCATTTTCTACTTGGTTGCTTAAACAACAGAATTTATTCTGTCACACTTCTAGAGTCCAGAAGTCCAAGACCAGGGCGAGGGCGTATTAATTCTTTCTGCAGGCTTTAAAGGAAAATGTGCTTCATGTCTCCCTACTTTTGATGGGGTGCCAGAAAGCTCTGGTATTCCTTAACTTGAAGTACCATGTGTAACACTGCTATCATCTTCTCCTGGAGGTTTTCTCACCTATGTGCCTTTGTTCAAGTTTCTTCTTTCTTAAGGGCACAGAGACAAATACATAACATTTTACAATGTTACTTATCTTAATGACCTTATTTTAACTTGACTACTTATAAAGATCAACCAAATGAGATGATATTTTGAGTTAGGACTTAATACCAACATAATTTAGGGAAACCACCATCCTTACTTACTAATGTTTTTCATATGCTCAGATTTATTGTCTCATTATCTCAAGATGGTTGATTTTGATTCATATCTCATGTCAGCTAATAGCTTTAACACCTTACTAGGAGACAAAATTCTTAACACTACTCACTTTTTTCTTTTTAACAAGACCATTTATCTAAATAATTCTGTTGATCATAATTCCCCCTCTACCTCTTTGTCTCCTTACTTGCTATTCCCAAAACTGTCTCATTTTGTCTTATTCCATTTCTCTCTCTCTCTCTGTCTCTCTCTCGCTCTCTCACACGTAGAGTATTTTGTCTATATTTGTCCTCCCTTTCCTTCCTCATTTGTCTTTACACTCCCACTAATGCCAACACCCCAGACCAGAAATTTTTCCTAATGTTCTTTATGTTAAAGTACATGTTAATTATTCAAAGGCATTTCATCATGGTGTCTCACACATGTGTATATACTGTAGATTAATTACCTAGATTGATAGATACATGCATGCATACATACGCACATATGGTCTTGTATATGCTTATGCATGTATTTATATTTTAGAGCTAATATTCACTTATGAGGGGAAAATGTGTACTTTGTCCTTAGGAGCAGACTTACTTCACTTAATATGATGATTTCTATGTCTATCTATTTCCCTAAAAATGATATAATTTCATTTTTCTTTATGCCTACGTTTTTGTTTATATACCACATTTTATTGACCCGCTCATGAGTTGTATGGTATCTAGTCTATTTTCATAGCTTAGCTACTGTGAATAGTGCTTCAATGAACATAGTTGTACAAATGCTTCTAATATACCCTGACTAACATTCCTGTAGAGAAATGCCTAAGAGTGATACTGCTGGATTATATAGTAGTTCTGTTCCTAGTTTTCTGAGGAACCCATATTCTAATTTTCATAGTAGTTGAGCAAGTTGAAGTCCCACCAACAGTGTATTATTGTTCACTTTTCACTATATCCTCATGAAGATTTGTTATAGTTTTGATTGCTATCCAAACTAGAGTGAGGTAGAATGTCAGTATTGTTTTGATGAGTGTTTTCTTTTATGGTCAGGGATGACAAGTATGTCTTCATATATTTGTTGGAGGTCCCACTCTTGACGGAGAAAAGCTATAAGACATTGGAAAAGGCTTTTATTTTATACAAATATTTATACAAACCACTTAGTTGAGATACACGTCGACATGTTTCAGGTTGAGTTATCTTAGATTAACATGGTTTTGGAATTGGCCTCTCCGTGCTTTAAAACAGAAGCAGACTCCATTTTTCTTCACTTTGTCTCTTTCATTGCCACAGCAACATATATCTGAAAAAATGTGTCTGTATATGTGTATGTGTGTGTATGTATGTGTGTATGTTGTTTAACAGAAGATATATAGTCATTGAGTTGGCCAGAGATAGTTTCAGTTGTGCGTTTCCCCACACTCGAGCTATACTAAGTGGTTTCTTATTGTTTCTTGTCTTTCTCTCACTCAGTCTGCTCCCTAAATCTAATACATTTCCAGCATGTCATAGTAGAAAAATCAACGTATGCTTGCCTTTGGAATATACAAATAATTTTCCAGGGAATAATATTCACCAGTAGTTTTAAGTAAGTCAATCTCCTGATTCCTTGCTTCTGCCTATACACTTATTTCCTGAAATTCATCATCTTTTTAATTTTTCCCTACAATTACCTTTCTCCCATTTTAGGGAAACAAAAAAGGAATCCTCATCTTTGCCCATCCTAATCTTACTTTGACATGCAGTATAAAACTATCATCAGTTCCAAACAGGTATTTCCAAATGTACTGATGTCCTTTTTGAGGGGTAGAATTTATTGACTATGTTACAAATCACTTTGCAAATCAGACACATAGTTGCTAGTTCTTTTCCTTTTTAATAGTTAGTAGATGAGTAACAGGACTTCTTACTCTAGAGAGGTTGTAGGATATTTGGCATAAAACCCAAAGTTCACATCATCAAGTGACTTTTATTTCCATTTATTCTTTTTATGTTAATTTATCAATTTGTGTGAAAAAGGTTTCTGAACTCTGAAATGTACAAAAATTAAATGTAGATGCTAGAAACAACTTTGATCACTGAACATGAACTAATTTGGCAAAAAGGTCATTAATGATGTCCTTAGTGTGATCCCCACTACCACAATTTTTCTAAAACATTATAGTTATGAAAATGTAATTGTTTTTTATAAAATAACCCTTAATTTTGTACTATTTAAGATACTATCTAGCAGTTATTTCCTGGAAAGACATAAAATCCAATCATTAATGTTATTTTAGTAGGAAACATTTAAATAAATCAGATATTCATTAATTTTGCTACAGAACCACATAAAAAAGTGACAAGTCTTCATTCAGCTAAAGCAGAGAAATTAGTATCTGAGTAAAAATTAACTTTCAAAATTCATATTTAATTGTGTTACCTTTTAAAACATACAGATGTGAAAATGTTTAAAAATGTAAGACTAGCTCATAAAAACTACATATAAGCATAAAGTAGGTTTGTTATGATAACTCAACCACTCTTTTGTGTGGTTTGTTTTGTTTTGTTTTGGTTGGTCGTGGGGCTTGAACTCTGGGCCTGGGTGCTGTACCCTCAGCTCTTCAGCATAACGTGAGCGCTCTACCACTAGAGCCACAGCGCCACTTGGGGTTTTCTGGCTGCTTATTGGAGATAAATGTCTCAGGACTTTCCTGCCCAGCCTGGCTTTGAACCACGATCCTGAAATCTCAGCCTCCTGAGTAGCTAGGATTATAGGAGTGAGCCACAGACACCCAGCCATAATTTTTTTCTTTGTAACTTTTCTTAACCACTTACTAATAATTATTTTAAGTCAAGATAAATATGATTGCTTACTTGATTTTTTTCCAATATTTAGTTTGCTTTTATTTCATTTTTAAATAAGAGATTTTTTTGCTTAAGGAATTATATATAGCTCAGACTTATTTTAAATGCACATGAGTGACTCATTACAACCCTATGATGAATTCCTGTATAAAGCAAATATTCACCCCTTATTTTATCTTTTGTGTAAATAGCAAGTTTGCTTAAAGCAAGATTTGCCTGGATTAAAGGTTATGTTCTTTGGGAATACATTTATACTTTGAAATCTAGCACCTATTGTATCATAGGGAGACTGGCTTTAACTCTAGATTGAACTCTAATAGACAGACTTGATCAATGCCACCTTTGATTTACTGTGATTTCCTTGGTTTAGTAATTTAGGTCACATATGTTCTAATTTTTATTTGTATAATAAATATAAAAACAGCCCCTTCTCATTTAAGGTACTTCCAAAATATCTATGTGAAATGCAGAAATATTAAAATACATAGGAAACATGTAAACAACACTTTATTTCAGTCAATGGTATGGGAGACGGCTACAGTTTTTAATTTTTTATTACTTTTTAAACTGAGGTATGCATTTGAATTTTTAAAAATATTTTTCTTAAAGCAAAAGACATAATCCATAATAGAGTGGAACCATAATAGAGACACCATTTTGTAATGCCAGGAAGTCTCCATTCTCACATAGGCTATGGAATCTGCTCTGCCAGGGAGCACAACCATCTATGAGCTTGAGAAATGTTTCAGGAATGCAAAGGCATGTAAAAGAGCATAGAGCTATAAGGCCATTAGTTCTCATTTTTGTCACCACAGAGAAGTTGGGGTAGAAGTAAGGTACCAGGAGATGAGGTTTTTCAGTGTAAAATCCATACCCTGTTATGTGGTGGAAGGAAGCAAACACCAACATCCTTGTTCCTGGAACTGGAACATGAGCATTGTCTCATAAAGATTTTATGAGAATAGAATATAGTATATCCCTTGTAAAGAGGGCTCTCTAAAGACACTTAGTAGTAATGTTCTAGAAAAAAATAACATCGACAGTAATCACGATATCATTCCCCAAAATGGTGGGCCACTTGTTGTTATGCACAATGCTGCCCGTGCACTCAATAAGCCCAAATGGAAGGATAGCCTGGGGGCTTAATCTGAGCCCCCAGGGACAGCTGTAGCATTGTGGGGCAGGCGGGGCAGGAAGAGATGCGATGCCTTTGATTGCTTGGTGACTTCTGTATTCTTAATGTTGTGAACTGGTTCGCAGCCAAATTCCTGGCTGATTTAATTGAAAAAAAGTGAATCTGAGGTACATTTGACAACTGATCCAGATTTTCAATCCAGGGCTTTTTATACTGTTTCTAGGAGAAAAACTTCACAAGAGTATTCTGGTGGCTTTAGCTTTTTTTCTGAGTCCAGTAATCTAAAGGTCGTAATTTGTTGTAATGATGCTGTAATTAAGTTGTGGTAAATGATAGCGTTTGTAGATTTTTATAACCAAAATTGATTCATAAAATGAATACAGTCCCAGCAGTTTATGTTAACATAATTAAATGGAAATGTAATTCTAACTCAGTTTGCTTATTAAATTGAAAATTACTGGGTTATAAGCACTCTTACATTTCTGTCAAAATTGGTGTAAGTGTTGAATTACATGAAATATCCATTAAAATAAAGCATATTTAAGGCTGTGTTGCTGGTGGTGAATCAGTCTGGTGAGCACATTCAAATCGGTGATTTGAGAGCAAGTACTGTCAGCCAGTTCCTGCTAACACCTCTTCTCTTTCCTCCACAGCCATTGGTTTAGCCCTGGGGCTAGGACAGAGCATGGCCAGGTAAGGAACATCCTCATCCAAAAGCAGTCGGTCTCTTTCAAATATTTATCTATTTCCCTTTAGGATAGTAGGTCAGCTTTATGAGAAAAAGGCTATAAATAAATCCCTAGCTTATTTTTAGAGGAGTTAATGGTGTACCAGGGCTTCACACACTGACATATAAATGGTCCTCAACACCAGAGTTTTCACAAACTACTGCTGCATTCCCGAGTCACACGATTGACCTCATGGAAAGGCCTGTAACACATTCATGTGTGAGACTTCATTACACATGGTTTCACAGAATTGAGGGAGGGAAGTGCTTTTGAAAGTAATTTTTATTAAATATAAGATGAACATATGATTATTTTTTATGAAAGTGTAGAATTTAGCAGTCATTTCTTACCTATTTCCATTCAATCTATAAATGAATTTTTTTAAATCTCCTCTTGCTATGCATGACAATACAACGATTCGTTGGTTTAACAAAGAACTTGGCATTCATTTCAGTTGTCTTTGCACATATAATAATTCATCTAGTTCCTTTGTCTTTTGAATGCATTACTTTTCCCTCTGTACCATGCTAAGGTAATTTAGAGATTATATTATGAGAAGCTTCAAAGCATATACATTTTAGGCTTTGAAATTTTGCATGGATTTTTTTTTTTGTTCATGATGAATGATGTTATTTTTTTATTGGATGATCGTAAGAAATCACACTTTTAAAATACATGGCAGTGATAAAATCCAAATCCTTGAAGAACATTTCTTCTGAGGAGTAGGAAAGGGAAGTAGGCAAAAAGAGAAGCTTATGTTTAGAAATAGTAATTGATTACCTTACTCTTCTCACTGATGTGTAAAGTCTTCATATTTAGATGCAACAGTCATAGGTGCATCTATATATCTAAGGAGGTGGCATGTGTTTCATTATAATCTGTACTATATTTCTTTGTCTTATTAATTCTCTAACATATAAAAGCTTAAGAAAAGAAAAATGTGTTGGGAATTCAAATTCATTTGCAATGATTTTTCTTATCTAGTCATTTTCCATGAGTGATTTTCCCTTTGAAATATACTTCTTGCATCAATATAGAATATATTCCTGCTATTGCTGTAAGTTTGGAAACTGTCCTATGATGTGTTTATCTTACTATCTGGAATGCAAAAAATTAGACATTCTACCTTCATATCTCTCAACACAGCATGCTTACAATAAAATTCCGCTTCTATATCTTCTAGCATAAAGGAGATATTTTATCCCAAAGTGTAATCTTTTTGAATCTCATTGTTACCTTATAATTTTTTTAACTTTTAAGTTGATGTTATAAAGTTGGGCATTATTGTATAACTGGAACTTTGACCTCTAGTCAAATTTACTCTCTTGTGAAAATTTAATTAATAGCGAAGACTACAGTATAGCTTAGTGTTAGAGTATGTACCTAACATGTACAAGTCCCTGGGTTCAATCCCCAGCACTAAAAAAAGCAAATGGATAATAGCTTACAAAGTAGAAAGTTGATGGACTTTGACTAATATTTAAATCTATCTTTTGTTTGAACTTTACTATAACAGATTAGATTTTTATCTTGACTAGAGAAATTATCCATTAATATATGTAGGTATTTCTTTCATCTTGTAGTAGTTATATTCTATATTCTATAGGCTCAAACACTTAATCATTCACTCCTGGGCAATGCTCTTTGGAGAAAGACAGGATCAGTTTCTCCAGTCACATCTTCATCAACCAATCAATATATATCCTTGATATTTATGTGTGTTTCTGTTTTAAGATACTTTATTTTGTATGTAGATTATTGGCTTATAAATACTAAACTCAGAGCCAGTAACCCTGTAACTCATACCTACATATGACTTAAATAATTCACTCATATTTTTTTCTGTAAATTTGAGTTTTGAAACAGTGAAATTACCCCCAACATATAAATTGCAAAGTGCCAACAGAAACATAGAACATAGTGCTCAACAGAAAATAGAAATTCCTACCTGTTCACAGCATAAGAACTGAAACAGGAAGACAGAGTACCCCCTTTTGAACCTTAGCTCCAGCACTCACTTTAGTGAATACAATATATAGCCTTCTATGCATGTCTGTGCATAACTACAAAAGCACTAAGAGAAAGGACCATGATGTTATTCATTGGCTAATAGATGTTAACAAGTGGATGATTTCAACTGTACATATAAGTACACATTATTTATGTTTTGAGAGCTAGTCATAGCTACTTCAGCTTTTAAACCTAACTTTATCATAGCAAACTATTGGAAACCTAGGTCCAAGTGTTGAGATATAAAACCATAGAGAATTATGAAAATCTTAAAAAAATATTGTTGAATGAATGACTTTTACCATGCCTAATCACCTTTTATTTTCCTCACATTAAATTTTCAAAATAAAAATATTAGCCCCATTCCAGTCCTTATTCCTTTTCCCAACTTGTGATTTTTGGTTCTTGTTGATCTTTGATGCTTAATCCTATTCCCATTTCCATTCAGTATTATGATCATACTTTTCATTACACATTAACTAACTAGCTTACCTATCAGCCATTGTCCATTAGGTACTCTCTATTTTAACAAAAAGAACTGTGTTTGAAAAACAGCATATCTTTTCCCCTAACATGGGCATAGGAGCAGTACTTACAATATATTGGTAAGTGTTAAGAAAACCATAGAAAGATCTATGAATCAAGTCAGAGAAGGAAGGAGGGAGAAGCAACTCTTTGAAGCACATATGTATGTGCACAAGTATGCACATGTGTATTTAATTTCTGGGGCTTTCTCTCCCCCAGCATCTTAAATAGTTTGATTTTTTTGGCTGAATTTTACCTGTGTCTGGATGGGTCATAGATCATAGTTGAGATGAACATGAAGAGCCTTGAAATACTTTGGAGATAACTGAGGAGTTCACCAAAAGAGATTCCATTTGAGACACTCCCAAGGTGAATGCCTTGTCTATATCAGATAGTGAGTAGAAGAATTCTGCTCTTTTGTCTCTTCCTCTTCTGTCAAGAATTTGAGACTTTTGATAATCTTGTGAAAAGATCATAAATAGCCACAGAAACTCACTCCATAGGAACACATCTTCCTGGTTTAGTTTAGCAAGTTTAAAAGTTGTATGCCTAGGTTATGCATTTGTGCATTTTAATGTAATTCTTACACACGTCATCTTTAATATACACCTGCAGGTCACTATTAAGGGAATTGTACCTCCGTTTGACCTAAGTCCAGCAATCTGAAAGTTGGAAGGTAAGAAGCACTGCACACCATATTCAGAAGTTCTGTTTTTAATCAGACATGACATTTTTGAGTCAGAATCCTAAGAATGACCTCACTTGTGACACTGATAGGAATTCAATGAATAGAAAAGTTATAATAATGAGAAGTAAGTATTTTCAAAGTATGATAGGTTGTTCTTGCTATCAGACAAGGATCCAGGATCTGTGTTTCTCCTACTGGGAATTCTCAACTTGATTTCCTTTTTCAAAAGAAAATATGTCAGGAATCTTTTACATATAAATATATTTTATTTTACTGTAGTATCCTACATGAATTTTTTTCAGCATTGCTCTTTTGATAATCTGTATTCATATATCAACTTGTTAGATTTATGACCCAGTGACCTAAGGCTATATTTTTATATAAGCTGCATCTTAAAAATTGCACAAGGGCTGGGCATCACTAACCCACCCCTGTAATCCTAACTAGTCAAGATGCTAGGATTTGAAAATCACTATTCAAAACAAGCATGGCCATGGGCAGAGAAGTCCATGAGAATATCAACCAATTAACCATCAAAAAGCCAGAAGTGGATCTGTGGATCAAGTGGTAGAGATCCACTTTTAGTAAGAAACTAAGGCACAGTGTCAAGATCCTGAGTTCAAGCCCCGGTACTAGCACACAAAAAAAAGCTTCCAAAGATATATCCAATTTAGAATTTTATTGGTAAAGTGAGATAATGTGAGATAATTTGGGGCTAATTTTTGTACATAGATGTATATTGCTGTATTTCAGTAACAGTCTTGGTTTTATATGCTGGCCAGAGATGTCAACTTGAGGAAGAAGAGTCATTCATTATATAGCTGTAATATGAATAAATACAGCATTGAAGTTCAGAAAAATGTGTTATAATTTAAATTTATTTAGATGGTGTCTCTCTGAGAACTAATGTTTATTTTCATCATTATAGTTACACTTTCTGAACTAAACCATAGAATTCTTTTCTAGTTCAGGACACTGTAAGTAGCACTTTGAGGTCTTTGAACTGTTTTATCACAAACCTCAGAAAAACTATAAAGGTATCTTTTATCTTAAAATTACAAAAATATTACTTAAAACAGAGGTAGAGATTTCTTCTTCTAGCTTATCTGTGTCACAAGTGTTGGTTTGTGTGTTTATTTATATATGTATATAGTTTATAAGCATTTTAAAGTCACTATGTTTAGAAATTCCAAAGCAAATATTTTTAATTTTTAGTAATAATTTAGCGCCCATATACAAAGTGTTTCTAAATTGAAACACTTTCAGATTAATGGACTTAAGATAAATGGACTTGAGATACTATAGAAAAGTAACCACCATTTTTAATATACTTTATTTTTGTAGTGGTTGATATTTTTCATAAGTAGTAGTAATGGAACATGGCTGCAGCTACATATCATATAACATCACACTCCCCGTTTTATCACACCACTGACACATTCAGTCATTCATTCAACAAATATTTATTGAGTACTAAAAATGGTTCAGACATAGCTCTGAATTCTGGAGATGCAGACAAGTTGAATAATCAAAGCTAAGGGCCAGTCATAGTGAGTGCATGCACTAAATTTCAGTATGGCAGGGATTATGTGTCATTTATAGGGATGGAGGTTAGGTCAGTGGTACACAGCAGAATAATAAATTGTGAACTTACCGATATAATCATATTATAAAAGATTATGAAAGCCTTGCACAGCATAAAATCACATAGCTTGAGAAAGCTCACTGGTTACAGTATAAAGAATGTATTAGCTAGATGCAAGACTGGAGGCAGGGAGGCTGTTTAAGGAGGTTGGTATAGGTGATGAA
Organism: Dipodomys spectabilis; assembly: GCF_019054845.1. Classification (NCBI taxonomy): domain Eukaryota; kingdom Metazoa; phylum Chordata; class Mammalia; order Rodentia; family Heteromyidae; genus Dipodomys; species Dipodomys spectabilis. The sequence continues at coordinate 15,467,772 of NW_024870746.1, forward strand.
AAAAAGATGGTCTAGACTAGATGGTGGCCGTTGAGATGGAAAGAAGTAGATACTGAGGATATGTGTATTTAGTTAAGACATTCTTTCTAACCAGGTTCTTAATGATCTAATGTCTGTTCTTGTTGATAAACAAATGATTGTAAATGAAGTTATTGAACAGTGGAAAGCAGTTATCCTTCATATAAAGTAATTGAAGCTAGTCAGACTATACCTAGTGACAGTCAGGATCATTAATTGTAATCATAGCATGGATACCATATTCTCAAAATTTCCTATAAATGTTCCAGTCTCATAGAACTAAGCATTTTACATGGTTTATCTTACTTAATACTCACAGCAGCCTTACGCCAGTCAATATTATTTTATCTCTATTTTACAGGTAAAAACTAGAGCTTAGGAGGGTTAACTACTTTACCTAGGGTCACATAATAAACCTACTGTAAAAAACTATTTGTTAAGCCTAGTGACTTGTTACTGGTAGAGCTGGGATTAGAACCCAGTTCAATATTACATTATTTTAAAGCTTCTATTTTTGCAGAGTTAATTTCTAATGATGCTGATCATCATTTTTTAGCCCAGTCTCCATATAAATCTGCATGCATAATATAAGCTACAGTTTGAGTGAACATGGAGTGAAGAGTATTGTCTACTTGATTTTTGGTTTTTTTTGTTTTTTGTTTTCTTTCCAGTCACGACAAAGCAATTTTGAAAGGAGGTGAATGAGACAATATTTTGAGGAGGCAATCAAATATACAATGTTTTCTAATTATATATTTCTAAGCCAATAATTTTATTGAAGTAGAATGCTTTAAGTGTACTTATTTACTACAGTAGGCAATCATCCACAAAATAGAATTAACTCTTTCATATCAGCCCAAGTGACAGCTTCACAGTTAATGCATTGCTAGAGGTTATTTTACTTCCAGAGACCAGAGACAGACCTGAGTTCTAGACTTCAGCTCCAAAGTTGTGTACTATGAAGATTGTCAGTTTACTATATTGATGAGAATGTCAACCAGATGGCCACCCCTACTGACACTTTGTCACAGTAATAGTGGCATCTTTAGCAAAGGTGTAGTAGGCTTTACTTTCAGAGAAACTCATAGAAAAAGAGATAATGTAAGTGAGAAAATTAGTATCCCTGTGAATAAGATTTTCCCCCAAATATTTGTTGTTTCTACAACATTGTCTGAACACTTTTACATACAGCTCCTGAGAGATAACCGAGCTGAAAGAGGACACAAGAAAAACTGTTCAGTGAAAACTGCCAGCAGGTAAGCCATTCAAAATCACAATTCATTCTCACCATTAAATTCATGGCCCAGGTTTTTCCAGTACTAATGAGAAATGTGGGGAGTTGTAGTTTGGATTACTATTGATTCTAAAATGCCAACTTCAAATATCTTATATATTGTTTACAAGAATCTATCTCAGGATTACTAGTAACAAATAAAAAGATGCATTTTATGTATATTATTTAAAGCTGGTGAAAATTGTAGGATGTTTTTAGAAGAAAACATTTTTATTTTCTATCACTAATGAATTTTAGAGCTTTTTTAAAGTATAAAGAAAATGGAATTACCCTTTTCCTCCAAATTGAAATGTTACATAGATCTTATGACAGACCAATATGTATATTGTATTCTAGCAACATATATGTAAAAACAGAGAGTGGAATAGTCTTTTTAAAAAGTGTTTTTACAATTGCTTTCATCCTATGTTACTATAATTTCATCTTGCATTGTTTTTGTTATTTATCAAGTAAAAAATCAAATCTTGAGCTGGGCACTGGTGTCTCATGCCTGTAATCCTAGCTACTCAGGAGGCTGAGATCTGAGGATCGCGGTTCAAAGCCAGCCCGGGCAGGAGAGACCGTGAGACTCCTATCTCCAATAAAAACCACCAGAAAATGGAAGTGGCGCTGTAGCTCAAGTGGTAGAGTGCTTGCCTTGAGCTGAAGAGCTGAGGGACAGCGCCCAGGCCCAGAGTTCAAGCCCCACGGCAGACCAAAAAAAAAAAAAAAAATCAAATCCTGAGAATTGGAAGATATATTTTCAGAAACAAACTAGAATATCATTTACATTTAAAAAGACCAAACAAATATACATTGTTTTCATTACTATATTAAGCATGTAAATATTATTCACCTCTGTATGACTTCTGGACTTTAACATGATTGTATTTTGTATCATTTCCCACTCCCTCTCAATGCATTTATCCTAATTTATTAATGTTTCTTCCCTAGAGTACAACTACTCCCATTCTTTCTCTTGATAGTATTCTTCTTAAACCCACCTTTTCCATATCCATTCTGAACTTTGTCCTCAGACCTGCTACACTTCTAATATACCTCCATAGCTCTTCCTTCTTGCCCTGGTATTAGGGCTGGAGGGTGGTCATTTTCGTTCCCATTTGAGATGCCTCTTTCCTGAATCTCTCACACATTGTCTTTTGAGCTTTCTGAGAACAACAACAAGTTTCTTATGTCTGAAAATGTCTTTATTCTGGTCTCACATTGATTGATTTAGCTGAAAACTAAGGTTTAGTTTGAAGTAATTTGAGCTCAGGATTTTGATGTCACAATTAGAATGTCTTTAATCTTCAATATTTGTTCTATTATTTAACTGTTGGAACATCTTAAATAATAATATATGTGTATATATAAATTTTATACTCCAGAAAATTTAAATCTCCAGAAATATTCCAAGACAATTCATATATGTTGCCTTCCTCAGTATTATAACCTAAATGTACTTTTAAATATTGTTTTATGCTGGGTGCTGGTGGCTCATACCTGTAATCCCAGCTACTCAGGAGGCAGAGATCTGAGGATCATGGTTCAAAGCCAGCCCAGGCAGGAACATCTGTGAGACTCTTACGTCCGTTAAACAATCAGAAAACTGTAAGTGGTGCTGGGGCTCAGTGGTAGAGTGCTAGTCTTAAGCTGAAGAGCCCAGGCCCAGAGTTCAAGTCCCATACCAGGAAAAAAAAAAAAAAAAAATATATATATATATATATATATATATATATATATATATATATATAATTTTATATTTTTCATTTACAGGATTTTTTTCAGTGCTTAATTTAAAAAACACACACTAACAAACAACACTAGGGAAACACAGACCTGCATCTTAGTCCAAGGCCACCTTGTTTGCTTGCTTGTTTCTTTGGTTGTTTGAATGGGTGGGTGGGTGGTTTAGATAGGGTTATACTATAGCCCAGACTTGGCCTTAAACTCAAGATCTCCCTATCTTGGTTTCAAAAGTGTTGAGATTACAAGTACACTACTGTACCTAAATCTAAAAATCTCTTTTTATTTTTTGAACCTTCTTCTCATATATACTCTTTTCATGAGTGCTGGGTACATTTTCTTAACTCTGTAGAAACCACCACGTCTGTTAGGCACTGGGCAATTTGAAAAGGTGAGATAAATGTAAGGAATGACTCAAGTTTAATTTTTGTTTTAAGCTTTATTCAATACAAGATGAAAATTCTTCACCTTCCTTATTTATATGCATTACTCTCTATTCCTTTCTTGAAATCCATTTTCTTTCTTAGTATTTTTAATATTATCTTGACTTTTCTTAACCCTTTCGGATGACTGACTGCACTTTCCTTTTTCAACTTACAGAAAAACATAAAGGCTAGAGACGAGAACTATAATGCATTAAATCAATAAATTGTAGGATCATTTACTTCCACAATAGACCAAGCAAGTAAGAAAAGATAAAGGCACAGGTGGTCTGCTGTTAGTGACTCAAAATTGAGATTTTGAAGTGTGTGACTCTAGCACGCTCTTAAAGAGGGCATTCCCCATAAAAGCTTTGAACAAAGAGGGGGCTGTGCAGTTATGACTGTAGTCTCGAGTGTAGATGATTTCACCTACAGCTCCTTGGGGAATTTTCTTTGGGATCTCTATAGGAGAGTCTTAGGGACATGCTTATTGCTAACGAAATCCATTTTAGTGATTGGTTTTCCAGGTGTCCATTTTAAGCCCTTTCTCCCTTTTTGCCAAATCTTCTTTAGTTTAGTCATCTGGGATATTTAAATGCCTGGGAAACACAAGGGAAGTGTCTCTCTTTCATCTGCAAGACTGTCTAATGATATGAAAGAGGCAGCCTTTAAAATGTCCTTTAAATACAGCTCATATTATTTTTATAATTTCAGTCACTTGTACCAGGAAGTTCTACTTCATAGGGTGTCCTCTACTCCTGCCTCTTCTTCCAAAGGCAAGATCTCTTAACTTAAGCTTTTCATACTTCATGTATCTTCTCCCTGGCCTGTTACCATCAGCAGTGCTTATCAGAAGGTGCCACTCCATCCTATTCTAATAGTCATTGATAAAATGCAATGAACTGTTTTCATTCTACATTTATTATAAAGAAAACTAACATTCTTATTTTCACACATATAATAATAGATTCTATAATCAAATTTGGGGGGAGGGAATACACTGATTTTACATATCAGTATAGTCTAACTGAATCAAGTAAGGTTACTTTTATAATTTGTCTTTTGGTCTGTTTCATTTTTATTTCCCAAGGAGGTCCCTTATCATAGAGCAGACCTGTGCAGATAGTGATGTGAACTTTTTTCTTCATAACCTTATCCTCATGCATTCCTTTGATATGTTTCCTCAACATTTTGTACTTAGAGTTACATGTTTTTATATGTAGATGGTTTTTGACAGGCTTTTCCATGTTGCTTATGTTTCCATGTTGCTTCTGTATGATTAGAAGGCTGGAACCCCTGAGTCTTGGAGTGGGGATGTTTGACAGGTTTGGTGTTTTGTTTTGTTTTATAATTTTTTGAGACTGAGTCTTATCTGTGTTACCCACACCATATCTTAGAGGCATTAAGCACTCAGCCTCCCAATAGCTGGGATTCCAAGATAGCACCACCATGCCTGGCTTCTCTGTAGTGCTTTGTTTTCCAGTTATTCTTGTATTCAGCATACTCTGTCTTCTTTTCTACCCTGAACTTTCACCTAATCTTATTGTACTTGATTTTTCATGTAACATTTTAGAAGGGTCACAAAGTTTGTCCATGCCATTTGGCCCATTCTTTGGGCTTGCATTTTAGCAGAATATATTTGATATGAATCAAAGCTACTGGCCTTATGTCAGCTAGAAGCAAAGGTTAGGATGGGATACATGAAGCCAAGATTTAACCTATTGACCCTTCAAAGGCATGCTACCCTCCAACCAGGCTCCACCTCCTGAGAACTCATTCAACAAGTGAATTAGCATCCTCACCCTCATAGTCCAGCCATTTTTCTATAGTACCACCCAGTGAGGACCACGCTTCCATTCAACACAGTCTTTGGGAACCTCTCATGTCTGAACTGTAGCCACAGCAGGGAGAAAACTAGGTTGCTCCAAGGCTACTTCGAGAAATGTCCTCCAATTTGTAATCTTTTTGTATGTTTTGGTATTTCCGCATTTATTTAGAATTTCATTTTTGCTTTTCAAGATTAGAAATACCTTGCCCCCAACCATCATCCCATTTTGAACTATGGTTAAATCATTTAACATTCTCTCTCATGTCAGAACCTTTGGTTAGTACCAGAAAGTTATCACTTTCCCAAACACAAAGTCAGTTTACAGCGTACAGTAAGGGATACCTGATACTAAGTCATGTGTTGTTTGACACATTTTTATTTTGATGATGAGTTTTTATTTCTGTAAAAACTATGCCCAAAAGAGTATGTGTTTCTGGCAGTCTTTATTTAATTATTTAGATCATATCAAGGCCCTTACTTTGGCCTCTGATACATGTGTGAGGGGAGAAGTATTAGGGATTTTTTTCCCTTCCTTAGTGGTATGATTTTTATCATTTAGCCTTAAAAGCACACAGGAAATTTCATCCAATAGTCTGCTGATGTATAATTTGAAAACAAGTAAAAATATTGTAGCGAAGCTATTACTAAATTCTACTAAATTTTCCTGATATCTTTTGGAGTGTGTGTTTCTTAATTCACCTTTTACTTAGTTCCAAAATATTGATATTTTTCATCTACTTAGTGTCAAAAGATCCAATAATCCTTGAGTATCATGTACTTTAATATTTTTTGTTATCTATTAGTGAGAAGGAAGAAATACCCTTTTTTGTTGTCCTTTTGTCTACTTAATAGTTTAAAAACAAAAAAAAAATCTCCTAAAATGAAAAACACAATGATAATAGTTTAATCCCAAACATACATGTGGACATACACACACAGTACATACATTCTTATCAGCCTTCCTCCATTAAGATAAAATGAATATTCTTATTGACAATAATAGAGAGCACATGCATTTCCATATGATGGTACAGAATCCTGCATTTTGTTACAGATGCAACAAGATAGAGTTACAGCTGTTTTTATTTGATCTTCTAAAGATCCAAAGATGTTCAAGGATTTGGTTTACTTCATCTCCCCTATGCTGTCTCATTTGTTCTTTGGAAAAAGAGACTTAATTTGCAACAGATACAAAATGATCCCTTCATTTTGCAGGTTTGCCAAAAATAAATGAAACTATTAATTACTACATTTTTGAACAGCTGTTAATAAATTGAAAGAGGATAACTGTTCATTAGAGTGCTGCATAATGGCATGGATCAGACTTGTTTAATGTTGCTTTTCCCAGAAATGAAGGAACAAAATTGAATATCAACAAAAGTAAATGATGCTTCATTTTAATTATGTAAAATGAGATGTCACCTAGCCTGTGTTAGTAACTTTAGGATTTTTAAACAAACCCTCCTTTGCCATATTAAAACTATAATAATTTAATACCATACTGTAAATTAAGTTATAATACTTGACATTGTTATTATATGTGCAAAATAATTATTTTAAAATGATTTTAAGTAACTAGTTTTCAAATTTTCTAGTACTTCATGATTTTTGTTTCCAGATTTAAAACTACCATTAGATTTCATTGTTATAAATAAATCTGTTTAACCTGTCTGATAGAAAAAGAGCTCTTAAATTATTTTGACTTATTCTTATGTATGCATGAATGAACTGATAGAAAGTATTCATATATATTCCTTTTAACTAGAATGTATGTATTACATGTGTTTAATTGGAATACATTAATTATATATGTATTCTAATTAAAAACATCTGAATAACTTCTAGGTACAAAGATACTTAGAATAATTGGAAACATATCACATATACAACATAAAATGGTTGTTAAGGTATTTAATTAATCCATTTTACACTGTATGACCAAATTATTACATTTTATAAAACCACACTGTCCTCAAATTGCCAGTTCTCAGGCTTCCTGTCCTTTTGGCATCCTGAAAATTCTTCCTTGCCAGAATCTTAAATTAATTACTACAGAAGATTATTTTAAATTGTGATTATACGAAATAAATTAGCAACCAGCCAATTTGAATTTTGACATACTGTTTTCCAGTTTAACACACACACACACACACACACACACACAAACACAAACACATGTACGCGCGCACACGCACGCACATCCATGCACAAAACCCACAAAGAAAGAAAAAGGAATTTTCCCTGTGGCAATAAGTACTGTTTCCAGTTTGTGGCAAATATGTTTTAAAAAAAATAAACTAATCCTTAGTGAGATTCTGATTCATTAGGTCCCCTCTTTCTCTCACAGATGAATTAGGTATTTTAAATTGTTACAATATTTGCACAGCATCTCACCTCCTGGGATACAGCTGAATTTGGCCATGGTCAATAATGATGGAAAATAGCACGTATACGCTGTCCTAGAGACCTCTTGCTAAAGTAAGTGTGTGTAGACGGAAGTTCATTTCCTTAAGGACAGGTGTCAGTTTCACAGTTAGCACTCCAAATTGGTCCTGTGATTGAATGGCCATAGACACAAAAGTAACCTTTAGCTCCCAGAGATGCTCCCCTAGGAAGCGATTAAGGTCCACCTGCAGGCCCATAACAACAGCTTGTGTCACTATTGCAGCTTTGTTGAAAGTTCATTACTACGACATTTGGGGATCTGTTAATCTAGTGTGTATGTCTGTGTGTGTCTGTGTGTATCTATGTGTCTGTGTGTGTCTATGTGTCTGTGTGTGTGTGTCTCTGTGCCAGAATACTTCCCAAAACAAACAAGCAGCCTCATTTATTAAGTAAATTACTATAAAAGTTATTATTTGAAATGAGTAAAACAATAAACAACAGCTGCTACTTGACAGTTTGTATCAAATAATCCCCAGAATAAATGCATAATTTCATCTGCCACATTAAAAATACTTTTAATTTTAAAATACTGTTTAATATGTACAGATCTGATGCCACATTTACTCTTAAATATTTACAACTCTTAACATAGCAAGAAATATCCTTCAATCTAAAGTTTTAGTGCACATATAAGTACAATTGAAATATATTAATAATATGTAAAATAATCAAATATTAAATATTTAACTATCATGCATTTAGCAAATCTTCATTGCCTTTTGATTATAAGATCAATTTAAAAAGAGCAAGATAGTATCCCATAGAGTTAGAATTTTGTTTTTAAAACAATCAATTACTTTATAACCAGTACTTTTCCTTTACCTTTTCTCTTTAGAAGTAAATAATTTTCCTCACTTCTCCTTAGTGATTTTGTTTGTATACCAAGATATTGTTGGGAATTTACCTTTGTTTAGTTCATAAACTTCTGATCAATTCCAACTCATGCCCAATTATATTACACTAAATTAACATAATTCAACAGATGTTGATATTTAAATGTTTTCTGGCATTCAAATCTTGGACAGCTGTCTTAGAGCTTGGGGAAAAGGCAAACATTTAGAGTTAAATGCTGAACATATGCTTAAATTACTAATTAGAAAGATGGAATAAAAACTATGCATTATCCTTCCTAAGGACAATAAACCTCAGATAAAGATTTTGTAATATTTTTACAACAGGTTACAATGCAGGGTTATATAGAGAGACTAGATGACTTAGACTTCCTAAATAACTTAATCGAATTTCCAATTTGAGCACATAACATAAAGTCTATTTCAAAAAACCTGGAAAAACCAATAATGACCTTGTACTATTAATCTTAAGGGACAAAATGATGCTTTTTCACTTGCATTGTCAAGTGGATAAAAGCATCTTTTATATATTTCTCATCAATTTTTAATATATAGAAATACAGAGATAATATAAACTCAGTATATGTATCAACTTACATCTGTGTGTCAATGTGTGGAAAATTTGTTTAGTCTGGATTCCCACCAACCTCAAAACCCACATTATTTTGAATGAAATTTGTCACTGTTTCTCTATGAGATAAAATCCTCTGAAAAAATCACAGCAGTATTACATTTATCTTTTAAATAATAATTTCTTGAAAATGTGAATTTCTTAAAGTATGAATATATATGAATATATACATATATGTGTATATATGTATATATGGAGAGAGAGAGAGAGAGAGAGAGTGTGTTGGTATTTTCTTTTGTTTCCTAAATCACCTTGGATTTACAAGCCCTGCTTCCTGGCATTTCCTTGGAAAGTATTTTTACTTGAAGATGTCAGGTTGCTTGTCCCTCATCTGAGGAATATTGCTGACTTTCCACATGGTGTCATTTACCACTCCTTTGTCCCTGTGTTCCTTGTAATTGGCATTTAGATCAGAAGAACTGATTACACTCAGGTGCCATGTTTTGTTTAGTTTTGTCTGGCAAGACTGTTCCAGAGGTGACATTGTGTACTTCTCTCACTCCCTTGCTCTTCCTATGATTTATTAGTCACAATGATCATTTTCTAAATTGCTGAATGAAACTGTAAATGGTGACTTGATAGCTCTGTCATTTTGAGCGTTTCTCCCCCCCCCCCATTGTCTATCTGTTGGATTTTTATTAAAATGTTCCCTCAGCTACTTGAATACTGTATATAGTATGGATCATGTAGAAAGAGCAAGCTTAATTCCTGACTTGGTCCCTGGTTTCAACTTTCAAAGAATCTCCAGCATTTTGCAATGGTCAGTTCATTGGTTTACTGTAAATATATTTGATATGTGTCAGAACATTAGTTATCACTACTTGATGCTACCATTGAAACTATTAGAAGATTGTTAGGTTGCTTCTCCAGCGTTGCTTGTTACTAGCCTTTACTCTCTGGTCTACTTACATCATAGTCTCAGCTGCTCTTGGGTCTTTTTTTTTTTTTTTTTTTTTATTGAAAAGCTGCCATATAGAGGGGTTACAGTTACATGAGTAAGGTAATGAGTATATTTCTTATCGAGCATTGTTACCCCCTCCTGCTGTTAGTTCTTTCCAGCCTATAGTCTGCCATTACGCCAAGAAGTGCTGATTCTTACCAGGGAACGTGTTTAGAACCTCATTGTGTGTGTTAGGGGCATTTTGTGTTTATAATCCTTTACCAGCTATGATTCAATTTTCTTCCTTCTTTCCTTCTTTCCTCTTCTCTTCCTTCCTTATCTCTTTCTTTCCCTTCCTTGCTTCCTTCCTTCCTTCCTTTCCTTCCTTCCTTCCTTCCTTCCTTCCTTCCTTCCTTCCTTCCTTCCTTCCTTCCTTCCTTTCCTTCCTTCCTTCCTTCCTTCCTTCCTTCCTTCCTTCTTTCTTTCCTTCCTTCCTTCCTTTCCTTCCTTCCTTCCTTCCTTCCTTCCTTCCTTCCTTCCTTCCTTCCTTCCTTCCTTCCTTCCTTCCTTCCTTCCTTCCTTCCTTCCTTCCTTCCTTTCTTTCTTTCTCTCTCTCTCTCTCATTAAAAATTATGTTGAGCCGGGCGCTGGTGGCTCACGCTTGTAATCCTAGCTACTCAGGAGGCTGAGATCTGAGGATCACGGTTCAAAGCCAGCCCGGGCAGGAAAGACCGTGAGACTCCCATCTCCAATAAACCACTAGAAAAAACCGGAAGTGGCGCTGTAGCTCAAGTGGTAGAGCGCTCGCCTTGAGCTGAAGAGCTGAGGGACAGCGCCCAGGCCCAGAGTTCAAGGCCCACGACCCACCAAAAAAAAAATAAAAATAAAAATAAAATAAAAATTATGTTGATTAATACTGATAGTTCCAGTTAAATGTGGGACTTCATTGTTTGGCATGTTAAAAGTGTTACATCACAATTGTGCTCAGTGAGAAATGTAAATCCGAGATGTAATTGTTCATGGGGTATGTGTGTGTGCCAGTCCTGGAGCTTGAACTGGTCCCTGAGTTTTAAAAAAATTTTTTTTTTCCTCAGGGCCAGTTCCTGAGGATTTCTTAAAATCAGAACTAGTGTTCTACCACTTGAGTTACAGGTTCATTTCTGAATTTTTGGTAGTTGATTTAAGAGTCTCACAGACTGTCTTGCCCAGAATAATTTCAAACCCTGGTCATCAGATCTCAGCTTCTTGAGTAACCAGGATTACAGGCATGAGCCATCATTGCCCAACTCATTGCTTACTTTTCAATCTCATGGTACACAGACAGAAATCTTAGAAGTTCAACACCATTAGAACTGTCAAAGCAGTCACTATAATGTAAGCTATTTCTTTGTTATATTAATTTTATACATCCTATATATTTCACTGGGGTATTTCACTTTTAATATAACTTAAAATAGATTCTGACTGCAATTTTTTTCTGTTTATAACCAGGTTTATTGGTTTCATTTTCAAAGACAGCTTTTTCACAAACGTAATTTTATTTTATAATTGTATGACAATGTTTAAAATTCCACAATTAAATCCTAGCAATAACATTTTTCTGAAGAAGTTTAGCTTCTCTCAGCTCCTCCCTCCACTAATTTTGACTTCTTATTTTTTTTCTTTTTCTCATTTCTTTCTTGTTCTGGCTTTTTATACTTTCTTGGTCTCTCCTCTCCTCTCCTCTCCTCTCCTCTTGTTCTAGCTTGCTCTTTCTTCTCTCTCTCTCTCTCTCTCTCTTTTCTCTCTCTCTCGTTTCTCTCTCTCGTTTCTCTCTCTCTCTGATATACTGTAAATTTGCAGCAACATCTTTTTCTAATAATTACTTTTACTTAATGTTGGCCAATAAATGTTTGTCCATTTCCCCTTTTTTTGTTTTTTGCTCTTGATTCCTTTGTGAGACCTACTGAAGTCTGGTGGTGATCTGTCTGCCATTCTCATGCTTTTTCTAAGCATTTTTCTGGAGGTAAATCATAACTCTGATACCTATGAAGTAGTAAACAAATTTATTCTATTTTCCCTATCCATTTAATTTTTGTCCATTTTTATATAGTTGTACTATATACAAATTGTCTGAAGCATGTATCACTCAAAGCTATATAACTATTCTTTTTCCCTTTGTTTCTGTTCTAATTCTGTTTAGTTTTATAACCATTTGGTTAATGCTTCCCTGTTCTTATGGTTTGAACTTTATTTTCCTCCTGATTCTTCTGAGATCAGACTAGATTGGGGGCGTTCAGGGTGGTATGGCCGTAGACTCATCCTGATTCTTCTGGAAGTATTAATTTAAGTAATTCTTCCTGAGCACCTATAGTTTGTCTATGCCTGTTTACTTAAAGATCAGTTTGTCCAGATATGTTATGTTCTCTATGACTCTGATTTTTTTTATCTTAAATGGTACCCATTCCTATGTATGATAATCTTTTGATGTCTGATGAGATCTGATTGATTTTTTGTTTTGTTCATTGTTTTTTTTCTTTTCCTGTTTATCTAACTAAGAGTTGCCTGAAGGTCTAATGCATATTTTCCTTATCTTTAAAACACAATAGTTTTAAATATGACTAACTCTTATTAGTCATCATAGAGATTTATCCCAGAGATAAAGTATTTTTAATCAGTATGTAATTTTCATTATTATTTTTTAGGTAAACTTAAATACTTTCTCCAATGGCAATTTTTTCTCATAGCATTCCTCTTTTACAATGTTTAATTTATGGTATTTTGTTTCATTGACTTAAGGTTTTTTTCCTTCAAAAATTTATATTATATATTACATCCTCTTTGCTATCTTTTAAACTGTCACTACTCCTTTTGGTGCCTTATTTTTATTCATTTATTTATTTTTGGGTCTGGTAGTGGGGCCTGAACTCTGGGCCTGGGCGCTGTCCCTCAGCTCTTCAGCTCAAGGCTAGTGCTCTACTACTTGAGCCACAGCACCATTTCTGGCTTTTTTCTTTTTGCTTATGTGGTGCTGAGGAATCGAACGGAGGGCCTCATGCATGCAAGGCAAGCGCTCTACCACTGAGCTACCTTCCCAGCCCTGGTGCCTTATTTTTATATGTGAAGTTTATATACTTTGCCTTTAAAATTTTTGTTTTTAATGCTCCATCTCCATGATATATTTATTCGTAGGCTTTTTCTAGTTCAGTTTCCTTTCTGGAATGATTGTTGTCTAATTGTTTGCTGAATAATACCATCCTCTTATTATTTAAACCTTTTATCTAAGTACTTTCTAATTTCTGTAATTATGATGTAGTGTTTTGTTCCTTCTTCTGGACATACCTTTTTTAGACTGTGCTTATGTTCTCTAAGGAATATAATTTTTCCTTGTGATTTTGTATGGGAGTCATTGGAATGCTTTGCCATTGTTTATTTTTTCAAGTGAAAGGATTTCCTTGTGCCTTTAGATGGTAGACCGAATAGCTTTCTTTGTAGTTTCATGGCTGAAGAATTCTGCTGTTGTCGTTACAGCTCTGTTACATTCTGGCCTTGGGTTGTTGGAGCTCTGCCTCTTCTGTTCTCCTCATTTTTTAAGTGTCTCTTCTGCTTCCCATCTTCCTGCAACCTCTGTACTTCCATTTTGTTTCTCTAGCTTTTTCCTTATTCCTTGATTTCATATTGGGAAATAGCTTTAGTTCTTTTTCAACTTCAGGAGGATGTAAGATCCAATTGATCCAACACTCAGACTTGCTATATCTTGGTCTTGTTAAAGTCATGTAGAACATTTCCAGGCTGAGCTTGTTTTCTCTTGACTCTCTATACTTTCTCTACATTGTGTATTAGAGTTTCAAGGATTTCCTGTACTGGGAGCATCTGATGGTTCTTTTGCTTTTCCCACAAAAATAGTGACATTATGGAGTCTCATAGCTGTCAATAACTTGTACTCAAGATTCTCCTAAGGTATTAAGGGGTAACAAAGGGGATTTGAAAATAGCTAGTGACCTAGTTATTGGCATCTTAGGTGGTTGAGTTTTGCTGCATGCTATTAGATATATATATATATATATTTGAAAACAACAGTGCTACTACTTCCATATTCACAGAATGTTTTTAGAATTTGTCAGAATGCTTCCCTTCTCTGCTGGCAAATTCTGCATGTAAGGAAACAGAAAGAATGTTGAAGTCACTGTCCCAGATCAAATTGTAGATAAATTACATGGTTTTGTCTATTTTTCAAGTCATATTCTAAGTTCTGTATAATTAACTTGGACTGAGGATATGATATATACACAGTGCACACAGGCCCTTGTAACTTGGGCTGAGGATATATACACAGTGCACACAGGCCCTTGTAACTTGGGCTGAGGATATATACACAGTGCACACAGGCCCTTGAAACTTGGGCTGAGGATATATACACAGTGTACAGGCCCTGGTAACTTGGGCTGAGGATATACACACAGTGCACACAAGCACTTGTAACTTGTGAGGTTGTGTGCTTGGCCCTCAGCATGTCCTCCCCCAACAAAGCAACTTGATTGCTTCTAGAAATCTCATGTCTTACTCTTAATCAAAACTATAGATCCTTCTGAAATACTTAGATGAAGCACTATTTAGATAGGTTAATTTATGTCCAAAAATGGTGAGAACATTCTTAAGTCACGACTAATTTGATCATTGGTATTCATTTGGCAGTTGAGGTGTCATCGTTGGCAGAGGTGAGATTTAGTGAAGCTTCCCTTTAAATATCGGAACGCTTGACTTAGGGTTCTTGAGACTTCGATAGCAGAATAAGAATTTCTGGACAAATCATAATGGTAAGAAAACTCGGCAGAGCTTTATTAAGTAAACATTCAAGGGAACAGACAAACCGACAAAAAAGCAAACAGAAGGGCAGGGGCACACTCTAGCAGAGTGTGGGTGCTCTCCTAGGGACACAAAGACAGACACAGACACACACAAGGAGAAACCCAGAGAGACCACAGCTCCTTGGGCTGTTGGGTATTTATAGGGTAAAGGTAGGGGGTCTGGCTTTAAGTTATGCAAAGCTAGGTGCTTTGTGTTTGCTTTAACTGTACATGGTGTTATTCTCTGAGTTTCTAGGTAAGAATGTATCCTGCCATAAAACAGATTCTTATCCTTGAAACAAGGAGACACCCTGCTATCTGCATATTGGGGCATCCTGTCAGGCAGTTGTGAATTCTTGGGTGAGAAATGCATCCCTTAGGAAAGAATGCATTCAGTTGCCTCTGTTTGAAGCAAAGATGGCATTTCTAATTTTTTAGATAATATGTTTCTGAGTTGCCTACACCAGGCCTCAGTTTCCATAAGTTATCCTGCTTCAGATGTGTGAAATTGGTAAGTGTGTGTTCTTGGCCAGATATGGTGGAACACACTTGCAATGCCAACTACTTGGGACTCAGAGGCAGGAGGATCCCAAATTTGAGGCAGCCTGGACAAAGAGAGTGGAGACCATATCTTGTAACAAAAAGAAGGACTTGAAGTGCTCAAGTGGTAGAGTACCTGTCATCAAGGAACAAGGTCTTGGGGTCAGTCCCTAATGCCCTAAAAAAGAAATGCTGGGGCTGTGATGTTTTTCTAAAGAAAGAAATGAATTATATAAATCAGAAGATGAAAGGTAGTTTATATTTGAAATTAGTTATTGTAGGTTATTATTTTCTCTGTGAGCATTTAATAATCAAGAGATCTTTAAAGTACAGTGAGTAATAGACCTGGCTCAAATTATCCAATGGCAAAACTAATCCTAATTTTAAAAAACTGATACACCCCAACTTCCCAGTTATTTCAACTGAATTAAATTGAGAGAACCCTGAAATTCTTTGCCTCCTGATTATTGAGAATTAATGTTCTTGTGCATATCATAAGCCTCCTGGTATCTAGTATTATGGGGTGTTTTACAGCCCAGTAAATATTTGCTAACAACTCTGTAAAAGTTTTATGGGCATAATATTCACCTACCAAAAACGCTTATGAAAGAAAAGGGAAAACATCCTTTTCATAAAGTTACACAGTGAAATGCAAAATCATATAGAAATGAAAACACATTCAGAGTTAAGGAAACACATGTATACTTGAAAAGCTATGCCTTCCATTGTTTCCCACTCCATCTCCCCCGATCCTACCCAACCCCTCAAGTTACCTGGTTCCATTTTCACATAATATTTGTTATGTATGTCCTGGGGCTTGAACTCTGCCTGGGCTCCATTCCTGAGCTTCTTTTTACTCAAGGCTAGCAGTCTACCACTTGAGCCACAGTTCCACTTCTGGCTTTTACTTCATGGTTTATTGGAGACTTTCCTGCCTATGCTAGCTTCAAACTGTGATCCTCAGATCTCAGCCTCCTGTGTGGCTAGCATTACAGGCATGAGCCACCAGTGCCTGGCTAATTATTGAGCATTTTTGAATGAACTTAAATAACTGTTCAAGAAAAAAACAAAGAGAAGTGTTGGGAATGAATGAATGAGTGCAAATTTTTTGCTGTTTTAAATACTGAGGCAATACTTTTACTATAATTTAATATGTTTTAGTTCAATAAACATTTCTCATGCATCTAACATATAACAGAAGCGAAAGTATTTGGTTGCAGGAATTAGACATGGTTCTTGGCCTCAAGTTATTGTCAATATATTCTACACACAGCCCTCTATAATCTGAAAACAATTTGAAGCCATATTGGATGTAAGTATGGTGACAGATATGCACATATTGATTGGTACGGAAATATACAAAATGCTCTCAGAAGGCTAGTGAGATTAGGGAAGTTTAAAGAAGAGAAAACATTAAACTAGAGAGCATGGGATGAACTGTGAAGGGAGAAAGAGCAGGTTTTCCAAAACAGCAGAATTACAGAAAGGAATTTTTTTCAGTAGATAGAATATTCTATCTAGTATTAATACATAAATACCTGCTGTAGTGTTAATACATAATGTGTTCCTGGTGATAGCAGCTCCTTACAAAATTGGAAAGAATTGAACAAACATGGGGAACATCGTGATGTGAACCAAGATATGGCAGCAGTTTTCCCAAATAGATGTCTCAAAACCCGATTCAATTTACACTATGGAGAGTTCAATATTCCTCCAAATGTGAGAATGTCTTTCTGCACATGACAGTCAGAAAGTTGCAGTAAATACCTGTGCTGCAAAGAGCGATCTGCAGATCATCTGCAGATGATACCTGAAAAAGCTCCACCCTTTCAGGTGTCATCCATGTAGAACAATGAAAGGGACAAAAAGAATTATTTACCTGAGTTATTTAGGAGTATAGAAGTCTGTTTATTAAGTGTTCCAGGCAGGATATGACTGGAATCACAGCCCCTCTGGGCTTTAGAGAAAGTCCATAATATATCACAAGATGGATGAACATCCTAAAAGAAGGCAGTACCAAGTGGTTGTCAAGAGAAAATCCACAGCAACTGGCAGAGGAATGTCAGTGGGTTTCAGCATTGAAGTCATGTGAGTTTTTAAACTTTTGAATGAAAACAAGTGTTTTGTTCTTTATGCTGTTACACATTTGAATCAAGCAGAACCAAACACTAAAGAAAAATTAAAAGCTTTCTATTAACAATTACACACACACACACACACACACACACACTATAATCTACTTGTTATTTTTAAATGATCCTAATTCTTAGCTGAGCACAGTCACTATGATCTTAGCTATTTGAGAAGTAAATATTGGAAAAATTATAGTTTAATGCCACCGTAGGCAAAAAAGTAATCAAGACTTTTTATCATCAATAAAAGTTGGATGTAGTAATGTATGCCTGTCATCATGGTCCAGGCTGGCCAGGTAAAAGTCAGGCCTTTTTTAAAAAGTGATAAAAGTAAAAAGAACTGCAAGAGTGGCATAAGAGACAGAGCACCGACCTAGCAAGCCACACGGCCTTGTTTCAACAACCATCACCACAGCAAGAAAAGATTGTAGTTCTTACCTTATTGTAGTATGTTGATAGTATGCATATGTAAGTGTTTATTGTCATGTGTTTGTATGCTCCGGTGAGTGACAGTTGACCAAAACTTTCTTCTGGGAGTATTGTACAATAAATTGCATTAATTATCATAACTGTGAGCCTGGATAAATTGTATGTAACTATTCTGTGCCCTAGCTTCTTATCTCTAAAGTGGAGATGATAGAAGTGGTAAGATTAATAGCTAGCAGTCACTGATTGCTTACAACATGCAAACACTTTGCCAGATGTTTTATACAAATGGTACCTAAATGAAATCTCCAAAAACACCTTTCATATAAATGGGTAAGTTGTAGTCCAGTCACAATTCTTAAATGTAAGAAAGAAAAAGTTATATAATATACCAAAAATGCATAAAAAATCCTTTTTAAGCATTGACAAATATGGTGGAAAGTGGGCCTTTTCACAGATGTAAAATGGGAAGACTTGAGGGATAGCTTAGAAGGTGCGTGCTCATCCAAACACAAAGCAGCCTAATAGAAACCATAGCATAATAGAAACCATAGGGACTGGGAAGGTGGCTCAGTGGTAAAGCGCTTGCCTTGCATGCATGAGGCCCTGGGCTCGATTCCACAGCACCACATAAGCAAAAAGAAAAAAGCCAGAAGTGGCACTGTGGCTCAAGTGGTAGAGCGCTAGCCTTGAGCTAAAGAGCTGAGGGACAGCACCCAGGCCCAGAGTTCAGGCCCCACGACCAGACCCAAAAAAAAAAAACAAAAAAAGAAGAAAAAAAAAAACCATAGCCTAAATTAACATCATAACTTCCACAGCCTGAAAAGTTTGACTTTGCTTTTCACAAAGAAATTCATCCTAGCATTCCATTCATTGTATATGCTTTTTCTAATTGGTATAATTTTTGTCTTCATTGTTGCAAGCTTATTTTTTTTTAATCTAACTAATCTATTAGTAGATCTGCAAGATGGCAGCTGTTAAGCCAATCCCTGAAAAAATTTCACAAGACCTTATCTCAACATACAGAAGCTAGGCGTGGTAACTCTCCTCTTATCCTAGCCACAGTAGGAAGTGTAAATAAGAGGATCACAGTTTAGGCCTGCCAGGCAAAAATTAAGACTCTATCTCAAAAGTAACCAGAACAAAAAGTACTAGAGGAAGAACTCAAGCAGCAGAGCTCCTACCTGAATTCAAACCCCAAAACCACTTTTTTAAATCTAATAATAATGAGAGGCATAAAGATTAACTTCCGACAAAATACTAAAACACAAAACAAATCACTATCTTGTCACAAAACTGTATTCAATACCTTTCAGCCAACACACACACACACATTTATTGACTTGTATATATTAGTTTATTGTATGATGAAGCAAAGTAAAACAGAATTAGGAATCAAAAATAAAGGGATATGCTTTTGGGTTTTGTTTTGTTTTGTTTTTCCACATACATTTGTCATATATCAGAGACCAAACACATCAGATAGTAATTCAAGTATATACTCCAGCTATCTCAAGACCATTTCATAGCCCGCACAAGATCGCTAGGGAAGGTTTAGGCAATGCCCTAATATATAAGGAACTAAGATCAAAGACCGAGATAAGATAAATTCAGAATCCAGCATGGATTGGGTCACTAGAATGTAAATTCTGACCTCAGTGCAATGAGTTAAAAACTTTAACCACGTTGGCCAAGAACAGGTTGTTGCAAAGGGAAATGAAATGGGATTGATGCAGAATGTGGCATCGAGTCACCAAAACCAGAACCAAAAGTTGTAGAACGTGAGAGAAAACACACCAGGTACAAAAGGCAGCTATGAATGGCCTAGGATCTAATAATGCACAGTAGGGTCTTTGAGAAAATAGTGCTTTAAAACAAGGACAATGTCATATTCCTACTAGTTTGTTTGTTAAGAGACATATCTACATTTGAAAGTTCTTGACAGTGCGCATTTTGATACAAGAAGACAAAAGCTAGATACTGCTGTCTGCTTGTTCATTTTAATATATTGAGACATCCTGGCACTGAGTAAAGGGGGAGGAAGAGTAATTTGATCTAGAAAGGGAAGTTCACACAGGGCTGGACTCTGCAGCCCCCATCCTTCCCTCTGCCACCAGATTGCTCCTCCAGTGACACCACAGACCTGCTTCGTTTCTGTGCAGCTGATGCCCTGTCCAGGCGGATCTCGTTCTAACTGACAGTGAGTGTTCTTGCCAAATGCCAGGGCCACAGTCACATCTGTTTGTCTCTCCTGTGCAGCTTATTGAGGATACTTGGGGACACATTGTATCCAGGGGGCAGCTTTAACTAGGCCTAATTCTCTAAAAAGCCTCTATTTGTAAATACATACAGTGAGGGGACAAGTTCCTATTATCTTCTCTTTAATATTATTGTGTTTGACACTGCCTGCTTCCATGCTGTCAGCCCCTATCAAAGCCAAGTTTTCAGTCAAGGTGGTTCCCACTAGCATTTGTGTCTGGTTGTTTTGGGTTTGTTTCGGGGGGGAGGGGTGGTATTTATGCTCCACATTAGATGCTGAACTTCCTACTACGATGCCATATGAAAGGATAGCTTGCTGCAACCCTTGGGTAAGCCAAGTGCAGTCTTTTAAAAGGCAAAACACTACCTTCCGATTCTGCTTTTCTAGTACTTAGAAGAATAACTCTCAGAAGTAATACATGGGACATCATGTTTCCAGTCATAGTCAGCTGGAAAATCCATAACAAAAAAAATTAGTGCTTTATGATGTACTACTTACTTCTCTTGTCTTCGGAAGCTAATGCTGTATCTGAAACAAATGTACAGATCTACAAAAGATTCTTAATCTTATGTTTTGAAAACTTTCTTTCATAAGACATTTTATTATTATTCTTGAAGATAGCATCGGGAGGAGGGTGAGAAAAGATAGAAAAAGTAAAGGAAACTAAAAAATTTAGCTGTCATTTTTAGCAAATCTGAAGGTATTACTTTGCAAAGACAAATGACTCAGGTTTAAGAAACTATGTATCCGACTCAAGTATTTCTTCTAATTATTTCTAATAATGTGTTTTTTGGGAGTGATACTTCTGGCTAATATTTTTATCATAGTTTGACCCTGAAATGTCTATAAAAATAATAAAAGCTGTATAGGTTGTTTTTTTTTTTTAAATATCAGGCAGAATTGGAGAGGCAAGTTGTCTTCATGTCTCTGTCTGTCCACTTTCTCACTCAGGTAGCTTCACCAAGAAGTGGCATCATGCAGCAACCTTATGTCATTCTTTGCTTGCTCGTATAGG
Source organism: Dipodomys spectabilis (assembly GCF_019054845.1). Taxonomy (NCBI): domain Eukaryota; kingdom Metazoa; phylum Chordata; class Mammalia; order Rodentia; family Heteromyidae; genus Dipodomys; species Dipodomys spectabilis. The sequence goes on from NW_024870746.1 coordinate 15,489,065, forward strand.
GAAGAAAATCCTGGATGGAAATGTGGCCTCAGGTGGTTGCTGCATCTTACCCTGCCCAACCAGCATCTGTGAATCTAGTCTACTCTCTCTCTCCTGTAACTTTTAGGGTGTGCCTTTGTTGTAAAATGACATGTCTAGCCCCATGGCTCAGCCCCAGCCTCCTCCATCCATATCATGCAGAACCTGCTCCACATGCTGTTGTCTATGCATCTTGAACTAATCGTCATTCCCCAAACAGGAATTCTTTTTTTATTATTATTATTTTTTCTTGTTTTTTTTTAATTTTTTTTTTTATTGTGAAAATACTGTACAGAGGGGTTACAATTACATGGGCAAGATAGTGAGTACATTTCCTATCAAGCATTGCTGCCTCCTCCTTTGTTTACCCTTCCCATCCCTTCCCATCCTCCCTCCCCGCCCCCCAACCTAATCCTCCCCCAAGGAATTCTTAAACCATGAGAGTACTTCCTGTGTTTTAACAGGATCAGAAGTAGGTAGTCCATGAACGAGTTTCATGGCTGGATGGCAGGACTGCACTTGAAAATTTACCTTTCATTTGTATTCCTGGTTTCAGCAAGTTGCCTTCCCTGTCTCCTTGAGTATTCCTGATAGATACTGAGCTTGTCTGGTATGTACTCTACAGTCAGGAAATATCTGCACTTGTTCTGGGAAGAGATTTTGAGAGGGATAAGATATGTTAAAAAAAAATGGTTTATTTTTTAAAGTAAAATGATGGCGCTCATAGAGCTATAAAGTTATATGTGTTAAAGATCCTAGCTCATTAATTCATGAGGGAACTAGCAGATGTTAGAATCAGCTAAAAGGAGAAAGTGAAAAGCAAATGTTCTGGAATAAAGCAATGTTGAAATGGATATGAACCTGGCTTTGGCTAAAAAGGAGGTCTGTCCTTCTACAAACAGCACATTTGCATTTCTCTATATATTTGCTCCAGTTATCTTCAACTTAAGAGTTGTAACGTAGCTCCTGTAAAATGAGAATTCAATGATTGGAAGTGTGTCTTTCCATCCAAGAGCAAAATTTTTCCCTACTGCGGAGTATGTATATTTATGTATATATAACATACATGTTTAATTCAGCATGCTTATAATGGTTAACATGGACAAAATAACATAGTCTCTAATAGTGTGTAATAAAATTGCTTCTTCCTGTTACCCTTGTCACTATATGTGTATATACAGGTTCTTCTCTCTACCCAGGCATTTCTTTCTTCTAGTAGGAAGAACCTAATGGCCCCTCCACCTTTCCAATACTAATCTGGATTAATAGGCTGGATTCATTTTAGATACTAACAGTCACTTGATGAAGTAATCTTGTAAAAAAAACTTTTAATTTTGTTTCATTGTTTTTATAATTTCTATACAGTTTTAAAAAGTAAATATTCCATAGCCACTTAGTATCATGAGCTTAGACTTCACCTCAAAATCCAATCACAGTGTCAGTCTTGCATGATAGTAAGTATTTTGATGGTAAAATAGAATGAATTTAATCATCAAATGAATGACAGATAGATAGATAGATAGATAGATAGATAGATAGATAGATAGATAGATAGATAGATAGATAGATAGATAGATGGTCTTAATACAGAGAGAGGAGGAAACTTTGTAAATGCTCATTTACTATTAAGCAACATTGGTAGAGTTTGATGTTTTTCCATGTATGACTCATGAAATATTTAAATCATTCATTGTGACTTTGTGCCCTATGGAAGAGAACATATGTTTGAAATAATAACTCCCAGGACTAATTTTCTTTACATTTAAACTATTAGTGAGTGCATATAATATAAATGCCTGTGTATGTCTTTATCTTACCGCTGTTGATTTTGTTTTCCTTTTTTTTCCCCTCTAATAATCTGGTGGTTTTTCAAAGCGAATTCTTTTATATCTTACTACTTGATATGTCTGTGCCTTACCAAAAGAACATGTACTACTACAGTAAATAGGCTTCATTTATTTCTATTTCATGATCTCATGCTGTCTCCCCACCCAACGTCAAGGATTATGACCCAGGAAATGAACACAGAATCCTTCTATAGCAGCTTCAAAATCTGGGGATCCTTTCTGTCTTTGCAGAATTGAAAACCTTTTTGATTTCCAATTGGAACATTCTTTTATTTTTTCAAAAATTCTTTTATTTCAGAGAACAAGAATAGACAGAACAATCTAAAGTATATGAATCATAACAAGAATGTCTCGATTGCCTTTTATTTATTTGAAGTGCTTTAAGAGAATTCACTGCTCCAAAATACCCTAAAAGAAATTGATCATACTTTTCCTGTAATAAATGTTGTTCTGACAGTAAAGCATTAGTAACCAATTGATAACCTAGCAACAATATTGTGATCTCTTTAGATAATTAATCTTAGCTATTTTCCTGTCAGAAGCAACAGTGTTTGATTTTATGTTGAGCTAGAAAGATTGCCAGTTTTGAAAATTAAAAAGCATTCCTTTTATATTATTCATTCCAGTAACAATTTATGATGGCGCATTTAGCTGCTGATCGCTTGTCAACAAACGTAATTATGTTTCGATATAAACAAGATTGGTGGTTTTACTATGCAGCTCCATCTTTGTTGAGAATGTTTTGATTTAGGTTCAGATTAAACAAGCTGTGTATTTATGTGTCACTTTTTTTTCCCTCCTTTGTTAATAGTTTCTTTTTTTCTGATAATTACTTGTAGGCAAACAAGCATGCATTTAGGATCTTTGTGCACGGGAGACATCAAAAGGAGAAGGAAAGCCGCACCTTTGTCTGGCCCTCCTACCACAGGTAAAGTGAAAAAGAGATTGCAGAGGAGCTCAAAGGATAGATAATTCTTAATCACTTTACTGAGGAAGAAATAAGCACAGCTACACGAACCTGTTAATATCAAATTACATTTGATATTAGACTGTACTACTCATTCCTTTTATAGATCTTTGGTACTAGACTGTACTGTTTGTACCTTGTGTAGATTTTCTGGGTAGACCACCAGTGAAACATTTGTACATATCTATGTGTCCCAAATGCAAGATTTTGTGTAGGGTGTCTGTAATGCACAAAGATCCAAGGCTGTATCTTTGTTCTGACTTGTTGAGAAAATAATGTATTAATAGGTGAGATGAGAAATAACCCAGAAAGACATTAATACTAATGAATTCCAAAAGGATAGCAGTAGCTGCACACACAAGGCTCCAAGTTGTAGTCGATACAAGCTAGCATTAGATTGTGACAGTCTAGTTTCTAGTTCCAGCTCTGCAGAAATTTTAACATCATCTTTTCTTAGACAATGCGTGCATTAGAATTTAAAAAAAAACTCTTATGTCTGCTTCAGAAATGATGTCATTCTAATAACATGCTACTCTGATAACAGATGTGGTTAGAAAAGACTAAGTGCTGAGTGGAGAGAAGTCATGGTAGATGAGAGTGGGCAGGGAGCCTTCCTGGAAGGGACAAGCATAGTAAGTAAGGGATGTGACTAATAAGGTTAGTGTGTACTGCAAAGTGTCATGCAAGAGCAGTGGGAAGGAGGCCCAGACAGCCAGTAATAGAGGCCCAATGGGCATTCAAATGTAGATACCACCAGCGCATGACGAAACGATGGTTAGCCATAATGGATTCGAGATGCAGCTCTGACTCTAAGGAAATGTTTTCAGTTCCAAAGAGGATTAGCTTTACCTGTTGCCTAGGATCCTTAACCATCTAGGTTTATAAACTTTTTCTTAACTTCATTTGAGCAAACTTATATAAGAAAAATGGTTTTCATTACAGAATATGAAAACCAGATTCTTCACAGAAGAACATGGTGGGTGGTGAGCTGTAAAGATACATGCATCTAAACTGATAGTAGGGATTTTTGAGCGGTAGGTTTGAAGGAAATAAAATACATATAAAGTTTCTATTGTCTTTTTAGGAAACCTGTTCGTTAGTGCAGAAATCTGCTGAATAACTAAAGTTAACTCTCAGCATCAACTCTAAGCTGTTACTTCATATAAGGGCCTACATTATGATATTATACATTTAGTACCTGGTCTTCCTCTAGCTGTATTAAACATCTAGGATTTAGAATTGGGAAATGTATATAAAGTTTATTTGTCTTTAAATGGATTGTTTACCACTTACTCAGTACCTATGTATACCAGAGTTAGTTCACCTTTAGAGCAACTGCATGAGGTGGAAGTTACTAGCAGTACTTTTCAGATCATAACACTCCAATGTGAAGAAGTGACAGGTGAACCACCTAAGACGGGGAGGTCAAGCCTCCATCTGTGGGCCCCCAAACGTAGCCACTGCATCACAGCTGCCCTCTTTCTGACAAAGGTATATGCAGAACTGTCCTGTTGCATATGTAGACATGAACCCACTTTTATATGCCTTAAGTTTTATAGAGAATTTATTCAGCTATTGTTATGCAGAAATATAGAATATTCAAACACATTTTGGATCAGATACATGCCATCAAATACATGCCATCTTCAGATGATCATAAGGCAATATAGTATTCTATACCACCCCACTCAGTTGAATTATCTCACTAATTCTCCTCTCAGTCACTCAAACAGTAGTGGCAGAAATAGTACAAGACAAATCAGGAACAGGACGAACTCACTCGAGTGGCAACAATAAGGAAGAGAAGATCAGGCAGGGTCAGGTCCTGAAGGGCAGCATATAGGTGCAGTGAGTGTGGGTGGACCAGAGGGGACATGCAGATGGGGTGGGGAGGGATAACATAATTACATCTTCAAGGAGATTATGCTGTTACAGCTCAGTTACTTTAGAAGGAATCATTAATAAGAGTGTAGGTACAAGCATTAAACTCCTAGCCTAAAACAGTTTTATAATATAAGCTTATTCCAGCATTTCAAACATATGGTGATTTTTTTTTTCAAATTCAAGCTTTTTGTTTAATTACCAGATTTTTTTTTAGGTAAAAGGTAAAATACACAGGAAATTGATACATTCTCTTAATTACTCATACAACATTGTAGTCGGAGAAATGTTACTTATTTTCAATTCATTTTTCAAATCTATGTGTATCTGTTCTCAAAGAGGAAGAAATTGAGGTTACTTAAAAACCCTCAGTTTTAAATAGAACTTCTTCTAGTCCTAATGAATCAACACTAAGGTGAAGATTATTATCCAAATTCAAGTAAGAAGTGGTTTTGCATAAATACACTCGATAATGAGGTTGTGAATCCTAGATCACCCTGTGTCTGGAAATTACAGTTTTCAAATTCAGGAATATAGTCACACAGAATACAAAAGCCATCATATTCATAAACTCTTGAAGTTGAGAGTATACCTGTAGAATTGTTTTTCAAAGCATATTCTTGCCATTTTCCAAGGCCTTTTGTAGACTTTCCAAAAACACACTGAATTGAGTATTTTCACTGTTTCTTTTGTATGTACTTAACATTAAATCTGAGCTGGAAAAGTGCAAGAGAAGAAAGTTCAAAGACTGGCCCCTTTAATATTGTTTGATTTCCCTTCCTGATGTCCATACAAAATATTACACAGTGAAACAACAGATATTAGAAGAATTTACCAAAATCTTGTCATGATGTACAATTAAGCACTTAAATTTTGCTATCCCTAGTTGGGCTTGTATAACAGTTTTTAACCTCTTAATATAAAGTTATATGTAATATTCATCACAAATAATACTTTAAGCGCTCTATTAATTAACAACACCAAATCCTGATCATAGTTACCTTCGAAGGTACTGACTATTTTCTGGCACTCCTTTAGCAGCAGCATAATGTCACTTCACTAGGCCCTTACCAGCCAGTTGTGGTTATCCGTTACATATTTATTAGTTGTGACAGGAACACCAAATTTATTTCAGCGTTTTAACTTATTTATTGCTCTTTCACCTTTGTGTTTTGTATTGACAAAATAAAATGAATATTGATAAAGGGAGATATTGATTTTTTTTTTTTATGTACAGCTTGTTTTCTGCCTCATTCAAAGTCACATACCCAAAGATAGTGGCTGTCTCTCAGCAGCCAAAGATGTAGATGTACTATTATAAAATTGAGAACTACTGAAGCAAGAAGGTTTGCCAGCAGAATGAATTTTATTGTTTGAAAAATGTCATCAGTAAAGGTGAAGAAAGGCAGAGAACAAAATCAGAGGAGTATTACTATTAACGTTTTTTAAAAGGCAGTTGGCATTGTTAGCTGTGGTCCCTTTTTCTCAGAGAAGCCTTACGTTGTTAAGGATTTGATAGTAAAAAGATTTCAAGGTATGTTTACTGTGTTTTAAGATATTGTGAGTGCAGTGTATAAAAACATTATTTTTCAATACATGGTATTTAATGTTAGCCACAATTAGTATTGCTTATCACTTTTGCTTTCTACTGAAATCGTTTCATAATGAAAATATCCCTTATAAGGTTTTCCCTTACACTACATATAATGCAAAAGAAAGGCCTATTGACTTGGTATAGACATTGCTCTAGAGAAACTCTGTTTTCATGGGCAAGGTGCTACCCGTTTACAATCTTACGTAACTTTTTTCAACCTTTTTTCCACATTTTACTGATATTTCAATAGGAAAAGTTTTTATGATAATAGGTGCATATTTTTAAACATATGCATTTAAATAAAAGTCACATCCTGCATAATCAAATGTTTGATGCGACCAAACTTCTTTGCAAGATACTGGATTTCCTTATTTGCCCAAACTTACCAATAATTACATTTTTACTTTCTTTAATAGTGGATACATTTAACCACTGTACATTATCTTGTCTTCCAGAATTTTAAAACAAATACTTTATATTTTAACAAGCTAGTGGTATGTCTTAACTGATAGAGTATTTGTTTAGCAAGAAAAAAGCCTGGAATTCAAACCCAAGGGATGGATAGATGGATGAAAGGAAGGAAAGAAGGAAAACAGGAATGGAGGGAAGAAACTATAGAATTACAGAATGTGTTAAAGAATAATTAGATAAAAGCTAAGAGGACAGTGAATTTTAAGCCAAATCTGAATAAACTGTCTACCTAAAAGCAACACAAAGATTTTTTTTTAAGATGGAAAATACGAAAATAAACAGAGAGGTTAAAGTTTAACATGTTATCTAATAGAACTTTTCCCAGAAGGAATATAGAGAAAATGGGGCAATGCAATATTTAGAAATAGAATTTTTTAGAACTGAAGAAAATATGAATCTTCCTATTTTAAAAGGATATGTATGTTAGGAAATATTAGACATAAATGATAACATCTCATCCAGACACATTGTAGTAAAGCTCCAGAGTCCCACACCAAAGAAAAGAACTTAGGAGCAGCCAAGAAGAGAAGATACAGCCTACTTAGGAATAAATCATGCTGATAGCAAACCTAAAACCAGCAGAACAATCCAGGATTTTGGAGATCCTTTCAATGTGCTATGATAAAATAAGTGTTACTTGTCCAATTAAACTATTGCACAAGATGTAAGAAGAGTGAAGGAAAATTGCTTCTAGAGAAAGACTTTGGAGGCATGGCTGTTTGTAGAGGGCCAGCCAATACATCAGGTACAGATGACCAGTCCCACTCTCAGATAAAAGAAAAAGATGTAATTGCTGAAGTTGATACCTCATTAGAAGAAAACTGAATCCATTACAAAATAAAGGATCAAAATTAGAAACAGTAAGCAGAGAAATAGAACACATACTCAAAGACCAACTGATAGTGTATAGTGATGTCAATAACCAGCAAGATGATTAGAATGAATATATAAAGGCAAGATGGAGCTAAAATTCAAGACAGCTATAACATATACAGCATGAGAAAATAAGTCGGATATACATCTTTTAAAAAGTAATCACAGAAAGAACTGAAATACAGTATTCAGGTTTCACACTGCTATAAATAAGCAGTGGATTCCACCAGGTTTCAGTGGCTCATGCCTGTAATCCTAGCTACTCAGGAGGCTGAGATCTGAAGATTGAGGCTTGAAGCCAGCCTGAGCAGGAAAGCATGGAAGAGTCTTATCTCCAATTATCTACCCCCAAAAAAGCCAGAACTAGAATTTTGGCTCAAGTGATAGAGCACTATCCTTAAGCAAAAAAGCTAAGGGATAGTGCACTGGCCCTGACCTCAAGTCCTAGAAAAAACTATATAATAGATTCCTAAGTAGCACCAAAACAAACCAGCATAGGAAAAGCAAAGTTAATAGCATTAAATAATATAGTAAAAATAAATCCAGATGCATCAGTCAGCATAATAAATACAACCAGAATAAATACATCAGTTAAATTCTGCAATTTTATAATGAATGAAAGGAATAAAATCTGTATATACTTTTTTTGTTGTTGTTGGACATGGGAACTGAACTCCAGCCTAGGCGCTGTCCCTCAGCTCTTCAGCTCAAGGCTAGCGCTCTACCACTCGAGCCATAGCACCATTTCTAGCTTCTTTTTGCTTAGGTGGTGCTGAGGAATCTAACCTAGGGCCTCATACATGCAAGGCAAGCACGCTACCACTGAGCTACCTTCCCAGCCCCGTATATACTTTTATAATAGCACTAAAATGTAATGCACAATTTTTAAATACTAGTCAAACAAAGGTAGACTAGCTGAGTTTTAATGAATAAGTTGAATCTTGAGGTATCTGTGTCTTTGTCAGACTTATTAAAATATTTAAGTATTAAAGTAATTACTTTGAGAAAATATGGCAAAAGAAATAACGTAATGGAAAATACTGTTGATAGATACAGCTTTAACTTCAGTTAATGGAAAGGGAAATGATTGGACTCAGATGTCATAAGTTCAAGTTCTAACTGGGACATTTTCTAGCTAGATGTCTTCAGACATCAGTTTCATCTATAAAATGAGGCCAATGTTGCCTGTCTCTCATGCTGATACAGAAGATAAAAAGAAATGATGGTTGGCAAACATTTGTAACTTTTAGGGCTGTAGTCATCCTAAGCTGTTATCCAACTATGTCAAATAGCATCTACATATAAACTCACACATTTTCCCATGATTTTTAACATGATTTAAAACATTGTCTCCATTAAAAGTCCTAGTAGGAAAGCAATGAAGGTAATGGGAAGTATATAAGCCTTTTGGAATAAGCTTGACCCATGTTTCAACCCGGCTTTTTCTCTGTATGATTGACCACTGAAATTCCCAGTTACTTAATGTTTTCAGGAGTAGAGATCATGTCATGTACCCAGCCCAGGGCTGCCCAGGCCAGCTCTGTAGGAGACAAACAATAGCAAATAAGCATACCATATGCCTTTGAGAGCTATACAGTTTTGTTGAAAGATTTGTTGTTGTTGTTGTTGTTGTCTTTTAATACTTCTTCCATAGAAATGTATTTCTGACCAGGCACCAATGGCTCACACATGAAGTTTAAACTACTCAGGATACTAAGAATTGAGAAATGTGGTTCAAAGCTAGACCCAGGGAGAAAAGTCTGAGAGAATCTAACTTTCGTTAACCAGACTGGAGGCATGGCTCAAGTGGTAGAACACTAGCTATGAGTGAAAAAGAGGAAGGAGTGTGTGATCTCAAGCTTCAGTGACTGCACAAAAACATAAAATGTATTTCTGTATACTCAAAACATCCAAGAACACTCACTTCTCTCAGCACAATAGGACTTTTGTCTTGTGAAGTTTACATTACTTGCTGATTTCTGGTGGGACATGCTTATAATCCTAACTTCTTAGGAGGCTAGGATCTGAGGATCTTGGTTTGAAGTCACCCAGGAGAGGAAAGTCTGTAAAACTCTTATCTCCCATAAACTACCAATAAGCCGCTTTTTGGTAGTTTATTGGGATAAGAGTCCCCTGAGTTCAGTTCAAGCCTCAGGACCAACACACACACACACACACACACACACTCTCTCTCTGTCTCTCTCTCTCTCTCTCTCTGTCTCTCTCTCTCTCTCTCTCTCTCTCTCTTTCTCACACACACTCTCGTTACTTAAGGAAAAAAAGGAAACTGGTTTTATATTATCTTTCCATTACTTAAATAGAATATTTTAAGCAGTTTCAAGTTATATGGACATTGTGATATTGCCAATCAGATATAAAATAGTTAAGTGAAAACTTGGCAAACAATAATAAGACTACACTATTCTCAAATTATGCTTAACTAATGCAACTCCTTGAATTTTAAAAAATAATCAAGGTCCATTTCCCTCATTACCAAGGATGTAGGATCATACTCTAATTCACAATTTTAATAACATCAGTAAGAGTAATAGCAACAATAACTCTGCCCCTCAGCTGGCTAAGAGAGTAACGTGGAAGAGAAGAGGGAAGGAAGAGTGATAGTGAGCTAACACCTGCCTTCTGAATGCAGAGTAGGGCCAAGGTGGACCACACTGGCTGTTACATGGGAGGCAGCCTGTGTCGCTTCCCTTTCCATCAGCTGTTGATCCAACATCAATACGACACTTTTGGAGCCAAATTACTAAACAAGCTGCCAATTAGGCTTGCAGTCAGCTGGATAGATTAGTGGCTAAGAGAGACCGATAGAAGATTTTCATCTCTTGAGCCAATTACACAAGTGAATTACCCTCCACCGTACTCTTTGGAATGTTGGAGGAGAAAGGCCCAAGTCGGCTGTAATAGATACAAGCGCTCCAGCAGACGGGGGCCAGCCAGGAGCCGGGGCATGAAATGGAAGGGTTAGGTTAGCAGGCTAGTTTTCTACAATTGCCCAAGCAGAAAGAGAGCCTTCTAGGAAAGGACTTAAAGGATTTACCACTGCCAGGAGCAAAAGAAAAGGAAATTGTGCTTGAGGAATATACTGTGCTGAGACTGGGTTATTTCACTCCCAGGTCTTAATCTCATAAAACTAGGATGAGAGAACAACAGGGCATCTCTCACCAGCATCGGTTTTCCATGACAAATGAAGCACCGATTCTTCTTTTTCTTCTTTTTTAAGTTATTTTTTAATATGGAAGTTGAGGAATTAAATGTTCTTTTTCTTCCAAGTATGTTACAGCTTTCTTTCATTTTATTTTTTATCAAGACACGAAATTGAACCAGCTATTTTTGGATTTTTTTGAGAAAATGAGTTCCTTGATCACCCTAGGTCTCCCTGCCTAAAAAGCCACATTTAAAGTCATGATAGTGAATCTGTTATCATTTTCTGCTCACTGCACGACTACAGTTGAGCATTATTTACCAATTTCTGTAGAAATGTTTTAAATTGGCCTGGCATTTTCCTTAAATATTAAAAATTTTCAGCTGAACCTCTGCAAGCTGTTGTACAAAAAGAATGTGCAAACAGATGTGTGGCCTAGAGCAGTGTTAGACCTCTGATCTGATTTTAGCTTATGGACTGAATTAACTCATGCACTCAGTGAAAACTCAGGGATATGAAGCAAAATGCTAGGGCCCTGTTTATCCTGGCATACCTGATTAGTGGCTTGTCCCAGAAAACCTACATAACCTTGGCTGTCTGGGTGGTCATCACAATCACAATTTATGGCAAAACTTTAATTGCTTTGAAAAAATATTTTTATTATCCTTAAGTAATTATACAAAGACGTCATTCAACAAAGCAGTTTATGAATATAGTGCATCTGCTCAATGCTTTGTACCAAGATTTTTTTATTAAAGGCTTTACTTTGCTTCTTCTGACTGGGTGATTTTTTTTTTTATTCTGTCTCTGTGTTGGGGTCTCTCTCTCTCTCTCTCAAATGCATATGCACATATGTATTTATGTATATAATATATGCATTTATATATAAATGTACATATGGAGACAGACATAGTATATATATATACATATTTTACTTTATTATTTATTTTTTGTCGGTGGTGGGGCTTGAACTCTGGGCCTGAACGCTGTCCCTCAGCTCTTCAGCTCTAGGCTAGCGCTCTACCACTTGAGCTACAGTGCCACTTACACATATTTTATTTTATCTCAATCAAGTAATAAATAATTTACATGAAGAAATTTGCTGACAGAAAATATTAAATTAGAATTTTTTGACATCAGCCATTGTGATTCATGCCTTAGGTTGTTGGTGGTTTGTCCTGTCCATTGTTAAGGAACTTGTTTCAGTGATCTAAGAATCCGTTTAATAAGCCCAAAGCCAACTAATTATTATAGTAGCCCAATTATTATTCTCGGTAATAAATTCAGCAAATGGCAAAGATTGTTATTGTCATTATTCCCAGACCTAACATTAAATTGTTTCATAAAGGTCCTTGATAATCAACTTATGATTGTTCTGTAGTAAAGAATAACTATAGTTATTAAAACTCATCTCCAGCAACTTGGAAAAATAGGGAAGAAGCCTCATAATAACCCTGAATTAGGGAGGAAAATATCAAGCAAGATGTTTGTGATTATGCCAAACAGTTGTCTGTCTCATGAGCCTTTGAAAGTGATGAGCTGCCCAATTCAACTCCTGTCTTGGAGGACATGGTCACATTTCAGGAAAGGGATCTCCTAGAATCAGGCTGGAGCTGCCTATGACAAGTATCAAAGGGATTTTTGAAAAACGAGATGCCTTTATTCCTGTAGGCTTAGGAAAGACTGCTATGTCTTTTCTAAGATAATTGTTTTCAACAATTCTCTTCCTTTTTTTTCCCTTGCTCTCCTTACCTGCTTCCGTAATCATTAAAACATGGTCCTGTTTCAAAGGAAAGTGAGAGAAAAATGAAGGAGGGGGTAACAAGTTGTACAAGAAATGTACTCACTACGTTACCCATGTAAATATAACCCCTCTGTCCATCACTTTGACCACCTTGACAATAAAATAAAATTTTAAAAAAAGAAACGTGGCCCTGAAAGAGAAAGAAGTAAATAAAAGGATAGGACAAACTGAATAGAAAACAATGGGAAGGAACATTGTAAGAGAATGTAAATTCATAGGAATTTGGGGTGGCATTAGTTGTGCTTTTGGCTTGGTTTGATTTTGGGGTTTTGTTCTTTTGTGGGGAGGAGGTTGTTTTCTTTTGTTGTTACAAGTCCTAAACAAATCTAAGATACTGTTTTGTTTGTAAGTTGGCGATTTTCACAAGTTATCTATTTGGCTAGTATGTTAATGGAAAAAAAAAACCACACACATGCAAAGAGCTTTCTTTTTTTATATGGTCCAATCAGATCCTACAATTTTGCATACAATAATCAGGGTTATGTTGTATTACTTACAACTCTTTTACTGATGAGAAAACAAAAGTCCATAAAGTTAAATAACCTACCTGGCTACTAAATGGTAGATTTGAAATTTAAAGCAAAATCTTTCTTTCCTGTGCATAGATCTCTTGTCCTCTACTCCATAAAGAACCAAAACTGAACCCAAAGATTACTAAACACCCTCTTCTAAACTTTAGAACAAATTTAGATGAATTTGGTTAGAGTCTAAGAACATGTCCATCAGCCTCCATGCTAACTTATTTTGTCATATTCTCATTTCAGGATTTGTAGGTGAAAATGCCCAGCCAATCCTAGAAAGCAACATTGGAAATCGAATGCTTCAGAATATGGGCTGGACACCTGGGTCAGGCCTGGGGAGAGATGGCAAGGGAATCTCCGAGCCAATTCAAGCCATGCAGAGGCCAAAGGGATTAGGACTTGGATTTCCTCTACCAAAAAGCACTCCTGCAACTGCTACCCCCAATTCAGGAAAATCCACTTAAGAAGTAAAGCAAAGAAGAAATGTTTTTCAGTTCCTGTTCCTTATGCCATTGTAGTAAAACTACGATATAGTTTCTGGGTTTGAAGCAGAAATCTCCATTCCCCTAAATTCATCTCACTAAGTTCCTAATTTCAGATAATCCTGTTACAGTGAGAGATGGAATTTCATCAGAATCCATGGTGCTAAAGCCTCTGCCCTTGAAATTTTCTCAGTAATTGCCAGTTATTTTTAGGTATAAAGGACAGTTTTTGTCTCTTATTTATTGTGGTTTTTAGATGTCAGTAATTACTAATGCTTCACTCAGTTCATGTGTGTGTTTAATGTCCAAGCAAGTATGAGAACATCCAGAAGTTTCTAAATTTAGGCTAGGCCAGAAAAGAGTGTTTCCTGTCATGCTTATGCTAAAGAATTTGGTGTGGAATGAGGGCTGGTAGTCCTCTTTGATAGCTCTCTTGATAAAGTGCTAAACAAATCTCTGAAAGGCTTGGCAGTTTTCTGTCCTTGAATCTAGCTTTCTCAAGAAAGGTTTCTAAGGTGTTTAAGAAGAGTGATACCCATTAAATTTCTGATTTTAGTAGGTGTAATATGAATTTCACAGAGGACAAAAAACAATTTTAAGAAAAATACACCTCATCACTGTTCTCACCATAGTGCCCTGAACATTATTTTAATGCAGACTTTATAAATTTTACCTCACTTAGAACAGAAAATAATTATTGAAAGAAATATGTATTTTTGAATTCACCATGACTGTAAATTCTATTCATCCCAATGTCTACCTCTCACTTCCCAAAGATCAACTCAAGGTGTAGTCATCTGGTTTTAAATTTTAATCACCGAAGCAAGTTGTTTGACTACTGAATCAACTTATTTGAAGACTGAAATGGCTCTCCCAAGAATTCTGTTTATTTACCAGAAAGAGAGGGGACTGACCTGCCCTTTCTCAGGTCTCGGCTGTTATTTTCAAACTAAGCAAAGCAGTCAGTCTTATTCTGTGCCTAGGATGAAGTGATTTCAAAACCATTTTCTTTGTCATGCCAGAAAACCTAAATTGCTGGTAGAAGAATCTGATTTGTTATCATCATTAAAGGAACAAATAATTGTTATTGTATTAATAACTGTCTTTGTTGGTTAAGTAAAGGTTAAGATAACCCCTGTGAATCCTCTAATAGGTTTTTTAATTTTATAAATTACCCCCCAAAAAAGAGTTTTGAAGGCCGTAGAGAAAGTGTAGACATGTGGCAAAACTTTCTCAGGTGGTTCCCTTGAAAAAAAAAAAACAAAAACAAAAAGCAAAACTGCTGCCAACTAGGGAGGGGAAAAATCAATCTGCCATTCAAAAGAAAGCCTTAACGGTTTGCCAAATGTACATGTGTGTTTTGAGAATTACCTTCTTTCCTGGAAGTATCAGGGTCCAAAGGAGAAGCAGTTAGGACATTGTATACCTCCAGTGGAATGTTTGTGTTCATTAAAGCAACCCTGTTGTGTGATTTCTTTCTACAAGTTTGTCATTAGAAGAGACTTGTCATTCTTTTCATGATTTTTTTCCCTGTGTTCATTCTATTTACATAGTGGGGAAGATAGCAAAGATTATATACAAGTTTTGAAACATTTGTAATGAAATATTGTACTTTACAGCATATTTTAAAAATTTTTTAAATTCTTCCTAAAGATCTTCTAACATCCCAGAGTTTCAAAAAGCCCAATTTTGAATCTCTGATAACATTAAGTCCTCAGGCTCCTAAAGACTTGGTTGTGATTTTTTTTTTTCATCCTACCTGATTCTAATGGATGTAGAGCTCTCCTAGTGGAGATGACTGGCACATACACCACACCGCTAGGGAGAAGCTCCTAAGGAAAGATGCAGCTTTGGAATGCTTCTCATTGTTGCCATCCTGGAAAGGCAGTGAATCCAGAAATCTGTGATCTTCTTAACATCCAAAAAAATCTCTCAATACTTCCCACAATGAGAAGAAGCTTTTTTTATCCTAATGCCTAGAGCCTTCTCTGTGGCCCACAAGGGTTGAAATATAGCACATTCTCCTGAAATGTCTAACTGTACAGAATCAGCACTCAGCATAGTTGAATGAGAACATCCTAAGCTTCCCTGTTCCTCTATAGGATGTGTTCAGCATTCAGACACTAAGCACAGTAGGACATTGGTGACTCACACCTATAATCCTAGCTACTCAAGAGTCTGAGCTACTAAGTGCACATATGGAAGCCAGCCAGGAAATTTTGAAAGACTCTGTCTCCAGTAAACCAGAAGAAAAGCTTAACTAGAGATAAGGCTCAAGTAGTGGAGAGAGGATCAGCTGTGAGAGAGGAAAAAAAAAAAAAACAATATGAGGGCCTGAATTCAAGTCCCAGTATGAGAGAGAGAGAAAGACAGAGAGAGAGGGGGAAAGTTTAGACTTGATGTTCTGAGTTTAATTGGAGAAATAAACACAAAATATAAAATAGTTAGCATAAGTCAAATATCTCAGGATATGAGACTCCCTAGTGTATTTTATACATAATTATATTAGTTTTTGTAAGTTAATATGCCCACGAGTCCAAAGCATGGTTCATGGTTTAGGATGTATCATTTCTATCTCTTTTAAAAAGTAGTAATAGCTGGGCACCAGTGGCTTATGACTGTAATCATAGTTACTCAGGTGGTTGAGATCTGAGGGTCACAGATTGAAGCCAGCGAGGGCAAGAAAGTCTGTGAGCCTCTGGCCTCCAGTAAACTACTCAGAAAAACCCAGAAGTGGTACTGTGGCCTAAGAGATAGAGCACTAGCCTTGAGCACAAAGAGGCCTAGGGACAGCTCCCAGTCTCTGAGTTTTAGCCCTGTGATGAGCAAAAAAAGTGATTAGGATATTTCCTCTTCTCCCACATGAAGCCAGTCTTCCATTATATATAATTTTTTTTAATGTTTTAATGCTTAAGTCTATTTCCTTACTGTTGAATTACCATTCCTCCCATTGCCAAGACTGGTTGAGACCACTCCATTGTCACTGTGACGCTCTTACCTTTTATGTATTTGTTATACTTGACATTGTCCAGACCATATGCTAGAACTAAATCATTTCCTTTTTTCTTAGTACAAGTTTTAGGACTGCATCCTCTCAAATTTGCTTATTTTATTTTCATACCAGTTGATACCTTTTTAAAAGGAAATCCATTGCTAACAAAAATTTGCCACTAATTTGGTCTCAGCATTTGATAGGTCTTATAACCCATACTGTTGTAAGACACGTTAAAAATACATGTGTATATATAGGTATATTTGGATCATATATATGTGCAATGTACAGACATTGTTGCAAAATATTGTTTTATTAATATGCTTATTTTAACATTTCAATTAATGTTCTCATAATTGCTTTTCTTCAATACATTTCATTTTAAGCAGGTATTTCATAAAAGGAAAATCACTGTTGACATAATCTTTTCAACCATTTTCACTTGTATATTGTCCGTCAAAAAAAAAGTGATGTAAATTGGTACTGAAAAATGAAGTTGTTAACAAAGAATATTTTGAGTTTGTTTTTTGTTTCTTTTGTTAGTTTGCTTTTGGCAGAAAGCCATTGATGGTACAGTAAAACAAAGAATAAAACAAAATGTTAAGAACGTTATTTATGTAGTCATCTTTGAACTTCAGTTATTTCCTTTTTAACCTTGAGGTAATGAAAGAGAGAGGTGAAGACACTTTGCAATATTTTAACAGCTTGGCATTTAGCTCAATGGTAGAGCATTTGCCTAGCATGCATGCCAGGTTCAATCCCTAGCACTGGAAAAATGAAAAGATTCACTTTTACCCATTGACAATGAAGATAGAATTCTATAGTTAACAGTTCAATTTATTACTGCTGCTGTGGAATTTTTGAATATCTCAAGTTAGAGAAAATAATTTGGTGGATATATTTGCAAATATATGCATTGCTGATTGTCAGCTGTTCTATCACATTTAAGTTGCTTTGTTTGCCCCTGAAACCGGACTGGCTTCAGGTCTCTTTCCACACAAGGATTCTGTGGTTGTTAAAATAGCACAAGTCTCATTCTCTGGCTTCTCAAAGTAGCAATGAAGGTAAGGTCTCATGAGGTACAATCACTCTATTTCCTTCTGGAAAGTTGTGCTTCTCATAACCTGCTTCGACATTTTGAATAGTTTGTAAAAGTCATCAAAGTGCTGAGTTTTCTTTGCTATAAAAAGCATTTCACTATTTATGTTGATTAAATTTTATCTGCTCCTCCAAAAACAGTAGAGTTGTTAAAGTAAGTGGATTTTTTTTATCCAATAGGTATTAAATACTCATTTATTTAACGGGCTCACAGTAATATATACTCAGCTGACAAGTGGACCATGAAGGCTCCTTCTGCTGGGTTCCTACTAAGCAAAGACTCATTACTTTAAACACCTGACATTTTAAGTAGATCCAGATTTGTCTCAAGAGAGTCAGTGCCATTAACTGCCAGGCATATGATCTACTATTTCCACTTTGAGTTTTATCTGTACATTAGAGTTGTCTCCTGTCTTTGAATTTTCAGACAGTTTAAATCATTCTTAAATTCACAGACCTCACTCTGGTTGGGTTATCAGAATGCCATGTGTTTATTCCTTAATTTTTGAAGGATGAAGTTAGATCATAATTAGGAGCTAAATATAAAGAAAGGTGTTATTCTTTAGTGGCTTTTTTCCCTGGCATTTAGTTTGAGTTTAGAAAACAAATCACTACCAACTTAAAAAGCACATACAACACTTTTCTTTCTTTGTTTTTTTCTTGTTTTCTTGTGTTTGTGTTTGTGTTTTTGTTTTTGTTTGTTATAAGGTTGTTACCCCATTACATCTAATAATGGGCTAAGGGTGATAGTGATAGAACTCTTGTGTGAAGCCCTGAGTTCCATTCCCAGTACTTCAAAAATGGAAAAAGAAATTTCTAATATAATTCCAAATAAAAACAGTCCAAATTATGTTCAATATGTTTCCATCTTCCTATTAAATTTCTAGGAAATGTATGCTTCTTCCTAAAGCCAATGTTCTTTGGAAAGTAGTAAACTGGATATATGCTTTTCAAAACTGGTTTGGGTTACTACTATGGTAGTAAATTTCTTCATATGTCAGCAATTCGTGGTTAGTATTAACAGATGAGTTTAGGAGACACACACAAGACACACACACACACAGAGATTGAGAGAAATGAAAGCAGATCCCACTAGATTACCAGATGACTGCTTAGTTTGGAATCCTGCTGTTCCCCGTTGGCGCTGGGCTTCACTTGGATTTATACAGGTAGGCCATGTTATGTAAGAGGTATGGAATGTATAGAATAATTTCAGATGGGGAGCACTGGAGAGCAAACATGAAAGGTATGAAATACAAATCCAAAAGGCCAAGTATTTAGCATTCTTGTTCTTTTAATTGTCTTTTTATTTAAGTAGTTGTACAAAGGAGTTAACACTCAGTAAGTCAGTGTATAAGCAAAATGCAACTTAATTCATACCATCCCTTCCATCGTTCTCCTCCATCTTTCCCAACCTCCCCTTCCCTGTGTTTTCTGAACTTCAGAGGACATGAATTGAAGATTAGGACTGCATACGCCCCTCTACCCCCGCTACTTTTCACTCCTCTACCCCTTCCTTTGACCTGATCTCATGTCTTCCAAGTGCCAGTTTCCTAGTATTTATCCTGTTGGGTTGGGAGTTTTTCTACGGAATTACACCATCTAACACATTTTCTATAGTGTATTTAGGAATCAGCAATACAGCAATGTGTCCCCTAGTCTATTAGACTTGGTGCTTGACCCTCTCACCTCTTCACATACCTAGTCTTTCACTGGGCCATTTCTAAATCCTGTTCTATGTTCAAGATGCATCATAGTCTACTTCGCGTGCTTTAATATTACCAGCCAGTCTTCTAAGCTGAGGGAGGAGCTGCGGAGCACACGGGAAGCTGCATGCTCTGCTCCCTGCACTATTGTGTTTCTCCACTAGTCCTTAACAACTCAGCTAGAAACAAGCAGCAGAATTTTTTTTTTCCTCCTGACTCAGTGAGTAATTGTCTGCGCTGTGGTGACAGATGTGCAATATAGCAGCTTCTTCAGGAAAAAAATTAACAGTTTGTCCAGCATGTCAGCTCGCTCTTTTTAGTGCTTGGGAGGTCTTGGCCCCATTATGGGTGATTTAGAAATTGAGGCAAGCAAAGACCAGCTGCCTGCGCTGAAAGCCTTCGTTAGTTAGCCTCATCTGCATTCCAGGACTCACTCACATCCAGAAATTGGTGGAGCCCCTCTGGCCGCAAGATGAGTATGGGCTGACAGTGCCTTGATTTGTTGAGAGAGAATAAATGGGTTTTTCAGAAGATGAGGAAATATCACCATTACTGGCCAATTTACAGCATTTTATCTGTTCTTCAAACATGTCACTTTTGTTATTGTTGCATGGTAATTACATAGTGAAACGGAAAGAAAACAAATTCTGGTTACGTATTCAGATGGATTGCAAAAATCATATAATCCTGATAAATGCCCATTTATGATACACATGGATGGAAGGTTCATTTTAATTTCGAATGGCTAGCCCAGGCGTAAATAGCATATAGGATTAAATTCCAGAGAATCTGATTACATCAAAGCAAATAGTCTTCCTCCACTTTTTTTCTGTTACAGAGAGATGGGTAAGGCATTTCCACAGGATTTTCCTGAAACAACACAGAAGAGTATTCAGAACTGCGTTCTCAGAAGAACTCCCAGGGAAGCTTGAGTGTCATCTTGTTCTGGAGACCAGTCAGTCCTCAGGGTTTCTTGACAAGCCGGGGGACCTGGCTGAAATATTTCTAATGTAGAAGAATGACCCAGTATTTTGAAGCTCGTGTTCTTGGTCATTTCTCCAATCACACCAACTGTTTGGAAAAATAGAAGTCAAATGCTCTTCCTTGTAGAAGATAATATCTTTAGATCCCTGGGCTAGTTAGCATAAAGGAAGGATGCCTATGAAAGTTTAAGCGAGCATGCTGATGATGAAAACCAGAACTAGCAGGAATAAGGAGGGTGGCACCCCAGACCCAGTACCTAAAAGTGTTAGATGTATAAACAGGGTTTAATCCTTGCTAAGTAGAGACCAACAGGAGTCTTCATTGTTCAACCTTCAGGTGACTGTGTGTTAACTGCAAACCTGTGAACTAAAGGAATACTAGGTACCTCTTGTCTCCCACCTTTGCTGTGGCAGGGAAAGAGCCATAGAAGATGCATACACACACTTAACTCTCTTGGCCTGCAGGATGCATGTCACTTCTGTGTGTGATTTGTTGGCTAGAATGCTACACTGGCCCAAGTGATTCACAGAGACTCTGCTCGAAGCAGGAAAACACGTGGATATTCGATGGGCACTAACCAATTCTGGGAAGATCCAGACTTAAATATCAAAGCAGCACGTGCTATATTTCATTAAAGCCAAGAACACCATCAGTGTAAGATAGGCTTTAATGTTATAGGGAAGGGATGAAGGAGAAAAGAAGGGAAGGATATAAAAAAATGCTATCTACTACCTTTGTTGATATCCACTACTCAGGTCTTGCCCAATTTTAAGGATTGGATAAAACATGTTTATAAGTTTTGAATGCTAGAGCAGAGAAAAGGAAAAGGAAGGAAACATACCCTAGTACACTGTCTGGGTCATAGTAAGTACTTAAGGTTTTTTTTTTTCCTTTTCCTGTTTCTAATGAAGTGGTTAGGTTACTCTTATTAGTCTATTCTTTGTCCCAAAGCATGGGTAAAAACTATTGAAGTGGAATGCTAAACACATTTTTACTTTGCAGACAGGTCCCAGTAAAAATAGTCATATTTGTTCCTAATTTTCATAGTCATGGATGGACACACCTTTAACAATATACTCCTATGACTCCAAGTGAGATTAAGCATTTAAAACATATTAAGCTTTTAAAACCTACTAAAACATTTTTAATAGGAAAAGAAAACCTAAAATTGTAAAAAAAAAAAAAAAAAAAAAAAGAAAAGAAAGAAAGAAAGAAAAAAAAGAAAAAACGAGGGAGGAAGGAAGGAAGGAAGGAAGGAAGGGGGAAAAAAAAAGAATCAAACCACCTAAGTAATCATGCAAAATCACCTGTCAGTTGATCCCCAATCCCATGCCCTGCCAGTGATTACATGGCTCTTGCCTTTGTTGCTGCTATGGTAGAACCCTAAGAACAAGGAAAGATCCCAGGACCCAGCCCTGTTGGAGAAAGTTGGCCTAGGAATCCTTTTAAAAAGAGTGAGTATTTTAACTATAGGCTGCTGGCTATTTCATGGGTTTGTTTTTTTTTTGTTGTTGTTGTTGTTTGGATATTTTTTAAAGTGTATTCTAAAATAATGTCTACCAGACTACAAAATATAAAAAAATAATTACTAGAAGGATACTTTAAATGTTGGCATTTTCAAACCCTGATCTTAAAGAGGCATCAGAGACTGAAATATAATTGAGAACTTTTTTCCTAGAACAACCAGATCAGGTATCACGAAAACTGCTGCTCATATCCCAGCTCAGTCTTCAATGGTAGAACATAAATATATCCACTGTCTATGCTGAAAATAGACATTACTGCCCTTTAATCTTCTCCTTGGGAAATTTCCAGGAAATCTCTGCTGTGAACTAAAAATTTTATTTGGGGTGTGTCTGGTTCTTCTGAATACAGGAGCCATTGAGAAGTAGAGAAGCAGATAGAGTTTGTAAATGAGACAAAAAGAAATGCTTAGAAGAGCAGAGAGAACAAAAATGAAAGAAAATTCCTGAGTTTGCCTGGAATGAGGTTGCATGATATTCTCTCCAAGACAGGAGCACCATTGTATTGTGGTGGATGCCATCCTCTGCGGACAAACATGGCTGGCTTCTCCTTCCAGGAGAGGAACCATGGGACTGGCCCTTACATTGCTGGTCAGAATACTTCCATGGAAACCTAAACATTTTCTGAGCAAACAGATGAATCAGAGGATGAGTAATTCGAGTGACACAAAGATTTTTCATGTTGTGGAAGAGCACAGGGTCCCTTTTAGTTAGCGTTTTCTCAAGTGCTTATTTACAGATCATTAAATACTTAACAGAGGAAAAAAATAAAAGCTGAAGTGCTTAAGCCAGTATTTATTAAATATCCATCATAGATTCAGAGAAAGCAAATCTAAAATCATAATAACAGTTAATTGTCCGGTTTTTAGATTTTATATTAGCAGAGAAGAAGGTAAAATAACAGCCTGTCCAAGTTAATACAGGACTCCAGAGCATTCTACCATGGTTATAATTCTTTGCTGAGGACTTATCCTCCATCCCAGAAAGTCTCCTTTATCTTATTATAAATGTCTCCCTTTGTACAGGCTAAATTAAGATTTCTGTTACTTCCCTGTAATGCTAATTCTCTGCTGGATATTGGCTACTATTTAAGTGTATTATAAAACACTGGAATGTACTCTTACACTTGACCCACAGAATTTTCTTTGATTGTGCAATCATCTAAGAATTTATAATTTTAAAGGAGCTATTGTGACTTCTAATTCTTCAATAAAGTTCTACCTTGTGGCAATAGAGTATTTCAAAGGAATATCTCATTCCTAAATTAGATGCTACAGAATGCATCATCTGTCCTTTTTTCTTTTTTTAAAATTGAGCCCAGTTCTAACTCAAATTCTAACCCTGTCATTCCTATCGACAGAGGAGGCCCATTATTACAGAGGATTCTAAAATTGTAACCGAATTCTGAACGCTACTTTGTTTTACAAATACGTTAATGGATATATATCATATGCTATTTTCCCACTGAGTTAATTTATAATTTTGACAGTTAAAAATAGCAGAGCAATATGGTGAAACACAATTTGAAGCTACATCCTCCTGTCTTTCTGTCCCATCTTGTGGCTTGCTTTCTTTTTCAATCAGATAGCTGAGTGAGTGAGCCTGTGGCTGATAACTGAGAGAATGAATAGCTGCCACTGAGGCCAAGATGGGCTTCCCTCACAGTGAGCCATTCCTTTTGTTCATGCAACTAGCTTACCACAGGCTTCCAACCCAGGAGTACCACCAGGGCTCCCTCCCTAAGGAGGAAGAAAAAGCGAAGATACACAAAGCAACTCTTCAGGTCCAATAGCTCGTTTCCCTTTAGAATCTAGGGCCCAAGGTCAATGAGCTGTAGTGAATGAAGTGCTGGCCAAGAGTGAAAAGAAGACTCAAACCTCTTCCATCCTTGATCAGTTTAAGAAAGTCACTAGTTTCTGTATCCAGATTTCCACAATGAAGAGCTTTAGCAGGAAGTATAAAAGAATAGATAATTCTGAGTAACTCCTCTGTGCTAGGGTGCCATACATCATTTCCCAGTGAACTTCACAGGCAAGTGTGACCATTTTTTCTCAGGACTTCTGGATCATAATATTAGATGATATATCCCTAATGTACACTGAATTGGGACAAATCTCCTAAATTTGCAGAAAGTCCAAATTATTTAATGCTTAAATGTATTTGATGTTATTGTTCATAATTTATAAGAAGTATTACTTAAGATTAAAAACCATTAAGTCATTAAAATCAGCTATTTGAGCTAATTAATATTCAAACCTTTCTTTGTATACAAACTATATATAATACCAGAGGTTTTGAAATGTTTTATTACTGTAAATATTTTCTTGTGTAACTTGATTCTGGGGCTAATCACTTTGAAAATACTATATAATGAACAGGCATTCTACAACCCAGCCCATTTTGTAATTACAATGAATTTGAAATTTGTGAGATCCACATAACTCAGACTTGGCAATACAATTTGATGTGTATCTCATGGCACGTCAGACTCCTGTTCGTAGATACAGAGTAACATGACGTTCTAGCCCTGGACCAAAGCCCAAGCATGATTTCCCAGAACAATAAAGAAGAAAATGATGGTTTTTTCTTTTAAAGAACTGGAGTCCAGGGTCAGTGACCTTCACTCTATTGCAACTTGAAGAATTGGAATGGGTTCAGAGAAAAGTCAAGACAAATGATTAAAGGCTAAAGGGACTGACTTTAAGGAAAACATAAGCAATGAATAATGTAGTTGGCTAAATAATAGCCAGAAAAAGGGTTTAATAAGCCCCAAGAATATTTTAAGGACACAAGCATCTAGAAACAGAATTTTCCCAAAAATTCCCTTTGTTTTAAAATAGGAAGAGTATATGTTAGTTGGTTTAAACATTAAAAGAAAAATGAAAATGGATTATATGAAATAGAAACAGAAACAGATCTGTTTTAATAGAAAACATTAAACCAATCAAAGGAGGAGATAAAAAGAAATCCCACCTTGATTTGACTCTATTCCTTAGTGGCTTGGTTGACTTGGTTGAAGTCAATAATCTGAGCCACCTCTGGAAGCAATGATTGGTAGGCAGAATGTTCTTACACACAAAAGAGTCTGCCTACCTCTCTCCACACACACAACCCATTCAGCAGTAGCTAGGCCCGAGAAAGATATTTCAGCGCATGTTATACTAGATATGGGGGTTCGTGGTCAATTTTGTTGATAGAAAGCATGGTTTGGCCAGGTTTTATCTTGGCCCATTTTTAAAATAATTTTTATTGAGATTAAATGATTACATAAATTTCACAGTTTTGTGAGCTAGTGAAACTTAGCTAAAGTCACACATTCTAACCTTCATGAGGCAAATTGACATTATTGTGGTCTATAAAGTTTGTGAATTCTATGAGATTTGACACTATAACTACTTCTTCCACATTGGGTGATGTGTACATTTCTTTCCTTTTGTTTAGTGTAAGCTGTTCCCTTTTTACCTCTCATTCTCTCCTTCCCATCGATGTCCTTAAGTTGCTTAGTTCATTTTCATCAATGTCCAGTGCAGCTGATGGACCTCTCTGTTGTAATTTTCCCATTTCCCTTTGTTTCTGTGTCCTCCTCTAGCGTCCCTCAGATGTATTCATATATATATATATATATATATATATATATATATATATATATATATATATATATACACACACATATATATGCCACACACATACACACACACACATATACATATATATTATATATATACATATATTATATATATATATATATATATATGGTATGTGTGGCCAACAACATGGGATAATTTAGTAATGATATGACAAGATGAGTGAAAGCCCTTAGTTTCTCCAGTCCTGTTTACTTTGTTGTATCTCCTTGCATTTTGCATTTAACATCTATATATCAGGGAGACCATGTGCTGTTTATCTTTTTGCTCTTAGCTTACCTTGCTCAACATGATTTGTTCTAGTTTCATCCATTTCCCTGTGAATGCCTGGCCCATTCTTTAATCAGTCTTTTGCAGCTATGAAAAAAAACCTCAGCAATTCACAAGTAGTGAGGCTGGGTTAGCAAGCAGCTCATTGGAGAGTAAAATTCAACCAGTGATAGTCATATTCTGCCAATGCATAAACTGCCCACCTCCTGTCATCTAATTAAATACCACTTGGTGTTTGTGGAGCATCTATCTATAGTCACTGTGAGGAATGGTGAAGACTTTATCTAGTACTCTGCGCACAAAAGACTTAGCATCTCTTTGGAGCCATCCAACATGGATTCAAGAATCATATTCAAACATCCCCTAAGCAAACTGTTCCTCACACTAGCCAATGAGACTAGAAACCCATTTCTATGCAAATGGCAGCTATACATAGTTTGATACAGTATAGTGATGCGTGCTGATGAATACCAACCTTTCTCACACATGATTTTTTTTTAATTGGGAAAATGCAGTCCAGAATCCAATGTGTAGCCTACAAAATTAAGATGTGTGAATAAGGAGTGGGTAAGAGAGGGATGAGAATGTTGAAAGGGATGATATCGACCAAGGTATATTGTATTCATAAACTGCTTTGTTAACTGACAGCGCTTTTGTACAACTGCTTAAAGATAGATCTAATCAAATACCAATACAATGGATGGAAAACAAAAACTATTTATATTGCTCTTTTCTGTCAATAGCTGACAACATCAATCAATAATGTCATTCCCCAGTGAACTAAGATGTAGGGTCGGTAGCAGACTCTCCAAAGTAATCAAAATTAACTCTTGATCTGAACTTGTTTATAATCCCATAGAGAGCTCATGAGTGTTGATCAGAAGAATGGTATCAATGCATCCAACCCCATACATCTGTGATACTTTTTTACTCTTATCAGAAATCTCTTCTTATTTATCATTTAACCCAAGGAGCACTTTCAAATGTGCAAGCATTGGTTCCCATTTTCTGGACTTTCCCTTTGTAGCTAAGTAGATTTGATTCAATGGTCTTTATCCATTCTAAATTGGATTAAATCTCACCAATTTTCTATCAATCAGAGACTTCATTTACATTTTTCTAGGCACTAACAGAGTGAAAATACGACTTCCACTTTCTTTAGCAGAAAGATCCCATTCTATTTTTCTCTAATTATTTCCTTTGCTTTACATTGTTTCTACTTTCCTATCTCTAGCTGTATTGTAGGCTCCTTTGACCATAAATCAAATTGCATAATGACAAATAGCCCATAATCATAATTTAACTGAATAAAGCAATGAATAAAAAGATTGGCCTCCCTCTCTCTCTCTCTCACCCATAAACACACCCACCCTGAGCCACCACACCCCCCACCCCCCACATACACACATATTTGCTAGGCTGCTATTGTTGCTCTGAATCATGGAACAATAAGGTTGACATTGGTTAAGATGAGTTGTATTCATAAATGTATATGCTGAGTTAAAATCCTTTGTACAACCACTTAAAGATAATTTAAAATAAGTAAATAAATAAATTCTACAGGCCTAATGCTACATGCAAAATTGAGGATGTCAAGACCGGTGATATAGCTCAAAGACAGAATGCTTTCCTAGTATTCATAAGGCCCTAGAAGTGATCCAGGACACTCGAAAAAAAAAAAGATGTTTAAAATTTCCTCAGATTATTTAAGAATGCCAAGGAAACATTGCTTTCATGTCCAAAATCAGAATGACTGTACAGTTTTATTTGAGAGAAAATATTGTTTTCAAGAGAATGCAAAAGAAACGAGTGCAAATATTTCACCCAGGCTCCCTTTGGACAAATTTCTTCACTGAGAGGAAAGTTCACAGAACTCTGTAAACAAGCCATTTGCCAGAGGTGACAAGAAAATGTAACTCACTCACATGCCTTCTGGTGAGTGTAATTTCTTAGTGAGGCCTGCTGGCATTTTACAAAAGTTTACCTGGTGTCAAACCTAACTGGTGATTGTGTTCTGATTTAGAAATAAAGGATTGACTCAGGGGTGTCTATAAAATCATTCTGCAGGATGATAAATCCCAACTCTTAACACCAAAATAAGAGGGAGCCCATTAGCTCTGACTGCTATTTGGACTGTGTGTTTAACTCAATCTTCAGAGGTTGTCACTGTGGCTGCAGGGCAGACTCAGAAGGGCTCAGAGAAAGTGGCCCATCTCTGCTGAATGTTTCTGGATGCCTGAAAGCTTTTCTCCATCTTGGGCCCTGTGTGAATAAATATGTGCCTATCTTCCCAACGTGGTCTTTAAAATCTGAATAAGAGCTCAGCCATCACCTACAAAAATTATGGTTCATGGAGTGGAAATTATGAAGAGATCTTGTTTTTCCACTTTGTTTTTTTGTTGGAAAGCATCCTGAGGAAGGCTGACTCTTTCCATAATAAACTGTCATCGGGTGCAATTGTTTCAGAATATGGTCTCTGTGTTTGATTGCAGGGTCTGCGGGCTTCAGACAGTAGGAATGCGATGTTTAAGCTTCTTCACTTATTGCCTGCTGGTGGACAAATACAGGATTTGGTAATTTAGCCTAAAGCCTTCCTCTCTCCCTCTCCAGACACCCACTCTGGGAGGTATATAGAAAGCAACTTTCCATAGGCTCTGAGGCAAGAGGAAGCCCATGGAGCTGAAATCAGAGCTAAGGTATGGGCCTGCCTCATGCATAATCCATCCACAAAAAATTCATTGCGATGGACCCCTTGCTAGAGTTGAACTTTGGACTCCCTACCACTGAAATCAAAGAAATAACTGCTAAATCCTCATAAATGTTGAAAAGAAGCAGCTGGTAGCCAAAAGACCACTGTAATAACAGGAATAAAAATAGAACCAAAGCTATGTGTCAAAAGGCTTCATCTCCAAGGGAGAATTAGTATAAGGAAAGGGATGAATGAGTTTGTGTCATGGAACTCTGTCGCTTAGGAGGGCAGGGTAATGAAGAAATTCCCAAATCAGGAACCATCCTGATACCCAATAGGTAATAGCAGACAGTTTTTAAATCCTGTGTTAACCTGCTCTGCTATGATAGGCATAGGGTTATTTTCATTCTTTCTGATACTAGAATTGCCACAAAACAAAATGATCCAATAGTGTTCTATATATAGGAGCTTCCAAGCTCTCCTGCTTGACAGCTGAGGCCTCACTGAAGTTTGTTAACTCTGAAAAACTCTGCAATTGACTGCATCTTCAAGTTGATCATTTCTTAGCAGCTGGTCTATCTGTGAAGACAGAGATCACTTTTATAGAATATTGAAACCATATAGAACTGTGAAAGTATTAACATATGCAAAACCTCAAGTTAAAACTGTGTGGGAAAGGTTTGGGGTCTTAAGTCTGCATAAACTCTATCAGTGTCAACACGGCTGAGAACAATCAGCCAACTTTGCTTATCTCCTGTCTTCTGTGACATTCCCTTCTAAGGGAAGATAAAAGGTTTCAAAGTGTACCATCTACTAGAAACAGCAGCCATCAGCAGCTATTCTCTTCTGCATAATTCTGGACTAACACACACACACACACATACACAAACACACGCACACGCACACACACACACACATACACACACCCTCCCCCCCCCCCCCCCCAACACACAGTGGATAGCCTGGATGCCACAGTTTCAATCCCTCTCCAAAACTCACATTGAAACTTCATTAACACAGTAGCAGTATCAAGAACTGGGAACTTTAGAGAGATGAACAGGTCATGGACTCCGCCTTCATAATGTATGAATGATGGTATCACAGAAGTGGTTAGTCATTATGAAGTGGGTGCTCTAACAGTGAGTTTAGCTTCAGTGTCTTCTCCATGGTTCCTCTCTCTTTTTCTTTCTTGCCCAGTGAGGATATGAGATTTCATGTAATCTTGTGATCCTGTGGCTCATCAGCAGGAAGGCCCTCACCAAAATGAGGGAAGTTATCTTGATTTTTTTCAGCTTCTGGAACTGTGAGTAAACTTGGATTTGAAGCTGTGACTCAGAGTGGTAGAGTGCTAGCCTTGAGAAGAAAAGCTCAGGGATAGCACCCAGGCCCTGAGTTCCAACCCCATGACTGACAAAAAAAGTAAATAAATTAACCTCCATAGGATTTTGTCATAGCTACCAAGAAAGGACTGAGATATTTGAGCAACCTCAACTCTTCTCCTTTCTGTGCTCCCATTTTCCTAAAGTATTCCAATGAAGATTGAATAGATTAGCCCTAGGTAAAATCATTGGAAGAGCTGAAATGCTATATAACTCTGTACAAAATAGTTTAGAAAAAAATATGTATCTAAAGCTTGAGGAGCCCGGTATGGTGATATATGCTTGTAAATCACAGAATACAAGAGGCTAAAGTAATAGGACATAAGTTCAAAGTTAGCTTGTCTGCTTAACAAGACCCTGACTTCAAAGTTTTTAATTAAGAAACCAATAAAGAATTGATTATCAAGTAATATAAATTAATTAAAATAAATTGACTAAATAAATAAAAATAAAGCTTTGGGGCTGGGAATGTAGCAGTACCACCATACATTGCATCACCACTGAGGGAGAGTATTTACCTAGACATGGGCAAGACTCTGGGTTTGATCCCCGTCAATAAAACAATAAAACAACAAAACAAAGAGTTAAGTGTTCAAAATGTAAAGAAACCTCTTTTGCAGAAGTGACCAAATCAGCTGTTTCCTATGGAGTCTCGAAGGAATCTCAGGGACACCCACTCAGGCGCATAGTTGTGCCAGACGAGCAAAAGTAAAGATGGGAAAATGTACATATATGTTGTTTAAAATCTTCAGAGTAGTCTCCTTGCCTTCAGCACAACACATACAGTATTTAAGAAGAGTATTGGTTTGGCATCTATTTTTTAGATGGCAAAAAAAATATCCCATCTCTTTATTTCAAAGCATTAGTATGGTAACCCAGCAACTTGTGTACATCTAAATGGGTAAATATTTTCAGCTCAATCTGTATTTTAGCTTTTTTTTTTACACAATAGTCCCTGCTCTAGACTGCATTAACATCAACCTTAAAAAATATTCCCATAGTGTTCCCATTTCCTTAGCCTTTCTTTGCTATAATGGCAGACTTTAATGTTAATGTTTCTGTTGTCTTAATATTCTTGCTTTGCTCATTTATATTCTAAGAGATTATTGTTAGTGCCAACACATTTGATTTATGATTTAGAGAAAGCACTTGCTCAAGAAGTCAGCATTGGGTATTAAATGATGATTGGCTGCAATGGAATTTCTTCTCAACATCTGCAAAGACAATTTTGCTTTTGCTTTTTTCCACTTAACTCTAAATGAGAGATCTTAAGCATAGTTAAATAGGATTCTGATTGGTTTATAAAATATCTTCCTTAAAGCTAGGATGTTAAAAGCAGTTATGTTTTTAATGCCTAGTTTTCTAGATTAAACTATAATACAAATGTAGCACAGAAACATTGAAGAGTAATGCATAAATTGTTCCCCCAAACTCTAGCTAGTACTATAGTAAAATATTTGTGTTCCATTTCATAGTATTTGCACTTTATCTTTACAGAGAATCTTATAATCTATCCACTGCTCTTACTTTCAGAGATTAATCATTTCTTCTGGACCATTGGATCATGAAAATACAAGCCAGGAAGAGGAAAGTTGTGATTTTTAAAATAAACTTTTAGGTTTGCTGAACTCTCTTCCCACTGGAAATAAACTACATGATAAATTCTATGTGACACTTCCAACTGTGTCTATTGCATGATTAATTCCTAACGGTTGGCTCAGGCTTCATAACACCGAGATTATAACAAACAGGAGAATCCTAAATTATAAAAATACAACTCAAATGTAAAAATCTAGAGCAGAGACTAGCAATCACTTCACTTGAACTCATTGGCTGTCCAACGTAAGTTGGGACAGGACCACAACAATGGTTAGTGAGGTTAGAAAGGGATGCTGGGAAGGAAGGGAACCCTTTCCCTATCATGCTTCTTGAGAGGTTTTTGGCTTTTGTTTGTGTAAGATTCAGATTCTTTGGCTCAAACATTGATGGAAGTTCTTGTGCTTCTGAGAAGCATATTCTCTTTTGTTTATGTCTTATGTAGTAAGTTCTGCACTAACTTTCTGAAGAGAATTACTTTTCCATCTAATTGGCTCATGAATCTGATCAAGTAGGATTACGGAATTAACTAATGTGAAAATCTTTGATTGGAAAATCTTTGATGGAAGCAGATGCTTTTGCCTTGACCTTTTTTTATGTGTATTGAGACTTATGGGGTGAGAATATGAGATGTGTTCGGCATATACTCTGTTGTCATTAGGTGAAATGTTCTGTAAATGTCAATTAGGTCAAGTTGGTTGATCTTCTTGTTCAATTGTTTTATACCATTCGTGTTATTCTATCTTACTTGTTAGAACAACTATTTGAGAGGACAGTTCTAACAGTTACTATTATTTCATTCATTTAGAAACTGTGCTATTACGTACATATATGTATGTGTGTATGAATTATGTTATTCTAACAAGTTGACCCTGTATACTTATAAAATTATGTTTTTATGCCTGGTAATAATCTTCTCTCCGAAACACATTTTGTCCAGTGCTAAAAGTTTGCAATTTAAGAGAATGTGTGTCACAAAAACCATTATTTGATTTCTTTCTAAATCAGAATGTAAAGACAAATGATAGAATATATGGTCCCTGGCTTCGGATACCAGGTAATAGACTAAACCCATGAACCTACCTTATAGCCCATTAAAATGGACAGAAAGTTTTTTATGAAAGAAGAATAAAAATCATAACAGTGTCAACAACAACAACAAAGGATATCCTCACTGGACCAGAACCTCTAAAGACCACCTATGTTAAAGATGAATGGAATCAAATGAAAGAAACTGCAGCCCAGGAGAAAGGGTGATGTTCCCACCATGGGACCACCATGGAACAAGCACCAAGACCAGGAGCAGGCTGTGGGAAAATAGTGGCACTGTTTAAAGGTGTCATGGTAATCAGCCAGATAAGTTGATGCCCTCCACCTGGACCCACACAGACCCAAAAAGAAGAAAAGTGCAATCTAAAGACTGGTCATGCTAGCCCATGCCTGTTAATCTCAGCTACTCAGGAGGCAGAAATTGGGAAGATTGAGGTTCAAGGTCATCCTGAGCAAGAATTCAGCAAGACCTCATCCCACCTAACAAAGCAAGGGTGGTGGTATAAATGCAAAAGATATATCTACAAAAGAACACAAACCAAATAGGCATCAGACTTTTCATAATAACAAATGGGTGCTAGAAATCATTGGAATAGTGTTGTTAAACTTGTTAAACAAAGTGAACCTAGAGTTCTTATAGCCATAAATGTATCAGAGAAAAGCAAGAGCAAAGACATGTTTACATATGCCAGAGCTTAGAAGGCATACTACTTTGAGCCCTGTGTGAATCACACTGCTTGTAACCCATAGAAGAAAATGACTTGTCATCCAACAAAATGAAAAAGAATGATGAAGATAGACGTCACTGGATACAAAAAAAAGAGAGAGAGAAAGAAGGGAAAAATAAAATCAGAAAGATGAAAACAGAATTTCTCCATTGAAAGATTTGCCACCAGCAAGGCTTAAGTGATAGGATTGCATGAGTCTCCCCCACCCTCTCTCTCTAAGTGGCTGCACCTGTATTATTTGGTTCTAAAATGAAAAACATTTACACAATCATAACAGCTCAGCTTCTGCTTCGTAGTTTTACTTTTTAATCAATCTGCATGGGAGCATAGGGAGGGAGGGAACCCTTGAATGTTCTATTAGTCTCTGAAGAAAAATAAACAATATAAATTTTGACAATGAGAATAGTAATATAAGAAACAAAACAGGAGGATAGAAAATGGGAATTCCTTTTTAACTGCTGACATAAGATTTAAGTTGATAAAGGATAAGCAACAACTATAACACTGATTTAAAAACAGCTGGGCACCGGTGGCTCATGCCTGTAATCCTAGCTATTCAGGAAGCTGAGATCTGAGGATCGCGGTTCAAAGCCAGCCCAGGCAGGAAAGTCCATGAAACTCTTATCTCCAATAAACCACCACAAAACTGGAAGTGGCACTGTAACTCAAGTGGTAGAGCGCTAACCTTGAGCTGAAGAGGGACAGCACTCAGGCCCAGAGTTGAAGCCCCATGACTGACAACAACAACAACAAAAAGAGCAAAACAAAACATACAGTATGGGTAATGAGCCAGGTGCCAGTGGCTCACATCTGTAATCCTAGCTATTCAGGAGGCGGTGATCTGAGGATCACAGTTTGAAGCCAGCCTGGGCAGGAAAGTCTATGAGTCCCTTATCACCAATAAACCACTGAAAAAGCTGGAAGTGGTGCAGTGGCTCAAGTAGTGGAGTTCTAGCCTTGAGCACAAAGAAGCTCAGGGGCAGTACCCAGGCCCTGAGTTCAAGCCCCAGGACCAGGCTAAAAAAGGTGGGGGGAGAGGGGGAATCATGGAGCCAAGAAGGTATTTAGAAGATTAGTTTAATTATTGTGGATAGTCACAAAATAACTTTAGGGGATGTCTATGTGATCATTGTGCCTGAATTTTGTTTTTTACAAATCATCAATTTTTTTGTGTAGCTTGTTTAAGCTGGCTTTATTTTCTCTTAAAGACTATGAGGACTATTTTATCTCCTACAATATTGTTTTTAGTTACCCAACAAAATTCCATTCTCTAGGAGTATAAAAACAAACTCAAGCTATTACACATGACTAGATATTTGGACAGTAAGTTTTAGCATTAAAAATAAATAATTTCTACATAGAGTTAAACAATTTATCATATGATTTCATGACTGCTTTGTTTCCAAACCTCTTTAGAAAATACAAGTGACTAATAAAAAGATGTCTCAGGTTTGTAAGGCTTTGCCTCTGGCCCCCAAGTTGTATACATGGAAAAATCAGAACTATAGATGCTGTTGGTCCAGGAGGGGTGCTGGAAACAAAGCCAATGGAACCCTCCCAAGTCCTAAACCGTGCTACTGCATCTCGGAACAAGGATACTAGAAGACCCCACCATCAGTTCATTTTACAGTGACATGAAATGAAATGATAACTATTGATCCAACAACCTGAAATGTCTTCCCCCTAAGTCCTGAGGGAATGCTGTGCAAATGTATACTTAGGAACTCTTAAATACTGCTTATGAATGGCTTG
Source organism: Dipodomys spectabilis (assembly GCF_019054845.1). NCBI lineage: Eukaryota > Metazoa > Chordata > Mammalia > Rodentia > Heteromyidae > Dipodomys > Dipodomys spectabilis. The sequence continues at coordinate 15,524,094 of NW_024870746.1, forward strand.
ACAGGCCATAACTTCTTTGAAAAAGCCATTAAAGACCAGGATGTAAATCCTGTTTGCTCTCACTTCTTTGACCCCACCCAACCCCATTCTGCCACCTGTTGGAGAGATTGGCACCCATGCATATGATACCAGGCTACTCAGAGTAAGAAGTAATGCTGAAATAATACATCCGGAATATTCAGAGCATATTGGACTTTTTCTTTGGGAATTCAATTCCTTCATTTGTCCCTCTTTGACACAAAACATTTAATTCAGTCCCTGAAACATTTTTAACCAACACATACAACTCTTTAGTTGCCTTGGTTATCTTCAAATCCACTTCTGCAGATTTTTTTAGAGCTCGAGAATGGACAATTGACAGAGCAAATTTCCAGTACTTGACAGAGTAAAAAAAAGTTGGCTGTTTATTAGACTCGGGAGTGATTAGACTGAAACCGAATCGATATATTCTGATGATTACTTTGTATCGTACAATAAATTCATTAGTGAACCGTGGTTCAGGTAGTAAAAGGAAAACTTTGAATCCTCACCTTGAATTTTGGCACATTTACCCCCACATAACAGCCCCAAATAACCCTGTGATAACTTTGAGAGGAAACAAAACACAACAAAACACTGAGCCGACTTCCACTCCACCCATTCTCCTGTTGTCAAGGTTGAGTTGTCTGTTTTTTTCAAGACCCTATTCTGCAGAGACACTTAGAGAGGGGAAATTATGATGTTTTGCCAGCCTGGATCTCATTTTGGGTTATCTTCTTTGTTTTGCAAATCCAAGCTGGAAGATTAGACTTCTAAGGCCTGGGATATGTTTGCCTGAGGGGCAAGCAAAGGTTTGAATTGCATCTTTTCAATGCATGATGGCACTGCAGCCTGAAGCCAATACTGTTTCTTTCTCTTTTTCTTTCTTTCTTCTTCTTTTTTTTTTTTTAAACTGGCAACCTGCCTCCCATGAATGGAGAAAGCAGATTGCCTCTTCGCTGCATACTTAGACAAGGTACTGATGTAACAACAGTGGACATGCGGCTGGGAGCTGGGCTGTCAGCCTGTCACACGCTGACAAATCTGTTGTTCCTATTCAGGCAGGATGTGTGTGTCTGTTCACCACCAGTATCATCCATATTATGCCGTGGTGCAGGGGCCGGGGGTGGGGGTGGGGGTGGGGGGGGTGGGGGTGGGGGAAGTAGGTTGGATTAGTCTTGTTCCCATTGCCTATGGACCAAATGCTGTTATTACATCGCTCTGAAGGATCTCCACTAAACAATTCATTTACTTTTGTTGCGATGGAGCCTGGCAAATGAGACAAGTAAGATAGCCGGCTCAATTTTTGTTTTCTCTTTCTGCCTTCAAAACCCAAGACAGTCTACATTGCCATTTCATGTCACATCCAGAAAACCATAACTCTAAATGGCTCCAACCTGCCTCTCCTGAAAAATCCACAAGGCAGAAAGAAGGGCAGATAAAAGAGGTATTAAATTAAAATGCTGCTGTTTAAAGGAGGGGAAAAAGCATTTGAACACCATGCATGTGGTATGATTTTCTTTAACTCTTTTCTCTTATTTTTCTGGCAGCGCTGACTTTCAGAACGCTCTTTAACAAATTTCCCCTAGAGCCGCTCAGCCTCTCACTCTCTCCGCAGAGCATGCAGCCCACCTGAGACTAAATTTACAATTCCCCAGTTAAACCATATCTATATTTATATGGGCCTTTGTAAATCAATGAAATATATTTTCTTTTTCTTTTTTTTTTTAAATGTAGGCATTTGGGGGAATTTAAAGGTAATTGAGGCTATATCCCAGATATTCTGATGTGAGGCCACTTTCCTAGAATATCTAAAAACAAAATTCAGGCTGGGAGCTGCTGATTTGCATTAGTCACAGTCATGTGTACATGCATGTGCATGCTGTTGCCCCTTTCCTTTCCTGTTTGGACTTTAGGCTCCAGAATAAAACTAAACTCAGAATTCAGATTGCTGTAGAGAATGCTTAATGGACGATTTGGGTTTTTTATTCTCATTTGAAGACTTTTTTATTCTATTCCCCTAGTCAGTATGAGAGCTCTTCTGAAGAAAGATTTTGGGCAACACTTCAGTTTTATAAAATCCACAAAAAATGCAACAACTGAAAGAAGCAAGAGCAACTTGTTCAGTTCAAGGGGCATTCTATTCATATTTTAACTTTAAAATGTTTATATTCTTATGAATACAGTAATCATCAATAAGCATCATTTAATACATTAAAACATTTTCAATTGTTAGAAAGCCTTTCTGGGTAAAGACATTTTTGTCAGTAAAAACTACTTAAAATACTCTAATAATAACGCTTAGTTTATCAAACTCTTCTTATGTATTAGAATTTTTTCTATTGTATTAATATTTATGTTTAGGAAGAAACTTATTAGCTTTAGAATTGATAAAATTATAAATGGAGAAACAAAATCAAAAATTCCCTTAAAATAATTTTTATTTTTTCACTATCTGCAGTGTATAATATTATTCTTACAAGATTATGTTTAATATATATCATATATAACACATACATATACACACACAAAATCAAAGTTTCATAATTGCTTGGCTGGCAGTCTACTACTTGAGTCTACGACTACATTTAGCCTAGCTTTTCGTTAGTATTTGCAGATGGACTCTTCTGCCCAGATTGGCTTCAAACCTTGATTTTCCAGATCTCAACTTCCTGAATAGCACTGGTGGGATCCACCAGTGCTTTGCTGGCTTACATAGTTATTCTGTATAAACACAGACAGTAAGTAATAAGAACACAGTTCCCTAAAATTCTTTAAATGACATAAACTTCTAATGATTGAAAAAAGCAATATTGTAATAAAAAGAAACACAGTAGCTACTCACACATATATCCTACAAGTGAAGAATAAAAGAACTACCAAACTATGGTCCATCATTAAGCAAATACAGTTCCCAGATGTGGCCCTATTCCCAGAACAGAATAATATGAATATCTTCTTACATGGAAATATCTTTGATTCTTAGGACTGTTGTGGTAGCCATGATTTATCTTGGTTTAAGACAACATAGCTGGAAGTAAACATTTTTCTCTGTCACAATGTTTCTTGCATTGTTAAGGGCCTATTTGAGTCAGTGGTGCAGAAAAACATGAAGAGTTAGTTCATATTTTGGGAGTGAATATGTCCTAATAGATAATAAACCATAAATATTCAAGAGGGTCCCAATAACTCTTGCTTACTTTAATAATACTTATATTAATTCATCTTTGCATTCTCCAGTTTTATGAGTTTTTATCTATTTTGAATATAATAACAATGTAAATGCTCCATCCTTACAAAATTGCTGGGTGCCTTTTATTCTGCCCTAAAACTCTAGTGATATTTGATTGACAGAAAGATTACCTAATAAACCATCCCTACAAACTAATTAATCACTTTGAATACAACATGAAATTGGCAGGCATAAAAAAGCAAATGAGATGGGTGTTTAAGACCATTTTCAAATGACCTTAGTTAAAAGCCAAGTGCAGACTCAGTGCTTTTTGACCAGTGCTTTCTTCGTTGTTATGGAAAACTGATTCAAGTGTACACATGAGTCAGCCTTCCTCCCAACCCTGCTGCCACTCCCTTTTAAACACTTTGTGCCGATACCAATAAATAATTGAGGCGATCTGGAGTAAGGCTAAGGCATTGTGGCAAGTTATGGAATACACTGTATTTTACGTTTACATCATCAAGTATTTGAGAGACTCTGGAATATGGCTATAAAGTTGCCAGTTACTTTTAGTTCGTAATACTGTGTAACAGCATTTATGACACTGGAGCATAATGACTGTTTTAGCTCCTTATGTAGCACTCTAGAGAGAGAGAGAGACAGACAGAGACAGAGACAGAGAGAGAGAGACAGAGAGAGACAGACAGACAGAGAGAGAGAGAGAATGAATACTGTGGCTTGAACTCTGTGCTTCATACTTTCACTCAACTTTCCACTCAAGGCTGATGCTCTACCAATTGAGCTACAGTTCCACTTTCGGGTGTTTTTTTTGGGGGGTGCTTAGTTGGAGATAAGCACCTCATAGATTTCCTGACTGGGTGGAATTCGAACCATGATCCTCAGATCTCAGCCTCCAGAGTAGCTAGGATTACCAGCCGGTGCCACCATACCCATCTAAAACTTTCTTTAGTTTTTTAAAAATTATTTTATTATAGAATATTTCAAATTTATGTAAAAGTAGAGAGCTGGGGTATAGCTCAGTGTTACAGTGTGTGCTTAGCATGTTCAAGATCCTGAGTTGAACTCCTAGCACCAAATAAATAAATAAATAATACATAAATGCATGTAAAATAGCAAAATACATTTACATAAAAGACAATAGTAAAACATATCCATCACTCATCTGCAATAGTGGTTAACCTATGAGCAATTTGTTTCATTTATACCCTAAAACCGAACTGAGTTTTCCTTTTTTTTTATTTTGGTTATAGACTTATTTTACAGATACATACACTCCATATATCATTATTTCCCCCAAAGACATCAGATTGTTTAAGATCCATTCAAGACATATTTCATGAGATCCCTGGTCCATTTCCCCTTACTGTTTAGTTCAGAAAGAGCACCCACCATCCTCTAAAATTTGACCACTTCTGCCATGCCCCATCCCAACACACAGGGAACATCAGGGACATTCCTTTTGGTGGCCCAGGTGTGTTAGCCAATCGAAGTGCCTTGGGAGGAGGGCCATGAGAGAAGGTGCTGGAACACGAATACCTTTGATAGATTCCCTCTGTTGCCACCTGCGAACAAGTAGCCTTGCAAGTTTTCCCTGACACTCATCTTCTAACTCACCCCCAAAAAAAATGAAAACAGAGGAAAACAACCACTACCAAAACAAAAACAAAAAACAAACATGAGACACTCTGAAGAATCACTACCTGTGGTCATGAATTATTTTGAAAGGCCCCTACCCTGCTCTATCCTGTGGAGGTTCCTCTCTGCTGCCTGGGGTCACTCTTGATTGCTCTTATCCAATGTCCTCTTTCTTGGCTGGCTGGCTGCCCTGGGAGAGCAGGATGGCCTGGTCTGGTCGCAGGATCTCTCTGCCTGTGCAACTCCAGAGACACCCTTCCCTCCCAGACAAGCAATGACATCAAGGGATATCCATGAGCCCCTCCTTACTATTTTTTGGGCCTCCTTTTCCTTATCCCCACCCCTTTTCTGCCATATTGTCTCCTGAACCCTCCATCCTGATCCCTAGCCCGGCTCTGCTCCTCCTTGCCTCCCTCTCCTCCCTGCTCAGAGACAGAGAGGGAGAGAGGAATTATTTATTGTGCGTCTGTTTAAAATGAAAAGCTTTTACATTTTAATGAGCACTAAATAGGTGCGAGGAAATATTGTTCATTAGCTGTAATCTGCGGAATTGCTTGAGTGAACTTCCTTTGGAGGCTGCTTTAAACGGTTCACTCAAGTAAAGCAGTTTGTATGGTAATTAAGGGAGCATTTTTCTGTCAACATCTGTGCTGCTATTTATAACAGGGGAGGTAGCTTGCAGCTCCACTGAGGAATTGGAAGGTGTAGGTGCTGAGGGGCGCAGGTGGGGATGGGTTGGTCAAAGTGGTAGGGCAGGCCATTTCTTCATGGCTCTCTTATGACAAGCTCCCCCCCTTTTTTTTCTTGGTTGCTTTCTTTCCAGCCCTTAACACTTGTAAGAAAAATCCTTCCCCATTCTTCCTGGCTACAAGAATTATCTCTCTGACATCTCTTCATTAATCACTGCCTTCACTTGGCAGCCGAGGCTGGAAGATTCAAGCTGCTTTGGAGAATCCATTGGTCTCTTTCTGTCTCTCATTCTGTTTTCTCTCAATCCCTTTGCCACACATACACAGCTCAGGGGCAGGGAGCCAATGGGACAGTCAGAGATTGCCGGGAATACAATGCCAGGTTGGATACTTTACACTTCACATTCCTGCCAGGGTGAAGGACTTGTCTCTATACAACCCATACATTGCTAGCCTGACATTTCCTTAGAGTGCCGGGTAGGATTCATTATATTTTATTTTAGTGGTACTGAGGTTTGAACTCGGGACCTCACACTGTGCCTGTTCTACCACTACCACTTGAGCCCAGTCCTTTTGCTTTTAGATAGGATTTTAAGCTTTTGCAGCCAGCCTTGTACTACGATCCTCTTTCCTCTGTCTCCACAGTAGCTGGGGTGACAAGGATCTATTTTGCGTTCATTCAAACTATGGAAAGTCATATCCTCCCAACAGAGTGGGATGGAGTGCTGATCTAGAAAGTTTGAGGGGACAGGAGGTCAGTGAGTGAGACAGAGGGGTCCTGGGGGTTCATTATCTGTGCTGAATGCAAGAGCAGAATAAAACATGAGCAGGCCATGAACAGAGACAAAGACCCTGCAGGAAGGCTGGGCACAAGACTGCTGGCCCTAGAGTCAGGTCTGAGACTGACCCATGTCCCAAACAGCTGGAGGGACATAGAGGTGCCAATGATAACCACAGGCTTGGGTGAAGAACATGAAAGAAAGAATTTCTATGTGAAGAGTAAGGCAAGGACTCAATTCTTAGAGGCAGGAGGTAGATATAAGGCCTGCATAGAAACAACAGCCATCCCAACTTTTTTTGCTACCTTGAAAAGGCTGGTATGTCCTTTTAAATTTTCTCCAGCTAAAGGCAGAACGAATCAAGATTCTTGAGAAGAGCAGTTATGTTCTTTTGCTGTGAAGGTTACAGCAATACAGGGGTAAGACCCTAGCTATTGAAGTAAGACAGAAGATCATTTACCAACCAGACTGTGTGAATCTTACAGGCAAGGGAAATTGCCAAATCCATTTTTCTGTGCTTTTCATTCCTTACTCATTTTTGTTTACTTTTAGTACTTAGGAAGTATTTTGGTGTATAGTAGGTAGATAATAAATAATAATAGATTCTTAAGGATCTATGGATAGCAGGAATGACATTAATAGATATGAGAATTAGGTAACTTTAAGATTTATCTATTCAACAGAGATTAATTTAAAATGGACTATATTATTATTGTTTGTGATTGGTAGGGCATAGAACTAGGCTCTGGGGACATAATGAAACAGCAGACTCCGAACAGAGAATCTCATAACAGGAGGCACCTCTCCTCACAGCAAAGAATTCTGGTATTTTTAATATATTTTTATTGTAAAGATATTTACAGAGGAGTTACAGTTACATGAGTAAGGAAATGAGTCCATTTCCTATCGAGCATTGTTCCCCCTCCTTTGTTTTTTCCCTACCATCTTTTCCCTCCCACCTCCCAACTCCATACCCTCCCCTGCCCCCCTCCCCTCCCCCTCTGATAAGTTGTAAGGTTCATTTTCAACATATTGTCCTATACATCTCATTGTTACAATGGTTCAACCTGTATCCTTGTTTCAGCATTTTGTCATTTCTCTTCCCTCCCCAAATTAGGAAAATATATATACAAGATGCAGGGTTCCAGAATCAAATACAGTGACAACAGGGATTATATCATGGGGGAAAAACATACAAAAGAAACAAAAATCACATAGTACAATAAAAACAACAGTGATAAAGATAAAACCTCTTCTGTCTCTATCTTGGGGTTCATTTTTCTTAGCATCACCTTATATGGTCATATGTACATAGGTTTTGACATTTTTGCTTGTCTGGTAAGATTATCTTAGATGTATATTAGTTATTGTAAATAAGGGAACCCATGGGATCTGTTTCTTTGGGTCTGGCTAACCAGCACAGTTATGGTTATCACAGCATTATTCACCATAGCTAAGATATGGAACCAATACACACACACACACACACACACACACACACACACACACACACACACACACACACACACACACACACTGGAATGCTATGCCTCTATCAGAAAGAATGGCACCACCCCATTTGTTAGGAAATGGAAAGACTTGGAAAAAATATATTAAGTGAATACATTTTCTTTTAAAAACTGAGATGTATTTCACACACTATAGCATCCATTTCCCTAAAGTATACTTCTTATAACACACACAAAATGGTGTGTAAATCATTAATGTAGAGTTGTATATCCAAAACATTTTCATCACCCCCCCCAAAAAAATAAAGTCTGTACCCCCTAGCAGCCACTCCTCCTACCCCCCATCTTGGGAGGAAAAAGATGTTAAGTTAAATCCCTCATCTTAAATTGATCTTGCTTCAGGACATTGAATTAGAGATATCAGTGGGGCATCTGAATGGTGCCATCTGGATGTGTTAGGGTCTGGTGTTTATAGAGATCTGTGCTGGAAATAGAGATCTGAGAGTCATCAATGAACTACAGCCAGAGAAAACTATGGAATGACTGTTTCTAGGAAGAAGAGAGACATCTCCAAGGTTAGGCCTCAAGAACACTAGTAAAGTGTGATTTTGTGTCATGTTACTGTGCTTTAGCATCTGGCTGTCGATACACATGAAAGTTACCAGCGGCGGAAAGCTAGAAAACCTGCAATCATTATTTTCCCAGATTTACCAAAATGAACACATCTAGATTGTGGTAATTATTTATGCTCTTTATATATCATTTTCTTCAAACTACCTGTTATAATCAGAGAGATTCTGGAAATACCAAGTCATCCCACCTTTTCAAACTGACGAAATTCACTTTCTCCAAGGATCAAGTCCCACATTCCTTGCTGTTCTTCATTGGACATAATGCTTACATGGAAAAATTGCAAAATAAATGTTGGCATTTCTTATTCACTAATAAGACATTTAATCTTCATATCATTCATCTACTCATTTGTTCATCAACAAATACTTAGTGACTTACTATGTGCTGCATCTTCTGGAGCTAAGCTAAAATGTAAAAACAATCTTTTTTTCGTATTTTATACTTATACTGTATGTTTACATTTTGTTTGGTGTATTAATAATAAGATAAAGTAATTATTGCATTAGCTCTAAGAATCCATTTTAAAGGAGGTGTATAGATTCTTAAACTACTTAGTAACATCTAAAAAAATGATTTCTCTTCATGGTTGGCTGTGTGATTGTTCGGGTCTTTTACATTTTAGTTTCTTTAAGTAAGACAAATTATTCAAATTTGAAAGTAATCTACTAAAATTGAAAGAGGGAATTTCTTTCACTAGTTTTGTGTTCAGTTTGTGTTTATGTCACTTTTATAATTGAGGCATTGCACAATCAATGCTAGAACTTTTTGTTTTGTTAGTCATGGGGTCTGAACTCAGGGCCTGGGCACTGTCCCTCAGCTCTTCAGCTCAAGGCTAGCGCTCTACCACTTGAGCCACACCACCACTTCTGGCCTTTTCTGTTTATGTGGTGCTGATGAATTGAACCTAGTGCCTCTTGCATACAAGGCAAGCGCTCTACCACTGAGCCACCTTCCTAGCCCATAGAAGATTATTTTTAAATCGAGCCAATTTTGATAACCATATATAAAAATAATTTGAACTTGACCTACATTATATACAAATTGCTATGTTTCACAATTTTCTGTAAAAGTCAGCTCAGGTTTTTAACCTGATCTAGGTGTCACTGTAGTTATCATCATACTAAAATTTAGTATGAGGCCTAATCAGGGCATATTTTGGCATTTCATTAATATTTATTTGCTTTGGTATTCAAACTTGATGCACTCAAAGACTTACTGTGCATGTTCATTGACTCCTAAAATACACCCCAGAGTGATTCTTTTAGCACCTACACAGAATAGCTCTTAACTTTCCACTTATTTTTCAATGTTTCTTCTCCAAGTATTTTTTAAAAAAGGCCCTTTTTAGCAAACTATACTTTCTAAAATCCACAGCTGAAGTAAAAAAGACAGTTAGACCAAATTTATTACGTGCTTTCTTCGATTGTTTGTAAGACACTTAAATGAATACGTAGCTGGAGAACTGGAAACCGCTTGAAGAGGAAACACAGTCCTGAGAAGTAAGTCAGAAAAGATGACTTACAAATGCATTTTCTCAGCTTTAGACCAATGTTGGAGTGAACTAATAGAATATTGGAACTAGTTGAATGTTGGAACTAAAAAAAAAAAAAGAGTTAAACTACTTGGCATAAAATACTTGCATCGAAAGATGGTCAATATACAAATTAAAAATAGAAGTAGGGTCTGAGAAAAGATAGAGAGAGAATAAGATGGTGTTAAACGAAATGAAATCCAAGATAGGGACACAAGTGGTTTTTTTCTTCCTTGCTATTGTTTCTAATGTATTTATAAGGTACCATGTGTTTTTTTTTTGTTGCTTTTCATGTCCCTCCCCCATGGTATAACCCCTGTTTTCACTGTATTTGATGTTGGTATAATTTGGGGAAGGGAAGGGAAAAAACAAAATGTTTAAATAGGGATACAGACTGACCCATTGCAACAAGCAGATGCACAAGATGTTATGTAGAAAAATGAACTTTACAATTTAGGTGGGGGGGTGAGGTGGGATGGGGGGATGGGGGTGTAGTTGAGGAGGTGGGAGGGATGGGATGGTAGGGGAAAAACAAAGGAGGAGGCAACAATGCTGGGTAAGAAATGTACTCATTACCTTGCTTGTGTAACTATACAGTATTTTTACAATAAAAAACTTACTTAAAAAAAAGAGATAGCTGGGAAGTAGCTCAGTGGCAAAGCGCTTGCCTAGCAAGTGCAATGTCCTGGGTTCAATCCCCAGTATGAAAAAAAGAAAAGACAAAAAAAATAGTTAAAAAAAAAAGAAAAGAGAGAGAGAGAGAAGAGTAACCTTATGTGAATAAAAGCCAAGCATTGCAAGCAATGGACAAAGAAATGCTAATACAAGAGATTTGTTAGCTGGATGTTTCTCATGCCTGTAATCTACTCAGGAGGATCGCAGTTTGAAGCTAGCTAGTTTGAAATCCATGAGACTCTTATCCCTAATAAACTACTCAGAAAAAGACAAAAGTGGAGTTGTGGCTTAAGCTGTAGAGCCCTAACCTTGAGCACAAAGAGGCTCAGGAATAGTGCTCAGGCCCTGAGTTCAAGACCCAGGACTGAGAGAGAAAGAAAGAGGGGGGAGGGAGGGAAGGAGAGAAAAGAAAGAGAGAGAGAAGAAAGAGAGAGAAGAAACAGAGAGAGAAGAGAGAAAAGGAGAGAGAGAGATTATGTTCAAGTCTAAATTGTTTTTTTTGTTGCACAGAAATCCCTAATTCAAACACAAATACCTTTTATGTTATTATGTGGCTAAAGGAAAATGTTTATTGTTTATTGTTTATTTCATGTAGGAGTTCACATACTCTGGGGGAAGAACAGCCCACATAGTACAAGTTTGTACAGCAAAGTCGGCACTGGAAGCCAGTGGTGGTCAGCTACAAGAAAAGTTTCCAGGCAAAACAAGTCTACACAAGTGTTGTGGCCACCAACAAGGTGAGTTTCAGGGAATTCCCTGGTTGACTTAAACCCATAGAATTACAGTCTCAATCCTCAAGAGACTTTATTGGTGGGAAATTGCTTACTTTCTCCTGTCAAGTTCCTGATTGGCAAAATAGCCACAAGAACATGCACACTCTAGTATTGTTTTGAGAGATGGTCCCTCAATAATCTGCTGTCTTTTTCATCATCTTAAAACCCCAAATAGAAAATGAGTGAGCTTTCCCTAACTAAACTATCAGTTTCTGGTACATGGTTCTAAAAATGTTCAAGAACTAACTAGACTCGATTATGAGGAATCGCCATTTTTCTGGACCTTTGGCTATTACTTTGTGAATCCAACTCAGTTGCAGCTAATATTTGCACTGTTTGTGGGATATAATAAGTTTTTCCTTATTCACTGAAAGTGCTTCCTACTTCCTAACCAACCTAGTGTATGAGTTTGAATCCAGGCTCCATCACTTACCCTCTATTGCCTGAGTCAGACTCTTCAACTCGCTATGCTTTGGTTTCCTCATAAATTTGATAGGAAGGTGAAATAAATCACCACTTAGAGTAGAATCTGTGAAACGTAAATGCTCTGTTCACATTAGCTTTTCAAAAATACTTTTTGGAAAAGAAAAATTAATAGACTTGCATTTTCAACAGAGTTTTAGGTTCGTGGCAAGGTTGTCCTGAATTTATCTCTTTATCTGCCCCAATTTCTCTACAATATTCAGCTTCTATATGCTGTATTTCTTACCATCCGTGAAGTAATATTCATACATTATCAACCTAAGCTGAAGTTTACCTGGGAAGTCACTATTGGTATTGAATGTTCTATGGAGTTTGGAAAATATATAATGATTTGTACCCAGGTTACAAGTGTCAGACAGCATAGTTTCACTGACCTAAGAATCTCCTCTACCCCTTATAGCCCTTTCTGTTCCTCTCCTTGATAACCACAGATCTTTCCAATGTCTCCATAATTTTACCAAAACATTGACTTGCATTAGTAATAGAAACTAGTTATTACACCCTAATTGGAAGTGGGTATTTTAGATGAATTATTTTATTTATTCTTGCTTACAATGAAATGATTATTTTTATTTTAAGTTAAGACAAGGTAAGGTTTGTGGCTTAAACATAACACCTTCCATATACTTTTGCTGTGTTAAAATTGTTTAATTAAAACTAGGCTGAGGGGCTGGGAAGATGGCTTAATAGGAGAGAGCTTGCCTTGTATGCATGAGGCTCTGGGTTTGATTCCTCAGCACCACATAAGCAGAAAAAGCCAGATGTGATGCTGTGGCTCAAGTGGTAGAGAGTTAGCCTTGAGCTGAAGAGCTGAAGGACAGGGCCCAGGCCCAGAGATCAGGCCCAATGACTGACCAAAAAAAGTAGGCTGAATCTTGAATTATGAAATTCTATTTCCAATGTAAGGAAAGTATATATGAGTGCCAGTCTTGTTGATACACAACATAAGATTTTATGATGGATAATTTTTGCTTGCAAATAATCTACAATGTATTGGAGCGATATATGCATATAAAGAGAGAAAAAGACTAAGAGAGAAAAAGAAAGGAAGAAAGGAAGAGGGAGAGGAGAGAGATTGGCTCCAAGGGAAGATTAAAGAGCAATATACTCCTACTTCTCTGTCAGTTCAGTTCCTGCTCAACCAGCAACAGTAAAGTTCATGAAAACTTTGTCAGAATTTTCCAGTTAATGTTTATATTCAGAAATCCTTAAGTGCTTAAAGAGAAACTCCATACATTTTAGCTGTTCTATTACTTTCCAACAATTTTATGTCAACTCCAAGAGAAAGCAAAACAAATAGCAATCCTAAGACACACTTGATTCCTTCTCCCTGGAGTACTCTTCCTTGTAACTGTCTCTAGTTACTGCATATTTTTTAAGCTTCACCCTCCTGGGGGGGATAAGTTGGGTTCATTGCAGTATAATCTTCACTTACCTTATTATAATTCAGTATTTGTCACCTCCAGTTTTTAAAATTATATTTTTTATTTCCTTTAAGTAGCTGTACAAAAGAGTTACTATTCAACATGTCCATTTTTGACTACATTGCTTTTTGATCAGTATCAGCTCTTCTATCAGTTTCCCCAATCCCTTCCAACTATAACGACCCCCTCAATTTTCCTAGTTTCATAAGATATGATTAGATATTTTGGCTATATTCTCTCCTCCGCCGCCCCCACCCCCCCAGCCGCTCTTTCCTTCTTTTGTATAATTACCTTTCTTGGACTGCCCCTTTCCAGCTTAAGTACCAAATTCCTGTTCTAGTTGTTCTAAGGCATGACACCATTTGAATTCTCTCCTGCATGTACCATCCTTTGGTTAATACCTTTGTGTACATGTGAATATGACTCCATATGTGTTTACTTATATGTATGTATGTATGTATATATATTAGATCTAACTATATGTTATATATATCTATATATGATAGATATATCTATCTAGCTATCATATATAGATATATATATGTTATATATCATAGATATATATCATATATATATGTTTTATATATATATAGATATAGATATGTATATGAGAGAGAAAAAGAAAACATGCATCCTTTGTCTCTCTAGGCCTGACTTACTTCACTTCACATCATTTTTTCCAGGTCCGTCCATTTATGCAAAAGATGTGTTGCCATTCTTCCCAATAGATGAGTAGAATTCCATTGTGTCTATATACCATATTTTTTTGATTCATTCATTCATTGAAGGGCAGCTGGGCTGTTTCCATACCTTGGCTATGGGATAAAGATGTCCACCATGTATTCTTGAACAGGGCTGTGAGAAAAACATAACAAAGGCAAATGTTCAATGTTAAGAAAACATTTTGGTTATCTTGTAAGAAAAATGGAGCTTGATAGTGAGGAAAGGCTCCCACATGAAGGAGAATTCAAACTTGGCCTAAATATAGAGTGAACATCTATTTGTTACTTTGTGAGTATGTTTAAAAACAAGGATGAAAGGGGATGTCACAAAAATATGAGTAAAATTCAGAATATTAAAAAATGCTTTTTGTTATACCAACAAACTAGAAAATCTGGAAGAAATGGTTACATTCCTAGATAACCTCAGTGTACCAAAACTGAGCCAAGAAGATTAAACCACTTAAAAGATTTATAACAAATGATTAAGTTGAAATGGCAATGAAGAACCACTCAGCAAAGAAAATACAGGTCCTTGAAGTAAGCCAAGCCCAAAGAAACATAGGTCCCATGGTTTCCCTTATTTGCAATATCTAGTATATGTATGAGTCAAGCAGAAAAGGCCAGATAAGATGATGTTAGGAAAATGAACCCTAAAATATGTATTTAAATGTTTTTTCTTTCATGCATTTGTTTCAAACTCATTTATAAAATTATTTCTTTGTTGCTTTGTATGTCCCTCCCCCACAGTATAACCCCTGCTTTCACTGTATTTGATGTCGGTATAATTTGTGGAGGGGAAGGGGAAAAACAAGTTGTTTAAATAAGGTGGACCCGTTGCAGCAATGAGAAGTACAAGTTGTCATGTTGAAAACGAACTTTACAACTTTGGTGGGGGGGGGGGGAGGATTGGGTGGGGGGGTGGGGGGAGGCTGGGAAGGGATGGGAAGGGGAAACAAAGGAGGAGGCTGCAATGCTTGACAGGAAATGTACTCATTATCTTGCCCATGTAATTGTAACCCCTCTGTACAGTATGTTCACAATAAAAAAAAGTTTTAAATAAAAAAAAGAAAATACAGGTCCTGAAATTTATAAACCTTTAAAGAAGAACTATTACCAATGCTCCTCAAACTCTTCCATGAAATAGAAAGGGAAGGACACTACCAAATTCATTTTTTGAAGTCAGTGTTACACTTATACTAAAAATCAGAAAGGGACCGAACAACAACAATAACAGCAATATAGAACTATAGACCAATCTTTGATGAACATGGATGTAAAACTCCTCAACAAAATACTTGTCAATTGAATTAACTAATTTTATACAAACCCATATTTTTTTTTTGGTCTTTTCCCTTTTTTTGGTACTGGGGATTGAACCCAGGATGTTGTGCTTGCTAAGCAAGTGATTTGCCATTGACCTACATCCCAGCCCCCTACAAACCCAGATTCTTCAAGTCAAATTTGGTTCATCCTAGGGATGAATGCAAGGCTAGTTCAATATACATCAATCAATGACAAATCAAGAACAAGAATCACTTGATCATCTCAATAGATACAGAAAAAAACCATTGACAAAATCCAACATCTTTTTATGACAAAAGCTCTCTAGAAGCTAGGAATAGACAAAAACATTTCTCTGTATAATAAAGGCTGTTAATGACACACCTACAGCCTAAATGATGAAAACTACTAAACAGTGAAAATCTACAAAGCATTTCCTCTTAAATAAGAAACAAGACAAGGCTGTCCACTTGCTACCTTCCTTTCAATGTAGTATTGGATTTTTTAGCCAAAGCAATAAAGCAAGAGAAAGACACAAAGGGGCTTCCAATAGGAAGTAAAACCTAGCATGGGAGCTCATGGGCTGCAGATGGAAGGTGATGGTCCGAACAGCACTAAGGGTCACAGTACAGTTGAGCCGGTGTTGTGCTGAAGAGCTGTACCTAAAGGCAGCTTAACAGGCAGTGGCTACTTGAATATGGGATACCTTCTCAGGTCATACACAAGCTGTCTCACCTGAAGGTAGACTAGTTGCAAACTCAGAACTAGCCAAAGAGAAATGCAATAAAGGGGAATTGTGAGCCTCAAGCCAAAACTCAAGCCAAAACATTAAATAGAGGGTGCCAGAACAAGACAAAGAATTTCTGAGTAGAAGTTTACAGCCACTGATTAGTGGTATAATTTCTTTGGGTATGAGAAATGGGATACCTTCGGAGGATGAAGATTCTACAGAATGTGAGGGCCAGGGAAGTAGAAGATAAACCTCATACCTATTATGAGAAAAGACTTAATCATGCTTTTATACTCACATCTATCCTGCAGAGATAGCTAAGAATATAATCTGCTTTCTGACCTTCAGAGAATATTATGCATGACTCAAATATAGAAATTCTTAGGAGGTAACACATTACTTGCACACATGCGCACGCACACACACATGAAGATTTATTTAATTATCTTTGAAGACAATGTATTTCATGACACTAACTTTGGCATATCTTGTACTTTGGCAAGTTACCTAAAAGCCAATGAAGTTAACATCCAGACCATATGGGCAGTCTTCTACACATTTAGGTATTCTACTACCTTAAAATAAAATAAAATACCAGGCTGGGAATGTGGCTTAGTGGCAGAGTGCTTGCCTAGCATTCATGAAGCCCTGGGTTCAATTCCCCAGTATCACATAAACAGACAAAGATGGAAATGGCAGTGTGGCTCAAGTGGTAGAGTGTTACCCTTGAGCAAAAACAAGCTCAGGGACAGTGTCCAGGCCTGAGTTCAAGCCCCAGGACTGGAAAAATAAACGCTCACACTCTGTTTTCTTACTAAGATGCATCTCCTGCCCTCAGTAAGACTAGAAATGATAAACCCATCTGATGTTTCTGATTATTAAATTATTATTACATATTTTTATTTCATGGTGAAAATAAAATTTATTATTTTAATCTGGGAAGGATTTTCTCTTGAGAAATTTTAATGTTTACTAAACAATTTTATATTTATATTTAATTATTACTAAATCATTTCCTCTGTCAGACAAACACCAACACTTTGAAATGCTTGAGCATCATATTCTATGATGCAAAATATAATCGTATTTGTATAACATATGTCAATATGAAGCATATCAACTATATATTAAAGTATTTCAATACTTTAATATTATTGCATTTTTTCATCCCGCAAAACTTTTCTTTGGAAAAAATGAAAGGAATTGCTTTGTGCCACAAGCAATGTGTTTATTATTTTTCATGTGTGGAACCATTTGGATTTAAACCTTAATGTAGTGATGAAAATGTCTTCAATTTACAGAAACTTGATTCATACTCTACCTCAAACTGCTAACTGCCCTGTCATAGAATTTCATTTCATTTTTAAAGTTCTAGGAGAAAAAAAACCAACAAAGACAGTACCAGTATCTACTGAACTGTATTCATGGAATATGCTGTTTTTCAGTGGGCCATTCCCAGCTCATGAGATTGTGATACAAAACACATAGGATCGAAAGAGAATGTAAAGGAAGCCCAGTCATTCAAAAGCTCGTTTCAAACACGGTTGCATCTTAGAATTATACCGTTAGCATTAACTACTCTGCTAAATGTAATTTCTGAGCAGCGTGGCTATGCTGGGACCAATAATGTTTCAGCAGATGTTAACGGTGAGGGAATTTAAAGATTACAGAGTTTCCTGGGTGCAGTAAAGCTGCAGTGGGAACTGAAATAATGCCGGCGCTGTTATGTTCTGAGTACCTCACATTTACTGACAAGTAATACATGACTGATAGTGAGGGCCGAGGGAATGGAACTTTATACTTACTGGTCAGCAGCATATAAATTCCATAAATTTAACAAAGTTTTATGTATTCTTCATTTCTTTTCAGACAGATCTTCCTCAGAGGACCTTTGTTTCATGTTAATTCTATCGTCAAAGCTTTGTTCAACCCTACTGGACTCTTTAAGAAATGGCTTTTCTCACTCATGGTTTTCTTTTTCTTTTTTCTTTTTCCCCCACACACATATCCCAATTATTTCTTAATCTTGCAGTGGTCTCCATGTGGAACTTAAGGGAACCTCAACATTTTTTTTTAATGAAGGGATCTATAAGGCTACAATTCTTTATATAAAACTCATCCTGTTCATTTTATGATCAAAGAGGAACAGCAGGTCCTCCCTGAAGACCCAGAATGAGGGAGACTTGGTTAAATGCATTACTTTATGTATAATCTCAAAACCAGGGTGGAGCAGGATGCTGGGAGCCCATTCTTTCTTGGGACAAGGGGAGAAAGGGTGTGATGGTTTTGGAGTGTGAAATCCAGCTTTTTAAAATGGGACAGATAGATTATCAGCGGCTGGGGGAAAGGTTCTAATGGAGTGAAGATGCTACCTCCTTATTGGCCCATTGGTTCTCAAGACAAAGTCAAAGTTAGATTATGAGATTCTTTATTTATGAGATTCTGAGAAACAAAGTGAAGGAGTATTTTTTATACTAAAACCAAATCGGCCATATTGGTTTAAAAAAAAGTCACATTGCATGACTGTTGGAAGTTGCACGCATTGAACTCATAATGGGTGTGACTTTGCATAAGATGTAAGATTTCTATTATGCATCCAGTTCTTTCTGGTCATGTAGACACAAAGAAACAACCTCATCTTATGCTTGGGCTCATTGTTCTACAATGCAGTAAGGATCCAACATTGGTATGGAATTTCAAGTAATAGGTAGTTCATAGATTTTTTTTTCCGCTTTCAAATTCTGGGGCCAGCTATGGACTAGTGAGCACTCGCCTGGCATAACTGCCCTCTTGCTTTTCTTTTACTCTGTTGACTCAGTATGTATGTGTGTGTGTGTCTGTTGCTACTAGATGGAAGTCAAGGGCAGAAACATTGCTTTTCTAATGCATGCAATCATAACCAAAGAAATAGAGAAAGAAAGAGGATAGTGCTGAAAATCCTAGCCCTGGTATGTAAACATCACGTGAATTTCAGAAAATCATTTTAAAATATTTTAAAATTACATTGCCATGTAAACATAGGCTTTTCGTCCTCCTAGTCCTGGGTCTTGAACTCAGGGCCTGGGCGCTGCCCCTGAGCTTCTTTCACTCAAGGCTAATGCTCTACCACTGGCTTTTTTCTGAGAAGTTTATTGGAGATAAGAGTCTCATTGACTTTTCCATCCAGGCTGGCTTCAAACTGTGATCCTCAGACCTCAGCCTCCTGAGTAGCTAGGATTATAGGCATAGCCACCTAGAAACATAGATTTTTTCTTTTTACAGTACTGGGAATTGAACTGAAAGCCTCACACTTGTCAGACAAGCACTGTACCAATTTGATTCTGTGTATCTTCTCATATGCTTATTTACCGTTAATCTTCTTTGCTGAATTGTCTGTTAAGGTTATTGGCTCATATTTTAATTGGGCTGCTTGCCATCAATATTTCTTAGCATTTCAGTAGATTTGTGAATTGCTGAGCTAGAAGAGAAAATAATTTGTCACTCTGTCACTTAGTTCATCTTACTTTTTGTCATAAATATGAAGATTCTCTCCACATATTTATACCTAGAGATGGAAGGACAATTTCCTCATTAACTTCTTTCAACAACGGTTATTATATTAGTTTCCCATTGGTTATAGCTGGAGAATTCCACTCATAAAGAGGTGACAATTTTTATGAAATAGACATACTATGACTTCAAGTAGTTGCTGGTCTTTTTATTTTTTTAATTTAATTTAATTTTTTTTGTGAACATACTGTACAGAGGGGTTACAATTACATGGGCAGGATAATGCATACATTTCTTATCAAGCATTGCAGCTTCCTCCTTTGTTTACCCTTCACATCCCTTCCCAGCCTCCCCCCCATCCCCCCTCCCCCCTCCCTCCCACCCTCCCCCCACCAACGTTGTAAAGCTCGTTTTCAACATGACAACTTGTACTTCTCATTGTTGCAACAGGTCCACCTGTATCCTTAAATGACTTGTTTTTCCCCATCTCCTCCACAAGTTATACTGACATCAAATATAGTGAAAGCAGGGGTTATACTGTGGGGGAGGGACATACAAAGCAACAAAGAGATAATCCTATAAATGTGTTAGAAACAAATGCATGAAAGAAAAAATCATTAAAATACATATCTAAGGGTTCATTTTCCTAACATCACATTATCTGACCTTTTCCGCTTGACTCATACATATACTAGATATTGCAAATAAGGGAAACCACGGGACCTATGTTTCTTTGGGCCTGGCTTACTTCACTTAATATAATTTTTTCCAAGTTTTTCCATTTCCTAACAAATGGGGCAATGTCATTCCTTCTGATGGAGGCATAGAATTCCACTGTGTATATATACCACATTTTCTTGATCCATTCATCTACTGAGGGGCATCTGGGTTGGTTCCATATCTTGTTGCTAGTCTTTTTAAAAAACAGTTAAATATCAAACAAATTACTTTTCTGAGTTCACCTGGCAGGTGGCTTTCATGCGCTGTGAAGGATTTGGTACTTTATCTGTTGAAGTGAGATATGTAGGCCAGTCAAGGATGCTTAAGACGTAGACACCTGGGCCAGAAACCAAGGCAGCGTATCTAAATGGCCAGGTGGTTCTTGAACACACAGGGGGTTATGTCACAGGAGATAACTTTAAAGCTCTAAACCAGTCCATTGCTCCAGAGAGAGAACTGTATCTCTCTCTCTCTCTCTCTTCCAAGGCTGTGCATCATACAAACATCACGATGAAGAAAGTAGCAATGGGTCTATAGATATGAGCAGACACATGAAGAAGTCTCCCAGCCGCAATCATCTGCCAGTGTCAAATGATTGAAGTCTAAACTAGGATTCAGTTCTGTTGGTGTTGGTGTTACTTGCAGGCTCCCATGGTACAGAGCTCCTGGAGTCTTGTTAGTAGTTAGTATGGCAGTAGAATTTACCAGCATTAAGTCATTCTTGGGTGGACTCAAAGACAGATCTTTCACACAAATTAATATGTCTTGGCAGGCTGTACAAAAGGTAGAAGTTTTGCACCACTAAAATATAAGTGAGAAAAGCAATTTTAATTTTCTTGCTGGCACTATTATCTCTTAAGTCCTAATCATGCCTCTCAGGCGTAGGCCATGGGCCTATCAATGAGCACAAGTTCAATTAGCAATGCAGAAGAAGTTTCCCTGGACAGAGCGAGGCACTGATAAAAGCAAACAATACAATTCCAGCATGCTGCTTATTAAGGAAAGAGACACCCACACAGCCAACGACAGACTGAAAGCCTTTTATTTTGATGGTACTATTTCATTGTCTATCATAAACTTAGTGAAGCAGGTTTTCTCTACCCTGCTCTCCTTTTATTGGATATAAATCACCACTGACAGGGAGTTTTATGCTTAAATCCGTTTACTGTCCTTGTTGGTAGTCTTTAAATTAATATTTATAAGCTGAAAGAGGCCTAAAAGGATGCAGCAGTAAAACAGCTAAATGCTCCACTTGGGTTTGCTCTGAATTCCACCTCCTTGACCATTGACATTTTTTTAATTATTTCTGACCCCAGCATCTATTGTCAATGCTGTCTCTACGACCACAAATCACTGCCTTTGGTGGAATCGGAGTGCATGAAACTGAACTATGGGAGGGCTTAGCTTCTGTGCCATATGTGGTTTTTGAAAAGCTCTACTAGGCAAGGATAGAGACAGAAGAAAAGAAAATGGAAATTACAGAGTTAATGGCTTAAGGATTGTTCATGTTGGAGATCGTGTGACGATGAATCATTTTGAATTCCAGAAAGATGCGCATCTCCTAAAATTAGCTCCAAATCAATAATGACACTAGATTAATCACAGCATTAGCCTCACACCACGAGATGGTTGTGTTTATTTCATGACTCTATTCTTTCTCATGGCTTCTGGTAGCAGCTCCTATGTTTCTGATCTCATTGTATTCACCTCTGTTTTATAATGAAGTCTACACTATACCTTTGCCTATCCAGGCTCCAGTTTCAGTGCTAAAACTTAAGTGCTCTATGTCAATATGTGTGATAGAATTCCAGCCAACAGGACAGGGAAAATATGAAGCTTTGGAGAAATGTTTTCTCGTATGAAGAGCACAATCAACACTGGCTCTTCTTAGTTCTTCATCTCATCTAAAACTACGGTGGCCTTCTTGCCATTATCCAGGCAGCTTAAATTTGTAGAAGAGGCCAGAGCCAATGGAAATTCAGACAAGCAGAGGAGATGTCCAGGCAAATATTCTTGTATACTGCCTTACCTACGATTGCTTCTTTTTCTTTCTTTATTTTTTTTGCTGGTCCTGAGGCTTGGACTCAGGGTCTGAGCTCTGTCCCTGAGCCTCTTTGTGCTTAAGGCGCCACACTTGAGCCATGTATCACTTCTGGCTTTTTATGAGTAGTTTATTGGAGATAAGAGTCTTATGGACTTTTCTGCCCTGGCTGGTTTTGAACTGTGATCCCAGGCTCCTGATTAGCTAAGATTACAGGCCTGAGCCGCTGGTACCCCGGCTGACTTCTTATTCTTAATGTAATAAAATCCTTTAGTGGTTAAGTGTATTAGAATCTGATTTTTTTTGTACTTACATTCAGAATCACCCAGTTTCTTGATGTTAGATATATGGTAAAAAAAAAAAAAAAACAAACCCTCACCTGATCATTGAGTTGTAATATACAGCATTAACCTCACACCGCAGAACTGACAATGGTGTTTCCATGACTATTTTTTATAGTCACTCCTTCTTTAGTGACCTCTACAATTTTAGCCATCTAGAAACTTGTAAGTTTGACATTTACATAAAAAACAAATCATTGAGGCAAAATAAGGTTCTCTATGAGTCCTTACTCGCCCCACAAAAATATATATATATCCCGAAATAAATATATACACACATATATATGTGTAAATATATGTGTGTGTGTGTGTGTGTGTGTGTGTGTGTGTGTGTGTGTGTGTGTGTGTGTGTGTGTATGGCCATCCATGTCTGATAGTTTCACAGCTATGGATTCAACAATCACAGATCAAAAATATGGAAAACAAAATCCATCTAAATCCCTAAAGAATACAATACCACATCTGCTTCCCACTGTATCAGGTGTTATAAGTAGAGATGATTTAAACTATATAGGAGGATGCGCATAGATTATAAGCAAATATAATGCCATTTATAGAAGGTATGCTTCCAAGCATAACTTTAATCCACACAGCTGGCTATTCTCTGCTCCTTTCTTCAGATGTTAAACCTGAAACATAAAAAGAAAGAATCGAACTCCTTTTTCTCTTCTTCCAATAAACTCTTTGTCTCCATTTTTTCTATCTCTGACAATGGCAACAATCTTCCATTTCACACATGACTTTTCAGTCATCTTTGGTGACTCTGGAGATAAGCGTGTCTTGAATTTGTCTGACTGGGCTGGATTTGAACCAGGATCCCCAGATCTCAGCCTCTTGAGGAGGTACGATTACAGGCATGTCCACTGGCACCAGGTTTTCTTTGGATTTTGGTGTTGCTGGTTTTTTTTTTAAATGCTAATGATGGAACACAGGGCCTTGTGCATCCTAGGCAAGTTCTACCACCGAGCTGTATTTTAGGCCCAGCCCAGCATTCTTAAGCAACTTCCTCATATTCTCTTCATAGTTATGTATGAAGTACAACTGGGGAGAGCTATCCAATGTGAATTGGATTGTCAAAGTTCAAGAGGTCAGGATACTAAATTAGTGCAACCACTATGGAGTCATTATGGAGATT
This sequence comes from Dipodomys spectabilis, assembly GCF_019054845.1. NCBI lineage: Eukaryota > Metazoa > Chordata > Mammalia > Rodentia > Heteromyidae > Dipodomys > Dipodomys spectabilis. Next base: position 15,547,858 of record NW_024870746.1, read on the forward strand.
CCTCATTTAAAAAAACAACCACAACTAAAACTAGAACTACTTTATGATTTAGCAAGACTACTCTTGGGTGGTGATCTGAATGGTTGCAAGTCAGAATACAATAAAGAAACCTGCCTTGCCGCACTATTCACAATATCCAAGTTATGATAGTAGTTCCAAAACTCTATATCCAATGAATAGGTGAAGAAAATATGTGCGTATATATGTGTGTGTTTTCATCTGTTCCCTGCTCTTTCTTCTCTGTGCTTTTCTTGCAACATAAAATTTCTTTCTTTGTCTTTCCTAGTAGAAATTGCCCTCATATGCTTGCTGATTCTTAGTTGTCCAATTATAATCCATTCAGAGTAAATCACTAGAAAGGTCATTGCAAGTTTGACAGGCCTTACCATATGGCAATGAGGCTAGCCTACACACTTTGCTAGGAATACCAATCAACAGAATCTCTGCCTTGCCTTTTCTCTTAGATTTTCCATAGTTCTCAATTGCTCCACCGACCTGTGCAAGTCTGAACTGCCGTCACTAATCAGGAGGAAACAGGTGTCTCAATGCTCAAGAAGATTTCTGTTTAGTGGTCCATTTATTGAATAAGGATATTTAGTCTTGCCTTGAGACTAGTGTTCTAATATACAGAATATTTCTGGATTGAAGTATCTGAGGAATGGTACTCACTTTTTCTACTACATTTTGGAAAGGGTTGCTGCCTGGTTAAAGGAAGGAATACAGGGGAGTAGTTGCTTCTTATAGAAAATTTCAATTGGTGGTTTTTCTTTTCCATCTCATACTCTGCCTTCTTGAGTTATTTTTGGCTTCTAGTTCCAGGAGCAAGGTTGAGAGGCTCAAATCAACTTGCCTCTTAGTTTTCTTCATGTAAGGTTTGTTTTGGTTTGGCTCTGTAGAGTCCATGGCCATTTCTCCATTCATTTTCTAATATCTAAAATATTGGTTCCAGAATCTACTTCTATCTTCTCTCTCATTTTCTTTGTTTTTGCAGATTAATGCCTTTTCGTCTCTCTTCATCATCACATTAGGGCCCTTTCAGGAGGAGGCTACAATAAACAGGTGTGTTTATACAATAGATCTTCTTTTATTACATCTTTGACTTGGAAAGCATAGGAGCTGAGTCTGCTAAGTAATACACATCATTCTGGGTAATGATGTTTATTGTCAAATGCAAACTGTGATGGGAAATAATGAGACTGACTTTCTGATGTGCCTCATAATCTGCCACCAAAGGCAATTAAAAAAGAATCCATGACAAAATGCTTTTCACAATAGCGGCATCCTGAGCCCATGGTAAGCTGCTTGCTTAAATGTCTAATGTTTAAAGGTGATCTGTGGCTCCTTAATATATTTTAATTCTTGTTTTGTGTAACAGTTGGATTTCTTGGTGATACTTCCTGCCATTCAGCTACTTCTCTGAGTGTGTTTTATCGGTGAAATTATTAATATCATCCAGTCACTGTGACACTCTGAATGCTTAGTTGTTAGACTACTTCTATCAAAACCACCTGAGAATTTAATGAAATACATCTCCCTGATTCCCAACCAAAACCTACTGAATCTGGAGATTGGAAAGGTTTAATCCTGGAACTAGAAATCACACCAGGTGATTTCTAAGACCAACTGGTTTCATGTTTTACTGTGATTTGTAATAGCTTACTTCTATTTGTGAAAACCAGAATAAGGATACAATTTGAAGTTTACATATATTCAATATTTACAAGTTAAAAATCAACCTACATTTACATGAAAATAGTATGTTCCATCTTCCCTTCACTCCCTGATGGGTGTCCCTTCATAACCATAAGAAATGACAACTTACAATGTGGCAAATCTTAGACCCAGTCTCCCTAAACTTCCAACCACAACACAAAGCCACTGAACTTTTCCCTGGTCCCAGCTTGGAGCCTGACCTTTGTCCCTTTCCAGTGCAGCTCAGTATGCACTGCGAGCAAGGGATAATTCAGTCTCCTCATCCCAAATATATGTCTAGTAGCACCAGTAACACCCCCATTTGGCCCAGGTATATAAACATTTGGTGGTATGTGGTCTAGTTTGCCCTCAGCAGGTTGGAATTTAGGAAGAGGTGTGGACAGAACCTGAAAAAAAAAAGACTGAACACCCAGACTTACCACCATTCAGACAAAGCATTCTGTCTTTAGTAGTTGAAATATGGAGGCCTGGGAGCTCCAGGTATCCACCCAACTTCTTTCTTTCCTTCTTTAATTTTTAATATTTTTATTATTGTAAAAGTGATGTACTGAAGGGTTACAGTTTCATGAGTCAGGTAAAAAGTGCATTTCTTTTTGGACAATGTCACCTCTTTCCTTGCTCTCTCCCACCCAGAAGTTGTGCAGTTCATTTTCAACATGGCGTCTGGTGAGTACCACCGTGGCATTTGCTTACCCTTTGCCCCTCTATTGCTGTGCCCCCTACTTGCCCTCTCAAAGCCTAACTCTTCATTTGGGGTGAGGTATGGCCAGAGGAAAGCCAAAGGGGTCCTTGTGCTTAAACCTAAGGATGCCACAGATCCTCTGTGCTTGGTGCAGTGTGTGATGGCACTGAGCATGTCATTGGACACAATAATAAAATGAGACACAATTGCATTTGTTTCCTCCTGCGAGGTGATTTTTGAAGCCTGGAAGTTGTGATCCCCAGGAAGTCATACTATGGTTTTAATCTCTACATAGAAAGAATCACAGAAGGACAAAGGCCTGGTCTCAGCTTCTTCAGAGTGTCACCAGCAACACGACCTGGATCTTCCATGTGTGAGGCTGCAGAGCTAGGTAGATGGCTCAGGGAAATCTGAAAAAAAAAACAAAAAAAAAAAACAGAGACCCAGACTCCTAAAAAAAACACTGTGCCACCAAACCTGTGTGAGTAAGCTCTCACAGTAAACCCAGGTACACATAGTGTTGAATGGTGGACTGATTTCTGTGACAGTTTAGTGTTTCAGACCTGACTCCTCTAATGAATGTTTCTACAGCATATAAATTCCAGCCAGAGGAAGTATGAAGTAAGCCTCACCTCTTGTGGTTAAAGAAAGATTTAGAGGAGTCTTCCTTGTGCAAAGGATTGATGTTACACTGCTTCAGAATAAGAAGATACAAACTTCCTGGTAGTAGCCTGGAGATGATCTGGTCAGCATCCATGAGACTGGACCTGGGATCTCTGGCTCCTGTAGACAGAGCCCAAGGGGGAAGAAATGCCTGCTATTCTCAGACTTTCATCACAGATGGGAACATTGTCATTGATATTTACTTACTTCATGACCCTGAAATCTTTGTCCATGCATTTCTCAGGTATAATTTAAACCAAAGCTGAAGGAGGGGAGGGTAAACAAAACAAACAAAAATGATGCATAACAATATCGGAGCAAGACATGAACAAGGGCTACTGTCTCTGTGCATCTATGAAATGTGTCCTAAAGCCTGAGCATGTATTCTGAAACACAGCAATAGATGTTTGAGCCTTAGGATGGAAGAAATACAGGAATATTACTCAGAGCTTTGGAGTCTTAGTGACAAGGATTTGAATCTTTGGTCATTCTCTTCACTGGCTGTATGACTTTGGGAAACTGGCTGAACTTCCAAAGTTTTGTTTTCCTCTTCTGTAAAATGCCAAGTGTAGCACTGCACAAGCAAGGTTGCCAAATGCTAAACAAGATAACAAATGAGCTCTATAGAACAGTGGGATTTTCCTGTTTGTTGACTCTTTATAATCCCAGTACTTAGAATAATGACTGGAACATAGTGAAAGCTCAATAATTATTTGCTCAATAAATGAGTATATTAGTAGTTATTGGCATATGAATCAAACAACTTTTCTTTAACTGAATTATACTTAAATATTTATAATGGCAGTAGTACTTAATGCACCATTAAAATGGCAGTACTTCATAAATCAGCACCTTGAATATTTTGTGCTCAATCATTCTTTTTTATTATATATATTTTATTGTGAAGATACTGTACAGAGGGGTTATAGTTACCTGAGTAGGGTAATAAGTACATTTCCTATTGAACATTGTCACCACTCCTTTGTTTATCTCCTACTATCCCTTCTCTCGCCACCTGCCCAGTTCCTCCCCCCCAGTTGTAAAGTTCATTTTCAACATAGTGTCTTATACATCTCATTGTTATAAAGGGTCAACCTGTATCCTTGTTTCAGTATTTTGTTATTTTCCTTCCCCTCCCCAAATTAGATATATCTATATCTATATCCATCTCTATCTATCTATCTATCTATCTATCTATCTATCTATCTATCTATCTATCTATCTATCTATCTGTCTATCTGTCTGTCTGTCTGTCTGTCTGTCTGTCTGTCTGTCTGTCTGTCTGTCTGTCTGTCTGTCTGTCTGTCTGTCTATCTATCCAAGATTCAGGGCACCAGAATCAAATACAGTGACAACAGGGGTTGTACCATGGGGGAAGAACATACAAAAGAAACCAAAAAAAACCCCACATAGTACACTAAAAACAGCAGTGATAAAGATAAAACCTCTTGTGTCCCTATCTTGGGGTTCATTTCACTTAGCATCATCTTATTTGGTCATACATACATAGCTTTTGACCTTTTCTGCTTGTCCTAAACATATAATAGTTATTGCAAATAAGGAAAACCATGGGATCTATGTTTCTTTGGGTCTGGCTTACTTCACTTAATATAATTTTTCCCAAGTCATTCCATTTCCTAACAAATGAACATCTTTCTGATGTTCAGTCATTCTTATTCCTACTTTTTTTTATTTTTTGGAAACAGAGATTCACTGGGTAGCTCAGGCTGGCCTCAAGCTCATTTTTATGATCCTTTTCTCCTCAATGGAGGTTCAATATTGTTGTAAGTCCACCTGAGTTACTACCTTACACAATTTCTATGTGGATTGTAATTTTGGAATCTGGCTTAGGTGTCAGGTCCAGTGGGTTAAAAAATATCAAATTGCCAATGGAAAACACTGGAGACAATTACAAGCAGAGCACGGCCTTTGTCACATGTGCCTGACTGGGATAGATGGTTGTTCTTCAATCCGTATACCAGTGGCCTTTCCTAGTTCCTCCTTCATTATACCCAATCTCCTCTGATTCTACTTTTAGCTCCCAGTCCTGTCATAACAGTGCTTAATATCCATTCAGCACCCACTGGTATCCAGTGCTGAAGTAGATTGCTAAGGTTGCCATAACAAAGTCCCATGGACTAAGTGGCTTAAAGAGAAATTTATTTTCTCACAGTTCATGAGGCAGACATGTGAAATTATAGTGCCAACAGGCCTCTTTTCTTCTGAGGCCTCTCTGCTTGACTTACAGATCTGGTCTCCTCCCTAGGTCTTCCCTGAGCATCTATCTGTGAAATAACCTCCTCTTTCAGTAAGAACACTAGTTGTATTGGCTTAGATTGAACTCTAAGAACCTCATTTAACCTTATTTACCTCTTGAAAAACTCTGTGAGGATAAAACTTCAATATAGGTAGTTTGTCCACACCATGTACTTTACACTACGTCTCAAGGTCTTCACTCTGTTTCTCACTTGAGAAATTGGGAAACTGAGGAACACAAAGGATGAATTCACTACTCAAAGTCAGTCATGCAGAGTTTCCAAATGCTCTACTTGGATTCTACGGCTTCGTGTTGGTCATTGTTGAAGATGGTCCTTACTATAATCAAGGTGTACGAGAAGTAAATGTTAAAAAAAAAAAAAAAGCCAAGCTTCCTATGGATTATTTTAAACAACAGCCCCATGTTTGTCTCTGAGTATTAGTAGGATTATAGTCCTGTTAATGATTAAATTTTCCTGCAAGTCATAGCTTTACCTACAAATTTCTTAAGTTCTTTCTCCTTTGCTCACACTCTACCCTAAATTTCCCATTGACTTAGCAGAGACAGCTTGAAATTCCTTTACGGTAAGCCTTGTTTTGTTTGTTCAGTTCACCAGTACCAAGGCTCGAACTCTTGCTCATGTTGCTTGCTCTCAACTGTTACTCTATCACTTGAGCCATGTCTCCAGCCCTGCTTTTATGCTGGTTGTTTAAGAGATGAAGTCTGACACACTTTTTCTGCTTGTGCTAACCTTGAATCTCAGTCTTCAAGACCTCAACTTCCAGAGGAGCTAGAATTAAAGGCATGAGCCACCAGTACCTGGCATTTTGGTGTTTTTAATAATGTATTATAATTGTATTATAATAACTTGTTTGATTTCTTTCTTGCACAGTCCATTTCTATTTCTGTAATTCTTTGTTTTAAATGACATGGAATCTGTCTTGCTAAACACCTTCTCTTCTGGCATGTTTGATAATTACATCTTATTGTCATATCTATACTATGCTTCGTGTAGGCCAAAAATGAACAAAGACCAAGGCCAACTTGTAACACCATTAGCACTAATACTAATATTGGAGAAACAAGAGTCAGTCAATGAATGTCAGTGAGCTATAAAATACATGATAGTGAAACAGCTCCCTCAGTCACCATTTATAGACAGAAGCTGGCTACCAGAAGATGTATAGACCTAATAAATCAATGGAAAGGAATTCCAAAATGGATAAATCAATACTGAAGCAGCGAGAGAATCCTACAGGTGTATGACAATGACCCATTGGGGCCTTTAGAGCCCCTGCCTATAAGTTTAGCCAAGATAGTCTATAATGATAGATGAACTGAAATGATAAATACCTCTGTGAAAGAAGTTTATATTGTTTGCATTTTCTCTATCAGCTTTCACACAACAATATAAACTGACGTCTTGAAGTACAGTTCCGCAAGCGAATCCAGTTGTAAATCCATACACCTGGGGATGATCCATAGGGAATTAGGTCATTTGCATAAACAGTTTCAGGTGTGACTAGTCTACATAATTAGGTTGCTTGCATTTGCATTTTGCAGATGTGCAATCATGCAGAAGCTGTTAGGAGGACACAACCCCTCCTTTCTGGAACATAATATGGCCACATACATAAAAAATACTAATAGCCTTTCTCTGGCTATTTTACTTCAAGAAGCTAACCTAAAAAAGTTATGTGATGTCATTAAAGATGTTCATTTCAGTGCTATTTATAACAAAGAACTAGAGACACCTAAATGACCATTGCTAAGTAATTGCATTTGTTAAAATATAATAATATTCATAAAATATAGTAATATAAAATATATAAAATATAGCAATATGGCAATATAATAAAGAGATATTACCAAGTAAGTAAACTTAATGATATAAGAAAATGTTTAACTTACAGTTAGATTTAAAAACAGGTTATACTTTGTTTTATTCACAATATAATTATATTTATAATTATATCATATATAACATATATAGCATATATAACATATAATATGATATAAATTGTATAATATACAATAATAGATAGTATATAATTATATGTTATAATTATAATGTAATTTATAATTATATTTATGTCAGGTAAATGAATTAAAATATTATCCCTAACTTATCGTTGTAAATTTTTTACTATGGAAATCTGAATTTTTTTTCAATCAGAAAACTTCTTATTTAGAAAAGTTTTTTCCCCATTGATCTCTTAAGCTTACTTCAGATAATCTATTTTAAAGATATTCTTCAAAATATTTTGATTCATTATAATTATCACAAGTTTTTGCTAGTGTAAAAAACAAAAACAAGTTGGGCATCAGTGGCTTACAACTATAATCCTAGCTACTCAGGAAGCTGAGATCTGAGGATCTCAGTTTGAAGCCAGCCTGGGCAGAAAAGTCCCTATGAGACTCTTATCTCCAATTAACCATTCAAAATTTGGAAGTGAAGCTGAGGCTCAAGTTCTTTGTTATAGAAAGCACTGAAATGAACATCTTTAATGACATCAGATTACTTTTTAGGTTAGCTTCTTGAAATAAAATAGCCAGAGAAAGGCTAGTTTTCAGCAAAAGAGCTAAGGAACAGCTCTCAGACCCTGAGTTTAAGTCTCACAACTGACAAAAACAAAAACAAACAAAAAACAAACCCAGAAGCTTCTAAAATATTTAAAAACAAATTGCCTAAGAAACTAGGTTGACCAAGATGATTGCAAATAGATAGCTGAATATTAGGAAAACATTAAAAAATAAAATTGTGTAAGCGTTCAGTGAGATAAAAAAATAGGAGTTAAATAAAAACATGGTATACGTGATATAAATAACTATAACTATATTGGAAAAAGCTCCAAAATGCTGTGATTTAATCTTTGGCTAAAACTCTCAATATACACTTGCCTTTCAATGCTGTAGATAGAACTCAGGGCTCCATGTATACTAGTAGATAAACATACTACCACCGAGCTGTACCCCAGCCCTTATTTCTTTTTATGTTTAATTTTCCTTCTTATTCCACTTTTATTTTAAAAGTGATTACTTTCTTAGTTTTCTTAGGAAAAAAAATTCTTGTTTTTCTTAATGGTGTTGAATTGGTGCAATGCCGCTGGCCCTCTGCTCTTGGTAGATGAAACGATGTTTGGATCAATGGAAAGGAAGGGTAAGGCATGACAGGGATAGTGCTCGCTCTTCTTCAAATCCCTCTCTACAGACTCCCCATTATTACTATCATTGTCGCCGTCATCACCATCAGTAGTAGTAAGAGCAGCATTCTATTTACATGCTCACATTTTGTCCACTAGCACCAGCAGCATCAGCACAACCAGCAGCATCAGCACAGACTCTATACCCAGTCCAACAGTGGTAATCAAGAAGTAATTGAGAAGAACAGACCCAATGCCCTTCAGAGAAGGAGCCTAACTTACTCCATTTGCCCTTCCATCAGCTTTCATATTCATGAAGTTATATTTATAATAGTAAGTGTAACTTGAGCAACAGATGAGCAAACTGACCACTTTCCCTCAAACAGGGGGTGGGGTCAGAAACCTCAGGCCCTTTGCGAGGAGTCTGCATATGTAGAACCATGGTACCTAGATGGCAAAAGTCAGCATGATTCCACACAAGCGAGGGAAGGTTATTTTGGCCTTTGAAGTGGAGTGCTGGTTGAATGGCTGCCCCTGTGCTGGATCCAAGAGGTAGACAAGTGGGTAAGACTCTTCTTGCTCTGTGCATTTTGGTCCTGGCCAAGCTGAGGCCCTTGAGCCTTAGCAATGAGCAGTACCTAGCTGGTCTCCCCTGAGAACATTCTGAACTGAAGAATAAAATTAGAATCACATGAATTGATGCTCAACTTCATTAGACATTAAAGAAATGCAAATTAAAACCCAATGAGATACCACTCCATACCTATTAAGATGGCAAGAAAAAAAATCACAACACATTAAAATGGTTGCTGATGAGCCTATACTGTTGCTTTCTCTTGAGTTGAACTCGAGGTTTGGCCTTTGGATTCGGGGGTGCATTGAGTGAGCAAGTGGAGTTAGAACAGTAGTGCTTTTCACCTGGTAAGGAGCTGCTTTATGTGCAAGAGTCGGATATAGTACAGAGGCCTTCCATTGAAAAACTCATTAAACAAGACAATTTGGTCTAGGTAACAATCTCTGAACCATTTACTTTGTAAAGATAGTGGGAAAATTTGGGGTATATCAAACATTTGAAAAACCATGTTAAATTGGAATTACTGAATTGTAGCTATACTCTATTCAGCAGGAAAGATTGAAACAATGAGGTAAATTCAATTTATTTAGCCAAATCAGGAAATTCCCAGGATGTTGTCTTGCATTCCCTGTCTTCTTGATAATGCTGACATAAAGCAAAAAGTAATTTTAGGCCTGCCATTTTAACAGCTACATCGAGACTGCATCGTTTAAGAGTACTGACTCTTCATTAGGCCTGCAAATGTCCAGTGGGTAATTAAAACAGGAAAGGATGGGCATTTTTGGCTTCCATTTTGGATCTGTCTTCTTTACTGAGCTATTATCCCCTGATGTCACCTTGGATTTCTGGAATGACAAGACTGATGGATAAATATCTTGGGTCAAGAGTTCAATCTAACTTCCAGGTCCAATCACTTCCTTATCTGGTCAGCTTGGACCACAACTTTGACCAAAGTTCTGACTGTGACTGCTTAATTATGCATACTTCTTTCTACCAGTCCAATCTGTTCTCTATGTAAATAATAACCCTCCTTTCTCTTGACCTTAGGTGGCCATTGAGGCAAATGTGCTGACTCGGCATGTTGGATTCTTTCTGTCTTTCTTTCTTTCTTTCTTTCTTTCTTTCTTTCTTTCTTTCTTTCTTTCTTTCTTTCTTTCTTTCTTTCTTTCTTTCTTTCTTTCTTTCTTTCTTTCTTTCTCTCTCTCACTCTCTCTCTCTCTCTCCCCCACCCCAACAAAATCATGAATCTGTCCCAGGGTTGTGATTGTAGGATTTTGATTCTCATACTATTTCCATCCATTTGGTACAAAATTGAAGGAATAGCAGATGTGTGTAATCTATAAAAAGCCAACCCTTGAAGAAAATGAAACTGATGATGTTAGGAAGAAGTTGAAATCTTTTCAGGTCCTGGATCTGAAAGGCAACAAAACATCCTAGCTCTAGAACATAAGCAAGCTGAATCCTCATGAGTTGATTTCTTTGATTCTAGTTGTAAAGCTAGTGGGAAGGAATTTATTTCCAGAAGTTATCTAGGAAAAAAATAAAACACAAATTGGATTATAAACTGTAAAATGCTATTAAAATATATAATGAAAATGGTACCATAAATTAAGAAATAACACCAAAAGAAGAGAGAATAAAACACTTGACATAAATAACTGTTGAGGATGTGCAATCAGTGGGATTCGCACTCACTGCTAGAAGTACCAGTGCTTTGGAAAGCAGTTCCACAGCTTTATATAACACTGCACATACGATCACTGTTCTTGACTCAGTCATTCCACATGGACCTGTATTTGAGTATTTTGCAATGATTTAATTCATCGTAGAAAAAATTACTGTGACTGTCATGAGCTTGTGTGCAGATAAACAAACTGACATAAGCCTACCAAGGAACACTGTTTTGCTATAAAAAGGAAAGAACTGATACATGACTCTCTAACTTACAGTAAATGATGCTCAACACCTTATACAACCAGGAGTCAATTGATATGGTATTTTGAGTAAAACCAAACTTTATAAAAGGCATCAGATTCATGGTTACTGGGGCATCAGAGGGACAGAGGGAAGAAAGGGAGAGACTATGAGAATTTCTATTCTATTTATCATAGTAATTCTGCTTCTAGCCTCAAAGGTATGCAAAACATGATAGTTTTATAAGCTGGGAGGCTGAGCTGCCTTTGAACTAACAAGCTAAACCTAATTATTTATTCATTCATTCATTCATTTACTTATTCATTTATTTTTATTGTAAAGGTGATAAACAGGGGGATTATAATTATAAAAGCAAGGTAATGAGTACATTTTTTGAGAGTTTGAGTGATTAATTTTTCTTTTATTTGATCCGTCCGGGGGGCTTGAACTCTTGGCCTGGGTGCTGTCCCTTAGCTCTTCAGCTCTAGGCAAGCACTGTACCACTTGAGCCACAGTTCCACTTCCAACGAGTACATTTCTTTTCTTTTTTTTTATTGTGAAAATACTGTACAGAGGGGTTACAATTACATGGGCAAGATAATGAGTACATTTCTTATCAAGCATTGTAGCCTCCTCCTTTGTTTCCCCTTCCCATCCCTTCCCATCCTCCCCCCCTGCCTAACCCCCCCCCCCACCAAAGTTGTAAAGTTATTTTCAACATAAGGACTTGTACATCTCATTGTTACATCTCATTGTTGCAATGGGGCCACCTGTATCCCCATTTAAACGATTTGTTTTTACCCTTCCCCTCCACAAATTATACCGACATCAAATACAGTGAAAGCAGGGGTTATACCGTGGGGGAGGGACATACAAAGCAACAAAGAAATAATCTTATAAATGTGTCAGAAACAATTGAATGAAAGAAAAAACAGGTGAATACATATCTTAGGGTTCATTTCCCTAACATCAACTTATCTGACCTTTTCTGCTTGACTCAGACATATACTAGATATTGAAAATAAGGGAAACCATGGAACCTATGTTTCTTTGGGCCTGGCTTACTTCACTTAACATTTTTTTTCCAAGCCTTTTCATTTCCTAACAAATGGGGCAATGTCATTCTTTTTGATGGAGGCATAGAATTCCATTGTGTATATATACCACATTTTCTTGATCCATTCATCTACTGAGGGGCATCTGGGTTGGTTCCATATCTTAGCTATAGTAAATAATGCTGCAATAAACATAGTTGTGCTGGTAGCTTTAGTGTGGTCTTGTTTGTGAACATTTGGGTAAATGCCCCAAAGTGGGATTGCTAGGTCATAGAGGAGCTCTATGTGGAGTCTTTTGAGGAACCTCCATACTGCTTTCAAAAATATGGAACGCTTCACGAATTTGCGTGTCATCCTTGCGCAGGGGCCATGCTAATCTTCTCTGTATCCAACGAGTACATTTCTTTTTGAACGCTATTACCCCTCGCTTATTTTCTCCCTCTTTCCCATCCTCACTCCTCTCCCCCCAAATTGTAAAGCTCATTTTCAACATAGTGTTTAGTGAGTATCATTGTTGCATTAATTCACTATCTTAAAGAAGAAATAAATAGATCCAGATAGTAGAGAGTAAGGTAAAAGATTTTGAATTCTGGAGCTTTATGGAGACCTCAATCTATCAGTTAAATGTTGACTAAATGAAGACAAAAATGTTCTCTTGGGCTGGTTGAAAACTTCATATTTATTCAACAAATTTCATTAAACCATGTGCATTTTACACATACCTTGTTTTATTAGAGAGAAAATGCTAATGGTTTAATTTTATTTTTGGGGGGTCCAGTCGTGGGGCCTGAACTCTGGGCCTGGGCGCTGTCCCTCAGCTCTTCAGCTCAAGGCTAGCACTCTACCACTTGAGCTAGAGCGCCACTTCCGGCTTTTTTTTTTTTCTTTTTGCTTATGTGGTGCTGAGGAATCGAACCCAGGGCCTCTGGCATGCAAGGCAAGCGCTCTACCACTGAGCCACCTTCCCAGCCCCTAATGGTTTAATTTTAAAATAACAATATAATTACTAAACTAATCCTGAATATATTTTCATTGTAAAAGTATCTAACCATGCCAGATACTTCCTGCCCTTAATTCTAGTGCCTCAGGAAGTAGAGATGGAGTATTGAGGTCTGCACCTGGCCCTGGGCAAAAAGCTGAAGACTTTATCTGAAAAATAAATGAAGGGAAAAATTCACTGGAAGTTGCATACGTGGCTCAAGTAATAGAACACTAGCAAAAGCGTGGCACTGAGATCAAACCACCATAGCTCAAAAAATACTAGTAATCCAAAGATACAAGGACTAGCTCTCTTAATTTTGCCATGCTGAGTCCCATTTGTACATATTTGCTTTCTACTGCTAATGGGCTCTGGTGCAGTATTCCAGGTTAGTCTATCCATTTTAGGCCATGTTTATGCATTCTATTCTTAATATACAGACATTTTTAAGCTTGATATAAATTCACACATTTATACAAACACATGTGCAAGTCTACTTTGTTTACTTCTTTTAACATCAATAGTATTGACTGGATACATTGTTACTCAATGCCTGCTCAACTGTTAACAATATATCATAAACATATTTCTGTCACTAGGTACACAGATCTTTTTCTCTTTTAAACTATGTACAAGTTTTTCATAATGTAGACAATGCAACTATGTTTTATTCCTCAGTTTATAAGAAAAATTCAAACAGTGCAAATACATGTGATAGAGCCAGGTGCCCATGGCTCAGACCTGTAATCCTAGCCACTTAAGAGTCTCAGATCTGGGGGCTGAGAAGGTGGCTCAATGGTAGAGCGCTTGCCTTGCATGCATGAGGCCCTGGGTTCGATTCCTCAGCACCACATTAGCAGAAAAAAAAAGCCGGAAGTGGTGCTATGGCTCAAGTGGTAGAGTGCTAGCCTTGAGCTGAAGAGCAGAGGGGCAGCACCCAGGCCCAGAGTTCAGGCCCCATGACCGGACCCCTTCCTACCCCCCCCCCAAAAAAAGAGTGTCAGATCTGGAGGATCTTAGTTTAAGACCAGCCTGGCAGAAAAGTTGCCCAAATCTTATATCCAACATAACCAGCAAAAAAGAGATCTGAAGACATTGCTCAAGTGGTGGAATGCTAGGCTATCTAGTATAAGGCCCCAAGTGCAAAAGAAAGATATGATTCAATCATGTGTGTGCAGGTGTGTGTGTGTGTGTGTGTGTGTGTGTGTGTGTGCAGCGAACTCTGGTAGGTGAAACTAGTTACTGTATTCCCAAAATTATTCTACTTAGTTTTTGTGCATATTTTCATTTAAATTTGAGAGTTAACTTAGTAAATATTTTTATTTATTATTTTTATTGTTACTGTAAAGGTGATATACAGAGAGTTACAGCTGCATAAGCCAGGCAATTGAGTATGTTTCTTTTTGAATAGGATCATCCCTTCCCTTGCTAGCAGATATTATTTTTGAAACCTTATTGATCAGCTCACATTTAATGAGAGTGCTATCAGCATGTAAATAGCAAATTACTCTGTGTACTTACTATTTTCAAGATCACAGGTCTAGAATTTCCATCTTAGTTGAGGAAAATACATGATTAGATTTATATTTGGATTCCTTCATTTTGTTCTTTGTCTTTTACTAAACTTCTTGACATAGTTCAACATGATTCACACCTATAACATTTGAGATAATATGGATATAGTATATCATTATTTTTAATTAGAAATGGGTTTAGGAACATAGTCATTTTCAATGAATGGAGTGCTAAGACAGGTCCTAAACTAAATATTTGTACTATTAGTTTGTTGAGAGCAAACTATTATTTATACCTTAACGTGAGAAAAACTTATTAATCTGGACTTCAGTTTTCTGAGGAGTTTGGGATACTTCAACTTTAGCTGGACTGAAAATTCACTTTTGTCCTACTTAAAAGAAAGGTTTACTTAGCAAATTAATAGTATAAATAGGCAGTGAGCATGTTTAAGCCACTCTGAACACTATTTTTAAAGGCGTGAGCAAATTAATTTTATGCAAATGGTATTGCTAATGCAAGTGCTACTAATCTGCTCATTAAAGCCAGGGGGAGCAAACTTTATTTTGGCAATTAGTTGAAGTTACTATATGTATCAAAAAGCCCAAAGTTGCATTTCTTCTTAAGTGTACTATAAATTTAAGCTTTTCACGGATTCAAGACTTTTCCCCCTGACATGGTATGAAGTCATGAGCTTAGATTTTTGCCTTTGATGATGGTGAGAAGGTTCATTGCTGGAAATTACTAAATAAAGTATTATGGGTAATTTGACTTCAGGGAAAAAGTCCTAGTTCAATTCAGCCCTGTAACTGAAAGATAAAAGCATGTCTTCTAGCTGGGTAAATGCATCTGTCCCTATGGCCAGGACAGACAAGGGAATGAGCAGGAGCTGTCTTTCAAAAGGCAGAGAAGAGTGGCTATTATTTAATAGGACAATGATGTGCACAGATCTATGGTGAAATTTCAGATCCTTCGCTCTGTTCCTGAAACACCACGGTGTCTGATAGTGTGGGGAAGGAGGAACAAGAGCAGGTGGCAAGGATCGATGTGACCTTTCAGGTTATCTACAGAACCCGGAGTGCATTTAAAAGGATGAGGTTGACATTTGTGGTTATGATCATTCATATTCTCGTCATCTGTCCATTGATCTAAGACACTAGTCACATCAATGTCTAGAAGCCCAGTGACAGACGTGACATCTGACTGATAGGCAAAAGGCTCAAGTGAATTTTGCCATTCATTATTATAATTATTGTTGAGTCAATTTTCTTTTCCCCAATGATGGATCTATGGAGTTGGAAGTGAGTTATAGAAAGATATGGCTACTGTGTGTCATGTTGAACTACAGAGAATATTTTGATGTAAACGGTGTCTTCTGTCTCCCATGTGCTTCCTTCTCCATCATTTCCTTATAAAATATTTTTAAGTAATAAAAACTACTCAGTGTTCGGAGTTGAACCAAATATTGTTGAGCCAAATATCCTATATATACTCTCTTTATGTTTCCAAGTAATGTCCTTTTTTTATTGTTGTGGAGTTAATTATTTCCTCTCCCCAAATATAGCAGCTTTAAAAAGTAAATTTCTGGCTGGGGATGTGGCTTAGTGGTAGAGTGCTTACCTAGCATGCATGAAGCCCTGAGTTTGATTCCTCAGTACCACAAACACAGAAAAAGCCAGAATTGATGCTGTGGCTCAAGTGGTAGAATGCTAGCCTTGAGCAGAAGAAGCTCAAAGACAGGGTCCAGGCAATGAGTTCAAGCCCAGGACTGGGTATGGGGGAGAAAGGAAATTTCTTCTTATCCAGTTTCTAGAATCAAAAATTTTGGAGCAATTTATTGGGCCCCAGAGAGGTCAGAAGGCAGCTATAACAGTCCAGGGCTGCTCACAAGGCTGGACTTATGGCCACAGTGTGGGCCACAGTCTCCTCAAGGCTTGCCAGAGGCAGATCTACTTTCAACCTCACTCACATGGTTGTCAGTAGCCTCAGGCTCCCATTCGCTGTTGGTCAAAGGCCCCAGTTCCTTGCCTGGTGAACCTTTCTCTAGGGTAGTGCAATGGGGCAGCTAGGTGGACATAGACTAAGTGAATGGACAAGAGAGGAGGGAGATGGTTGGGTTGGAATCAGTGTCTATAAACTTACCTTAAAAGTGACTGGCATGATTAATGGAAAGTAAATTGGGAGATCTAGCTCATAGTCAAACCAAAGGAGAGAGCTAGTGCCCAAACCTGAATAAAGCAAAGATTACCCTGTTTATTACATGAGAGTAAGTAGATACAGTAGGATTACATTCCTTTCATGCTTTGGGGGAAAGACACATAAGTTATGGAGTCACTGGGTGAGACAGCACAGCTAATTCCCTACAATGGAGAATTTGCCACATGTCATTCTGCAGCTCTCTGTACCTGTAATCACTGGCTTACCTTGGCCTCTCAGATCAGGGCACAGCAGGGCACAGCATTCTCTTCCATGGGTCCCATAAAAGGAATCCTGCTGTCTCCTGAATGGCTGAGTCCATTCTAGCGGCTAAGCCTCAGTCTCAGAGCCATAGCCCACAACTATACAAATCTAATTTAGAGTCAGATACAGCTGGCTTTGTCCATCCATTGGCTTTATTTCTGTGATTTTATTCATGTTTATTAATGTCTCTGACTTTCCTTTTATTTTCCTTCCTATTTCTCAGACTTGAATAAAATTATCTACATTGTAGATTGGTTGAAGATTGAAATAGATTATACAATTTGTGTAAAAATGCTCAGCCTGGTCTGGGAAGGTGATTCAGTGGTAGAGTACTTGCCTTGCATGCATGAGGCCCTGGGTTCGATTCCTCAGCACCACATAAGCAGAAAAAGCTGGAAGTGGTGCTGTGGCTCAAGTGGTAGAGCACTAGCCTTGAGCTGAAGAGCTGAAGGACAGCGCCCAGGCTCAGAGTTCAGGCCCCACGACCGACCAAAAAACCCCAAAACCCTAAAAATGCTCAGCATACCTATTACATGTTCATAAAAATATATATCAATTCATCTATTGTATGTGATACAATATATATATATTATATAATAAGTATGTATATATGCTTAGCATCTAGGTGTTGATCACTAGTTTTTCTTTTTTTGTAGTCTAGGGAACTGAACCCAGAGCCTCATGCTAGGTATATACTCTACAACTTGAGTCATGCCTCCCAGCCCCTTTGTTTTGTATTTTGTTTTGAAGATAGTGTCTCACTAACTTTGCCCAGGCTACCCTCAAAACTCTCGATCCGCCCAACTAAGCCTTCTGAGTAGCTGTGATCAAAAGCAGTCATTCTAGAACACACCCAATGACAGAGAAATTCAGCAGGCAGACAGTATTTTCTTTAGACAGAGAACTTTCCTTTGAGTTCTAAAAGTCAGGGCGTTACCATTATCCATGCTTCAGATCAAAACTTTAAAGATACTCCGCTGGTAGGAAATTTAAATTTGTTTCACCCAACCTTCCCTGAGACATGTGTCTGGTACTGGGTCAGGATAGTGGAAGACTATGGTAGAATTATGGGACACCATATACAGGGATTGTTTTGTATGGATGAGGCTTGATGCAGCTAGGAAATGATTCTTTGTTTCATCTATTTTTGTCTCCTATGTATATCTCTGAGCTGAACACCTTGCAGTGTATACTACTTCAGTTGTGACAGACACACAGGCCCTAGTCCACCTTGTACTCACCCCGTGTCTACACCAGACTACATGTACCCTGGACTCAAGTGTTGTGATCCTTACCAAACCCATAAACTTGATGGTGCAATTTTGCTACCTTTATGTTACAGACCATTCCTAAGACCAGACTTCTAATACTCAAGAGGAAAGGACTTGAGTGGCTATTCCTCCTCAGTACCTCTATTGCATGCACAACATTTTTGGGGAAATATTTGATCACAGAAAGCCTTTAATCATAACTGTTGATAAAAAGAGAGTACATTCTGCATCTTATCTAAAAATAAGAATGCAGCTTCCCATGGCAAAAGTGACCAAAGATGAAGCTGCAAGGTATCTTTGGGCAGCTTATGATCATTGGTTTTCTTTTTGCCCTTGAGCTGATTTCTCAAGAAGAAAGATGATTGGTCTCACTGCCCTCATTTCAACAGACTTCTGGGCAACAGACACCATGTGCCTTTATATGGGACTAGTGTGTTAAATGGTGTCTTCTTCAAATTGTCATGAATATACCATTAAGTAGATTTGCTCAATTGATATTTATAAAACCATTCCTCTGTGGAAAAGCATTGGACTGACATTTTTTACCTCTATTATTTCATACATATATCAATTTTACAAATTATTGTTATCATCACTTTTTCTTTAGATCAGCAAGACAAGCTTAAAGAGATTAACTGATTTGCCCAAAAGTATATAATACTTCTCAGAACCAAGATTAGAACTTAGTTTCTTGAGTCCAGTAAAAAAGCTCTTTCTTTTGATAGGCATGGTTGGCCATATTTTTAAAGGCTTATTATTATTAATTATAATAAGTATCTTTCTGATGACACTTGACACTTTATTCTTCACTCATCTTCCAAGGAAGTACTTTAAAGGATCTCATTGTTTTGTAAGGGAGCAATAGGAACTTCTACTTTTAATTTCAAATCTACTGCCAATTTTCTTACCCAAATTGCCTGCCATTAGAACCCACAAAATTAGCATTCAAGGATGAAATGTTCTCTAGGATTAAAACTGGTCATGGCTGGGAAAAGGAAAACATAACAAACCTTTGACTAACAAACATAATAGGAATTGCATGCAGAAGAGATCTGTAGTGAACCTTATGTTCTACCTCCTCCAGTTGCTGCGAATTAATTTAGTTGTTTCTGAGTTTCACTAAGAAGCGCGATTAAACACTGTTAAAAACTTAAGTTCAGCTATGGTGAATGATGTACCCTCTAATGGTGAGTTACATAGTTAATTTCTGTATCATTTGAAAATGAGCTGGAGATGGCCAACCCAGGAGCAAAATGGTAGGTCCAAGCCACTGGGACTCAACCTTCTACACAATGTGATCATTGCAGCATCTTTAGGATGTGATCATTGACCTGTCCAAGCTGCCAGATAATAACAACCAGCAAAGACACGTTTCAAGGTGTATGATGGGGAAAAAAGAGGACGTAGACTTCATAGTCTTTTGAAAGAGACTTCTTGGCAGTCTTACGTGAGACTGACGCTGATATCACGGTCAGCAAAATTCTGTCACTGAGGAATCTGGAAAATGCAATTTTAAGTAAAGATGACAATGTGTGTAACTAAAAATAAGACTTCTCTTTTCAATTTGAGAGAGAAATGGGGACTATATGATTGGCATCTTGGAGAAATATCTGTCTCAGACATGTAGTTGCTTTTAGATTTTAGGAGTACACAAAAGTATATGTGATGTGATATGGCCAAAAGTTGGCAATTGGGAGGAACCGTTGTTTGTTTGTTGTTTTCTTGAGAAGGGTCTTGCTAAGTAGTCTTAGCTGGCCACAAACTAGTAATACTCCTACCTCAGTCTTCTGAGTGCTCAGATTTCAAACATGTGCCACCACGGCCAGCTCACAGAGTTTTAGATAATATATGTACCAATTCTTAGGTAAACAAATGCAGAATGTAAACTTTATGTATTTAATAATGGGCACTATTGAAAAGTTTAGAGTTAAATATTTTCACAGAATAAGAATGGCAGTGTATAGCCCACCCCATCACCCAGGAGACTAATAGAAGATACAGAACATCTCCCTGGTAAGTACTTGCCTTGTTCACCTAAAGTTTAGTCTAGAATAGTGCCCTATATGGCTTGAGCATATGTCAATTTATCAAAGCTAGGTTTGACTTATTGAAGATAAAATTGGAGGCCACTCCAAGGTCAAACATTCATAAATCATGTGATCAAAATATAGGTCAACCTGAGTTCTCTGAAACACCATCACGAATTGTAAATACAGATGTAAAGCTTACATGTGTTTTCGCATGATTTAGTGACATGATAAAAATTAACTAGAGATAAAATTATGCTAACAGTTCTACTTACCTTAAAAAAGAATAATCATATCTTAGGTCAAAGTACTCATTCCTTTATGGATTAGAAGCTATGCTGTTTTACCATTATGGTAACAAAATACCAGAGATCATCAACTTAAAAAAAAGATTTATTGTGACACTGTTTTGGAGGTTTCAGTCCGTGATGGATTGGCCCTCTTGTTTGTGCTAAGACAGATCTTTATGGTGGAAGAATGCAGCTCACTTCCTCCCACTAGAACCTACCTTTGAAGATTCTGTCACCTCCAATAACACCACAGGCAAACAAACAAGTCTTGAACACATGGACTTGGAGAAACATTTAAGACCCAAACTGCAGCACTGCTTGTAGGTGAGCGTCTTTTCATTTTAATTGAGGTCTTTCAGGTCAGGATCTTTGCTTTCTCTTACTATCTGAAAATGCATTTCAAAACTGTTTTTAATTTGACTCACTTTTTATTAGACCTTTTTAATCTCAGTCTCTCTCAATGATTTCCCACATACATGAATATTTGGCCCACCTGGCTAACAATACCTCTGTTCAATTTTAAGGGCCTTTCCTCTGAGCTATCTAATACTGTGGTCAATGATGAATTAGTTTTGTCTCATTCTGCTTATTTCATGAGGAAAAGTTATGTTGGGCAACATTATTATTTTTATTTTATTACTTATTAATAGATCATCCTGGCGTGCTTATTGATGTTATTTATTTACTTTTATTACCCTCCTCCTATTTTTGACTTCTTCAACAGAGCTTTTTTTTTTTTTTCCCAACCCTGACCAATTTCTACTCACTGGCTGGTTATCCCATAAATGCCACAGAAACTAGTGGTAAGAGCATAACGGGTGAACATAAACATTTAAGACTTAGCACTTACTAATTTTTCTTGTCTTGGCTCAGCAGTAGCTATGTGACATTTTATCTCCCTGGGCTTCAGTGAACTCAATTGTAAAATAAATGAGCTTGGGCTAGACAGCTTCTAAAATTCCCTTCCAGCCGAGGAAAAGTCAATGATCCTGTGACTCTACTGGCATCTGATCTGATAAAAATGTTTTGGGAAATTCCACTCTTCTAACCACAAAGTAGGGAATAGATACCTCTAGTCCCAAACGTGATACAGAAGCATCCGGGCTCCTCCTCCCCCCGCCCTAAGCAAAACGCTATGCGTAATAACATCATCTAGTCACCTTGGGCTCTAACAATACTCCATTTGTCTACAATATGCAAGAGTAAAAAGAAATTATCCCATGCCTTGACTTACCTAGAGTCAGTTCTCAATTAGCTAAACCAGGGAGGTATAGTGGCATGGATGTAGATAACAATTAATTAAAAACTCACTCCTATTTAATTTTAGCATGGTTATATTTTCTATGGAGCACTGAATGCTGCATAATTATACATGCCTTTATATAAAAACTTGTAGTTTTATATTGTTACTTAAACTTCGATATCATTTTGCTCTGTAGCTCAAGCAGGTAACTGAAAACAATTTTATCTACCAGCTTTTATATTAAAAAAAGAAGTACTTGAAGCAACACTATGTAATTGAGATTTTTATATTCTGTTAAATCAAAATCTCATGCTGGGGCAATTTAAACATTCAATTAGGTGCATTTGTCTTTGGAAAGTTTGCAACTCAATGAGATAGACTGTTAGTATGTATAAAACTTTTACAAATAAGGATAATAATAGCTCCCCTGCTGTATCAATAAATCACCCCCGTTCCTGTGTGAGAGACTGACAGCAGCTGTCAGAACCCAGTTTCTTTGAAATGCTTTATAAATACCACGTAAAGAGCCAGATTGTTCTTTAACAGCCTTGTTATCCTAATGAAATCACTCTGCTTCCTAATCTTTGCTCCAGACACCACCAAGGTTGGGCAAAGGAAGCCCCATGTCCCCAAATGACTCTAAACACCAAGTTTGGATGACAGATTAATGATTGGATCTGCCTCTCCATTAATTTATTTGCAGGAGACACCTGTGCCAATAACCTCGTCAGGGTTTGGAGCTTGTCCCTGGAAAGGCATGCCTTCCTCTCACCGAATCTGCTCCCCATAATTCTTAATTACTTTCTATGGCCTGGTGGGGAAAAGGCACATGACATGGAAAATTTTATAGGATCTAATCATTAACCAACTCTGCTCTTGAGTGGAGTGTTAAGAGTATCCGAGAAAATGGTCTGACTCAATTCCCCCTGAGCGACTTTCAAAATCACTGGCCAATGGAATTTTCCACCTGTGTTTTCTGCTTGAAAGCCATTCCCTCCAAGGGAAGAGCAAATGCTTTCTGACTACTTGCTTATTGTCAGGTACTGTTCTAAACTCTTTCTACAGAATAGTTTAGTCTCTCTGCAACGCCACAAGAGACATTTGTTGTTATTCTTCTTTTACAAGTAACACAGCGTTATCACTTTCCTGGGAAGTAAAGCCAGAAGTCAAAACCAGGCTTGCTAGCTGCGGAGTTCTGGCTATTAGACTAACCTCTTCTTTCTCTGGAAAAAGAGACTTTAAGAAAGTGGGTTCCCAAATGCTTTATGCACCTTCTATATTATATTTAGTAATAAGTTTCAATAATGTGAAAAATGAACTATTGCCTTGATGTATATGTCTAGGTACTTTCCCCAAACTTCAATGGAACTAACAGCTTTGCAATCACTTGCAAGTGGCTGAATCTTCTGGGTCCAAACTTGGAAGTAAACATATCTCTTTCCCATTCCACTTCCAACCTATCTTTTTCCCTTTGAACTTCTAATTCTTATCCTTATCTCTTCTTATCTTTAGTAGACTGATACCCCATTTCCTACAAGTCGAATAAATTCAGAAGGAGATCTTCTTTAACAAAGACACTGAAATCTTTCAGTGTGGGCTGAGCTGTGGAATTGGGGTGGTGCTGAGGGCTAATAACTACCTCTCACCTCTGGGATCCACATTCCAATATAGCATTTGATTAAAGTGTCTCTAAATCATCCTGATTACCATTGCCCTTATTATAAAGTGTGCACCACTCCAATTTGTGTGGAGATACTTTAAGAAGTATTTTTTTCCCTTTTATCATTCATGTAACTGTCTGCCCAGGAAGCTCTCATTAGATTTGCTCTCTTACTTCTTCTACATTGGAGTGTGTGAGTGCAGATAGCCTGATGGGAAATAAAAACTTGGCAATCATTTCTTTTAACATATGGTCTGCAGGTAGAAAAGGTACCTGTTTTTAACAAATATTCAGGATCTTCTCAGCATCACTTTCTCCTCCTCCTTTCCTTCTACTCCTCTCTTTTGGATTCTGCCTTAGGTATATTGTTAGTTTGTACTTTATTGCTAAAAAGAGAGCTCAACAAACAGAAACAGATAACTATCCATAATTCATATTTACTTCCAGACTTTATACATATGTATTTCCATATTTCTTATAACATTTAGTCCAAACAGTGTTACGAAAGAAATATATTGTTAATAGACACAAGATTCAAGATAATTCTGATTGAAATTAAGATTTATAGGAATAAAGGCAAGACCTGAAGGTCAATGGAATGAATAGGGCATGGTGGTGTGTACCTGTAATCCCAGGTACTTGCAAGGCTGAGTTGGTACAGTTGAACTAAGGAGGTCAAGGGAGCTAGCACGACATAGTGAGATCATTCCTTTAAAAAAAAAAGTCAATGACACAAATACGGTTAATATGATTTGAGTAAGTTAGTTGCCAAGCTCTAAATGAGATAATAGTCTAAAGAAAACAGTTAAATAGCTCCAAGAAACAACCTTCATTAGTAGAAGGAATTAGGCATCATTTTGTAGATTTTTATAGGTATATCAGCACCACAAACTATTGGTAAAATAGAAGCCATTTCATGAAAGATGGTAACAGTAGTAACAAGCACAGAAAATCACATTGCATAAGAAACTCATGATGTACACGGAGCTCTTCAGATTTTGCAAGAGATAACAATAGGAATGGGGACTGTTTAAGTCAACTTACCATCACTGTAAGAAACAACCTGAGATCAACCCTGAAGAGAATAGGCTTATCTTGGCTCATAGTTTGAGTTTTTGCTTTTAGCTCATGACTTTGGACCTGTGGTAACATCATTGCAGGAGCATGCAAGCAGAGCAAAGCTATTTATGCCCGGTAGCTGGAAAGTGAAAGGAAGAAATAGAGGTAGACAAAAGAGAGAGAGAGAGAGAGAGAGAGAGAGAGAGAGGGGCAGAGACAGAGAGAGAGGCAGAGAGACAGAGAGACAGAGAGACCGAGGTTGTCAGGAGCTGGTGGCTTACGCCTATAATCCTAACTACTCAGGAGGCTGAGATCTGAGGCTTGCAATTCAATGCCAGCCTGGGCAGGAAAGTACATGAGATTCTTATCTCCAATAAACCACCAGAAAATCAGAAGTGGCGCTGTGGCATGAAGTGGTAGAAGGCTAACCTTGAGTGTAAAAGCTCACAGACCAGACCCTGAGTTTAACCTCTACTACTGATGAAAGGGAGGGAAGGAAAGAGGGAGAGAGAGAGACAGAGACAGAGGCAGAGGTCAATGGAGGATACTCCTCCCACCCCACCATGAGAAGGATTCCTCTCCTAAGCCCCAACATAATATTATACAGTCTATCAAACCTTTAACATTTGGGACCCTGGGAGAAATTCCAGATCCGAACTGTGGCAGGGAGTTTGTGAAAGTTGGAATATAAAAAATTGTCTTTAAGTATTTAAAGCACAATTAAGTAAAAGAGAAAGTGCTCTGTGTTCGTGTAACTGCAGAGGCCAGAACTAGTAAGAAGAAATGTAACATTGGTGGTCATTAGCCCCTCAAACTGCGATTCTTAGGTCTCATCTCTACTGATTCTGATCCAGAGGGATGAATTGGAGCCCAGTAATCTGTCATTTTGTGTATGCTTTATGGAAAATGACACCATGTCTAAGGAGACCATTTCCACCTTCATATGAAAACTAATGTTCTATTGAACTGCAACTATTTCAAATCATAAAACTGCAATCTTCCTTGTGGGGAAGGACACAACTTTTTTCTCTGTTGGTTGGTCATGGGGCCTGAACTCTGGGCCTGGGTGCTGTTCCTCAGTTCTTCAGCTTAAGGCTAGCGCTCTACCACCTGAGCCATAAGGCTACCCAGCTTTTTCTGCTTATGTGGAGCTGAGGAATTGAACCCAGGGCCTCATGCATGCAAGGCAAGCACTTTACCACTGAGCCACTTTCCCAGCCCAGGACACAATTCTTGTATATGGAAATATCCAATAAGTGGCCAAATACTGAAGGAGGATTTATTCTTTCAAAGAACATTGTATTTGGTGACTGTTGGATGCTTTGGAATTTGTGAACTCTTTGAAGGTAGGAAAGGCATCAACTTTCACTTATTCCCTGGCCTGGGGTATTGCAGGTGCGTGAGTAGACGCTAATTCTTGAAAGAATGAATGAATAAATGAATGGGTAGATAGATAGATGGAGTGAATGAGTGAAAACAAGTACCCTTCAGCTAGGAAGTCACAGGAACAAATCGACTGAGTCTTAAAACTCAATTCTAAGCCCATCTGACCTCTAGATTCAACCTTTTCTCCCTCTCCAAAGTATGAATCTCCTTTCCTTCACATTGGTGCAATGGACAATTCCAGCACACAGACTGAATGACAGGGATGTAAAATCACCTAAAACATAAAATAAATAATAACTGATATCATAGAAATGGCTTTCCAAGAGAGAAAAAAACTTTCCACTAAGATAAACAGCAGGAAGTGGTGCTTTGGTTCAAGTGGTAGAGTGCTAGCCTTAAGCAGAAAGAGGCTTGGGGCAGTACTCAAGCCTGAGTTCAAGCCTCAGGACTGGCAAAAACAAAACAAAACAACACTCAAAACGAAAAACAATCCCCCCACCCAAGCAATTTGGTATCATTTTGTAGTAATCCCTAGGACGGTTCTACCCTGTACCCAGTTCTCAAAACCACGCCCACTGCCCACCTCGCAGGCCCCTATTCCAAGCCAGTCCCCAGTTCTACCTTGTCCATTTGCCTGCTTTTACCCACCAGGCTTTCTCAGAGCTGTTCCCTTCAGAAAAATGACCAAGTAAGGCTTTTACATTTTTTTTAACCTAGAGTTCTTTGATTCTAACAAGAAGAAATCACAATACTCTCAGAGCATTTTCAAGTCAGATCAGAATCTGAAAAACAATGTCCTTGTCCCATGATACTATTTTTCTATTCCCTCTTCTAATTTCATGAGTGTTTTCCTTTCTTTACCACAAATCAAATGCCACCTGCCTTCTACCATTCCACTCAAAACCACACTTTCCTCCTCGAACTTTTCTGAATTATTCCAGAATTTTAGTCGTCTCTCTGCCTTTGAGCTACAATATTTGTGTTCCCATGCATCCCTTTACAGCTTCTCCAACTTCTCCTTGAAATGTGGCTTATCAAGATGAGCTTGAGAGAACAAAAGACAGAATACATTTATTGGGACTGTCGAATATTTGAATATGGAGTGCAAATAGCATATTTCCTAGAAAATACATGCCTTTTGATCTCATGTAAAATAAACTGCACTTCTGTTTATGTTGAAAAAGCATCAGACATTGATATCTGACAAATCCAAATCTAATTTTGTAAATTGTGGAGAACCTCAAAGAACCCTGAGTGTTGTTTGTGTATTAACATGTATGCGCTGGATATGCCCCGACTCCCCTCACTTCCAGAAAGTTCCATCTCCAATTCTGTCTCATCTCATTCCCCCCACAGGCCTCACTCTCACTCAAGGCTACAGAGGATGATAAAGTCCAACTTGTCAGAGCTGGTTACTTGCTAGCAAAATATTCACACCTTTGACAGAGCTGTCAGATTTTTGTCCCCAAACCAAATGAGCACACAAACTGAATTTTCCTCCCATCGGACTGGAGGGCAGCAACTTCAAGTCTATACTCAGAAACTGAACTCAGTAGTTCTGTACAAAAGAAAGGAAAGAGGAAGAAGAGAAAGAAGAGGAAGAGATAGAAGGGAAAGGAGACACGGAGGGAGAAATTATATAAAGACTCATAAAACAAATATAACCATAAATAGAAATACAATAACAATAACAACTCAAAGTCAATATAATGACAATAACATGACATAAAAACTTATATAAAGAATATATGTAATATATGTTGCTGTAAAGTTAAACTCTAAGATTCAGGGGTTTACTTTTGTATTGATTTAATTATGATTTCTGTAGCCAGTGATCAGGAAACACTTTTCTTTCCGTCTTGATTTTAACACCTTCAACCCAAGACTTCTAAGTCACTGTCCTCATGTGCATCTCCCCAAAGTGAGAGAATGTAAGCCAAACACAGGAAGGCTTCAGAAATCAGACCTGGAAATATGCATATGACTTCCTGTATCCCATTGGCTGGGAGCAATGATGTAACTACTCCAAAGATTCAATTTATAGACTAGCTCAGATTTCTTAAAAAGTATCAATTATAATTAAAATGCAGTCCACAATTCAGACTGCTATCCAATATAATAAATATTATATACAATAGAATACAGTATTATATACACTATTATATTCAATCTGGATACCATGAATTAATAATGGTTGTCACCAGATGGTAAAATTTCATTTTTTTTTACATTTTCTTAAATTCTCTCAGTTTACTAGCCTATTTTTTTTAACAATGAGAAGATACTGATTATATGATCAGGACAAAAACCACAAAACCCCACTCTTACTGTCAGGGAAAGTTTTATTATGACTGGATAGAACTTACTTGCTTCTACCCTTGGTTTTTAGTTCTTTCTCAGAAAAACACAAAATAGTTTTAACATAGATTTATGTCAAATTGGCAATGGATAACAATCACACATCTATCAAGGATGATTTAATTTTCAATACCTTAACCATCTTCCTACATCTTTTACATCTATCTATGTACTTATGTGGGGGAGGGGAGGACTGTGAGTGGGAAGTTAGTCTGTCCTTGTAGTTGCTGAGGATTTACTATTTGTAAGCACTCATATGTACATATTACAGCTGTTCTCCAAATAACCTACCAGGTAAGAAACTAACTTGATAGGAGAACTTTAATGTAAGACTACATTAATTAGTAACCAGGTTAGTACTTAAATCCATTCCTGGTTATTTCAGGATATTCTATCATCAAGTTTATACGATATAGATACAGATATAGATAGTATCCTTGTCCTTACAAAGCTGAACTTTGCCTAGTTATCTGTGAAGGAAGCTCATCACTAGCCTTCAGCTCATTTAATCTCTGCAGCAAGCATCCCCATGAGGTAGAGAAGTCTATTTTCAGAGCGGAGGCAATTCAAATCCAAAGGGAAGTTACGTTCTCAGCAGTTTGGAGAGTGTAGACAAGGGACAGGCAAGAAAAAGTGGTTCCTAAAAATCAACAGCTCTATTTTATTCTGCCTAGAGCTTCTATAACTTGTATTTCATTCTTGATTGCCTGTAAAAGTTGTATGCATTTTGGGGGGAACCTTAGGATTTTTCAATATACACATATGATATGTTTTCAAGACGTTCTTGTGTTGAAAGCTTGGTCTCCTACTGGTGGTATGATTTAGGAAGTGGTGGAAATTTTCGCAAGTGGGCTTACTTCCGGAGGAAGTTAGTGATCTGGGTGGGCTTTTGAATGTTATATCTTGTTTTTTTTTTCCCTTTCCCCCCTCTGCTTCTTGTCCTCCATAAGGTGAGTAACCTCTGCTGTATGCCTTGATGCTCTGCCTTACCATGGGACCAGAACAGCAGAAACAAGGATTGTGGGTGGAGGCCTCCCTTCCTTTAAGTTCTTTATATCAGCTGTTTTGCCACAAAGAAGCAAAAATCTGACTGCTTTGTATGTGTTATATAATGACCAGGTGATTAACTGGGTGTCAGGCTCAGTGATTATCTTCCTGAAACATTGATGCTTTGAAATTTCTCATTAATCTTTGTCTTGAAGCATCCTGGCCAGAGATGTTCTAGATCTACTTCACACTACAAATGAACACTTAAAAGTGAGCACAGTTATTGATATCGCATGAGATTTAGAGCTTTCTTTCCCTGACTTGTAAGAGATTTTTCCCCCCATTAGACTCAAAAGAAGCATTATTTTTTCGTCTTGTACATAGAGGTTTAAGCTCACCAAGTCACCAAAAAAAGAAAACACCCCTTACTATCAAAGTGTAATTCAGATTTCTCTACACAGCCTCAAGCATGTGCTCAAAGATAATTGGTTGTACAGGAGGCTTACACGTTGCCAATTGACATACCGCGGGTCACAGATGACCTCCCCATTTGCATGGCATGACCTAGTTTTGTTTTCCTCTCAAGGAAAATAAATATGCTACAGACATGGAGAAAGGAAACTAGGGATTGACGTAAGTTATATAACATTTCTATTTCTAAAGACTTCTTTTCCTGAGATGGGTTCCTTGAATACAAGCTGCTTTGTATCCAGGAGGGGCTTCTCCAGCCCACCCTATCTCCCCTCCCCCCATTCCCTGGCCCAGACTCCCCTCCCCATGGTCTGAGGACCGTGTTCATCACCTGGAGTGAAAGCTGACAGGAATGAGTAGAGGCAGGAGCCAGGGAGACACGCGGGCATTGTCATGCATGACTGGCTTCCACACATCAACGGCAATTAAACATGGAGAGCTTGGGATCTTTTTGGACAGGTTCAAGTTCCCTGGCACTGCTGTGATTAGATGTTTTGCGTTGTTCCCCTGTAGTCAGGATGTGACATACTCTTTTTCCTTTGCTCTTTTCTTGTCTCCTTTGTGCAATCCTGGATGCTGCCTGATCACCCAGCACAGATATTTAAGATGACTTCATTTTGACTAGAGCTTGGTCAAAACAGATGCAAGAGGAGCCACAATCAGAAGCAGTCCCAATTCAAAGGAAATTAGTTTGAAAAATGTTACATTCTTTTCCAGATGCATGATGATATTTTTTTAGCTTAGTAGATATAACCTACTGAGGATAGATTCCTGTGCTAATTTCCGTTTCTTTGTGGCAATTTCCATCCTGAATTGGATTGTGCAATTTGTCCTCTTTAAAACTGTGCTGTTTTCAAGAGAATTGTGAAAAATGCTAAGCTATGCTTGGGAAGATTTTTGTCTATGGTCACTTAAAGTTTGAGATAGTTTGGGTTGTTGTGCTTCTTAAAATGTTCCATCTATTCAATCTCCAGAGTCACATTTGTGAAATTGACCTTGCAGGGGAAAGAAAGTGGCTCATTTTAACAGGGTGAGATGCCTGATTTGAGGTCTCCATGAAAAGGCATTATGAAGAAAGAAATTGTTTCTCTAATGATAAATGAAAATAGAGGAAGAGACAGCCATGGATCTGCTCTGACATGTGCCTATAGTCAAGATAAATTTCCCTTCATCTGGTCATTCTAGTTATTCCTCCATCAATTAGTAATCACAGATATTTACACACACACCCTTAAAAAAGCATAGAATAAATAGTTCCCAATATCACCACATGAATGGACCATTTATGTACAGGGAATGTTGCTAGGTTAGATTTCATTTCTAAAATAGAAACACAAATGTTTTTTTCTTATATTCCCATGCTCATAACATATATCATCTATCTTTGATGATGGTATATCCCACGTCTGGTTTTTGTCTCAGCAATAAAGACTTAGAGAGAGACTTATCTGAAGAAGAAAATAAGGATGGCCAATAAATATGTGAAGAAATATTCAACATCTCTGGCTATAAAAGGAATGCAAGTCAAAAGTACATTGAGATTCCACCTCCCCACCCACCCCCAGTCTGAATGGACATTATCAAGAAGACTATTAATAACAGATATTGGTGGGGATGTGACCAAAAGGGAATGCTACTACAATGTTGGTAGGACTATAAACTTGTTCAGCCACACTGGAAAGCAGTGTGGAGGTTCCTCAAAAGACTAAACATAGATCTTCCCTGTGATACACTCTTCAGCATTTACCCAAATGATCACATACAAGGTCACAGTAAAGCTACTAGCACAACCATGTTCATTGCAGCATTACTTACCATAGCTAAGATATGGAATCAACCCAGATACCTCTCAGTAGATGAATGGATCAAGAGAATGTGGTTAAATATATATATATATATATATATATATATATATATACACATACATACATATATATACATATATATACACACACACAATGGAATTCTGTGTTTCCATCAGAAAGAATGACATTCATAAGGTAATGGAAAGACTTGGAAAAAATTATATTAAGGATGTAAGCCAGACCCAAAGAAACATAGGCTGCATGCTTTCCCTTACTTGTAATATCTAGAATATGGATATTCTTAGCAGAGGATCACAATGGCTCAATAGCTATGTGCATATAAAATTATGCTTATTGAAATTTAAAAAAATGTGGTGGGACCCAAAATAGCTATTTCATCCTATGGTCAGAGGCTCTGTGATGCTCTGTCAAGAAGGTTGCTCCAGCAGGCCCCTTCCAGTGGCTCCTCACAGGTCTGATGTCAGCAGATCCTTGGGAAGATAAACATCAAAATGAACTAACTACTTAAGAATCCCCATCTTTACACCTCAGGAACCAAAATGTTGGGTGGTTCTCAGTATTTGTCATATCTCACAGAATCCCCATCTAACACATAATATTGTCCTAATATGATGAGCTGATCAGTAGGGGGGAAACTTACAATTAAGGAAAGGAAGGGGGAGGGAGAGTGGCATTTCTTGTTAATTTGATAGTTATTTCTTAAGCAAACAACTCACAGGCATTTGGAATGAGTTATTTATTTTGCTTTTCGTGTCCCTGTTGCAGAACAAAAGCAAATGTACTATTAATTCTCATTTGCAACACTAGTCTGATTTCGATTTCCATCTCAATTTATTTTTATGCTTTGTGGTGGTCATAGATATGTGTTTAGGATCTAGAGATGTGACAATAAAATGATTGTATTATATTAAAATAACATTTATGAAGTGATTTATTTTAGATTTTAATCTTTTTTCATGATGTTCCCCTAATCTTTGATATTACTAATCTGATGATATCTATTCTTTTTTTGTGACTCCACCCCTTTTTAAAGGACCTCTGAGTATTCCATTAACTGCTAGATTGGTTCCACAATGTCTTTGTAATGGCTTTTTGCCTCCTGGGAGATTTCTTTCTATCTTATATTCTTAATTAATAAGTTCTTTAACAATTGCCACACAATAATAGAGTATTCCTTTAAGCTTAGCAAATGTGTTGGTGCTTGTTAACTCATTCTAGGTCTTTATCCCAGAGATTCTGAGTTGGTATACTGATGGATTTCTCTGCACAGTAATGGGTGTTCTAGCTCTAAGAGAATGGGGTAGCACAATGGATTCCCCAGCTTTTAAATGAGGTTAGGCAGGTAGTCAGTTATGAATGGGGAGTAGCAAATAACAGCAATAGCCATAGGAGAGCAAAGGTTAAGAAAAGAACTTAGATTCTCAAGAGTTCTTACACAACAATTAAAAATAAAAGGATACCACTCTCCAGTTATAATACATCTGATTCGAACTTCCTCATAGCTGGAAAGATAAAAATCCAAGTTATGTCTCTCCAGCACCACCACATTCACTCATTCATTAGACATTTAGTATATGTCAGCTTTGATTAATAATGGAGAAAAAAATTACAATTCTGCCTTGCAACAAAGTCTATGTCAGCTTTCCTCCTGAAAGGACCAATTAAATATGAGATAAGATAGTAAGGAAATTTCTAGTTTAATGTTCTTCAGAAGCTATAAGGAAAGACCATTCTGCCTTATATCTTAAAATTTTACATACTGTACTTTAATAGAAAGTCCACTTGAAAATTTTCAAAGAAAGTAAGGCATCTGATACTCTGGGATGAAATATCACCATGCACTAAGAAGAAGGAGGAGTTCAGATGAGGTCTTGCTAATACATGAGAAGCTTGATAGGCTTTAGAAAATTCCAAAAGTATTGGAAATTAATAGGAGTGAAGAAATGTTTCAGGTCTCACATTCTTCAGATGTGGAACAAGTAGAGAAGGGTTAAGTACACTTTTAAAGGCAAAATAGCTAATTCACATTCATATGACTTTTGCCTTGTATTTTTCATTCAACCCAGTGATGCCCTGCTGAGAAGTTTTGAACATATTTAGAATTGTTCAAATTCAAATCCATCTACTATCATCAAATGCTTTCACTGTTTGCCATCCAGACAATTGAAATCATCATATTCTTGATTTCCTTCCCTCAGTGGTTTTTTTTTTTTTTCCACTCCATTACACAGACCTCTAAATTTTCTTTCTCATTTGGAATATGCTATTCCCAAATCTTTCTGGATCCTACTCCTTAGCAAATAAAGGTGACTTAGCTGCAGTATTCAAAAGTCTCCTACATTTATCTCTAACTTATCTTTCAAGACTTTTGTATTTTCTCTTGAATTCTGTAAGATAGCTCCAACCATGCCACAGACCAACCATCTCTATTTGCCTTTAACTCTGCTGCATTTGGACCAAGACATTTCCGGACTGTCTGAGGTATGAGGGATACAAAATTGACTAAGCTGTACAAGGTTCTATTCTGTTTTCTTGGGGATTATTTCCAAGTCAGAGCTTCACAAATCAGATGCTTCAAATATTTCTATGCTTCAAGTATTGGCTCCTTCATCCTTCAAAACAGTGTGTTTGTTTAGTGAAGGCTGAAAGTTCTATCCAATTGCCTTGACCTATATAAATATTATAATTTTATTTATGTTTCACAGCTGCAAATGATTGGGAAACACAATTCCTGTAAGTCACTTGACTATAATCTCCTTCTTTCACTATCAAAATCATACTCATCTTAAAAAAAAAAAAGTTCCAGATTAAAATTCACCATATGGTATCAACCTAGATTCCTCTCCATGAGTGAATGAATCAAGAAAATGTGGTATACAGACACAATGGAAATCTATGCATCCATTAGGAAGAATGATACTGTACCATTTGTAAAAGAAAAAATAAAGGAAAAATTGGGGAAAAATATGTTAAATGAAGTAAGTTAGGCCCAGAAAGACAAAGGACCCATGTTAGCTTACAAATACATAAACAAAAATGTTGGGTGATAAGCAAGTGTATACAAATGCATCAGCTGAAATCCAATAGATTCAAAGGAGATCTCAAGTAGTATACTTCCTTAGAAAACTAAAATCAAAGTCCAGCAAAATAAAATACCAGGAAACAGGTACTCAAAGAAGTGGGGTGGGGTCAAAGGGTAAAATGTAGATGAATGAAAAATAGGGGGGAAATGCAAGACTCCCATGTCTATCCTCCAAAATTAAGACGAGCAAGGGAATGGGTGAGTAGGGGAGGGATGGGTGAGAATGTTGAAAGTGGTGACATTGAAAAAGGTATATTGTGCATCCATAAACTGCTATATCATATGGCAATTCATTAATTATTTGAAAATAATTAAAAAAGATTGTAAAGATGCAAATAAAATTTTTCTAAGAAGTTGTCTAAAATTCAACACCCAACTTCCCCTCAGTAGTATTTTCCATACATTTATGTTTAACCCCAAGCATTCATTGTATCAATTGCATATTTCTTGGACACCCAAGAGAGCATGGATTTAGGTGGTAAACTCACAGCAGTAGAGAATATAGGACACCTTTATTAGGTCAAAAGCATATGGAGGGCAGGGCCTTTGTTTAGATATATTTATAGCTTCATGTTTGCTAACAGATTTCACGAGTGTGCCATTCTCTTCTAGAATAATTTCACAACACATTTGGTTTACAATATTCAGACTAAGAATAATGACTTTATACACTCTCCTTGTATCATCGCAGTAGAATATACAATAGCTATTCTTAGCATCCTCAATTTAAAAGTAATGAAACTAAAGTCATGACATTATACATTATCTGGCATGATTTAGTGGTATTTTTTTAATCCCCAAACCAAATCTCATAATCTATTTATCCCAAACTAAAACCTAGGTCTTAACATTGAGGAATGGAATAATACACCAACAATCAATCTGACAAAGAGCATACTGTGGATGAGATGGAAGGGTTTTACTTGAAGATGCTTGTCATTTGCCCCCCTCCCCCCAAAAGCTGGCTGTCTGAGGATTATGGAAGCTTTATATCAAAAAGTTAAAAAGAATCATCACCAGCAGTTTAATCATGCGCCTACCTGAGGGAGGAGACTGGGTCAAGGGCCCTCATGTGGTCTTTGATTCTCTAAAGTTCTGCTGTGGACCATTTCTCCTCCACCTCTGCCTTGTTCTCTAATTCTTCAGTGGGTAATTTGTATGCCAGAGGGCTCAGCCATCTATATCCTCTCGCTGAAAAGCAAAATCTCCTCATGAAAATGCTATGTCAAGAGCAAACAGGCCACAGAGAAAAACTGAAGATTGCATGAAGACACTGGAAAGGACTAAATTCACCAGGGGAGATTTGGATAAGGGAGGATGCAATTACCTGAGCTGGAATTTGGCCAGCAAACAAGGATTAATGCAGAAACAAGGGAGGCATCCATCCTGTGAGAAATTCCAGGCAAGCCTTTGGGGACAAGAGGTGGTCAATGTCTGACTTTTATGTTTTGTTTGATTTCTGCCATCTCTAGGAACACAGTGGCCCCTTGCTGAAACATTCGCTCCAATCTGACTTGAAGAACAGCTTCGTGTACTAAAGCAGCAGCATTATCAATTACTCTGGACAGGGAAGGAAGCAAAAGGGATTTAAGTGTTGGCAGGATTATGAAATGCAATCCAGCCTGAGAGGAGGAGAGGAGGTGGGGGGAGGGAGTGCTATTTCACAGGTAGCTTGTTCTGAGTTACTCCCAAGTCTCTCTCAAATTGTGTCCCCCACCCCCACACCCCTCCACACACACAACTCTGCATCTCCACCAAGCTTCAAGCCTTTGACTTAGGGTTTTAGCCCAGATGGTTGCAATAAAAACACTAAACTGTAGAGGGAGCTCGAGCCTCCCTGGTCTGTTCTATTCTGTTGGTTAGAGAAGAACGTCTTTAAGCAGCTTGCTTCCCAAATGCAATTAATGAACAGCAAGTAGTGTGGCAAGAACCAAAAGACCAACAACTGTCAGTCACCATTTTAGAAGTGTCCCTTTTGATTGCTCTGCTCACTTAGAGAGTTGCATCTGTCTCATGGTATGGCAGAGAAGACTGGGATTTCTTATGCAAATGGTAAAACAATTTAATGACTGAAAGCCAGAGGCAGATTGCCAGAGAAATGGGGCGATTGTTAATGAGGTCCGAGTTTCACTTTGAGGTGAGTCGTGGGGATGGTTATTTATACCACAACAAGAATGTACGAAGACGGCTAAGTGTGTATTTAAAGATGGTTAAAATGGCCAGTTCGATGTGATGTATATCTTACCGCAATTAAGGAAAGCAAAAATCACAAGTTTTGAGTAGATCCAAAGGCCTACATTTTTTGGCATATTAAAATACTGGAAACTTGAAGGAAAGTTACACTTAAAAACACAAACGGGGGTGGGGAACGAGGGGGGGAGTGTAGTTGTGGAGGTGGGAAGGAAGGGATGGTAGGGGAAAAACAAAGGAGGAGGCAACAATGCTTGATAAGAAATGTACTCATTACCTTGCTCATGCAACGTAACCCCTCTTTATAGTATTTTCACAATAAAAACTTATTAAAAAAGAAAAGGAGATGAAAGATAGTGTCAAAAACAAATGAACAAAATATGACTGGAGGCATGTAGAATGTGGGTGAACCTCACCAGTGAATCTTCTTCCAAGTGTTTCTTGTTCACTGGAATGCGTTTGGAGGAAGAAAAGATGGGAGTACATCCTCTTACACTGCAGGGCAAGAACTAGGGACAGTGAGCCAATCTATTTAACTCTCTTTCCATTGTTCCTGTAAGTGCTGAAGTCTTCACCTCTCTCAGGATCTGATCACATGTTCCTGGGCTTTGTTTCATGCTGTCTCAGAGGCCTTCTTGTTGCTTCCAACATTGACCTCTGCTGTTGGGATGGATGAATTCCCTCTTCTCTGTGTCTCTGGGCTCATTGGCTTTTCGTGGCATATTAAAATGATACAAATGCTAACTTTGTATACTTTAAAAATATCCTTAAAAATCAACACACCAGTAACTTTCTAGAGTGTATGGATTGACTTTAAAATCCTCAACACACATAGGCAGTACTTGATATAGAGAGATGTTCCACCAATATCTAACTCAACTTCACAAACCATGAATCTCCTATACGTGTGGCCTTCCCCAACTCCTACAAACACCTACAAGAACACACAGCCCATGGTGGGTGAAGAGAACCTATTTTCTATGCAAGGACGTCACTGGTGAAATGTGTAGGTAGAAGACAAGGGCTTTGGGTGGAGCCAAACTCTCAAACCCTAACTTTATGAACTGACAGCATGCTTCACATAATCATCTCCACCATGGCCCAGTTCACTTGGATTCTTCATTCACTCCTACAATTACTCCAAGTCAGTTTTATTTCCCAGGAGGATATGAATCAATGGCCCTGCCACTGAGCTGTTACAATGTCTAGCTTCAAGACAGCACAAAGAACTCAGTTTCGGGGATGCTGGGGGTTCCCTGGAGACAGATTCTCCCGTGATGCTGTCTGATTTCTGGGATCTCTCTCTGTCTCTCTGTCTCTCTGTCTCTGTCTCTCTGTCTTTCTGTCTCTGTCTTTCTGTCTGTCTCTCTGTCTCTGTCTCTGTCTGTCTCTCTCCCTTCTTTTCCACAAGAACAAAATCTCTTTGTTCAGTTCCCCATTTCATTGCAACGTGCTTGGTCTTAAAGACAACCAGCAAAAGAGCTCATGCTTATGATGTGCTTGCTCCTGAGCCAGCCTGCAAATATGGACTGGGATTAAATTCAGAAGCAATACGTTCCTTTTCACCTATAGAAACATTTCTTTCTACTCCTAACCCCAGTACTTACTTGCTATCAATCTTGAGTAGTCATTTAGGCACATTTCAAAATGCTGTGATCACAGGTATGTACCTTCGTACAAGTGTGCATATGATCAGAATGTGTCTTTTAAATGCTACAGCTAGATAAACCATGTGGACAATTGTTAGGGTTGTGCTGAAAAATTCCAATAATCTCTCCAGAAACTTCTGAGGAAAATATACAAAGTCAGCATGAGGAGTTTCCAGTCTCTGTCCAGTCTCTGTTCTGAACCCAATCAGAACCATCAGTTTGGGAATTATTAACCATAAAGATTGAGGAACTGATAGCTCATATTTTCCCCTCTCTACCTTTTGCTCTGAGATGGTCTCATCAAAGTGCCATATGA
The DNA here is from genome assembly GCF_019054845.1 of Dipodomys spectabilis. Lineage (NCBI taxonomy): Eukaryota > Metazoa > Chordata > Mammalia > Rodentia > Heteromyidae > Dipodomys > Dipodomys spectabilis. The sequence goes on from NW_024870746.1 coordinate 15,586,625, forward strand.
CTGAGGATGGAGCATTTAGCTTCTTTAGGGCTGGATGTATACAATTGCTCACAGTGAAATTCGGGTCTCTTGAGTGAGCTTTCCATTGAAGAGCCCATTGGTCAGGATGAGATGCTTGGGGGATGTCCCTCTGCTGCTCCCAGAAGCGTTGATTGGCTTACCAAGGAGCCAAACTTCCTGTGAATTCAGTTATCGCTTGGTGCCACTGTCCTGACCAGATATTCCACTGCTTCAGAACTGTAGCATTTTCCCTACCTCCTGCCCACTGCTACACAACTCTGCACCTTCCTAATCAGCCAGCTCTCTTGAGTTATCAGAAGGCTCCAAAGAAGGCCCGCAGGGAGCCTGCAGTGTTCATGACTCAGCAGTGCGTCCTATTCTCTGGGACACGTGTGAGGACTCCCAGACAAATATCATCCAGAAGTGTTCCACGGAAAAGACACAGTTTCATTAACTGAACACACCAATGGTCGGCTCACACATATGAAAGCCACAGACAAGATGTGATTGCACAGAAAAATAAATGCACTTCTGGAAGGCATTCCTTCATATCACTTACCCTTGGTCAACCATAGTTATGCATTTTTTTGTGTGTTTAAAATCATTTTCCACACCACTGGTAAAGTCACCAAGAGAAAGGGCTGTGCTACATTTTGTCCTTTGCCAGTCCCAGAGCTTAGGGTGTTTGAATGCCATATCTGGTGAAATACAAAAAAACACACTTTCAGAAACTGGTGGTCTACAGAGTCTTCAAGTGTGAATGTAGAGAAGAGAATGTTGTTGATTATTCTTTTGTTCTTACACATCATAACGTGAACCTGAAAAAACTCACCTAAGATTCCACACCGGATTCCATGCCATTTAAGTATAAGAAAATGCTTCTTTACTGTTCATTCCTACAGGTGATATTTTGTGCCATTTTGTGGTTCTGGGGCTCAAATAGTTCCTTGTCCATTTCTGGTGTCAAGATACAGTGCTAGGGACTCCAGGTTGTGATCTATCAAGGCTGGACTTAGTGAAGACATTTCACATGTAACCAAAACATTAGGGCTTATCTTGCCTTTCACTCACCATTGCCTTTCATATGACCTCTCCAGTGTTAAACACAGAAAGCACCGTCTACCACAGCCAGTTCAGTATTGGAATGAAATCCATTGGCCATGGAGCTCCCTTGTATGACAGCAAATTCCTTGAGACAACCCACCAAACTCTTCCCCATAGCAGTCTCAGCATAGCAATGCCTGGTGTTTTACAGGAATGCCATAATCTTTACCAGTGGGTGGGGAAAAATATAAGTACTCGTGTGAATATTCCTTGCATACATTTCTTCAAACCTGTGTACCAAAGGTACATGTCTTGATCTTTCAAACTCAACAAGCACCAGAGAAGAGTCAAGGACAGAGAGAGTAATGGGTGAATGTTTGCAAGAGCTCTTGTTTTATTACACCCTAACCACTCATTGTGTTTGTTCAGTGAGAGAAGATACTAAGAATCCAAGAGGAGGCGCATACAGAGAAGTAGGGAAATTAAGATAACTGAGGCCACTCTCCAAACAATGTTGTTGATGGTGTGTTGGCTGCATAATCCAGCCTTCAAAATAAATAATTTACAGTGGGTTCTCTGCACAGCAGTGCAATCCTGGAACATGCATAGGTTGCAGACTGGCACCAGGCTACTGAAATGCCTGAAAAAGAATTACCTACTACAGATCCTGGCTACAAATACTCCAGATACCAGGAATCCTACAAGCGAATGCAAGGGCATGCACTTTGAAGTTGGAAGCCAGGTTTTTAGATCCCTAAGCATTGCTTATCTTACTGATCAATTTCGGAAAACATTCCATTAGAGTGGGTCTATATGTACAACTCCCTGCCAGCTGCGGTGGTGGGGTTTAAGAGTGGGCAATTCCCGATTTTTGTCTTCCAAGCAATTTGTAAATAAAAAAGGCATAAAAATAAATCAAAACTGGGTACAAAGTGAGGTGTGGGTAAGGGACTGAAGTGCTGAGTAAGAGTTCGGGCAGCCTATAGCTTCCAAATTGGAATATTTTGGCTCTAGCGTGGGCCTCTTTTAACTTGTGTCTGCGTGCACAGTCCAAGACACACTTATACCAAAGTCTGGGGCAGACAGACTGGAGGGACTTTGCTTTTTAAAATCTACAAACCCCTGTGTCTGGCCCATCAATCCAGGATGTTGTTTCTTCCCAAGATATCTCAGACACAGCTATCTTGGCACACAAGGTACATATCTAAGTTGGAATCATAGGTTCAGCTCAACTGATATCTTTCTGGTCGGCTGGCTTCTCACCTTTGCCCCTCTCTGTCTGAAAAATGTCAGCTTCTCATCTTAGCTGCTAATGCAGTATCTCAGGAAGCTTGCTTCTCAACTTCTTTGCTCCATTCCTCAGAGATTTCAGATTTCAGTGCCTCTTGGATTAAGGCTGACTGGTTAAAAAGGAAGGTGGACTGGACTAATTTACAAAGTTTGATGTGTGGGTGAGAGTTATTTGCAATGTATTTTTTTTGTGTCATGTCTGTTGTGCATGCAGGGAATAAATTCACTGTTTTTCCATTGCTCTCATTATTATTTTTCAGTATTAGCTTATGGTGGACTCTTTTGTATTTGAGTTTATTTTTACTCAAACACTGGTTTTATTTAGAAATCCAGGCCAAAATTTATTTCAGTGAAATGAATGAAGTTCATGTCCAAATAGTCTTGATACAAATACAGGTAGCATAGAGCAGCAGGGATTGATAGAAAATACAGAAAGTCAATCTACGGAGGAAAGGAGTCCATAAGAAACATGTCAATGTTCTTGAGGAAAACAGGACAATAGGAAGAGATCGCGATGAACAGTTCTGAGACTGGATTTGGGCATCAGTGGAAGTAAGATGGACTGAAAGAGAAATACACTCACATGAGCTTGAGAAAGAAGGAAAGATTGCTTGGGAGAAAAAGCTGGAAACGATTGCCATTTCATTATTTTGCTTTGTTCTGGAAACAGTAGGAGTCATAACACACACAGAGCAGCCATAATTCAAGTAGCTATTGTGTATTGAATGTTGTGTATCCTAAGCTAAGGTTTGCACTGTGTGCTGCCCAAACTCTCTCTTCACTTCTGGCAACAATCCTGTAGTGTAAGTATCCAAGACTTAGAGTGGTTGAATAACTTACCCAAGGCTAGGCTAATGTTACAGAGACAGAATTCAAACCCTCGTTTTTATTATCTCAAAATGCTTGAGCATATCTTCTCTATAGCTCATCCCATACCTTCACAGGAGGTGCGATGCCTGGCTTGGGGGTGGGGGGTACACCCAGCAGCATTGGTAGTGAGGCAAGAATGGTGTCCTTTCCAATTCTGGTCATGACACATTAGACACAACCTCAAGGAGACTGTTGGCATAGAAGGAGCTTTGAGAGTCTTCCAATCCCTTGGTTTCTTTCATTTCTGAAGATGCAGGGAAATGAAGACTTAGGTTTCTAAACAGCTAGTCCCAAGTGTTTCCAACGTCTCTAGAATGACCTCTGTGTATCCTATTTACCACTTATTGAGTAGGATCAATCTAGTTTCTGCATTAAGTAAGTGACATACTTTGTTTCATCGAATACATGAATATGAAATCGTTATCATTAGCCACATTTTATTGACTAGGAAACTTAATCTTTGTGAGAAAATTCCCTTTCTGCTTTTATGCTTACAAGAATCAAACTACTCAGCTATACAAAAATCTTCAGGATTCTCTAGATGTTCCTTATAAGCTTGATTCTTGTTACTAATCATCTGTGGCATTTTGGCCTCTGCTGTTTGATGCCCACATTTGGTGGATATTTGGGTCTGTCCCGTTGACTTTGTATAACTTACGTTTGTAATAGGCAGGAATATGAATTTAAACTCAACATTGATTATGCACCTCCTTCCTACTTGGTGAGAGGTTTAGCATTTTTCATACTCTATTTAGTTTTCAGTTCTCACAATAATCTTATAATATAGGTAGTAGATTGCTATTGTTTAAATGAGGAAATCAAGACCAGGATGGTTAAACGGCAGTCAAAGCTTATTTAATGACAAACTTCAAATGGGAACTGGAAAAAAAACCCTAACAATGACCAAAGTCTCCAAAAGAATTCTTGGGTCACTCAAGTTACACCAGGGCCCTCTGGCCTTCTGTCATTTACTATTCCATTTACGTCCATTTCAATTAAGAAAATGGGCTTTCATTTTTTTTTTCACTGTGAAACAATGGCCCATATATGATAAAGCAGCTATTAAAAAGTCAGATCTCTTATTGCTAGAAATTCTTTAGGTCCCATGGTTTCCCTCATTTGTAATAATTCATATATGTCTAGGATAATGAGCAGAAAAGCTCAAAAGCTGTGTACATATGACCATATAAGATAATGCTAAATGAAATCAACCCCAAGATATGGACACAAGAGGTTTTTCTTTGTTGTTGTTGTTGTTTTTAATGTACCATGTGATTTGTTTTGTTTCCTTTGTATGTTTCCCCACTATGGTATATTCCCTGTTGTCACTGTAGTTGATTTTGGTACTCTGTATCTTGTATATACATTTATCTAATTTGGGGAGACAAAGGGGAATAACAAAACACTGAAACAAGGACTCAGGATGACCCATGGCAACCATGATACTCACAATACACTATGTTCAAAATGAACTTTACAACTTCAGGGGAGGGGGAATTGAAGGAGGTGGGGGAGGGAAGGGATAGGGGGAGAACAACAAAGGAAGGGATAACAATGCTCCCCAAGAAATGTGCTCATTCCTCACTCCCGTAACTGCAACCCCTCTGTGCAGCATCTTCACAATAACATAACGTTTAGAAGAAGTCAGGTCCCATCCCCAAGATTAATTTCAGTATATGCTCACATATTTTCTTACACCACCCTTATCTATGTGTTATGGTTGTTATGTTGGTTTCCTTTGCATTGTCAAGCAAGACAAAAGAAAACTTTTAAAACTAATGTCCTACACCTGGACATTTATCCAATAGAACACAAGAGAGATGCCTTGAAAGTTATTTAAGGATAGTAAAAATTAATTAATAAAAATAGAAGATCGCTTTGGAAAGCAATGTGGTAGTTCCTCAGAAAAAGAAAGTAGAACTACCCTATTACCCAGAAATCCTACTCCTGGGCATATATAGAACACAACGTTACAGTAAAGCCATCAGCCCAACCTTGTTCATTGCATCACTATTCACCATTGCCAAGATAGGAAATCAGCCCAAATTGCCCCTCAATGGACGAATGGATCAAAAAATGTGGTATATATACACACACACAGTGGAGTTTTACTCAACTATTAGAAAGAATGATATTGTAGTACTCTTAAGGAAATAGAAAGAGTTGGAAAAAATTTTATTGAGTGAAGTCATCCAGACCCAGAAAAACAAAGGTTGTATGGTTTCCCTCATTTGTGGTAGCTAGAATGAGCCTATAAATCTATAAGTAAACACTCGGGTTGGTGAACAAGTGGTTGCCCACGAATTAACTGAAGTACAATAGACTCTATGGAGAACTCAAATAGTATAATCTTCTAGAAAGACTAGGTCAAAGCCCAACAAAAACAACACCAGAGATGAATACATCCAAGAGGGGAATGGTACCAAGAAGGGAGGGGAAGATGAGTGAAGGAATTAAGAAGGGAAGGATGCAGTTGAGAATTCATTGTATGTGCTACAAAACTAAGAAAAGTAAGGGAAGGGATGGGTCAAAGGGGGAGGAGAATATTGAAGGGAATGACACTGATCAAGATGCATTGTATTCATACATTACTTTGTTAAATAGAAGCCTTTGTACAATAACTTAAAATAATTTAAAAAATAAATTAAAAATTAAAAAACAAATGAAGAAATTGATAGGTATCCTTTTCATTGAAGGAAATGGCTTATGTAAAATGACATGAATTTTAATCCTAGCACATCAATAAACAGAAGTTGTAGGATTTCCCTACACATGATTGTACTGACTTTCAGAGAAGAAAAGCTTCCATTTGTATTTCCACTTAGTAGATGTATCTGTTGGTGTCAGAGTGTGTTAAGAATCTTACCAAGGCAGCCCACCAGGATTTCATCAGTCAGAAATCTTGTTTTGTACATGAAGGTGAGGCTATTTGTAAGTTACATACAGGTGAACCTCATCCATTTGGATTTCATTTGAATATCACATATTTATGAGAAGCCACTGTGTTTTGGAGAATAGATTTCACCCAGAGTCAACAAAGATGGAAATGCAAGGTCCTAGATTTCAGGAAGTTTACAATCCACTTGGTGATGACTTAGTCTGTGTTAATGAAAAGTATGAACTGTTAGTTACTTTTTTTAATTTTTAATTTTATTGTAAAGATGCTGTACGTGGGGGGTTACAGTTTAGATTACTTTTTAAAAAAACGACAGCCAATTTGAATGAATCAATTAAAAAGTGCATGAACTTGGGTCTTGGTGAATCAAAACTTTATATATGAGACCCTAAAATTTGTTTTGACCAGTTCTCTGAGTGACTCGGGTGCAGCTAGAGTTTAAGAACTGCTGTGTCTGAGTATGGGACTGCGAAGTGCAGAAGATGAGCAGGCTTAGACAGGTGGCAGGAGGTCACTTGCATGGTATGAGGGAATATTTGACAAAGGCATACCACTGAAAAAGACTTCAGACAAGGGAGGAACACGGTCCCATTTGCATTGTGGAAAGAGCAAGGTGGAAAAACCCACTGAAATTTCCTGTTTAATGATAGCATACACTGTGGTGTTTCCTATAAGGCTAAGCCTACATGAGTTCAGAGAAAAATCAGTCAAAGCTGAAAGGCAACTTTGAAACTCATTTTTGGCTAATGATTCCCCAATGATAATATATAGGTTTAGCTTCTTGCTGTTTCACTAATGTAATTTTCTTCTTGGATTATGTTGTAGTCAAGTGGCAACCTAATTTCTTCTAATGTGTCCCCACTAGAAGTGGAAGATATTCTTCCACTATATATATATATATATATATATATATATATATATATATATATATATATATATATATATATATATACACACACATATATATGTGTGTATATATACATAGATAGATAGGTAGGTAGGTAGATAGATAGATAGATAGATAGATAGATAGATAGATAGATAGATAGATAGATAGATAGATAGATACACACTCATTTATTTCCTTTTCTGACTACCTCACCAGTTCCAGAAAAAGAATCAAGTTCATAAGTCCGGCAGTGTCACTTAGCAGAGGAGTGGCAAAACCAGTATTTGAACCTAGATTATTACCCCAATAGTAGTTCTCAGTCTGCACAAACTGTGGTTGTGAAAAGTTGTATGTTATTTTTGTTATTGTTTTTGTAGGTCGTGGGGCTTGAATCTGGGCCTGGACTCTGTCCCTGAGCTCTTCAGCTCAAGGCAAGCGCTCCACCACTTGAGCCACAGCGCCACTTCTGTTTTTCTGGTGGTTAATTGAAGAGTCCCACTGACTTTCCTGCCCAGGCTGGCTTTGAACTATGATCCCCAGATCTCAGCCTCCTGAATAGCTAGGATTACAGGCGTGAGCCACAGGTGCCCTGCTGTACACTATTTGTATTGGGGGTCAGGTGGGAGCAAGAACTTTTAGGCACTTTCTAGGTGCTAAGTGTGATAGATTTTAGATTACACTTGTTTCTCTAAGGACTACAGAAAGCAAGTGAAGTCAAGATCTCATCACTCAAGCTCATCTACTATTGTCGAAAATCCTATCCAGACCAGAATCTTAAAATGGAGGGGCCTAGTTAAAGAGGCCACTGACTTGGGATTGAACTCTTCTTATGCACTAACTAATTTCTAATCACTCAAAAGAGACTTTCCTGCTCAGAAGTTTCCTTGTAGAAATAGATCAAGGGCCAGGATTTTAGAAACCACTATTTCTAAGGCCCTGCTTTCAACCAGCCCTTATGCTAAGTAAGCATATTTCACAGACATCTTCTGTAACAATCCCAGCAGTTGAGTAGATAAACATATCATCTCAAGTCTGCTTGAGAACTTGGGCTAACTAAACTGCTGAAGGTAAATAACAAAGGTAGGACTTGTAACTCGGTTTTGTTGACAACAGATTCCTTCTTTCTACTTTATTTGCCTACATAGGATCCATCCTTCATCCTGGCTAACAGAGTCCAGGTTTGTTTAAGGAAGAGAAGCTCCAGGTGATGGAACATAGGTAATCTCATCAATCAGGATGGAGGGCTGCCCTGCCTCCCTGGTGGCCACAGGTGAACCTGCCAAACAATCAGAACTCTGCTGGGGGAAGACTGCTGAGAAATATTTGGTTTCCCACACAGAAGAGGACCAACATGGATCCCATCGTACTTTTCCTCCACCTCTCTTTGGCCTACATCATATGGTGATGTATGGCTTAATTTAAAGAGCTCATTGGAACAACAGGAAAAAAAAAGCAAAGGAATTAGAGAAAGATGAACCCCAACAGGAGTGAGCTACTAAACAAATGCCAGAAACCACTTCATTCTGATGTAAGAAAATGATAATACTGTTAAGTCAGGGTTTCCTTACTTGTAGCCAAACATATCCTCACACAATGATTTCTATCTTGTCACTGTACTCCTCCCTGTGTATCTTAAACATGTGACCTGGGGGCTGTAATCAGATATTGACTCTTCTGATTCCTACTTTAATGGAGAATTTTGGTAGTGGGTAATACCATGACTTATACATCCTAGATAAAAGATCTTGTCATTTTGTCCCAAAATTTGGCTTCAGAAAAAAAAATTTCACCTCTATATTCTTTTATTAAAATTACCTTTGAATAGTTGTACATAGGAGTTGCCATTGAATGAAGCAGTTGATGAACACAGCACATCTTTCCATGTTACCCCTTTCAACATTCTCATCCCCCTCAGACAAACACCTTCCCTCACTTTTCTTGATTCTGTAGTATATACAATGAATTCTTTGGTTTCTTTCACTTCATTCTCTCCTGTTCCCTTTTCCCCCTTCATTTGTCTACCCCTCTTCCCATGGCCTCACCCTTCCTTTTACAAGTATCCATTTCCTGGTGTTTATTTTGTTAAGCTGTGACTTGGTCATTTTTAAGGAATCACATTGTCTGAGTTCTCCCTAGAGTTTACCATATTTCAGTTAACACAATTGCAACCACTTGCCTAACAGCCAATGTGTTTACTTACAGATTTATAGGTAAATTCTAGCTACTACAAATGAGAGAAAGCAAGGAATCTTTGTTTCATTGGGTCTGCAGTGAAACTAAGTAAATTCATGTTTTGTCTTTGGCGTGCAGACCTATTTGAGAGTGCATCTCTCCTCTCCTGTTGCTATCTGAGAAAAAGCTGCCACTTACCTTCTGATTGAGTATTCTATGAACTTTGTGTTCCTGCATGCTAGAAAAATCCCAAATGCTAGATTTCCTTTCTTCCCAATCTTCACACCATGAATAGTGTTTTCACTGAAGAAAAAAAATAACATTCCTTCTAGAAAAATCACTGGATTCTCAAAATATTTTATTTCTTGAAATTATAAAATGTGGATTTGGGAACTGCCTTGGAAGTCATATGATTAAATCTCTGAGTTGTAGTAAATTCAAAATCAAAAAGGTCTTTTTATAAGACCTCCTGTCTTATAAAACTGCCTTAAGGAGAGAAATAGCTCAGGTATTTTGTAATAAATTTTGAGCAAGCTTTTGTCCAGCATGTTCTTCTACTTAATATAGTCAAACTATCTTTCTTTAATCAAGAAAATAATAGTATAAGAGAACAAAAACCAATAATACTATGTCTTCTTGAAATAGTATTCTATGAACTCATAAATACGTAAAGATTTCCCCAACTTTTTCCCATATCCAAGAGGATACAAACCCAAATAAAAATATTACTCGGATCTTCCTACTGTCCATCTTTTCCATTTTTGTTTTTCAGAGGTTAGTCCATGTAATATGGCAACCCTGGAATGGGGAGGCCATATGGCTCTCAGCTGGGCACACATCAATGCATCCTACCCATCTCCCCAGACACATTTGGACATCCATCATCCATCCATGGACCCCCAGCTCTTGCTAGGGGAGGGAGAGGGAATATGCTTTACTGAGACTCTAAACTTTCCCCATGGGTGACCATAATTTCCTTTCAACTGGATTTGAGCATTTTTTCCTAACACATTTCTTTGCTATTCTGCTCAGTGTTTCAAGGATATACAAGTGTTTCATTTATTTATTTATTTTTCTTTTTAGTGTCACAATATAAACTAAATCTGGTCTGATCCCTCAAGAGAACAGAAGCATGGCCTTCTTCTGTTTATATTTTACTACTCCTCATCCCATTTTCTGTGGGAGAAAGTCCAAGTTCTCCCCAATGGGAGACACCTACCCCTCCCCACCCTGCAGGCCCAGAGAGCTCCCATCCATCAAGTATGGGGTAGTCAAGAAGAAGTGTCTAAAAGGAGGATTTACTTCAAAACTAAGTGCAAGGTGAGCCAGTGTTATTGATAGAGCGTCTCTTGCTCGTCAGTAGTCTGCAGATAAACTCAGAGACTTGGAATACCTTGAGCTCTGAGAAGGAGCCAGGAGGAAAGGCTGCAAGGAGACCTTTCAAGCCAGTGTCACCCAAAACGATGGGTCGACATTACCACCCTGAGAGACCAACAAATGAACTCTGAAACAAATGCAAATGCACTACTTCTCACTGTTCTATAAGGAGATTTTTTTCCCTCCCCTCAAAATGTGGACTAATGAATTCTCCTGTGCAGCTCACAGTACAAGAGCAGAGTCGATTGCACATTTGTCTTTGGAGAGTACTATTTTTTAACTCTTATATACTCCAAATACTCTTATATACTCCTCTCTAGGTGCCATATTCCCTCCTCCCTGAATATAAGATATACAATATACTATGGTAAGGACCACTATACAGATCCTGGCTTCTTGTTTCCTCTATCTTGTCCTGTTCTATCTGGAACTATATTATGACAATATCTACAAAGATTTCCACAATCTTATTAATATTTAACATTTGTTAGTCTCTTGAGCCACCACAGGGACATATATTATCTCTTTGAAAGATTTAATGTCACCCTTAGTGATTCATATTCTCAATGGTGTGCTTTCTACTCTGATAAAAAGAAGACCTCCATCTCCAAATTAAAGCATCTCGTGCCTGGCTAAAGTTCCATTAGGACAGAAGGTATGAAGACTAAACAATCAAGTTAGGTGTGCTTTAAGACTTTCCCATGGAAACTTTTAGAGTTTTCCATCCCAAATCCTATATTTTTTAAATTCCTCAAAAATCTCAAGATTCTGAGGCTGACTTACACATCAGTGGGAACAAATTTTTTGAATAGTTCAGCAGTGCCCATTCATACACTAACAATTAATGTGCTGATTTGAAATGACTCATATTCAAAAATGCATTAGGTAGATCTCACTTAGTAACACTTTGTGAGCTTACTTTGAGTAACTCAGATGACTAATTTAAATATCCTCCAGTGCTGATTCTATAATATTTCAAATTAGTCATTTACTGAATGAGTGCTTTTGGCTCCCCCTGCAACCCCTACAAGAAGAAATTGAATTTGCTCTATAGTACATGCAATTCAAAGCATCGAGGTATGGATGGAAGACAGGCTTCATTTTAATATTGGCTCTTTACCTTCTTCATGAATGAATGAACATTTAGCATGTTTAAAATGATTAGTTAGGATAGTACCAAGAATAACAACCATACTTATTGAGCTATAACTATGTTTTACTAACTTTCTATCTGACAACTACCAGTCTGATGGATGGGAAAGTTAATTCAGAAGCCAAACAACCCTGGATGCATAACTTAGCTATATACAAACACACATTCTGTCACGGAAAAGTGTTAGAAGCAATTTCTTCTACTCCATAATCAAACCTTGTTGGTCCAAAATTTTCTTTCTACTTACAAAAATTAATCCTGTTTCACTATGGAGAAAAAAGAAGTATCTTTCTTATCTTATGATTTACACAGTAGAAGGCATTTCAATCTCCAATTATTTATTCTTAATGTCTCCCTTTACATCTGCTTATGACTGCTTTAATCTGGTTTGATTGGTTGATAACCTTTGATCAACGTTTAAGATAATCCCTCCAAATGCTAAGAATCAGTTGACAGATCTGTCTGGAGTTTGAAAAATATTGTTGAACGTGGCCTACTTTCTTCAATATTTTCTTTGTTTTAATAATGAAAACGTATCACATGCTACAAAGAGTAGATGCCTCCAGAGTAGTTGGCCACATTTACATAGCTTATAAGCGACAGAATCAAGATTTACAAGGGGCTAGCTCTTGAGCTAGATTTTGGTCCTTCTGCAGCTGTCTTATCCCCTTCTCAAATCAAAGAAACTTCTCCAATTCCTTTTTGTAAAAATGTTAGTTTCTTACATAGGTCCCATGGTTTCCCTTATTTGCAATATCTAGTATATGTATGAGTCAAGCAGGAAAGGTCAGATAATGTGATGTTAGGAAAATGAACCCTTAGATATGTATTTAAATGTTTTTTTCTTTCATGCATTTGTTTCTAACTCATTTATAAGATGATTTCTTTGTTGCTTTGTATGTCCCTCCCCCACAGTATAACCCCTGCTTTCACTATATTTGATGTCGGTATAATTTGTGGAGGAGAAGGAGAAAAACAAGTCGTTTAAGGACACAGGTGGACCCATTGCAACAATGAGAAGTACAAGTTGTCATGTCCAAAACGAGCTTTACAACGTTGGTGTGGGGGGGGGGGGGCGGGGATTGGGTGGGAGGACAGGAGGAGGCTGGGAAGGGATGGGAAGGGTAAACAAAGGAGGAAGCTGCAATGCTTGATAAGAAATGTACTCATTATCTTGCCCATGTAATTGTAACCCCTCTGTACAGTATGTTCCCAAAAAATAAAAATTAAAATAAAAAAATTTTTAGTTTCTTGTAAAGATGATGTACAGAGCGGTTACAGTTACATCAGTAAGATGTACATTTCTTGTCGGACATTGTTACACCCTCCTTTGTTTTTCTGTTACTATCCCTTCCCTTCCCCAACCCCTCCCACTCCCCCACCCAAAGTTGTAGGGTTCATTTCCAACATAGTGTCTTATGAATATCATTGTTGCAATGGGCCATCCTGTGTCTTTGTTTCAGCATTTTGTTATACCCCTTCCCCTCCCCAAAGTAGGTAAGTGTATACACAAGATGCAAGGTACCAAAAAGAAAAACCTCTTGTGCCCATATCTTGGGGCTCATTTTGCTTAGCATCATCTTCCAATTCCTTTTGTTTATTTTCCTCACTGGAGATGAGAGCTGTACAAGTTTACTGTGCCCCATAGAAACAAATTATCAGGCTCCTCTCTATGTTATCTTTCTCCAAGAAGTACCTGAGGTTCACCCCACCTATCTTACTCATTAGTTGTCTGAGGACTTTCTTCTCTATATATCTCCTTTATACAGTTGGTTCACTAGAGATCGTTGTGAAGGAATATTGCATTAGCAACACTTACTCCTTATGGATAAAATTTTTATTTGATGCTGAGTTTCATTGGGCTGTTTATTACTGGGTTTTAAGTGTTCTTTCAATATGCTTGATACTATTCATTTATCAAATATATGCTGTGCAAATATTTTCATTCTCCTAGTCACAGGGGTTGCCTTTCTTTCATACAGCAGTTTTAAATTTTAATAGAGTTCAATCTATCAGTCTTTTCTTTTGGGGGTTACTGGGTACCAAACCTAGGGCCTCAAGTAAAATCAGCACAATCTCTACCAGTAAGCTATACCCCAAGTCCCCCGATTTTTTCATTTTATATATTGTGATTTTGGTGCTATATATATATATATATATATATATATATATATATATACACACATCTATATGATATATATATACACACATGATATACGTACATGTATACATATATATACATATATATACACACAGTCATTGTAACCTCTGAAGTCACCTGTATTTTCTCCTATATTATGATATGCTTCAAATTATTTTATATGAATGTTGTAAGTATCCAGATTCACTTTTTTTTTGCATGAGGATATTCAGTTGTTCTGGTACCATTTACTATAAAACCTTTCTTCTCCACCATATTGCCACTTTTCCTTTGTTGAAGATAAAGTGGCTCCATTTCTTGAGTCTCTACTCTGTGCCACAGATTCACTTATCTACTTTCACAAAATACCCCACTGTCCTGATCACTATGGCCTTTGAGTAAACTTTGAAAGTTCATTCGGAGCTTCTAGCAGAGAAGCACAGCTACTCATGCTCTGTACTGGAGAATGGTCTTCCTCTATATGGGAAGGTCATCCTCTTCAACCGAGTTTCTGCTTAAGCAGAAATACACATGGAGAAGTAAGGAAAGACAGGGACCCCTGACTATCTAGCCAGGTCAGCAGAATCAATCCAGCCATCAATGTGGTGACAGAATCACCTTTATGTCCTTGAAAGTGGATAGGGTCCTTTGACTTTGCTCTTAAACTATAATATTGCATAGGTTATTCTGAGTATTTGTGCTTTCCTATATAAACTTTCAATCCATTTGTCAGTATGTACAAAATCATCTACTGTAATTTGGGTTGGTACTTTATTGAATCTATAGGCTGGGGAACTGTAGACCTGACATCTCCAACTAATAGGATGAAGTCTTTCTATCATCTATAAACATGGGCTACTTCTCCACTGATTTGGTTCTTTCATTTAATTTGTCAGTTTTTAGTTTTCCTCTTGTAGATATGATCTACAGCTTGTTAAACTTAACCATAAATTTTATTTGTGTTTTTTGATTGTTAATCTCAGTGTTTTAAGTTGTTCACTGGTAACAATGAAGAAGGCAGTTGACTTCTCTATACCAGTTGTAGATTTTTTTTTTGCTAGTCCTGGGGTTTGAACTCAGATCCTGGGCACTGTCCCTAAGCTTCTTTTGCTCAAGGCTAGCAGTCTACCCCATGAGCCACAGTGCCACTTCTGATGTTTATGTGGTACTGAGGAATCAAACCCAGGGCTTCATGCATGCTAGACAAGCACTCTACCACTAAGCCACATTCCCAGCCAGCTATAGATATTTTAAATCAGGCTTGTTCCTGAGTGAAGCTGGATTGGAGGATCTGGATAGAATGGTGAATCTCTCTTGTCATCCAGTGGATTAGGCCATTTCTGCCTACCTTAGACACAGTTGCACCCCCACACAGGTACCTTCCAGATTGCCCCAGGGAGATCGCCAGAGAAAACGGAGATGGAACCCTATAAAATGAGCAGGAAGCCTGAGAAAAGCAGGGCCAGCATTACCATCAGCTAAGTTACTCCTTTTCTCATGCATCAGAGCAATATCAAGGGCTGAAGAGCACCCAGGAACTCCATTTGACCAGCTGTCCACAGGAGAAGCTGTCTACAGGAGAAGTACAAGACTGAAGAAAAGAAATGTCCTCAAACACTGCACCATCACCACTTCAAGTGAAAAAAATATTAAGAAAACGAAGGCAGAAATAGAAGTAATTGTGTGTGTTTGCACCTCCCTTATATTGCCCTCTCTAAAATGCATCAAATCTCTTTAAAATCAGTCCTATTAAAATATTGTCTCTCTTGTCTGTAATCCTAACTTCTCAGGAGGCTGAGATTTGAGAACTGGGGTTCAAAGCCAGTCTAGGCAGGAGACTCTTATCTCCAATTAAACACCAGAAAGCCAGAAGTGGTGCTGTGGCTCAAAGTGATAGAACGCTAGCCTTGAGTGTAAAAGCTCAGGGACAACGCCCAGGCCCTGAGGTCAAGTCTCACCAAAAAGCAAAGACATCTCCAACAGTTCATATGTTCTTTCATATATCTAAAATACAACCGGACATGATATATCTTACAAAACCTTCCCCCTTAGGGAAGGAATCCAAAGGTATAACTCCTTAACATTTAAAATACTATTTATCAAAATAAATTCCAGGAAATGGAAACATAGGTTTGGGCTTTTATTTTTGGTTGTTGTTGTATGTGGTCCTGGTGTTTGTTTGTTTGTTTTGTCTTTTTAAGGAAGGCAACAGGAGGGTGTGCATCAATGGAAAGAGGAAAATGAATTGGGAATTCCTATACCCTATGTGAAAAATGAATTGGGAGGGAGACACTGGGGTAAAGTGAAGGGAAGGGTGACATTAGCCAAAAGGAATTGTACTTATTACCTGACTTATGAAATGTTAATCCTCTGTACAACACCTCAATGATGACAAAAATGATGTATGAAAATTATTGCCTCCTAAAAGATAGGCTTCTTAAAAATCAGATGAACCACCAGGAATTTTGTTTGGGTTCTAAGTAATTTACCATTTAAAAATAAATTGTGGAAAGAAAAAGAAATAGAATATTGAAACCATTTGTTTTGTCATCACACAGAATTCAATATTGTTCTGTGTACATGTAAGTACATACACATATGGATTATAATCTATATTTTCTGATATGATTCCTAATATATTTTTAAATTTTTTACACCATAAATTCATCTTCTATAAGATTGATTTTAATATCTGGATAGTTATCATGTATAGATTTGTATGCTTTACAATTTCTTAAATCAACCTCCAGTTTCTGGGTTGGTTATTTTCTCTATAAAAATAATCTTATAATGAACATTTATATTCATAAATATTTCCATCACTAGTTCACTAGTCTTCAAAGTTATACACCCAAAAATAATCTTGGTGCATCACCAAATGTGTGTATTTGAGGCATATTGTCAAACTAGTTATGTTCTAACCTGTAACTTTTAATGAGTGGATCCTTCTAGTTTCTCAATTTGCCACCTTTGGGAACTTTTTACATCTATATGGACATGTTCAGACAATGGGCACAGGGATTTGTTGAAAGTGTTCTTTGAGAATAATTAAATAAAGCTAAGAAGTAACTGAGATATACAACTACCCTCTTGAGTATCATGAGGAACACTGTTGTGCTTTTCTTTAACTTTCTAAACTTCTCAGACAAACTAGGACTGCTCGTATGGATAAAATGCTCTTATGGAGAGAGAGAAACTCCTTAAGCTCTGAATTACCTTTTTACCTAGATCCTGATAGACAGCAAAATCTGTGGTGTGACAAATAGCATCTGACATCCAGGAAGGTACATATCCTGAAAAATAAATCCATATCTCTTATCCATCTCTAATTTCAGGGAACAAACTCTTGTGTAAGATCCATATCTGCCTTTGACTTGCACAAACATCAACTCTGAAGCTCTTGGCCCAATAATCAACCTGGCTGAAACACAGCTACCAACCAATTTGAGCTAAAATTTGTTCCCATAAGGAATCCTGACATGCTGCTTTTCTAAAATTGATTTCTAAGGGGAAAAATAAAGATAAGTAAGTTATCACTCAGTCATAAAAACCAGACACATTTTTGCTGATTTAAAAATATGAAGAATCCATATTTTGATATGTATATATGAATATATATATGCATATGGATATATATGATTGTATAATTGTATATATGCCTGTATATATATGCTTTCTGTCTACATTTGTATATACCTCATATATACATATGTATACGCATATGTAGCTATGTTCAGTGTATATCTTGATCTGGAGACTGCCAAATAAATATTTGGAACCAACATTGAAAACTCCCAGTATACATGAAAAAAGCTGTCATTAATCATGGTCAAGAAATTCTCATTGGTCAGAGGAATCAAATCAAAATCATGATGAGAAACCACTTCGTATTAGGACGATTATAATTAAAAAGATGAACAATCAATAGAGTTATCAAAGGTGTGGAGAAAAGGGACCTTCATTCATTGCTGGTGATATGGTAGAATGATATACCACATTGGACAATTTGACACTTTTTCAAAATATTAAATACAATGTAAGCATAAACCTCAGCAGTTTAATTTGCAAATATACACATAGGAGAACAGAAAACATATGTCCATACAAAACCTTCATGTAAATGTTTATCATGGCACTATTTTTAGCAACTAGAAAATGAAGACATTCCCAACAAGCATCTACTATGAACAAACAAACCATATTGGTCTACCTATACAATGGAATAGTATTTATCAATGAAAAGGAAAGGCATACTCCAGAACATGGAAAAACCATTAAAAACATATGTGTAAAAGAAGCCAAACCCCAAAAGACTATGTCTTTTGATTCCATTATAAGACATGACAAGAATAGACAGATCAGTAAGACAGAAATTCTGTTTAGAGTGATAAAAAATGGTCTAGAGTTTTGTGTGGTGGCTTATACCTGTAATGCTGGCTATTCAGGAAGCAGAAATCAATGAGTCAAAGTTTAAGGACAGTGCAGTTAGTGAGAATCTATCTGAACCAAGTGAAGAGTGGGTGTATACACTTGTCACCCTAGCTACCCAGGGGGCATATGTAGGATTATGTTCTGAGTCTGGCTCCAAGCAAAAATGCTCTCGGAAAGATAGCGTATAAAAGCAAAAAAGACTGGAGGTATGGCTCAAATAGTAAAGTACCTGCCTAGCAAGGATAAGGTCCTTAGTTAAAATCCAAGTACCACTCCCTACTACAAAAATGTGTAGAATTATATAATGACAATTGACACACATACTATAAATGTACTCAAAATCACTTTGTTTTTGAAAGACTGAAACTTATGTAAATTATGTCTCAGTGACAATCTTAGTAAGTATAAGAAAACGTTCTTGGGGTAAAGGAATTTATCCCATAGTCGAGTAGATTATGAGAAGGTGGGAGGGCTTTATGAGGACACTAATTAATACCTTTCTTAAGTATTTAAGAAGCAAAGGTCGTGAAGAGAACAGAAAAGGACAACTGGGTAAAAGGCATGGCAAAGGTAGCTCTCAATACTGCATACATGTTCTGGAACACACTAATGATCTTTAAAAGTATGTTATTTGACAGTATCATGAAGACTCCTCTCCAAGTTCCAAGACAAGTAGGGATGAGCCCAAGCAATGTCATCTCTAGAGGCTGGAAACCACTGTGCTTCAGCACAGCATTAAAAATCTGTGCAAATCTCTTGAGTTTCTTCTGATACAAAATAAGATTTTCCTTCTCTGGTGATTTCTCAGGAGACAGTTGCTACTCCTTTATTCTAAACTGGGTCTACAAGATGCAAAGCCTTGTAAAATAACAAACAAATGTTAATATTGCACATCATCACGATAACCAATATTACCTTAAATGCTTTCTTCATAAACATTTCAACAACTTCTTTGTCTTAAAAGACTATAGACTCATTTGTGCAAATTTGGTATATTTCCTAACATGGGTAATGGTTCTAAAATCCCCAATTGATCTTTTTCCATCTTCTAGATTCCAAAAACATTTAAACAAGCTAATTCTTCAACATACTACGACTAAGGTTCTATAACACATTTTGGGGCTAGGACAGTAGATCACTTGTCTAGCCCACATGAAGCCATAGGATGGATCTCCAGCATGGGGACAAAAACAGGAAAGGGAAGAAACATATTTTGAATCCCAATAAAGTATCAGCTATGGAAAAAATTTAGTTAAACCTGTGAAGGCAGGAGTTGATAACTAAATAGGGTTGGGTTCTATATAATCTAAAATAAAGTAAAACATAATAAGCTTGAACATAATTTTATAAAATTGATTCTTTTAAATAAGAAGATTTGGGGATGAGGAGATAACATTTACCCTCAGAGAAACTGTCAGTAGTCTGCCAACACGAGGAGAAGAGAATGGCTGTTTGAGAGGCAGGTTAGAAGGTAATAGGATTTTTCCCCTCTATGGAAACTTAAGCTAGAGATCCGAAAGCTTTTATTCCATATCACCTTTTGAGTGACAAGTGCCGATAGAAGTTGAGCAGTGGTGAGGTCAGTATGGATTTTTTTTAATGGTCTCCCTGCTACTATTGCCTGTCATGAGAATTATCATTTTCAAATTTCTTACATTCAGCTATTTTATTGCATCTGTACGTAGCAAAAACCATGCAAGAGTGATAATTATTTGTTTTATTTTTGCATTTGAATGCATAACAGGTTGGGAAATAGTCTAAATACAGGCTAAGGTTTCTGGCTTAAAAAATATAGGTTAATAATATACATGTAATTTTCCCCCAAAGATGTGGCTAATTTAATCTCAGAGTGTCTGTTATGCTTCCTTTAGTGAACAGAAATTAACTTTCATTTAAAAGACTTCTATTTACTCTATTGTACATTTTTCATCTGATGCTGAGAAAAAATATCTATTATTTTATGAGTTAAGATTTTTTTCTATCAATTCATTTAAGTAGATCCTACTCAGGTAAATGACGATCAGCATTTGTTCCTTATTTGTCAACTCCATAAAATGTGCTATAATGTACAGGAGTGGAATATAATTTGCTATTGAAGAAACTGAATTGATTTTTCTGTCTATTAAGGACTGCTAGATGGAAAACATGAATAATATGTTAACTTCTATTTGATGACATTCGTTCCACAAGAATTATTCTAGAATGAGAAAGGTATGTGGCTAGTCCTATCTTATGTAACTTTCTTACACTCCTGATACATTGAATGCTGAGATCAGAATTGAGATGAATAAGACTGTATAGCTTATATTTGCACAATGGTTTGCTCTATATGACACATTTTTCCATAAATGACATGAGTTAATTATGAGTACATTAAATTTTTTTAGTTCAGCCCTTATATGAGTAAAAGACTGCTTTCATGGTTTAAATTAAATTAGATAACACGTCTTATGTTTGGTTTGTATTTGATCAATAAATCTTGCATACTTCTCTCTCTTCACTTCCTAAACTATACGATTGGCTTGGGTGTTCACAAAGCTTTCAAAATACATGAATTTTCAAAATAGAAAAACTAGCAAAATGCACAAATTTCTCAAGGGTAAAAGCAAATCTGCTTTTTCTTAATTTTTCTATAGCAATCATGCTATTAAAGTCATAGTAACTACTTTGTATGTTATTTCCTCCCTAAGGCATGAAATGATAAAGCTTTGTTTATTAGACATTAAGGAGTTTCCCAATTAGCTCTCTCTATCCAGAACTGGACTAAAAACAGAGAGACAAAGTGTATGACAGAAGGAAAGGTTCACATGTGCAGCAACAACGTTTTCAAAACTATTCACCCAGACCTAAGAATTAATGTTCCCCTTTATTAGGGACAGAGGTTATAAACCATGAAGAAAAACAGAAAGATACAAGAGAACAGGAAGTGAAAGAGGGGACCAAGACTGGGTGCTTCCAAACTCATAAATCTGATAACTTGGAGTTATGATGAAGTTGTAGCAGAATAAATGAGTAACCCTAGGGACTGCTAATAACTAACAGAATCATATATATGTATATATGGAAATATATATATATATACATAAATATGTACATATATATACATACATTTCCATATATATATATATATATATATATACATTTCCATATATATATATATATATATATATATATATAATTTCTAAGAGTAAGAGCAAGCCAAAGTGAATTGAGGATTTTTGTCTCTGAAATATATTCCCCTTATAGTTCTTACACTGAGATCCAAGTACATTCTTGGTGTCTATTTTATACTTTTCCCCCATTGTTTAAGTTCAGTCATAGTTTTCCCCCAAATGTATCTTAAATCCAGCTACATTTCTCAATCTTCGCTTCCAAGACCTGGATCTCTCTCTCCACAAACCTATGTGGGAGCTACTCCCATTTTTTATCTTTGACAGTGCAACAGGATCATCTCTTTTATATGATTTTAAATATAGTACACTCTTCCAAAAATTCTTCAGAAGACTTACAATTACTTTTGGAATAAATTTTCTAATATTTAACATAAACCAAAAAGGCACTTACATGTTCTCATTCTGAATTGAATGGCACATATCATATTATGGCGTTCATCTGACAATTATTCTGACCATACACGAATTCTCAACAAGCCCAACTAAGCTCCTTCATAGCTCAGAATTTGGATACTTTCCTTAGAATTTTATATTTTCCTCTCCTGTGTTGTTCTGCATCTAGACACTTCTACCCAGTATTTTCTTTATTTGGGTCTAACCTTCCCTGGTCCTTAACTACATACACTTATTTTGCACTTTCACAGTAGTATAAGTACTCTGTTTTTTTCATCTGTCTTATTCATTGCTTCCCATGCAGTACTGAGCGTAAAACCTGGCAAGCAACAACTATTTGGTAAGCAATTGCTAGATAAAGAAACATACAGCCTATATTATTTCATCCAACTTGGTGATTTAAAACCATAGAAATATGGCTCATCACATTTCTGCTGACTAGAATTCAAATTTAGCTTTAGGAATATATGTCCTTGCTTCTTCCAGCTTCCAGTGGCTCCATGCCATCTTTGGCTTGTGGACACATCACTCTGACCTCTGTCTTTTTGACCTCTGTCTTCTTTCACCCATCATTGAACTTATGGCCCACCCTAAGTCTGGAAATGATATCACTTTGAGATGATCATATTTGTGAATACTTTTCTCCAGGAAAAGAAGGTTGATTCTAAGATTCCAGGTGGACAAGAATTTGTGGAGATAGGATTCATCTTAATATGGAACCCAACCTCCAACCTCCTGCTCTTCTTCTTTCTTCGTTCCTGCCCCCTCAAATCAGCTGGAGTTCATTAGAAAAGCTGGCTTCATCCTTAACATTTATAGCAAGATCTTTCTCAGCTGCTCAATTACAGCTTAATTCCCAAGATCAAAATAACACCTTAGGGGTGGAAGTCCCCTGTGATTATTCTTATTGGCGAAATGGAATATCTTTAGAAAATAGTGTTATTTGGAGAACAAAAAGAATTACTTAGCTTTCCAAGAATCTGAGCATAAAAATCATGCATGGTACCCCTAATTTCTGTGGGTTGCTTTGAATACATGAACAGGACTAGGATATTGGCGGTGAGTACATGTACAAATGTAAAAGGAAAGTGTATTTTAATGAATAATGAAGGGGGTGAAAGCTTTTACTTGGGCCCACATAAACCTTAGTACATTTACTCAGTCTTTGTAAATGAATCATAGATGAGTTCATAGATGAGTGATCTTGAATATAACATGGAGTTTGTCACTGATAGGGAAATCAGAAATAGCTCCTACTTTATTTCCCCAAATCCCACCCCAGTGTCACTACTGAGACACCTAAGGTGGTGATTTCATGTCTCTAGAATTCAGTTAACTCTGCCCAGCACCTTCCATACTCCCTGTGATCTTCTCACATCACTGCCTTGTAAGTCATGTGTAACAATAAAAAGAAGCTGATGGCCAAGGCGGGGAAGCACATGGCAAGACTCTTCCCCTGTTCTGTTTTTGGTGCCAGTGGAAAACAATTTGTGAGATAACTTCAGGATATATTTTTGAAAATAAATAATTAACCACTTATGCCTTCCTGGCATGTGCCAGGCCTAGCACCAGGCAGAGGGGAGGCAGAGGCTAAGAAGGAATGGTGTCTGACATCAAGAAGCTCAAGTTTCAAAGGGGAGACAGACATGTAAATAAATAATCATGATGAAAAAGAAAAGGTCAGATCATAGAACTCTGCTCGTGGTTCAGAAATAGTACTTGTAAAAAAAAACAACCCAACAAACAATCACAAAAAATAGTACCATATTTAATCTACTCATGTACAAAACAGGGACCACATCCTAGAATAGGTGTCCAAACAGAGTTTTCAATGATGAAAGGGGGATTTTCTAGACAAGAAGTTTTGGCGGGGGACAAAGGGGAAGAAAGGAAGAAAAGAAACAAGGTTGTGATGTTCGGGGAAAGGGAACTAGAGGTGCAGAAACAGGACTAGCAGGGATGATCCTAGGAACTATGCATTGGTTGATATTACTAGGACAAAAGCGCATTTGGTGGCAAGAGAATTGCCCATGGAGCAAGACAAAGCTAGACACAAAGACCTTGTGCATCACCCTAAGAACAATGGACTGACCAATGCTATAGTTTAGATAAGTATACCCTAGAATTCCATGTCAAAGGTTTGGCCCTCAGCTCCTGGTGCTTGTGGGAAACTGTGGAATCTTTAGGAGGAAGTGAGGTCTTGGGTGGGGGTAGGGAGGAATGCCCTTGAAGAGGCTGATGGGAGTCTCTTCCTCTTCCTCTCTTTCACTGTTTACCACAAAGTGAGCAGTTTGTCTCAGGCACATGTTCCCACCATATTGCATTGGTATAGGCCCAAAGCTACAGAGTCAATTGGCTATAGATGGAATTTTCCAAAATCATGAACCAAAATGATCTTTCTCTCTTTATAAGTTTATCACCTCAGTCATTTGTTACAGTAACTAAAAGCTGCCAAATACAACCAGGGAGGGATTATTAAAGAGATTTGAGCTGTTGTGAGGGGTAGTGGTATCAGTGGTTAGGGGAAATATGGTCATATCTTACGCGTATTCAGCCATCTCATTCCTGTGCTACTGAAATCATCCTAGAAAGAGAAATTAATATTTCCTTGTAATACTAACTGGTAGAGCAATAAGACAAAAATAACTTGAACAGCAAGTTAAAGGATTTTTTTTGTTGCATAGAAAGTATAATAAAAGACATTTGACCATGTGGGAAAATGATACAATCTTAAGCATGCTTTAATATAAACAAAATGAGACGTGTGGCTTATAAACTGCATTGGTCATTCTTCTATTCAGTTCTTTGATTTCTGTTGAATTTCTTCTGTCTTATAATGAGTATAACCGTGAACACAATGTTTAGTACAGATAAAGTAACTAAAGTTTATGGGTGACATTGGTTTGCAGTTGTGGGGAAAAGAAGAACATACCCTTTGCCTGTTAAAAGAAGATTCTCAATTGTTACTATGTTCTCATCCAGCAAATATATTCCAACATTGTCTTGTATTAATGATGCCCAAGAATGATCACTGTCCCTCAAATAAACAGAGCACATCAGCCCAGGGGAAAAAAGAAACAAATGAGTTTGTCACAATGTTCAGTCCCTTTCCTTTGAGTTCAGCTTTGGAATTTGCAAAAAGACATTAATGTGCATTATTTAAGCATGTGTCTGAGGCATATGTATTACTACATGGATAAAATGTTTGTTTAACAAGTTCAGCTCTTGCCTGGAATGGAAAGAGCATTTGACAATTTGAGAACAGAATTTATTTTGTCTGAGTTCAACCTTCAAACCAGCCTGGCTTCAAATCAAGCTGGTGGCTCTTCAGACCTTTGCAGGCTCTAGATTCTCCATGTAAAAAACAATAGAAAAACATTCTGCCTATCTGTGTGCCCTAGAGGCAAAAGAGTGCTGGAAGACCAGGAAATCTGCCTGAAAGGATTTGGTGTTTGAATAATAATTTTAATCAATGACGCTAAGATCTCTCAATGTATTGAAATACTTGTAAGTAACTCTTCATTTTTTTCAATGAGGACTTATTGATTACCTAACCAGTATGTGGCACTATGTTTAAAACTGGGAATAAAAGATCCAGAGTTTTTTTTTTTTTTACAAAATAGTATTATAGAATATACACTTACAATGAGCAAACTTGATGTCATGTAAACTCTACCTCCATAAAGCTTTTGAAAAAGAAGGTGGAGAAGAGGAGAAAGAAAAGGGCAGAGCAAGAAAGGTAGATCAAATTGCCTGTTGCAATAGTAATTTGAAGGAAAGAGGAAAGGATAGAAAAAAAAAAATCACTCCTCCAAATTGTCATCATTCACTGCTAACTTTCCCACGTTTCCCTTATAGTGCCTGTGCTTTAAATTACTTTATAAGGGTGGTGATATTTTACGTATAAAAGTTTTTATATTAGTAGTTGTCTTTAAAGTAGCTAAATTCATTTAAACTGGAAAAAGGAAAGGAGTTGTTAAAGAGATATTCCTGTCCAAAAAGAAGTGAGAAAAGCTTAGGAGATTAATATAAGTAAATACTCATCTAGGTAAAGCAAATTTATAGCAAATCACATTTTGTAATGAAGTCCTATAGTTAATAAGCAGAAAACAAACATGGAGAGTGAAGGAAAATGAGATTCATGTGGGCTAAATTTGTGAAGAGAGCAGGTCACAGGAGCACTGGGACTTGAACTAGACAGTGCAGAAGTAAGATTTGGAAAACCATAATAAATTAATTTGACTCAGTACTTTTCATTTGTTGTTGTCCTTTCACAGGCAAAACACATTGTGGTCCACTTGCCTACAATCACCTCATGTTGAAATGCTATAATGGTCTTCCCCCTATGGTTTATCTCCCGTTGTCATTGTACTTGATATTGGTACCCTGCATCTTGTATATACATTTGTCAATTTGGGGAGGGGAAAGGGAAGAACAAAATGCTGAAACAAGGATACAGGTTGACCCACTGCAGCAAAGATACCCACAAGACAGTATGTTGGAAATGAACTTGGCAACTTGGCAGGGGGAGGAGAGATGAAGGTGGGGGAGGGAAGAGATAATGGGAGAACAACAAAGGAGGAAGTAACAATTCTCAACAGGAAATGTACTCATTACCTTACCCATGTAACTGTATCCCCTCCGTACAGTGTCTTTACAATAAAATAAAATTTAAAAAATAAATGCTATAATGATTATAAAAAAGAGGAAGTACTACCCATCACTTGCCAATGAGTGAATTAGAATTCATGCAAGTGGTAATGGGTATATCCAGGGTCACATCCATGTAAATGGGGTCCAGCCAGATTTCAAGTGCTTATCTGATGACAATGGCAATGTCTTAAAGAGAAGAACATTCTTTTAATTTTTCAATTTTTTTTCCCTGTAGGTTGTGGGGCTTGAACTCAGGGCCTGGGCATAGAGCCTGTTTGTGCTCAAGGCTAGCACTCTACCACTTGAGCCACAGCACCACTTTTAATCTTTGAGCGGTTAATTGGAGATAAGAGTCTCACAAGGACTTTTCTGCCTGGGCTGGCTTCGAACCATGTTCATCGGAACTGAGCCTCCTGAGTAGCTAGGATTACAGGTGCCTAGCTGAGAATAGTATTCTTGATGGAAGAAAACAGTGTGCATGTAGGTGATGTGTAAGCATTCCATCCTGCTGGACATAGAATGTTGCTGAAATATAACAAGAGAATAGCTCTATCCATTTATGATCTGTTGTGATGGCATGTCTTTCTAGAGAAAGACAAGAGATCTTTATTACTAAGAGGGGAAGGAATCTTTGATCCTTCAGAACCAACCGCCCCCACCTCATCTCCCCGTTCCCCCCACCCCCACACACACACCCCGGGCTGATTCTGAAGCTTGAACTCAGGGCCTGGGCTCTTTGTGCTCAAGGATAATGCTCTACCACTTGAGCCAGAGTACTACTTTTGAGTTTTCTGAGTAGTTTACTGGAGATAATAATCTCACAGACTTTTCTGCCTAGTCTGGCTTTGAACTGTTATCCTCAGATCTCAACCTCCTGAGTAGCTAGGATTGCAGGGTTGAGCCAGTAGCTCCTAGCCTAGTGGTTCTCTTAACAGCGATGTGTTCTTTAATATGACAGTAGTCTTCTTGCTCTCTGCAATGGAAGTTGTTATTAGTACCCTGACTGTAGTAGACTATTTCAAACATTTTATTATTTAATAAGCTAAATGCAATTTGAGTAGATGTAGCCAGAGAATAGGTCAAAACCACACACACATACACACAGGCACACACTCACTCAACCACACACAAATGTGTGTACACACAGCCATGTAAAGGTATGGAAAATAAAGCCAGGACATAACTTTTTGATTTTCTTTAAAGTGAATTAGTAGTGTCTCCATGAGATAAATTGATGAGTATACATACTAATGTTATAAATTCTGCCATTTATGGTCTAAATGTTTTTCCTGCAGGGATTGTGATGTGTGTCCATTCAAGTATGCTTTAAAGGCCAATCATATTATTGCCCATTCCAAGTATTTCTTTTTAAACATACTTTTGAACTAAAAATATAATCATTACTCCCTATGTTTTCTAAAAAAAAATACTGCCTGTAGAGAATTCCTTTGCAAGATTCACTGATTTATTTAGTAAATCCTTCGCTGTTAGCATTTAAGTTTTTCTGAGATAAGCATCTTTGTGTCAAAATAATTTTGTATACCCTTGTCTCCTTAGGGACAAGTCCAGAATGTGTAACTGATGGTTAAAGGGGAAGGAAATGTTTTCAAGACTCTTTATCCACATTTCAATATTGCTCCTGGAAAGTTAATATTAGTTTTAGAATGCCAACATTTAGAACATTTTTGAGAGCGTAACTTTAGTGTTCAACTCCTAACCCAATTGCTGTGCGTATAGAGTGGGTTCTCTGGTCTGCTTCTTACTCTTCCCAACAGTGAATCTCCAAGATTGGTTTCCTCGCTTTCAGACATCCAGGGAAGATTTTCCCTCTTGCCTCCAACAACACATTAACAAGTATGTTTGGTAGCAGGAAATTCCTCCTGATTATCTACTATACCACATAGGGATTCCTTGTTTGATTTTTAGCAAGGAAATGGTATCCATGATCAGAATTAGGCTAAAAATACTTGTTGCTTTTGTGTGGAAGGTAAATGAGATCTCATTTTGTCTGCTGTGATACACGTTCAATCATAGGAACACATAATTTAACTGCATGATTTCAACATAAACTTATTGATATGATAAAGAAGCACCTGTACTTATAAATGGCTTAGATTTTGAAAGGCTTTTATTGATGTAGTTTATTAGCAAATCTGCTATGACATGTTTCAACTGATTAGGGCATGGCACTTTGATAAATTTGAGGTTTCATAGCTCTTTCAATCATGACTGTTTACCTCTTCCACACCATCACAGCTCCCATACTTCTGCTAGAGTAATGCCAGATTTGAGCGGTGTTCTATGGAATGAAGCTATAATGACAGCTTGTGTTTACTAACATTGTTTGTACTGATAGCAACCATTGTGTTTTCTTATTCTACATATAGTTTTCCTCAAAGCACAAACTTTGTCACTTGTCATAGTCTGAAAAGGTCAGGTATGGATGGATAGAGAAACTGTAACTACTGAAGAAGAAAAGGAAGCAGCATAAACTGAGTTTTCACGTTCTGGGTAGCACACAACATAATTTTGTCCAGAAATGTAGGAAAGCAAAAGTCTTCAGTAAACCTCAGAAAATACATTATGTGAGAGAGTTGCAGAGGACAGAACCAAAATATCAAACTATTCTAGAATAAGGCATTTATATCACCTATAGATTAATAGTGCATTCCTTTTGGGAGCATGTAAGAGAAAAATACTCATCTGGGATAAAAGGGAATCTAAATATAGCCATTGGAGTCTAAATTGAACTGGGCTGATGAGAATTTGCCAGTAACTTTGTACTGGTTTATCTGCTAAGACAAAAAACTTTGCACTCTCCATGTTGCATTTATTGTTCATGACATACAAAATAGCACAACTTTTGGTTCTTTCCCACAACTCTGCTGTCTTTCAGGGAGGTGGAATAAGTACTGGTATGGTTAAAAGAATGAACAAGGGAGGCTCAAGCTAATTCCACACTTTTCCACATTAGGACACAGCTGCTCTCAGGGAAGGATGCCTTCTCCATAGCTCTGCCAGGAGCAAGTTCTTTCCTCATCATGACACTGACAGTGTTACTACTGTCCTCCAAATTCACCTGTGCTGGAGCAGGCAAGTCTACTGGATATTGTGGCTCTTCCATTAGCAGGCTTACTTGGCTCAAATAATATGTTATGTCCAATATATGCCCAACTTATTGCTAATCAACAGTAAAAGTGACAGTCTTCATTGACTTAGAATTCACAGGGACAAAAGGATGCTTTCTCTCCATTTATCTATGTATCTATCTATGTATCTATCTATGTATTATCTATCTATCTATCTATCTATCTATCTATCTATCTATCTATCTATCTATCTATCTATCTATCTATCTATATATTTATGTATGTATGTATGTATGTATCTATGTATCTATGTATGTATCTGTCTGTCTATCTATCTATCTATCTATCTATCTATCTATCTATCTATCTATCTATCTATCTCCATTAACAGACTGTCTTGTCCCTTCTTTTTGTTTTAGTTGTTTTCTTGTCCTCCTTTTATAAGATCAGAAATAAAAAATCCCACCGTAAAATAAACTACTGTGTTATAAAAGAAACAGCTTGGGCAGACAAATGAAGAGAAGATGGTGGGGAAGATTGCAGTCAAGAATTCGACATATCTCCTACAACATTAAGAAAAGCAAAGGAAGTCATGGGTTGGAAAGGGTGGGTGAGAGTATTTAAGGGAGTGACAATGATCAAGAGGCACTGTATTCATGAACTGCTTCATTAAATGGAAATTCTTTTTGTAGAACTATTTAAAGATAATAACAAAAAAACAGCAAAAGAAATATTCTGTAGCAGCCCTGATTCTACAGAGCCAATCTCCAGAGTGATGAAGTCATAAGGCCATGCTTCATGCCTTTCTTCCCTTCCAGTTTATGTTCCTAGTATTATTCATAGTGTCACATCAGTCATTGATGCATTGTGGCCCACTGTGGGGCAGATTCCACGTAGACTTTGTAGGAAGACCTCTTGTGGTATCACTAAGGGCGGTGATTGCCAGAGAGATGGTTCAGAAAGAGGCTTCATGGATCATTTCTGTTATCAGTAATGCAAGTAGGTTGATGCATTTATTTATCAGCCAGGATAGAGTTTAGGGAAGAAAAGAACAAAATATTAACTTTCGTCATAATGAATGAAAGACAAGATCTGTAGATAATCAGAATGTGAGAACATTTAGATCATTATTCTAGGGATTTTATGCCATGTTATGTCAACAGAGAGCTATTTGCAACCATAGGAATACTCTCCCCTTGGCTGAAAAAATCTTGGATTTGTTCTGAGTGTCAGCGCTGATTATTTTGTAAATCAGACTGACAGAATGTTTCCATATGGAACAAAAAATAAGATGTCATGGATGTATGCCAGAGGCAAGAAGAAGCTCCGCTGTGTAGTGAGTGGTGAGGTGTACTCAACCCAAAAACTGTTATGGCCTAGAGTCCTTGCTGCTCACCACCAGGTGGGAGAAACTTGAACTTTGAACTTCTGTGTTCCACTCACAGAAATGACTAGATTCAAATGACAGGGATGCAGTACATAGCATAATGGCTTTAGTTAAGTTGGAGGTTATTTAAATTGTAAGAAACTATCAGAAAACACACACACAAATGAGCTCTGTTAATACTTATCTTTGTAGTAATTGAAATGCACATTAATCTCCAGCTTCATAAAGCAAGTTTTGAGTGAGAGATTCCTCTCTTACTTTTTAAAATAAGAGCTCCAAAAACCACACCAAGCCAATACACACACACACACACACATATTAGTTTAAAGTGAGAAATCTGTTGAAAAACTTCAGATCTCTGAAACAGATTGTTTCTTATAATACCCAAGACAGAGGACAAGATGCTCTCCAAACTCTGCTTTCAGACCTGGCTGGGGAGCCTATTTATAAAGAAAAGCTTTTGATAAAAAATGCATCTTGCAGCACATCTGGTTTGATTTAGCAAAGTCCACAGAATCAGTATATTTGCCTTACAGGCCTCATCTCTAGGGGTTTGGGCATACTAAATTATCCATGAATATTATCTAGACATGAATAATACAATGTTCTTGCCTTTATTAGCCGCCTAAATCACTAGTCATGAGCATTTATTTCTGATGTGTCATGTTACTTTTCTGATGAGTCATGTTATATTACACACTGTTTAGCAGGAAAGAGGCATGTCATTTGGCTAAAACAAGTTACAGCCGGACATTGAAACAACTCATAAAATAAAACACCCGGTCAGAAAAATTACCTGATCAATAGGACTAAAATATCAAACAGCTACAGTGGAAGATAGAGGATGTTCACACTCACAAGCGAGCTGACAACCTCATCCGATGTACTTTCCTGGTCTTATCAAGGAACTGAGAGGAGCAGTCAAGTTTTCAGCTCCTCATACTCTCTTCCAACAAACATATCACTGTATTTTTTTTATTTTTTTAAAATTTTTTAATTTAATTTAATTTTTTTGTGAACATACTGTACACAGGGGATACAATTACATGGGCAGGATAACGCGTACATTTCTTATCAAGCACTGTATTTTAAAAGAATAAATCAATGCCTTTTTCCTGAATGCTAAACAGCATGTTTTATTGAAACAACCCAGGCTGGAGTCAGAAAAATTTGGAGTTGAAATCTACTAGGAGCATTAATTAGTTCTGTGACTTCAGCCAAGTCAGCAGAGTTCTCAAGCTCCACTATAACCCATATATAAAGCTGTTCAGAGTTACAGTGTACTGAAGGGTACACCGTGGCTATGGGGCGGATGAGTGGGTAGATCTAGTTTTCTACTGGTTTCTTGTTACTCTGCCATTTATAGATTTATAAGCAGGATTCCAGTCTCTGTGCGTTGCATTTATTCAATTTAACCAACATCTTATTTATCTTTTTAGAGGATCAATCATGAAATTGTGTAAAAGAGTGGTTCAGGCCAAAAGCTCATGTCCAAAACCAATCATCATGTATGTCTGTGATTGAGTTATTTGATCTCTCTGGATTTTTTTTTCTTTTTTTTCATTTGCTTTTTTGCAGTATGTGTAAAATGCATTATGCCTAGAATTCTTTCGAGGTATAATGACTTGCCACAGTTTTATGATCTGAACCTTCAAGAGAAGCAAAGTCAGAGCAAGAAAACTCTGGGTGTCTGGTTACTCCTTTAACTGTTACTATAAACTGGTTAAGCTAGCTTGTGAAACTGAACTATTTCATGGAAGAGGCCTACAGTGATAGAGAAGACATATCAGTTTTCACACAGATCAGGAACCCAGTGAAGGTATAAACCAGAGAGAGAGCAGGGCCGGGGGAGAAGGAGGAGGGAGACAGCCCTAAATCAGACAGTGATTTTTTTTAGATGGGTTGAAAAGGTAGGTAAGGATTATAATAGACAAATTGAAGTTATACATAACAAGAACTAACTGGTATTTCAACCGTAGCTTGATATAAATGACTTGAAGTTCAGAAAAAATGAAGAATAACCATGAGGCCCATTTTATCACTACAATAAACCATGATCAGAGCTGTTTGAAAATCATCAACAGGAGTTCGTTACTGAGCATATTCTAAGTCACATATTCCTTGAAGTAAAGTATTTCCCACAAAAAGTGAGCCCTGACTCCCACTCGATGAAGATACTGTCTTCCAGAGAGATCAAAACACCAGAGCCGCTCAGCTATTAGGGAGTGTGAGGGGAAACGCTGCACTATTTTAAAGCTGTGTGGGTGGTAGGACTCAGCCTCGTGTGAAACTCTAGAGGCCCTATTTCAGTTTCAGCACTATGGCGATGTGATGACTTGCTAATGGGTGCTTACAGTCTTGGTAATGATGTGCTTAGGAGCACACTGGAAGCCTACTTTTATCTGCAAAATAAGGGGAAGTGAGAGAATCTACTTAATATAAACGTTATGAGGATTAAATAGGATGCAGCTTGGCCCAGACTAGGGATTTAATGAGTGTATATTATTATCAGATGTAATAACAACCAAAGAGTACATGGACACTTTTAAGAAATCTAAGCTGACCAAAGATTCCCATATCCAGAAGTCTAAATAAGCTATTTTGAATAATCAATCATATTAGAGCCTTTAGGTTGTACTAAAAAAAAAAAAAAAAACAGCTCCTTGAGAAAATTTTAGGTAAACTCTACAATCAAAAAATATTCTTGATAGGCCATTTGTGGTGCTCCATGACTATAGTCCCAGCTACTCAGGAGGTGTATATAGGAAGATTGATACTTGTGGCCAAGCTGGCCAAAATAGTTCATGACATTCTATCCCAAAAAGCAACCCAAGCATGGTGGCATATACTTATTTATTATCCAAGATACTTAGGAAGTTGTAGAAGGAAGATCACAGTCCAAGACTAGCCCTGGGTAAAAGTGTGAGACCCTATATGAAAAAGAATCTAAAGCAGAAAGGCTGGGTTTTATGGTTGAAGCAGTAGAATGCTTACTTCACAAGTTCAAAGCCCTTAGATTGAATCACCAAAAAAAAAAAAAAAAATGATGATTTTTTTTCTGGGACCTCACAGACTGAAAAGGAGGCAATTGACCACAGATTTTAGTACTTGGAACTGTGGAAGAAATGAATGACTTGCACAAATCTACTGGAGTCTACTGACAAATTGCAAAGCAGGTAATAGCATCATCAGCTTCTTGTTGGCCTTCAGGGCTCTAGAATAAGAAACAGAACCAGACCAAGTGAAGCCCTCATTTCAGTGTGGAGGGGAGAGATTCTTCTCCTGTGCCTTGAGGCAATCAAAGAACAAGCCCTAAGAAGTAAGTAGGTACCCTTACTTGTAAAGGGGAAGCCACCAGGTCGACCAGAGACCTTTGCTTCTAGACATGTAGGAAACACTTGTAGACTATTAGGACATTTTCAAGCTTTAGAATTAAAGATTTAGATCATGCATGTCTTCTTTGGCTTTGACTGTTTTCAAGACCACATCTTGTTTCTCCCTTTGTCTCCTCAGGTCATAATAAACTTCCTTCTGGAGTCACAGGACAAAGTTACTGCCTCTCTTTCTGAGAAAGGTGAAGGTCTCTCCTCTGTATACTTGGAAAGTGCTTCCCTCTGAAACTTCACAAAACACCAAACTTCACCAAGTGCCATGTGGTTGGATACTCAAGTGTCACATGACAAATGGAGGTATACTATTATATTCTATCGAGACTTAGATATCTCCTTTTGAGGCCGAAGAATATGAATATATATCCAGATTTGCCTTGAACTCATAAATCTTCTTGCCTTAGCTTCCTGAGGACTGGGATTACAGTCAGGTACCACCATACTCAGCATCAACTTTATCTTTCATAACTTCTCCATCCACATAAATGTCATATATGTTCATGCAGTACAAGTCAATGCTTACTAAAACAGACATTCACTGAGATTTTTAGGGGCTCTTTTTCATTGTTTTCAAATGACTCAGTTGTTTTCTTGGGTCAGATGCCCTAAATCAAAAACTGTGGTTTCCTCAAAATGATTCTATAGATAAAAAAAAGTTATTGAAATATTATTTGATATTGTTTTAAGATTCCAACAGTTTTGAGAGATTTTTAGTTGGCTAAAAATTAATAGTCACTCATTCATGGATTATCATCTACAGCTACCAAGAGAAGGCAGAATTGGACTTTCACAAAGACACTTAGTTCTGGCTTTGAGACAGAACCTGCAGAGCCTATAGCAGAGATAAGAGCTTCAAAGCTCAAGGGACTTTGTGTGTTAGGAGTCCAGTTTATAAGAGAGAATGTAAAAACATGGGCTTCCTGGATTTATCTTAAGAAACCAACGCTAGATGTCTGATCTACAGTTTCTATGGTTTTCCAGTCCTCCTTGTTAAAGCTAAGTTCAGGAAATGGGCTGAGGGATGCAGGTGGAGACTGCTAGAGAAATGGTTTGGGGTTTTTCTAAAGGTCAAAGCAGTGAAATGTGTTTTAGTGTAAATTTAGAGCTTCAAAGATGAGGCTAAGTAGAACGGGATAGATCATATGATGAAGAGCCATCTGTGCCACCCTGCGAAATTAGGAGTTGATTTCAAAAGGCAAGAAGGATGTAATGAAAGATTTAGCACTGGAGAGGAATGTAAGAAAGATTCCCTTTAATAGGAATTCCCTGGCAGTTGTAAGGAGAATTTATTTTACAAAGCAAGGAAGATATGGGCTGGGAAGGTGGCTCAGTGGTAGAGCGCTTGCCTTGCATGCATGAGGCCCTGGGTCGATTCCTCAGCACCACATAAGCAAAAAGAAAAAAAAAAACCAGAAGTGGTGCTGTGGCTCAAGTGGTAGAGCGATAGCCTTGAGCTGAAGAGCTGAGGGACAGTGCCCAGGCCCAGAGTTCAGGCCCCACGACAGGCTCCCCCCCCCCAAAAAAAAAAGGAAAAGAAAGGAAGATATGGGTGATATGTAAGTGACGGCATCAGGAAGTAAAGCAAATCCAAAGAAGGCATACTGAGATTTAGAGGAAAATCTAGAAGGAGGACGGGGATAGAACTTTTTTTAGACACAAAATATGTAGGATTCCATGACTGATGATGTGAAGGATAGAAGGAATCAGAGTATATGGAAGAATTCCTCTGTTTGAGCCTCAAATGCTGGCTCTCCCCCCCCCCCCACACTCCCCCCTTCCCCCCGGAGCCATGTAACTGAGGGCAGAAAGAGGAACTGAGTTTTAGATGTATGAGTTTAGATGTTTCACTTCTTCTCCTTCTGTTCTTTCTAATTCTTTTCTCTCTCTTTTTAAAAAATGAACTTGGGGCCTTGTACTTTCTAGGTTGGGCCACACCCCTAGTCCTTTTGCTTTTAGTTTGTGTTTTTGTGTGTGTGTGTGTGTGTGTGTGTGTGTATTGACAGAGTTTCAAGCTTCCTTAGCTGTAGCCTCTCCATAGCTTGAATCGCAGGCATGCATCGCCATACTCAGCTGGCATTATATAAGACACTTAAAGAATTTGGAAGGAGCTGAGAACTTGAGTGTAGGAATCTCAATTTGAAATCAGACAATCTCGAATATCTGTATGATATGTTTTTGGACTGCCTTCCCTCTCCCATTATGAATCAATGCTCTTCATATCTCTTTTCCTAGATTAAAAGAAAATGAATGAAATATTTTTGACTGGTAACCTACTAGATAATGTATGTTTGGCAAAGGGCTTTGAATGTCTTCAGTCCAGTGGATCCAGGGAAATGTTTCCCGAACAATTTCATCCTACAGCCGTCTCTCACTGTAAGCCCTTCTAGGTTAGGAAAAAAAATGGATGCGTGTATCTAAGATATTTATTATAAGATATTTCTTTGCTGCTTTGTATGTCCTTCCCCCATGGTATAACCCTTGTTTTCATTGTATTTGATGTTGGTATAATTTGTGGAGGGGAAGGGAAAAACTAATTGTTTAAATAGGGATACAGGTGGACCCATTGCACCAATGAGATGTACAAGACGTTATGTCGAAAAATGAACTTTACAACTTTGGCCCGGGGCGGGGGGGGGGGGAAGGGGGGGAAATGGGAAGGGGAAACAAAGGAAAAGGCAACAATGCTTGATAAGAAATGCACTCATTTCCTTGCCCATGTAATTATAACCCCTCTGTATGGTATTTTCACAATAAAAAAAGAAAAAATAAATAAAAAAGAAAACAAACTCTCTTTGCTGGCTCCAACCTTCATTTCCTTAAGTTGAGCCATCTGATAGAGTTTTGAATTAGGTCCGACTGTTCAAGTGCAGGAATTAGCCTTATTCTGAGCCCTTTCAGAAACCATCCAATAGGCAAAGCATTACATTTTCCTCTTTTTCTCTATTAATTTCCAGTGGAGCTGGTTCCATCTTGATTACTTCCAGACTGCTCATCCTGTATTGCATTCCTTTGCTCTCTGCTTTAACACTTTTCAAACACTCGGTAGAACAGGCTTCCCCCCCATCAAAGAAGTTCAGGTGAGAAATTGCATGTCAGTTACATTTGATATTTTTACACAGAAAAGGCATGTTCTCTTAATGTTATGGGAAGTGACTACTGTCTTTGGCATTCTCTACAAATGACAAAGGGAATACCTTTCAACCTCCTCTTGGTTATGGCATACCTCCATCTCTGTATTCTCGTGTATCCAGAGTGTGATGAGTGTTTTTATATCTACAAGCTGGTGTTGAAGTTGGATCCAGATGATGTATAGTGGTACTGATATATTTTTTATGCTCCATGTACTAAATTTTTTAAAAGTTACACCTGCAGATTTTTATCTGTGTTCCATCAGCATAAAGACTCCAGGATCAGCATTTTTTTTTCAGTTCTCCCATGAAAAGTGATGAGGTCTTGCAAGGGCTGAGGTCATATGATCAGTCTCAGTGCTGTCTTAAACGGTTGCCAGAAGCCCGGGCATAAAGTGAGTGCTATTTTGGCCACATTTTATTGAATTCCCTCTCCAGATGCTCTCCATATTTCACAGCAGAATTAGCAATAGCAATCATCGTGGAAGATCATAAATGTCCCAACCCTTCTCTATCCCCAAACCGATTCACACGCTTCTACTGGCTGAAGATGATGACAAACATATTCCATCTACCTCACAGTGTAAAAAAAGAAAGAAAGAAAAAAGCCATGTGTTTTCGGGCTGCAGAGTTCCAACAGGGCAGGAAGAAGGTTAGGAGAAGCATCATGGGTTGTGAAAAGTTTAGCTTTGAAGTCTGAGACTTCTCCTTGCTCGACATTCTGTATATTTTATAGGGCCGAAGAGGGCAGCCAATAACCCTCCACAGTGTTTCATACCTTAAACCCCAAGCCGGACCTGTCATTTTCCTTTGAAACTCACATAATCCTTCTGGCAAGTCTTTGCATCCCAACGTACTTTAGCAGGTAGTTTGCATAGCCAAACATTTCTCGAAAATTCTCTCTGGGGTGAGCTTACCTGGGAATCTCTCTGGTGTCATGTGAAATAAATTGACCAGGATTTTAGTTTTCATTTAAAATTGCAATCTAGCTCAGCAGTTCCGTCAAAGCGATGTTAATGTGTAATAATATTCATAAGAGCTCATGGCTCATGGGAAGGGATATTTAGATGCTTTTCTTTCCGTGCAGTTATTTAAGGCAGTTGGATCAGTGGCATCCCTTAGATATAGTAAGCGGCTGTCAGCAAGTAAGTGTCAAAGTCAAAGGGAATCTTTGTTTTACTGTACTGAAGCATGCTCTAAACCCCAAGACTCTGCAGTCACCTTCATTATTGCTATGGAGTTAATGTAATGGGTGAAAACATCCAGATATATTTCTCAAATATTTATTTTTCCATCAATAATATTATGTCTCCAATAAATGACTTGTCTTTCTAACATCTTCCCTCTGAGGAATTAGAACTGTGGAAAGATTCATTTATGTGAGTGATAGATGAATTTAATGTCATGGATGGGTTCCCCCCCCCCCAAATTCCCATTTGTTTAATTATAAGGGTCTGGGGAGTTATACTTTTTGGAATCAGACTATAATCTGAGGCCAGAATTGTCAGAAAACCTGATTCTTGTAAATAGCATCTTATTAATATTCCCTTGATTTCAAGCAATTAATTGTAACTTCAGTTATGATTAAAATAAAATTGTCATTTGGAAAAATATTTTGTGAGGAGTTTATGCAACAAATTCAAATCAGTGTGTGTGCTTGATCCAGCCAAACTATTGAGAATGGGAATGAACTGATGGAACGGCCTTCATTTTAATGCCTTCAGACTCATTTGTCACATTGCTTTCCATATTATTTTGGCTTGTTTGTTGAATCAATCAACATATAGGCTTTGTTTAATTCTAACAAAATATGATCTACCACCCTTAAATCCCATATGAGAAAAATCAAGCATTCCTCAGATAGGAAGTTATTGTGACAAACATGTACCTGGATGCATCTCCATGATTGTATTATTAACCTCAATTTTTATTTCACAGACTATCTAGACATGCATGTTCCCCATACTATATGCAGAATGGTATGCCTTCTGCCTTCCTGTTCATCACCTATAATTACACACACACACACACACACACGCACACAGAGAGAGAGAGAGAGTTCGAGAGAGTTCAAGTACTCTAAACCACACAGGCAGTTGTAGCCTGTTTCCTATAATTTTATCCTTTTACAGAAACCTTTGTGTACAGCACTGACTCTGAAGCAGATGGAAACCCATTCTAGGTTTCTCACCCAGCTATCTCCTTTGGCTGGGGATATGAGGATGTGAATGGCGCAAGGTGGGGTGAAATGAGACTCCGGTTATCATGCAAGCAATTGCTAACTGTGGACCTCTGACTTTGTAATTTGTTCTTTATGGACTTGTCGGCAGCCAATAAGCAAAATCAATAGTCTTTGCTGAAAAGTAAGCAAGTGCCTGTGTGTTATGTGACAGGTGAAGACACATGTGCTTCCCAGGGGTCAGGGGGCCACATCAAATTTCTCTCTGACTTCTTTTCCAAAAGCTCCATTCATTTAGGGAGCATCTGTCACTGGAAAAATGTTGCAGTGGGGAATAAGAAAGGCTGCGGCTCTTCTTTTCTCATTTAACGATGTTTGTTTTCAACAGCCTGCTCAATAATGTCACTGGAAAGAAATTATGTGAGAAGAATAAAGTGCTTAGAGTCTATTTATTTATTCATTCATTCATTTCTGTAGAAATAACAGTAGCTGTTGCTTTCTCATGTATATTAATCCAGCTGTTGTCATCCAAACATTGGTTTGTTCTGTTCCCTTTCAGAGAAATAGGTAAGTCTTTCTCTTGCCCTGGAATTGATTACCCGTAGCTTAAAGTAGAGGGAAGGTTATATGAGCTTAAGGGGAGACATCCGTATCTCTGAGCTAACATTATGGTAGGATGTAAATCTACTGGATAATTTGGCTTCTGATAAGATGCCAAGAGCCTTTTTCTATTTTCTCCTCACAACCATCAGACATCAGGCAATTTTGGAGAAGGATATAAAATAAAAAGGCTAATGAGTAAAAGTGGATTCGAAAGAAAATAAAATGGGCTTTTAATCTTTGATATTTTATTGCAGCAATTTTTTCCATTCGGCTTCTCATCCTCCAATTTGTTTGAATGTTCAGCTCAGAAAACAGGATTTCAGTAGGAACAGGATGTCCTAAACTGGTATTAAGTTGAAAAAAGTGAATGGACCTGGGAGGGTTTCCCTTATTTCTTTCTCTCTTCTTTCTTTCTCTCTTCTTTCTTTCTCTCTTCTTTCTTTCTTTCTTTTTTTCTTTCTTTCTTTCTTCTTTCCTTCTTTCTTTCTTTCTTTTTCCTTCCTTCCTTCCTTCCTTCCTTCCTTCCTTCCTTCCTTCCTTCCTTCCTTCCTTCCTTCCTTCCTTTTTTCTTTCATTTTCTCTTCCTTTCTTTCTTTTTTTGTTCCTTGTTTTATTCAGGGGAATTTTGAGGCACTTACAAAGCACTGTGAGCCCACACATCTGGCAAGTCACTAAACAAAGGTGTCAGAAGAAGACAAAAATTAAGTGACACAGGTCATTGCCAGTATTTGAAAACCTGGTTTTGTGGGGTATAAAGTCTGCTACTTGGCCTTAGAAATTGGTTCAAAAGAAAAATTAAATGTA
Source organism: Dipodomys spectabilis (assembly GCF_019054845.1). Lineage (NCBI taxonomy): Eukaryota > Metazoa > Chordata > Mammalia > Rodentia > Heteromyidae > Dipodomys > Dipodomys spectabilis. The sequence goes on from NW_024870746.1 coordinate 15,627,685, forward strand.
GCACATGTTGATGTAGGGTATATTTTGGTTTCAGTGGTTTCTCTGGCTCTTCATGCTACATTTTATGTTGGAGGTTTTGTTGGTTTGTGTGTTTCACAACCATACCCAATCTGAATATTTTGGTTGTGTTCATTCCAAGCATGCCTGATTTGTTGGGAACCAAGAAGAGCATGAACTAACAACAGAAAGAGCTGTCTTAGTCAATAACATGTGCTCCTTTGAAAACCTGAGAGGATTCAAACTTCTGTGACATCAGACGCCCAGTAAGATTATACTTCCTAAATTCATTTTTTTCTCTGTGAAAAGAATATATAAAATCTCTCTGCTTTCCCACTTAGTTCATGTCATATTTAACATCACTGAGTTACAGTGTAGGAAAAGAATTTTAGAGTTCAAATGAGCCCAGACATTTTTCTAACTATAGTGGAAATTCTTCAGGAACAAGGACTATATCTTTCATGTTGCCTATTTTGGATGCCAGCTCATGGTCATATATGAGCAACATTGGAGTTTGAAGTTGATGTATATACACAATTTTATCTGTTATGTCTATCAAGTAAGTATGTATAAGATCATAACCCATGCTTGTCAAAGTAACATAATTTAGTGTTGAATCTGAATAAGTCATCTCGAAATTATGACATTATCATATTTGTCTTGTATTTTCTGTTTTTCATATAGCTATGCTCATAGGAAATGAGGTAGGATTTTCATTGTTGTTGTTATTGTATACTGGTACTGGGATGTGAGCTCAGCACTTTACATTGTCACTGGACTTTTTCACTCAAGGCTAGAACTCTACCACTTGAGTTATACCTTTCCTTCTGGATTTTTGCTGGTTAATTAAGGATAAAAGTCTCTTGGATTTGTCTGCCTGGGCTGGCTTCAAAACCACATTCTTCGTATCTCAGGCTCTGGAGCAGTTGGAATTATATGTGTCTTGTAAAAGTTCTTTCTTTAAGAGTTTAACATCCAATCCAGGCAACTTCTCTACTGAGATGACAATTCCAGAAGCATAGGTGTTTTTCTGACTTAAAAATACACAGGCTGCAGAAAAGAATGGGAAAGCCTCCCTGTCATGTATTAGCCACATGGGAGACTGAACACTTGAGATATGGCTATTCAAATCCGGAGCTAGGCGCTGGTGGCTCACACCTGTAATACCAGCCACTCAGGAGACTGAGATCTCAGGATGATGGTACAAAACTAGCCCAGGCAGGAAAGTCCATGAGACTCTTATCTCTAATTAATCATGGGAAAAGCCAGAAGTGACATAGTGGATCAAGTGGCAGAGTGCCTTGAGCAATAGTTGATCAGAGACAGCACCTAGGCCCAATGTTCAAGCCCCAGGATGGGGGAAAAATACCTACCAGAATCTGAAGACTCAATACGAAAAAATACAATGAGGAATTATCTCATCCATAACTCTTTTATAGATTAGATATGGAAACAATAATATTTGAGGTATGCCTCTAGATAAAATAGATTATTAGAATTCATTTTATATATTTTTTTCTTTCGATCTTTTGAAATATGGCTGCTTAGAAAAGCATTTCTATTCATGACTATTTCTCTTGGATAAAGATAAAACATGCCTGTTGCCAGGTGCTGGTGGCTCATGCCTGTAATCCTAGCTATTCAGGAGGCTGAGATCTGAGGATGGCAATTCTAAGACAGCCCTGGCAGGAAAAATCTGTGAGACCCCCTATCTCCAATAAGCCACCAGAAAATCAGAAGTGTTGCTGTGATGGCTCAAGTGGTAGAGCACTTACCTTGAGCTGAAGAGCTGAGGGACAGCACCCAGGCCCAGAGTTCAAACCTGATGACTGACAACAAAACAAAAACAAAAACAAAAAATGCCTGTTATAGGTTAATATAGGCCACGAGAACCAAATTTCTACATAAAATCTACTTTGTCGTTAGTATTGATATCATTTCTTGTTCATATTGGCTATGATTATAAGTTTTTTATATAACTTGCTTTTCAAAAAATACACCTAAATGAATAAGTACATATAGCTCTTTCCTTTTCTTTATGTTTCTTATAAAAGTGAATTTATCTTCCAAACAAAAACAATGGTTCAACATGGTCTCTCCAGTTTAGAGGTACAAAAGAACATTCCATTAGCAATTCGTAGGCTTCCTTGTTGGTAGACACCATCTGCAGGATTTTTCATATTAACCATGTCTGCTGTCCCTGGATGCTACCACATCCTCCTCTTCTCTTTGGTCTTCATGTCATTCCTTGATATTATTCCCAACACCACTACACTCTCAGATTTATTCCAAATGCTCTAAAGTACAGATTTTTTTTTGTTGGTCAGTCATGGGGCTTAAACTCTGGGCCTAGGCGCTGTCCCTCAGCTCTTCAGCTCAAGGCAAGAGCTCTACAGTTTGAGCCACAGTGCCACTTCTGGTTTTCTAGTTGTTTATTGGAGATAAGAGTCTCATAGACTTTCCTTCCCAGGCTGGCTTTGAACTGCGATCCTCAGATCTCAGCATCCTGAGTAGCTAGGATTACAGGCGTGAGCCACCGGCACCTGGCTAGTACAGAATTTTTTTTTAACATTTTAACCACTCTACCATCTAGATGTGAATTACCATCCATGACCTCATAAGCATTTTAGAGCAATTTAGTGAACCACTCTTTTATTTTTCTTTCTTTGAGGTAGGTTGAAATAATGCTCCTATGTTGAATTGATAGCATTTTAGATTTGATGATGTTGTGATAATGGTTCAGAGAACAATTACAAAGCACAGCTTTCACGGCTTTACTCATACATGATTACCCACAATATTTGGGTGGTGCAGCTTGATACTTTGTTAGCTTAGGTCCAACAGCACTTTGGCCTCTTGTTTAATTCTAAGGATATCCTGATCCAGCTAGCCCATCACTCAAGTGAATAATTAACCAGTGAACCTTTGTTACTACTACCAGCAAATGCTAGTCACCAGGCAGGTCATAAGAAATGAGTGAAGCAGTCCTTTTCTCAAGCAATTTACAACATGCCGTTCACAGTGCACCAGACTTTTTACATTTCCAGTGTTTTCCTTAGGATCAAATATTGCAGGCCTTGGCATATCTAGCCAAACAGAAAGCAAGCATCCGTCAGTGAGTTAACCCAGTACCTTTATGAAAAGATAGGAGTGAGCAACGGCAACTCTTGAGGCTAAGAAACTTTTGGTAAAAAGTAGGGATTGTATGTCCAGACCTGTGGAAGTGATGCAATTTGAAAGCTAGATCACAAGCTGCACAGGAGGTAATGAGTTCCAACTTTTGACTTAATTAAAGCTTTAATGGTTATAAGGACCAAAGTCTTTAATTCCACACCAACTAAGGACAGCAATTTCAATCACTCTTAAAAAGTTGACCCTAAGGTACACAAAGGGAGAGGAAAAAGCCTCACAGTACTAAGGATCTTATGCTATCCGGGGCACTTGAAGCCCTAGGCCAAAAGAACATTACTATCCCATTGCTTCAGTTATAGCCTTGCTCTAACAGATTCTTTTGATGGTGGCCCATCAGGCATTGAGGCTCCTCTGGGGCCATTGGGAAGAAGATGGAGTTCACATGCACAGAAGTACAGCTGGGAGCTGAAGTATACTGAGAATGCAGTCCAACATTCTGTATTTCTTACTGTGAGGCCTAGAGTTACTGTCAGGTTGCTCTCATTGAAGGCTGAGAGGGATGAAGGGGCAGGACCAATCTCTTCCGGGGAGAGTTTACTTTGTCCTGCTGCAGGTGGTAGAAAATTTCCACAACTATATATCTTTGAGTCAAGATATTTCACCTCAATCTTGCAAATGTACTTAGCAGATATGACCTATTAGATTCAGATGAGTTGCACACACCTTGGAAATAAATGTATATATAATTAAATTTTCAATTATTGGGTCACAAAATTGGCCACCCATGGTGCTAGACACTGGGATTATAATGTGAAGCCCAAGTGGACAGAAATCCTAATCCCATGGAGTTGACAGTCTACATCATAGAAAGAGGTACATGCTAGAACAAAGTTGCTGTGATAAATACCTGGTTACAACAAGCTGAGGTAAATGGACTCCTGTTTGTGCTAATCACCAGGAACTAGGGACAAAAGAACTAAAAGGAAGAAAAGAATGACCATTGAAGAAAAAAGTGACCATTGAAATACAACTGAAAGAAGAATCAAGAAGACTAGGTATTGACTAAAGAAAGAAGGTAATACACATATTCACTTAAATAAATATTATCTTAAAAGCCTACCCAGAATAAATTTTAGTCCTCTTAAAGACAGATCTATATTATAGTTTTTACTATTGACAAACCAAGGGCTATGCTAAATTTCCTGAGCGGTGATAATATCTTTGATCAAGAGATTATTCCTGGAGTGTTTGAAAGTAAAATAAAATGTTGTATTCCTATAAGGCCATTTCTAAGAAGTAAAAAGAATATATTTAGAAGGCAATGAGTGATGGAAACAGAAAACTGAAGTCTACAGGTAATACAAACATCTGTTTCAGAAAGCAGGCTTGTTTATTCTCAAAACCAGAATGCTTCTACAGCATGTAAAAGGGGTGTGTGTGTGTGTGTGTGTGTGTGTGTGGTTGCTCCATTTCTGGCACAGAGACTGTGAAAATAAAAAGTGACAGATCATCAGGAAGGAAGATAAAAGAGTATGTAGGGTTGGGGACGTTGTTTAGTGATAAAGTGTTTGCTGTGCTTATACAAGGCCTTGGGTTTGATTTCTTGTTTCACTTAAACAAAAATGTACAGGATTATAGAATTCTTTTAATTCTTTCTCCATGGTGGAAGGAGAAGAAGGCAAGGTTCGAGGGAACATGAAGTACCTGGTTGGACAGGTAGGTATTTCTAAAAAGAAATGTGGGAAGGAACTAAGACCATAGAATTTGTGCTACTATATATCTTCTGGGAAATAAAAGTAGTGTGCAAAGACTTGTGTTTTTAATGAATGAATCCCATCTAAATTAGGTAGAACAAATAGGTTGCATATTCCAAGCCGAGTTCTATTGAGAAGTCCATATCTAAGTGGCAGTGGCAGGAAGGATATCCTAAATGGTTAACTGAGTCTGTCATACACTTGTCTATCATGGCTTTTGTTATCTTGCACTAATTAGTCTAATTTACCTGTGAGTCACATGGTTTCCCTCCTTCCTTTACTTACCTATCTTAAGGGATAAGGAGAAGGAAACTATACTTTTTAGATGCTTAATAATGATGATTATTATAGAAGCGATAGTATCTCATCAGATTTTTTTGTTTTAACGATTTTAGAGAAGAAATAAAATCAGCATACAACAAAGGCAATTTCCTGAACATAAAATTGAAAGTTCTAAAGAAATTTGCATTTCCAGTGCTGAGAAGTGTCAGGTCTTTTTTGGACTCAAATCTTCTTATCTCCCACCAGGGCAAAAAGGGTAATGTTTGCTACATCTGAATCTCTGAACCAGTGAATAAAAGATACCACTGTTACTTAGCTGAGACCTGAATAAATATTCATAACAATGGCACATGCATAGCTAATTGAATGACTTTTGTTAATATTAAACTAGATATTCACGGACATGTGCCTTTTTCTATAATGGAAATACTGCCTTGGGCTACTTTTGTTTTTCTTGTCTAGAACAATTTATGTACTTTCTCTGAAATGAATATAAACTCCTATCCTCATGACAAAAGAATTCACCACTAATTTGAGTAAAGAATTTCTTTATTCCCTTTGTGGTATGCTTTATTGAGAAAGCAAATCCTAAATGTATCTTGGAATTTTTGTTCATACATTACATTTAATTTCAGCAACACATTTAAAGTCTATAAATAGAGATTTCTAGGGTTATTAGAACCAGATGTATTGTTATCAAATCCATAAGAGATTTTCTTTCAGTTAATTTAAAAAGCAATAAAAACAAAGCAAGCAAAATAAATTCCTATATGGCTCTGGTGTGAATTCAGGACACATTTTTTCCTTTATTTCCTCACTCTGTTTTCTCCCTTCTTTTTCTTCTCGTCTTCAGTTTTCCTTATGTGCCCTGTGATAAATATTTGCTTTTGGATTGACTCATCAGCATTTCTTTTCTTTTCTTAACAGTGCCTGGTTTCCTTTCGGAAAAATAAGCTCATATAAATAGTCCTTGCTCCCGTCCAGACATTTGGGATGTGTAGCTCCTCTCTCTTCAGTGCTAAGATAACCAATGGAGTCAGCAAGGAAGTAAACCTGACCGGTTAGCTGTTCTCTGGAGAGTATTGAATGAGAAATAAGGTAGGCAAAACCAGATGGACTTCGTACATCTAGCAGCCATGAGGACATCCTCACCAAGTTGTTCTTGCAAAGACACTGGTCTCCTTTCTGTTTTCTACCCTTCCAAGCTTCCTTGGTTTCCTCTCACTCTTTCTTCTAGCTCTAGCCACCTTGGCAAAGTCTCCACACTTTTACACCAAATTAATTCCCTTGCACAAAAGAGGAAGCATCCAAGGAATAGTGATACATGGTTATCTGTTTCCTACTCTTCTCTCTTTCTCTTAAGTGTGAAGCATTTGAAGTTCAGGATACTAGGTTATACAATAGCCTCTGTTAGATCCCAGTTTGCCTAATGTGTTGACTTGTACTCTCAAATTCTCCTGATTAAAGACATCTGTGATCTGGCCAATGTACTGAATATAGAGACACATGAAATTCAGTGTGATCCAACAGTGTCTCCAGTTCACTATCCTTCAATAATAACGTTGACTGAATTTAATTTTTTGCTGTTGAAGTAGCTAGATGCATCAAGTTAGAGCCTTTGTTGCTCATTCCTTGTTTTCCGGTTTTAGGACTAAGAGGTGACCTACAAAATTCTAGAAAAATATGTGAGGACTGGTAGCTATGGCACCTGCTACAGATCTTACTTACTCATTAGATTATTTTTTCCCAAAGGCCAGTGGTTTCTAAATGTGGGTCGTGATCACAATTTTCTAGGGTCTTCTGTTCAGGCTTATTTTGAATCTTCTGACCCATCCAGAATGACTTTGATAACTAGATCTGGTAGGATTGGAATTATTCCATACATAACAATCTAAAGAGAGGGGGAAGAGTAATGGGGTACCCATATAAGGCAATCAAGAGGAGGTATTTACAGTTCCAATTAAAGCAATAATAATAGAGTAGGAATAGGAAGGAATCAATATTTAAATCTTTCTAAGAAATAAACTAGTTATGTTTATAATCAATTTAATATGGTTAAAGTAAATAATAGGGTCAACATGAACCCTGCATTTTCTTCTTGTACAAGTGGATCAAAAGTAGTTTCATTGTAAATCAGGAAATTTTGAAGGAAGGACAAATTTGGAAAGAGCTAAGTTTGGATGTAATCAGTTACCAGGTATTTGTATGATATCCAGGTTATGTCTGAAGCTCATGTTGAAAATAACATCCAAAGACACAAGGGTGAACACTTACTGTTTATGAGTGGAGCTGTGGATTCCAGGAAATATCAGATCATCCATTGAAGGTGTGAAAATGGTGGTTTCCATCAAGATTGGACCTTTCGGTAGCAATTAAGAAGTATTAGCAGAGGAATCTGGGCGGATATCTGAGATGAACTGTCCAGAAGAAGTAGGAAAGAAGGTAATTATAGACAAAGGAGAAGAGAGTACCACAAAAGTTGGCCTGGTACAGTTGCTCATGCCTGTAATCCTAACTATTTGGGCGGCAAAGATTGGGGAAATCATGATTTCAGGCCAGATGGAGCAAAACAAATTCAATAAAAACTCATCCAATTAAGAAGGCAGGAATAGTGGTCTTCATATGAGGCTATGGGTGGCAAGATCATGGTCTAAAATCAGCCCTAGGGCAAACTTTGAAAGCAGAATAACTCATGCAATAAAGATTTGGGAAGATGGCTCAAGAAAGAGAGCACCTGTTTAGCAAGTGCAAGGCCTTGAGTTCAAATGCCAGTCCAACTCACTCTCCTCCACCCCCAAACAGAAATGAAGTGGAAGCCATCACTGTCAGCTGCACAGAAGGTCCACCCAAAGAAAAAGTGTAGGTTCAATTTACAGAACTCAATACATTTTGTTACCAGCTGGCAAGAGTCCTTGGATATGATGACATTGTAATGACCTTGGTTTTTGAGTCTAACATAAGAGCATCATCCAGCAGTGGGGAAATACTATGAATAAATAGACAAAGGAAAGCTCAGTCAAGAAAGACATTTTTGTGGTGAAATGAAAGAGGCTATTTTGTTTGTTTCTTTTTATTTAATCAGAAATTGACAGTAGACATCTGAGGACACATGGCCTGTGCATGTTTGGGAAGTCTCAAATCCTCAACATTAGTAGTATGGAGCCCAAAGTTCAGCTGGAGATAGAAGATGCCATGTTATCATTGCTGAGGCTTTTCTCCTTTGGTGACTGAGTGGACAAATCTGTTTGTGCAAACTCCTAGGTTCACTCTTAACTCCACTTAAATGGGCTTGGGTGGGTCCACATAGTGTGTAGTTGAGGGGCCCCCTCCTTTAACTCAGGAGTTAAAGATGCTTGTCACATTTGGAAAGTCTCAGATGTCAGGGTGTGGGCCGGCTATTTTTCCGGTTCATTTCTGGCTATCTGTGTCCTCCCACATATTTTTGACCAAGATTGTTGGGCGAAATTTTAAAAGCAGAATTCTGCTCTTGTAGATTGAAGAACCATTGAGAACTAGACCCCTCGTGTAGGTAATTTCAATCATCATAGGCATTTTGTTCTGGTCCAGATCACGTATACTAAATATAAGCTAATACTGAGTTCACAAAAGTGTATGAATTCAGGAAAAGTTTATAGTCAGACACTGCCCTATAGGGTTTAACTGATGATAGGTATTTAGCTGTTTGTAGAAGTTCATACTCTTCTTTCATGGTACATGACTATTTCTGCTTGATAAAAATGCAGCTAGAAACTTTGTATTTAATGATAGCCACCTGAGTAGTTCTCACTAGTAGAATTGGACTCATATCCTGTCTGAGGTTTTTCAGAGGCAGGATTTTCCATTCTTCCTTTTCCTGTCTATTAGCTGTATACTTATAATTCTAAGGCTCCAGATCACGGAAGACACAAGGCAGGAGTCTATTAAGATCCTTAGAGAAGAAACCCACTAGCCAAATCAATAACATTGGGTTATTGCATATTTGTTAATAAAATGTTGGAGCTTATTTGACTGGAAAGCTTTAAAATAGACCATATTGGAGAAAACTTTATATCAAAACTTTTAGATTGCCTTACAGTTTTAGATAACAAACTTAATTTTTTAATTTAATGTAATGTAAATGTGCTATTATCCTAGAAGTATAGGTTAGAATGTGTATTTAATGCAAGTTTGAAATAATGAGGCCCATCTCCCAATCCATTGTTTACAAACTTTACTAATTTAAAGTTTAGTGATGCTATTCTAAGGTAACAAGTAGTGTTAAACAGTAAATTAGCTAATCAATTAATTCAATTTAGACAGCAAATTAAGATTGTTTGGTAAATAAAATACAACTCTTTCTACTCATGATTAAACCTTAATGATCTGCCAAATGTGTTTTTTTTTCCTTGTGGGTACCATTAAGATATCTCGAATCCATTATTTCTACTCAGAGATAGACAATCACTTCATAGTATTCCTAAGTTTGCAAATATTAGATTTTTTTCTTTTTCAAACGCCACCTTCAAAAGAAATGGTCTGCAGCCAGTGTAACCTCATGTATAACCTTCATATGGATATGAGACGAAAGTTATCATAGGGGCTATCATTCCTCTAGACCTCACAGCCAACAAGCCTACAAAAGACTGGCTCTTCGTATAACACAAAGAGCCAGGCTTTCTTACATTGTCCAAAAACACCATGTGCAATGGAATTCATTTTATACTAATACCCAGAGAGCTGGATTGTTATTTTTATGTATTTCTTTCCTTATTTTGGGGGGAGTTCAAGGGTTTGAACTCTGGGCCTCACACTTGCTAAGAATGCTCTTACTACTCAGTCATATCTCCATACTTATTATTATTATTTTATTTCCCAGCCTGGAGCTTGAACTCGGGGCTTGGGCTCTATCCCTGAGTCTCTCTGTGCTCAAAGCTTGTGCTCTACCACTTGAGCCACAGTGCCACTTCCAGCTTTGTCTGAGTTTATTGGTGATGGGTTTCACAGACTTTCCTACCCAGATGGCTTCAAACCAAGACCCTCAGATCTCAGCCTCCTGAGTGGTTAGGATTACAGGTGTGAGCTACCAGCTCCTGGCACTTTTTTTAAAGATGAAATCTAATTGGAGATAACTCAGGGACTTTCCAGTGGGCTGGCTTTGAATCATGATCCTCAAATCTCAGCCTCGTAATTAGCTAGGATACAGGAGAGAACCATTGGTGCCTGGTGAGAAGGCATCTTTTTCCTACTGTCTTACAATAAGATATCCGAGTACACTACTGTCTACTTCATACTCCCAGGTACATTATTCTGGATGTCATAGTTGATCAATATCTCTCCCCATAGTTAAACTGGCATGGTTGAAGATTGACTCACTTTAGCTATAGGCAGAACTGGACAATCACAAGATGTTCCTCAGAGAGATATTTATCCCTGGGCTTATGATGTGGCCAAGAGTAGACCAAGACTCATGCTACCTGCAGGCAGAAAGGTCCCAAATACTATTTTCATCAAGGGCTGATCCATACTGTTCCAATTCCTTCTCCCAAAAAGTCACATAATGATGAGGAAAGAAGGACCAATGTTCAAGAGATACTAATGTGCAATGGGTATTCTGCTAGGGAAAAAATCTCCCTCCACATGAAAGTATGAGGCAGAGGCAGCATATGGCTCCAAATCTTGTGCCAGTATCTCACCTGCTCCACATAGTTCAACAAGGCAGTAAATGATCACCACGATGAATTATTCTACAAGAGAGTAATTATGTGAAAGGCTCAGGAATTATACTGGGTAAACTAATGTCCCCCTCAGGGATTTCCATGTTCAGATCTCCAGAATCTGGACATGTTATGTTATGGGACCCATGAGTCTTTGCAGATGTGATTAAGTTATGTATTTTAAAACAGATAGATTATACTGGATTATCTCGTGGGCTCAATCTAAGCATTTGAGCTTTTAAAAGAAGAGGGCAGACCAGTAACTCAGAGTTGCTGCATCGTTGAGGAGGAAGATGGGGTGTAGGGTTCAGTGTATGGTTGCTGAGAACCATTGGAAAGGCATTTTCAGGAACAGGTGCTTCTATTGTTATGCCAACAATAGAAAATTCATGCAGAGATAACTCAGGAAAAAACCAAAACCCACTCTGAAGCCCCAAAGTCTACACTGCCTGTACCCCCACGTCTTTATAATTCTGTCCGTGATGCTCAGATGTTTGGTAGGGAGATGCTTGCTGCAAAGACCCTGTTTCTAAGAGCAGACTTAAAGATCTAGCATTGTATCTCTGTAAGACTAATAGGCAAAATAAGTAAGATCAATTTGCAATTGGTCCACCCACTTGATAAACTTTTATTTATCAAAATCAATGCTAGGTTGGGTTTGCCTAGTTTGACTGTGTGCAATATCCAAGTCCACATTACACTTTGAACACTCCTTCGTCTTCTATTAATAACCATACTATGAAGGCTAGTTTTGACTCCACTGAAGGTGAACAGAGGACATTGAAAATGCCTCTGTCTTCGTTGCTGGGTTTTTCTCAACAACATTAACAGTAAAAGTGTTCTTTATGGAACCCTTGTCCATTGTGAACATAAAATGTCTAATTCAACTCACAGACTGGATCTCAGAGAGTAAACTAAACCAGATGGCTAAGCAATAGTGACAGTGCAAAAGTAAAATCAAATGGAAAAGTACAGCAGAGCTCCTGTGGCTCACACCTGTAATCTCAGCTACTCAGGAGGCTGAGATCTAAGGATGGCAATCTGAAGCCAGCCCAGGCAGAAAAGTATGTGCGACTCTTATCTCCAATAAACTACTCAGACAAAGCTAGAAGTGGTGCTATGGCTCAAGTGGTAGAGTGCTAGCCTTGAGCAAAAAGAAGCTCAGGGACAGTGCCCAGTGCCCAAGCTGAGTTCAAGCCCCAGGACTGGCAAAAAAAAAAGGGAAAATATAAAACTTTTCCTACAGGCATTATATGTAAGCTAATAGTATTATTAATCAAGTATTCAAATCAAAGTATTTAAATGTTTTTTGTTGGAGGCACTGATTCTATTTCATTCCCACAATATCCCTGCATGTAGATTACAGGTGATGTAGAAGCCCAGAGAAGTTGAGTGAATTAGCCAAGCAACAGATCACTGTGGCAAAGCTAGGGCTGGCACATGTAGTTATTTTATTGTTCCTTTGTTTTGTTTTAAATTCCTAAGCCTTTCTCTGTATACTTGGATACATAATTATTTTTCTTAGTAAAATCTTTGATATCTATTAAAAGTCTAGAGAGACAGATGGCCCTCAACCCCATCCATTATTCCATAATATATTTCTCATAGCGTAGCATTTATTTTGACACAAAAATCATTTTACAAATGAAGGAGATTTTTCTCTAAGCCTACAGGTGTCATTTATTTCCCCCTAGAATAGCAAAAATATGCTGATGATACATGGGCAACCAAGCCTCATTGTGTGTTCAGCAACTCCATCCCTTTGAGGTAGTTTCTCTTTGCTTATAAAATGCTACCTTATATTCTGGGCTGCCATGTGGAAAAACCTTGACCTCTTCCAATGGGAAGATAAGAGAATTATATGAAGGAACTACATGGACATGAAATAAGATTTAGTGAGTTTCTTATCACCTGAAAATCTGTTCTCATAAGATATTTTTGAAAGGCTATAGAGGAAGGAGATTTTCACTGTATACCTTTTGGAATTTAAATTTTAGTCTACTTGAGTTGTTCTTCTATGGAAGTATCCATGTAGATACTTGGTATTTCCCTGTCCCCCAGGGAAGCCTTTGACAAATGACCATCAGCCATCAGATTGTAGAAGTTGAACTGTAGAAGTGCATCTGTAGAACACCTTGCTGACCAAACCACTTCACTTATCTTCCCAGGAAGCACACCAAAGGTCTTCATAACCAGATTTGCTTCTAAGAACTCAATCTATGACTCAACCTGTGTATTTTCCATGGAAGTAAATGTTACTAAGACATTTCAGACAGCACTTTGGCACTATTCTCAAAGACATACAACAGACCTTAAAATATGTACCGTTTTGAACTCTCCCTAATACTATTCATGCCATATAAATATTTATGCACAAACAGGTTTAATGCAGTGTGGTTTATAACTATAGTGCAGTAGAATGAAAACAATCCAAATATACAGTGATAAGAGAGTCTCCGTTCCCTCAGATACATTTGCATCATGGAATATTAGCCGAGGTGTGGAATGTAAATTACTTAAGAAGTAAGAAATAAGCTAAACATAAAAGTTGATCTCATTTATAAGACTAGTTTTTGTCACCCAATGAAAACTTCCTACTATCTTTACTAGAGAAAACAAGCTCATTCATTCTTATTAGTGATTTAGAAGGTACTCTTTTTGTTTTTCTTTTTAGGACAGAGTCTTGTGATGTAGCCCAAGGAATCCTTGACCTTACTGTGAAGACAGGATTGCTTTGATCTCACTGTATATCTAAATCAGTAGGCACACATAAGCAAAACTGCATTTGGAACACTAGAATTTCAATTTATACCTCAGTTATCCTGTTTAGGAAAATCATTTTGCTTCCACAACTTTTGTTTCAAGAAACTTTTTTTTGGTTGGTTGTGGGGCTTGAACTCTGGGCCTGGGCACTGTCTCTGAGCTCTTCAGCTCAAGGTGAACACTCTACCACTTTAGCCACTGTGCCACTTCCAGTTTGCTGATGGTTAATTGGAGATAAGAGTCTCACGGACTTCCCTGCTCAGGCTGGCTTTGAACTGTGATCTTCAGATCTAAGCCTCCTGAGTAGCTAGGATTACAGACGTGAGCCACTGGCTCCCAATTTTCAAGAAACTTTTGTGTCTTCCATTTTGAGGGTAAAGAGCAATTAGTGTTCACCAATAAATGAACAACTAGCTTTCATTATATTTGAAATGGCTAACCAAGAAAATGAAATCCAAGATGCTACTACTACTCCCAGCAGTGCTATAACATTATCCAACAGAGTAGTTAGAGGATCTGGGCTGAAGCACAGCAGCAGAGTTATAAACAAATACTTGCATCACAAATGAGGGTATAAGTCTTGAATTCACTATTGCCTCTGTATATATCCTTTTCCTTCATAGAACTTTGAATGACAGAAATGAAGATGGAGCCTACTTTTCTCAGCTAAATTATATATATATATATATATATATATATATATATATATATATATAAAACTAATTGCTCTTATTTGCAAGGGATTTCTATTCTAAGAGATAATTTGAATGCTCATTTGATGTTGAATCATTTTTCTGTGTTTGTTACACTCCATTTTTAATAGAAAAGCCACAGGCCTTACCACATGACTGCAAAATCAGTGTCAAGCAATCCATGTGCCAAGATATACAGAAAGTGAGAGATTGGGAAAAGGAGGAGAGAAGACTGGGAAGAAGACAGAGACAAGTATACAATACAGTATACAGTATAGGATATAATACTGTACACAATTGTATACAATACTGTATAACAATACAGGACAGGATACAATACTCTACACAATTGTATACAATACTGTACACAATACAGGATACAATACTATACAATTGTAATACTTGATACACTATTGTATATAATTGTATACATTATAGGAAGACAATGATAAGCCTAGTTTCCATAAAATAACAAGGAATTATTTTCATAACTTCCTCAATAATATGGAAGAAACATTTCAACTTGGGTGAAGAATGAGGAAGCTCATGAAGAAGATGCTCATCATGGGACTATGTGAAATCCAACTTGAACACACTTTTCTACAATAGCATGTGTATACACACATGCATGCACGTGCATGTGCGGGCACACACACACACACACACACTCACACACACACACACACACACACAATTTATGGACCTCGATCTTGCTCTGGCTACTTGCCTATCTCTCCTTCCCTTGGCAGTCAGTTGGACTTTCTGACACTCCAAGTCAGCACCTACTTGTTTTCGATTTCTGCTCTGTTGTCACCTTCTTACAGAGAAATCTTTGACCCCACACTTGTAAAATACCTCTATCATGTTCAATCCCTCTCATGTACTTCTTCTAATGATTAATTTTACATATAGGTCTGTAACATGTGATTAGTATCTATAATCTTACTAGATGACAAACCTAATTAGGACAACAATAATATCTGCTTCTGTTTCTCATCCTCTTTCATTTGGTTGAAGTAAAACTTGGGATTAGGGTTAAGGATTCATAAAATTTCAAGATGAATCCAGTCCCTAACGGACTCCTATGTGTTATATGAATGAGATTATCCCATACAATTAGGCATTTCAGTGCCCTGGCAGCCTCTGGAACTTTCTGAGGCTGGTCCCCAGCAGGACTGTGCCTTCTCTCATCAGATATCTATAACTCTTTGAGGTGTAGGCCTGAGTTGGGGCCTGACCTGTCATAACCCCTCCTTTCAATGCCGAGTCCTGCCTTCCACAGGCTGTTTCTTGTCATGGTGACCACTTTCCTCGGTTCACTGTTCTATTGTCATCAGTGCAGATAGAATTGATCCTTAATGGCTCTCTCCCAGGTAAGATGCTTCTGGGTGACAAAGTCTCTTTCATTTCCAGATGAGGAGTCACTGTCTGCCTACTTACGACCAAACCTGAACGTGATTCCTACTGTGGCTCTCATTTCTGAAGTTTACTTAACAGAACTGTATTTCTGGGCCTCTTTATGAGCAAGCTGCCAACCGGGCCAAACTGTCTGCTGGGGAATTTGAGAGAAAAAAAAATGTTAACTGGGGTTAAGTCTGAGCTTGCCAAATTTACAGCTCGTCCTGACATTTAGTGGAGAAATTCGGTGTACTTAGCACAGT
Source organism: Dipodomys spectabilis (assembly GCF_019054845.1). NCBI lineage: Eukaryota > Metazoa > Chordata > Mammalia > Rodentia > Heteromyidae > Dipodomys > Dipodomys spectabilis. The sequence continues at coordinate 15,643,659 of NW_024870746.1, forward strand.
CTCCCCTCTCTCCCCTGTATTACTTATTCTGATGATTAATTCCTTCCTGGCAGGGTGGAGTTCACTGAACCAGAGTGTATGCTCACGGCCTACATCTGGCCAGGGGACAGATTTCCCCATGCAACATTTATAGAACCAGGACAGCTGATCTCATGAGACCCAAGGCCTTCTTGGCGCTCAGATGCCTGAACTGCCTGCCACAATATCTTTGGCTGTTATCAATCCTTTCATCAGGAAAATGCAGAGGGATTTTTGGAGTTTGCCAGGCAGTCACATGCAGCTCCAGCCTTCACTGCGGCTCAGTGCATATATAACCTCTGGTGAGAACAATTTAAATGCATCATTAATCCCTTGATGGTCACGAGTAGCTGTACCCTCTGGGGTTGCAGTGGTAGGGCAACTGGAATCTACTTTTTCATGATTTAGCAATGAAGCAGACAAGCTTTGGCTTTGCATCTTGGTCCTTTTCCACAGTATTATTCCTCATTCAATTTGTTAATCTTTTTTTTTTTTTTTAATCCATGAGAGCTTTCTTTGGCATCACCTATGGGAATGCCAATTCTGGGGCCTGGATATAATGTTTTGCTACCTTTAGAAGTGTCCATGAAAGACGAGTAGGTTGAGTATTTTCACCTGACTTCCTAAATGCTAATACAGTACCTAAAACACTATGGGTGCATAAGAACTGAATTTTTGTTGTTGTTGATTCTGGGTCTTGAACTCTGGGCCTGTGCTCTGTCCTTCAGCTATTCAGCTCAAGGTGAGTGCTGTACTACTTGGGCCACAGTGCCACTTCCAGCTTTTTCTGTTTATGTGGTGCTGAGTAATCAAACCCAGGGCCTCATGCAAGCACTCCACCGCTGAGCCACCGTCCCAGCCCCCTGATTTTTTTTATACACTATTAGAGTTGAATTCAGTGCTTCCTGTGTGATAGGCAGACACACAAGATTAGTGAAGCCACAAGTCCTAAGAATCAAATTATTTTAAGTTTTCTTGCCCTAGGATATTGCTTCTTTTCTTTGTTAGGAAATTAGATGAGAGTGGTTTCCTTATTGTGGTTTCATTGTGTGTCTTTTTAATTATAAATATAATTTTGTGGCTTGCTATATCTTGAATGTCCATGACCTTCCCAAAATTCATGTTGAAACTTCACTGAATGGATTAATCCCTATGGATTAATTCAAAAATTAAGGCTGTGGATGGAGATAAGTTCATGAGTGTTCCAACTCATACAGGAGATGAAGTCTCCTTCTCTATTCTGTCTTTCCTACCATGTGCTGATACAATAATCAGGGATCCATCTTAGAAGAAAAGGCCTCACCTTCACATAACCTCAGACCTGCTGGTATTTAGATCTTGGACTTCTTAGCAGTCAGAGATATGACAAATAAATTCCTATTATTGATAATTTATCCAGTCTTTTTACCCATTTTCTTATAGTAGCACAGCTGGACCAAGACATTGCTATAGAAATAAAACATAAGATTAGTAATATTAGCTGGGGATGGTGATAAACGCCTATAATTCTACTACTTTGAAAGGAAAGGAAAAGAAAGGAGATCGTAAGTTCAAGGTCATCCCAGGTGACAAAGAGTTTAGTCACAGCTTGTCCTGCAGAGTGAGAACCTCTCTCAAAATCCCAAGCTCAGTGGCAAGAGTGCTATGTGTGTGCCAAGCATGTTCAAGGCTATGGGGTTGATCTTTAGCACCACACACACACACACACACACACACACACACACACACACACACACACGTCAACCATTGAATAGAGCTTCCTCTACCACCACATTCTGTACATTGTCCCAAATCACCAAAACGAACAGACATTATTTAATCTAACCTTTCATTTTGAACATGAGAAAACTGAAAGCCAAACTGATTAAATGATTTCACACACACACACACACACACACACACACACACACACACACACACACACACACAAACTGCAGTCGGGTAGTGGCAGAACTATGCCCTAAAACACGTATTTCTGAAATTCAAAGTTAAATAATACATGTAAATCACCAATAAAAGAATCTGACGTGAGATCTAAATCATTATCCTTTAGTAATTTCCTCCCATAATGTCCTTGTCCACATCACTGGAACTTGTGAATGTGACCTTATTTGGAAAAAAAAAAGAACTCTTTGTAGTTGTAATTAAGTATATGAACTTCCAATGAAACCATTTTGGTAGTAAAGCTTTAAATCCAATAACTAATGCCCTTATAAAATGCAGAAAAAGGAAAGGCATAAACAAAGAGGGAGAAAGCAGTAGAACTGAAGCTATGTAGCCACAAGGAAGCCATCCAATACTATATACTGGAAGACCCAAAGCAAGGGTTGTACCCTTGAGTTTCCTTTAACCTTCCTACTCAGATCTTCAAAGAAGCTATTTCTTTAGTTACCAGTGTATCGTGTTATGTTATAGCAATCCCTATGCCATAGTTATGAGGAAGGAGGTCCTAGTTCTCAACTCTACTTCCCTATTCTTATTTTGTGTTTGTGTACACCAGTATTGAGACTCGAACTCAACTTTCAGTGTCACTTGGCTTCTTGTTCCTAGCTGGCACTCTGACACTTGAGCTACACTTCCACTTCTGGCTTTTTATATATAAAAGGTCTCTTGGATGTATCTTCCTGGGTTGGCTTCAAACTCTGTTTCTTAGTTCTCAGATTTTGTATAGCAGGATTAGAGGCACCAGCTACTGGCACCCAGCTTCTGGCCTCTTTTTGAATAAGAGTATTCACAGATCATTTGTTATTTTAAATAAATGGCAGCTAGAACTACCAGGACCTCTGCTCAGCACCATGACCTTCCTGGGATCCTAGGTAATGTAGTGAAGAGAGAGGCCAGTTTGGCTCATTGAATCATAGAAAATTTTATTGATCTCATGATGCTTACTGGCATCTTGGGAGCAGGGGAATAAAATATCTGAATTCCAGCTACAAGGAAGAAATTTTCATTACAATTTATGTTGTTTCCTTCTCTATTTCTAGTATAATTCCCAAATCAGCCCACCCGCCAGCTACAATAACCACCTATACCCTACAATATACTATAGATGATCTATTAGAAGATCTGGAAGAAATAAACTTAGTTTCTTAATAAGAGAAGGTGATTATTCAACGTTCCATCCATTTAGTCACACTTCGTTAACTACTGTGAGCATTTTTGCAAACACTGGAAAAGGCCACACATAGATAAATACAAAATGTTGTGACTTATTATGGCATTTGAGTCTTATACATTGCCCATCTTCATTAATAGGTAGACAAGTATTTAGATGAGACAATATACAGAAATTATACACACACACACACACACACACACACACACACACAACAGCGGATAAAAGAGTCTAGTCCTTAAAAGAGCTAACACAAAAGAGGTCCCTTTCCTAACAAATGGGGCAATGTCATTCTTTCTGATGGAGGCATAGAATTCCATTGTGTATATATACATTTTCTTTTTCCATTAATCTACTGAGGGGCATTTGGGTTGGTTCCATATCTTAGCTATGGTAAATAATGCTGCAATAAACAGTCGTGCTGGTAGCTTTAGTGTGGCCTTGTTTGTGATCATTTGGGTAAATGCCCAAAAGTGGGATTGTTGGGTCATAGGGGAGCTCTATGTGGAGTCTTTTGAGGAACCTCCATACTGCTTTCCAAAGGGTTGAACAAGTTTACACTCCCACCAACAATGCAGTAAGGTTCCCTTCTGTCCACATCCCCTCCAGCATCTGTTGTTATTAGAGTTCTTGATTTAATCATTCTAACTGGGATGAGGTGGTATCTCAGTGTTGTTTTGATTTGCATTTCTTTTATGGTTAGGGAGGTTGAGCATTTCCTCATTTGCCTATTGGCCATCCTTCTTTCCTCTTCAGAGAAATTTCTCTTTAAGTCTTTAGCCCACTTATTTATTGGCAATAACTACTATATGTCTGAGTTAAGCAGAAAAGGTCAGATAAGTTGATGTTAGGGAAATGAACCCTAAGATATGTATTCAAATGTTTTTTTTTTCTTTCAGGTGATTGTTTCTAACACATTTATAAGATTATTTCTTTGTTGCTTTGTATGTCCCTCCCCCATGGTATAACCCCTGCTTTCACAGTATTTGAGGTTGGTATAATTTGTGGAGGGGAAGGGAAAAAACAAATCATTTAAATAGGGATACAGGTGGATCCATTGCAACAATGAGATGTACAAGTCGTTATGTGGAAAAACAAACTTTACAACTTTGGCGGGGGGGGGGGGGGGGGGGGGGGGGGGGTGGGGGGGGTGGGGGGGAGGATCGGCTGGGGGGCAGGGGTGGATGAGAAGGGAAGGGAAGGGGAAACAAAGGAGGAGGCTACAATGCTTGATAAGAAATGTACTCATTATCTTGCCCATGTAATTGTAACCCCTCTGTACAGTATTTTCACGATAAAAAAAAAAAAAGAGGTCCCTGCCATGTTCTGCCAGATGATACTGTAGAAAACAAGATGTTAAGTATTAGAAAACCTAGTCCAGGAAGAGCTGGGGTGAAGATTAGTCTGGGATTGGCTGACTGTAAATCTTATCTTCCTGGGTGGGGCAGGTATGCTCCCTTCCCTACTGATACTAACAATCACAGCCAGCAAAGGGACTTCAGAAAAAAAATCCTAATGGGCTCCGAAGTCTAGAGGGCTGCTAAGTGACACACAGCTTGATGTAGGTTCTAGACCAGAGCCTCCCTCTTAAGCTCCATGGCTGCTTCCATTAACATGAAAAATCAAGATATTTCTGCAACCAGGTGCTGGTGGCTCACGCCTGTAATCCTAGCTACTCAGGAGGCTGACATCTGAGGATCCTACAGTTTAAAGCCAACTTGGGCAGGAAAGCCCAGGAGAATCTTATCTCCAATTAACCACCAGACAACCAGAAGTGGTGCTGTGGCTCAAGTGGTAGAGCATTCATCTTGAGCTGAAATGCTGAGGGACAATGCCCAGGCCCAGACTTCAAGGCTCAGGACCAACCCAAAACAACAACAACAATATATTTCTGCAAATAGTCATTGATTTAAGTTTTCTTGATTTTGCTATGTGGAATATAATTCTCACTAAAAGACCATGTCCAATACATGAGGTGGACGTACACGTTTTTCTCTGTGCTCCCACAGTGCTGTGTGGTAGATCATTAACATACTCCTCGTCCCCCTGTGCATATTGCATGTGCAGCTGTGTCTGAAACATCCAGATGGCATGACAGAGTGTAATGATGAGTGATGAATGAATGGATGGATGAATGAATGAACGAATCAAATATCGATCCTTTTTTATTGCACAGAGGAGTTTGCTTTCCTTGATCCAAGTATATTTTGAAGTGACCTTAAAATTCAAAGGTACCAGAAGTTGCCTGAGCGCAGAACAAGAGCCTTTCACATATAGATGACTATTACCTTTTCTTTGTTCATCATCCAATGCTCAATGTTGGATAACATTCTCTGTTTTGAAGAAACCCTTGAATCTTTTGCTCAAGTATTCCTGGCACTTCAAGTTCACTTTAAAGAAAAAGCTGCCTAATGAATTGGTACAGTTCATTTTCAGGCTGTCCCTAAAGACCTTTCATTCCCCGAGTGGGCTCAGCAAACTGAGGGCGTTCATTAACTTGAGATTACTATTTGGCTTTGACAGACAAATGTGTTTTCTGGAGCAATGTTGCTTGTACATTTAGAGTGTTGTATTGCTTTGTTTTAGAAGACATCAGACTGTTTCTTGGTATATTACCAAGAAAGCAACATTAATCCTTCTGGCCTTGAGTAGGAATACTCTTTTAGCAAATACAGGACTGCAATTACATCACTCAGGAATATAGAGGTACAAATATCACTGTGATACATCCAGATTTTTATGAGTGTTTGTGCCTTAAACAATAAATAACAAACATTTGCTGATGTGTTTATTCACGTATGTTTTGTGTGCTCAACACACTGTATATATTTTTTTCAGAATGTTTACTCTTCCTCTTTTACTGTAGAGTACAATCCCTTGAAGTTTTTAACAGTAATAGCCTGCCTGATTTTCCTTCCATGAGTAAAGGTTACCATGATTTCTCTATTTGGCCTTAGTTGACTCCTTGTTTTCCTTGGATATTTCTGTTGATTTCTCATTTCTCTCTACCCAAATTATCACCAGACTTATGGAACTGCTTATCAAATGCTCCTAAAACACTACCCTAAGCCAAGAGGATAAATTTTCATTTTACTTTCAAAATGCCTCACTTCTGAATGATTTCCACAGAAACTTTAGTAAATATTAACAAGAATAGAAGAAAAGAGAATGGAGTAAAATTCATCTTTTTCTGTCAGAGAAGAAAATAAACTAACACAAATATTCTAATATGTCAATCCATGTTTTTATTTTTTAGATAAGGTAAAGGGATTTTATTTGTTTATTTGTTTATTTATTGTTTTGTTGGTCGTGGGACCTGAACTCAGGGCCTGGGTGCTGTCCCTCAGCTCTTCAGCTCAAGGCTAGCGCTCTACCACTTGAGCCACAGCACCACTTTCAGCTTTTTCTGTTTATGTTGTACTGAAGAATCGAACCCAGGGCCTCATGTATGCAAGGCAAGCACTCTACCACTGAGCCACCTTCCCAGTCCCCATCCATGTTTTTAAATGTCTACTGTAGAGGTATTAACCTGTAAGATGTTTATGGACTAAAATCCAACCAAAAAAAGTTTTGGAACTAGATGATCTTTCTAGGCTTTTGTCTTCTAGGATGGTTAAGAGCAAAAGTCTCCCTACAAAAGCTTCTGATGAAATCAAGATCCTACCAGTAACTGATGTGACACAAATAGAAGCATGTTTATACACCAATAATGAACCAACTGAAAAAGAAAGCAAGAAATAAATTCCATTCACAACAGCCCCCCAAAACATAACACACCTAGGAATAAAATTAACTAAGAAAGTGATAGATCTCTATAATGAAAAGCACAGAACACTGATGAAAGACTGATTAGAAAACACACATAAAATAGAAAGACATCTTATTCTCATATATAAGAACATGTAATACTCTAGCCAGGTACCAGTGGCTCATCGCTATAATATTAGCTATTTAAGAGGATAAGATCTGAGGATCATGGTTCCAGGCCAGCCTGGACAGAAAAGTCCCTGTGAGACTCTTATCTCCAATTAATAACCAGAAAACTGAAAGTGGCACTGTGGCTCAAAGTGGTAGAGTGCTAGCCTTGAGCAAAACAGCTCAGGAATAGTTCCCAAGCCCTAAGTTCAAGCCCCACAACTGACCAAAATTTTTAAAGAAAAGGAACATGCAATATCATTTAAATGTTTATAATACCCAAAGCAATATATAGATACAATGAAATATTTGTCAAAAAATCACAAACATTCTTCAAAAAAACTAGGGAAAAAACACAAAATTCTTATGGAACCACAGAAGTCTTAAAATAGCCAAAGTAATCTTAATGTAAATTAGCTCCCTATACACAAACAGCTAGAGATATCACCATATCAACCTTCAAAATGCATTACAAAGCTATAGGAATCAAAGCAGCATAGTCTTAATTTTAAACAAGGTACACAGAAACCTGCACAATAAATCCCCATATCTAAAAATTTGCTGATTTTCCAAAGGAGGCAAGAACATAGAGTAGAGAAAGCCAGTCTCTTCAATGAATGTCTCTGGGAAAACTAGATATGTGTAAAAACGAAACTAGAATCCTACTTTTTACAATGTACAAAAATTAACAGAAATTGGACCCAGAATTTACATTCAACCTTAAACCCATTAAGTTAACAAGAAAAAAAATGTAAGGGAAAGACTTTAAAATATTGATACAGGCAAAAAATTTTGGATAAGACTCTGAAAGTCTAGGTAACAAAGAAAATCTTTACAAATTGTGATAATATCAAACTAACAAGCTTTAGTATAGCAAAGGTAAATGATCAGTAGACTGTACAAGTTTCTATGGATGAGAGAAAATATTGCAAATTCTCATCTGATAAGGTATTTATATCTGAAATGCTTACAGATTCTCAAAACTCAACAGTCAAAATCCACACAGCCTAAATAAAAGTAGACAAACTATATAAATTTCTCAATGGAAAATATACACATGATCATGAGTGCATGAAAAAAAAGCTCATCATCATCACCCATCACGAAGGAAAAACAAATCAGAACCAGTCTAACCTAATCATCTCACCCCAGTTAGAATGACCATTATGAAAAAAGAAAAAAGCAAAACAAACAAATGTTGGCAAGGATGAGGAGAAAAGGGAACTCTCATACATGGTGGGTGGGAATGCAAATTTGGGCCCTTGCTATGGAAAACACAATTCAGAGGTTCTTCATTTAAAAAAATGAACATATAATTACTCTACGACTAAGGAATCCCCTACTGGGCATTTTCCAAATGAAATGAAATCATGTCAACTATCTACCTATATGTCTATGTCCATTGTAACACTACTCACAGTGGTTAACCTTTGAAATGAATGGATTAACTAGCCCCTTGACTAATAAATGGATAATGAAAGTGTATGTACATTCATTCAATGAAATAGTACGCAGCCATAAAAGAGATAAAATCCCGTCATTTTATACCAACACAGATGGAACTGGTGAAATAAACCAGACCCAGAAAGACAAATAATATATTATTACTCATCTGTAAAAGCTAGAATACTTTATCACATGTAAGTAGTATAAAAGAGAGTTCTCAAAGGCGAGGAATAGACAGAGTAAAACATGGATCCCAATGCAGGATTGAGAAGTAGTTCTTTAGTACAACAGAAAACTCAAGTCTACAACAAGTAATTCTATTTTTCAAAACCAGTAGCGAAGTGCTTGAAAATTCCCAGTCAGAGAAGTGATGATATCAGACGAGATGGAAATGCTGATTAACCTGTCTTGATCATGTTACAAAGTGTACATGAATTATAATACTCTACTCCATAGAGGAGAACAAATCTTACGTCAATTGAAAATGTAAATAAAAACGAGGCAAGTTAGAATGCTTGAATTTCAGGGATTCAAGAAACTATAGTTAAAACAAAAAGTGAAGCCAGTGTTGAGAAAGTTGACAGCCCAAATAAGAACAAAAAACAGGATAAAAGACCACAATTGATGAGGACAATTTAGAAGGGTTTTTGTCAAGTAGTCAGCATGAAAACAATGTTCAAATACATCAGCTTGCCTCATTTTTGTCAGAGGCTGACACCAAATGAGAACAGACTGGACATCAGTCAGTCCCTGACAAATGAAATCCATCTTATTTTTTCCTTCCTAAAGTGGTCCATGAATTGCATCTTTCTTAGTTCACTTACGCCAATCAATATTTATTCATGTCTTTACAAAAGAACTTTAAAATATAACAATAATTACTTGCATTAACTTAAACTCATATCTGGTCTTCTGATGAGATGATGATGATGAGTACATGTGTGTGTGGTAAACAAAGTAATTTGACAAATGGCTATGGGAGGGTTATCATTAGGATGCTTATCTAGATATTAACATATTCAGCACTGGTAAAACCATGAGGATACCAAAATCATGATTTTCACTAACCTTTCTTCTTTATATCTAATTTAATGTAACAGTTTCTGTTAAACCCTACTTCTTCCAATCATCTCATGCTGGCCCAAGGCACAGTGTTCTCTCCTCTGAAATCTTTTGCCCCTTGTCAAATGTAATATAATAATAATACCCTGTAGCACGTTTGCTTCTGTAGCATGTGTGTGTGTGAAATTTATCCTCTCAGTGAATACATAATACTCCAAGGTTAGAACTTAGACTTAAATTTAGGCATCAGTAGAGGCTAGGTAAATGAAAGGTCTTTTTTTTTTTTTTTATACCTGTTCTGGCCTTGAACTTTTTTTTTTTATTTGTGAACATACTGTACAGAGGGGTTACAATTACATGGGCAGGATAATGCGTACATTTCTTACCAAGCATTGCAGCCTCCTCCTTTGTTTACCCTTCACATCCTTTCCCAGCCTCCCCCCTCCCCATGCAAGGTCTTTTATTAATTGCTGTGTGTTACTATCTGTGCTTCAAACTCCAGACTATCTCTTTATATAGTTGTGCCTAAGTGGACTTCTCAGAGCTCGGTCCATTGGCTGGATTTCTATTCCCTGAGATGTTAAATGCCATCCTTAACTGAGGCTGGAATATAGTAGGAATCCATTTCTAACGATAGCCAATATTGTGTAGCCAATATTGTGCCAATTCATCTATGAACTTGACCTGTTTCCTTCTATTTTACTGGTTGACCAGAGAAAATAACAATCTACCACCCCATATTCACTTCAGATCAGGTCTCAGTGCTACTTGGAACAGCCCAAGATGCAAGCAAGCCTTTCAATGTAATTTACTTTTGCTTCAAAGGTTTACTTAACCATTGTTAAGTAAACCATTGTTAACCATCACTTCCATCCTATAATTAATAACTTCTATATCTGTCCAGACTTATACATTTGTCATAGAAGCTTTCTCAACATGCTTATTGCCTCCAGAACTCAAAGGGTCTAACAAATATTGAGCGGCTTTCTTAATGGCCGAAAAAGCAAAGGTACAACAACTTTAGTCTGTACTGTATTGATATGATAAAATACCTGAGGCGAAGTACGCCACAAGGAAGAGTGATTTATTTGGGTTTATGGTTTGGGAAACTGAAAAGGTTCAAATGAGACAACTACATCTGGAAAGAGCCTCATGTTTCATCCTAGCAATGTAAATAGCATTACATGGTAGGAGCAATGTGAGAATTCAGAGTGGGTACCGGCAGAAGAGGCAAAACTCACAGAATAACTTGGGATTATTAAATCCTTCTCTCATGGGAACTCATTTAGTCTAGCAAGACTCAACCATGTACATGATATAGGCATTGATCATTCCAACAGTGATGCTTTATTATATTCCATGAGGCTTCTCCTCTTCTAAGCTCCATAATGTACAAGGATATAATCTCCCAGCACATAGATCTTTAGGCTGAGTCCTATGGAAGCTATTGCACATCATAACCATTTCTGGCGGTTCAAGTCTAGTTTAGTAGGACACTATTAGAGTAGAATAACATGTTATATCATATAGTTATATGACAATTTTTATTTCCTTGTGGATTATATTGTAGCAAAAGCAAATAGTTGACATGACTCAGAAACAGAATTAAGAAAAGATTTACATGTTGTTGTTGTTTTTTCTTGTATGTTCTGTTGAGTGTCTTAACAGCCTCTTGTGTCTGGATAATTGTTTCCCAAGATTTGGATTTTTTTTCATCATTTATTTTATTGAATATGTTTTCTATCCTTTTAAGCTTTTACCTCTTCTCCTTCTTCTATGCCCATTGTTCTTAGGCTTGGTTTCTTAATCATTTCCCAGATATTTCACATGTTCCACTTGGATTTCTTCATATTTGTCCTATTTCTTCATCAAATACTTTTTTTCTAATACTTGTTCTTTGTCCTTAAATCCTAATAATCTGTCTTTTGCTGATCCACACAACTAGAGATACTTTGCACCTAACATGAAATTTACTGAGCTTTTTGTTCCCATGATTTTAACTTCTTTCTTTCATTTCAGAATTTCTGGATCTTTATTGGCATTCCCTATTCATATCCTGCATTTTGTCTTTGTTTAACTTTTTATTTGTGTTCTCTATGAGTTCTTTAAGCTGTTTTGTGTGTCATCTTTGAATTCAGTTGTCTTTTTAATATACATCATCTTTTTATATTATTTGTTAATCATATATCTCCTTATTCAGGCACTGTTCCTCCTCCTCCTCCTCTTCCTCCTCCTCCTCTTCCTCCTCCTCCTCTTCCTCCTCCTCCTCCTTCTTCTCCTCCTCCTCCTCTTCCTCCTCCTGTTCCTCCTCCTCCTCTTCCTCCTCCTCCTTGTCCTCCTCTTCCTCCTCCTCCTCCTCCTGTTCCTCCTCCTCTTTCTTCTTTTTCTTCTCCTCTGTTACTGTGGAGCTTTGACCATTGAGGTTATCATTTGCCTTTTTTTCCTATTTCTTGTGTTCCTACATTGAGGTTTATGTATCTGAGGCAATTCATCGCTTGTGAGTTTTAATGACCTGGAGTCTTACAGCTGAAAAGTTTTTCAGTGTTTAGACAGGACTTCGTATGGATGGGACATGGTGTAGATTCTCCTCTCTGGACTGTTGGATAGCTCAGTTTCCAAACCCTTACCCATGTACTGGGAGCACCAGATATACTCCTCAGCACCACAGTCAAAGAGAACTAACTGGCATCTCTGTATTTTATTCTGTATGGGTTTGTGTTATTTGTCAGCTGAAGGGAGGAACTGGCCTTTTCTACTGTTGGTCTTTCATGAAAGTGGCCAAATAATCCAATCTGCATACAGAGCTTTGAGGCTTGCAGATGAGTATTTGACTCACAACCTCGTCTGTTAGTCTGTTGTGGATGTCACCTGGCTTACTTTGTGGTGAAGACTTTGGCTTCCCCTACCAGGACAAATGAGGCTGCGTTGTAAATCTTTCCTAATTCTGCCTCTTGCCTTTCTGTTTTTACCACACTTTTCAGCCATCCTACTTTAATTTCAAAACTTGAGAAAGCATTCTTTTTTCACTTTCACTCTTCCTCTCTCAACATTTTTTGTAACTTCTTTACTCTCAACTTTTACTCTACATTTCTCAGATTCATCTCACTTACCATATCCAACAAAGAAAGACTCTTCCATCCATTCTCTTGCTCTGCCCTAAGATCTCTTTTTCTAGGATCTCGTTTCATGATAATTGTATTAGTGGATGGTTATATGGTACCCTATCTCATGTCAGATTGGCCCTACCTCTAGAATAAACTGCAACTAAAGTATTCATAAACTACCTTCCATTATTAGTTTAGTCTTATCACCTCTCAGAGAACATGGGTGCTAAGCATTCAGGTCATACATAATTATCCAACATTCCCACTTCCAGATATTCCATCCTTCCCCATGTTAACAAAGGAAGTCCTAGCATGTTCAATAAACTTAACATAGGCCCAATTTGAGTTAAGACTTCAGGAAGCTCTATTGATAGGTTCTACTTCATGACAAATTGAGTGCTAGTGTTTTTGAAGACATTGAACCATGACACCTGTTTAAATACCCAGGCCAATGAATTTTTTTCCAATTCAGCATTACATTCTTCCCTTGCTTCACTGGTTAACACTCTCAAAATAGAGTCCTCCACTCCATACAAATGTTCTTTAACTCCTGTTATGTCTTTGGCACATAGGCAGCAACTTCTCAAAGGAATGACTGGATTTTCATGTTGGGGGATGCTAATATAACATTCTTAGCCTAGAGGCAATAATGGATGGAGTTGGTGGATCTTGCAATTAAGAGCTACAATGCTTGATAAGAAATGTACTCATTATCTTGCCCATCTAATTGTAACCCCTCTGTACAGTATTTTCACAATAAAAATAAATTTAAAAAAGAGCTACATGGCTGAAAGAAAAGAAAAAAACTACTTCATATGAGACAAGAAAAAAAGTCCAAAACAGAGGAGACAGTCATGTTTTTGAAAAATGTTGATGCAATAATAGTAATAACAATGATTGTTTGCTATAATTCTATTGTATTCCTAACACCATGCATGCAGTCAGCATCAGCTTTCTAGAGCTACCTTAATCAATGTCATCAACTGGGAAATTCAAACGTTCAAAATTCCTCACAGGTCTGGAGGCTAGAAATCTAGGATCATAGTTTCAGAAGACTTGGCTTGCTGAGAACTTACTTTCCATTGTATCCTTATATAACATTTCCTTTGTGCAAGTACAATCTGTGGGGAAAGCTCTCCTAGTAGAACACCAGCCATGTTGGAACGGGACCTTTCCTGAAGACATCACATAAAGACCTTATCTCCAAATACTGCTCAGATCGATGTTGAGGCAGAGCATGGTTCAGTACACAATGGTATCTTGGGTTGTATTGAAAAATTCCATTGGAAACCAAATGTGGTGCCTCTTGCCTGTAATCTCAGCACTCAAAAGGCTAAAAGCAGGAGGATCATTCAAGGCTGGCCTGGACGGGACTCACAGTAAGACCTTGTCTCAAAAAACAAAAACAAAGCCCCCAATTCCGTTGACATGAAATAATATACTAAAAAATTCCATTTAAGACAGGATTCCAGACAATTTATTTATTTTTAAGATTAGGAGTCTCCTGTTTTGTTCAAAATAACCCATTCATAAATAAAGTGTAAGTTTCTAATTGGGCATATATAGAATATTAAAAATATTATATATATATATATATATATATATATATATATTTAACAGCAGATTGTGCATTCTGCCTGGTTCTTGTTCCTGCTCTCTCAAATTCTCTGGACGCAGACTTGTTAAAATGCAGTAAGCTTGGATTTGTGTGTGCACATGGTTTCAATAACATCTGGTTGTTTTTAAATCATTAGAAAGGAATCCCACCAACAATGGTCACAGGTGTTCCCGAGGCATTGAGTCTCTGTGCAGTTTTCCCAGGAGAGTCGGGCATTGATGTTGCTGTTCAAACACGTAAAAGAAGAACTGAGTCAATTAACTAAATGATTATAACTCGAGAAAGCCCTTCCTGTGCTTATCTATTTCAGAAAATATTTAGGACAAGTGTTTAATGTAGAATAGCTGGAAAATGTTTCCTATCTCCACTTTGCCCACAATATGTATATATACATTCCATATCCATGCTTCTTTTTTAACTAAGGAAAAGTCTGCCTCTTTCTTTCTGTCCCTCACCCTAGGGACATTTGGCAGTATCCTGAAACTTTTCTGACTGCCATAACTTGAGGGTACAACTGGAATATCACAGATGCAGTTTAACAATGCTGTTGAATGTCCTACAATGAACTCAATAGCCCAAATATAACAAAGGATTTCCCAGACTAAAATGCACATATAGGACTAGAGCATTTATCAAGTGGTACAGCCCTTGCCTAGCATAAAAAAGACCCCAAATTTAGTCCCTAATACTACAAAAAAAGCCAATATCATCAAGCTTAAGATACAAACTCAAGCTCAATTCACATCTATATTTTTGATAGTTACACCTGAAAATTTGTGTAGGAGGATTGGGACCAGATAATCAGATTGCTTTTCTTATACTTTTCTTTTTATTAAATTTATTTAAACAAACAATATTATTAATACCCAAAGGAAAGAGGAAATTTCTCATTAAATTGACCTAGGATAGAGACCAGAATATAGAAAACCCAATTGAAATTATAATTTTTTTATTTGTTAAGCCACACATTTGCCTGTGTAGCTCTTCAAATATTGCCCCCCTTTTTGGCCAGACTTGAGTCTGATTTAGGTGTTTCTGTTGTATCCCTCATTTTATAGATCCAACTTCTGTATCTTCAAAGCTTTAACTTTCTAAATAGTGGGGGTTTTTTTTGTTTTTTTTGTTTTTTTTTTTTTTTTTTTGACATGACATTTTGTATTTCTCATTGTTGCAACAGGTCCACCTGAATCCTTAAACGACTTGTTTGTCCCCGTCTCCTCCACATGTTATACTGACATCAAATATAGTGAAAGCGGGGGTTACACTGTGGGGGAGGGACATACAAAGCAACAAAGAAATAATCTTATAAATGCATTAGAAACACATGCATGAAAGAAACAAAAACATTAAAATACATATTTGAGGTTTTGTTTTCCTAACATCACATTATCTGACTTTTTCCGCTTGACTCATACCTATACTAGATATTGCAAATAAGGGAAACCATGGGACCTATGTTTCTTTGGGCCTGGCTTACTTCACTTAATATAATTTTTTCCAAGCCTTTCCATTTCCTAACAAATGGGGAAATGTCATTCTTTCTGATGGAGGCATAGAATTCCATTGTGTATATATACCACATCTTCTTGATCCATTCATCTACTGAGGGGCATCTGGGTTGGTTCCATGTCTTAGCTATGGTAAATAATGCTGCAATAAACATAGTTGTGCTGGTAGCTTTAGTGTGGCCTTGTTTGTGATCATTTGGGTAAATGCCCAAAAGTGGGATTGCTGGGTCGTTGGGGAGCTCTATGTGGAGTCTTTTGAGGAACCTCCATACTGCTTTCCAAAGTGGTTGAACAAGTTTACATTCCCACCAACAATGAAGTAAGGTTCCTTTCTGTCCACATCCCCTCCAGCATCTGTTGTTGTTAGAGTTCTTGATTTTCGCTGTTCTAACTGGAGTGAGGTGATATCTCAATGTTGTTTTGATTTGCATTTCTTTTATGGCTAGGGATGTTGAACATTTCTTCATGTGTCTATTGGCCATCCTTCTTTCTTCTTCAGAGAAGCTTCTCTTTAAGTCTTTCGCCCACTTACTTATTGGGCAGTTGTTTCTTTGAGGATTTGTTGTTGGGTGGTTTAATTTTTTGAGTTCCAAGTATATTTTAGATATGAGACCCTTGTCCGTTGTATGGCTAGTAAAGATCTTCTCCCAGTCCGTGGGCTTTCTATTGATCTTGCTAGCTATGTCATTTGCCCTGCAGAAGCTCTGCAGCCTTATACAATCCCATTTGTCCAGCCTTTCTTTGATTTGTTGTGTTTCCGGGTTTCTATTCAGAAAATTTCGGCCTGAGCCAAGGAGACCCAGGGTTTCTCCTATTCCATCCTGTAATGTTTTCAGAGTGTCTGCTTTGAGTTCAAGGTCTTTGATCCATTTGGAGTTGATTCTGGTGCAGGGTGATATATAAGGATCTAGCTTTAGTTTTCTACATGTAGTTAACCAGTTTTGCCAGCACCATTTACTGAAGAGGCTGTCTGTCTTCCATTCTATTGTTTTAGCTCCCTTATCGAAGATTAGATGGCTATAGGTCTGTAGGTTCATTTCTGGGTTTTCAATTCTATTCCATTGGTCCTGAGGTCTGTTCTTATGCCAATACCAAGCTGTTTTGATTACTATGGCTTTATAGTAGAGTTTGAAATTTGGTATTGATATTCCTCCAGCAGTATTCTTTCCGTTGAGGAGCGTTTTTGCTATTCGGGGTCTTTTATTGTTCCATATGAATTTTTGGATTGCCTCTTCTATTTCCTTGAAGAATGAGGGTGGAATTTTGATAGGTATTGCGTTGAATTTGTAGATAGCCTTGGGCAGTATTGCCATTTTCACGATGTTAATCTTTCCAATCCAGGAGCATGGGAGGTTTTGCCATTTTTTAAGTTCTGTGTTGATTTCCTTTTTCAAGATTTTAAAGTTTTCATCATAGAGGTCCTTCACTTCTTTAGTTAAGTTAATTCCTAGGTATTTTATTTTTTGTGAGGCTATTACAAATGGAGTTGCTTTCCTAATTTCGGCCACACTTTTCTCATTGTTGGCATACAGAAAAGCCATTGATTTTTGGGGGTTAATTTTATAACCTGCTACTTTGCCAAAGTTTTGAATCAGCTTGAGTAATTTGGGAGTGGAGTCTATGGGATTCTTTAAATACAAGATCATGTCATCTGCAAAGAGGGAGAGTTTTATTTCTTCTTTCCCTATTTGGATCCCCTTTATGTCTGCATCTTGTCTTATTGCTGTAGCTAGGCATTCTAATACTAGATTGAAGAGAAGTGGAGAGAGCGGGCATCCTTGTCTTGTTCCTGAGTTAAGAGGAAATGGCTTTAGTTTTTCACCATTGAGTATAATGCTGGCTGTAGGTTTGTCATATACAGCCTTTATTGTATTGAGGAATGTTCCATGGATTCCTAATTTTTCCAAAACCTTCATCATAAAGGGGTGTTGGATCTTGTCAAATGCTTTTTCTGCGTCTATTGAGATAACCATGTGGTTCTTATTCTTGCTCCTGTTGATGTGATGAATAATATTAATTGATTTGCGTATATTGAACCAGCTTTGCATCCCTGAAATGAATCCTGTTTGATCGTGGTGTATGATTTTTTGGATGAATTGTTGAAGTCGATTGGCCAAAATTTTGTTGAGAAGTTTCGCATCAATGTTCATCAAAGAAATGGGTCTATAGTTCTCTTTCTTTGATGAGTCCCTACCTGGTTTTGGGATGAGGGTTATGATGGCTTCATAGAATGTGTTCGGTAGTGAGCTTTCTCTTTCAATTTCATTGAAGAGTTGGAGGAGAATTGGTGTGAGCTCTGCTTTGAAGGCCTTGTAAAATTCCGCTGTAAAACCATCTGGTCCTGGACTTTTCTTAGCTGGGAGGTCTCTTATTGCTGTTTCTATTTCAATGCTTGATATGGGCCTGTTAAGATAGTTTACCTCATCTTGGTTTAGTTTTGGCATGTCAATATTTGCTAGGAAGAGGTCCATTTCTGTCAAGTTCTCAAACTTATTAGCATAAAGTTTTGAGAAGTATTCCCTTATAATGTTCTGAATCTTGCTTGTTTCCGTGGTGATGTTTCCATTCTCATCTCTGAGTTTATTAATTTGGGTGTGTTCTCTTCTTTTTCTGATAAGATTTGCTAAGGGTCTGTCAATTTTGTTAAGTTTTTCGAAGAACCAACTCTTTGTTTTGTTGATTCTTTCTATAGTTTTTTTGGATTCTAATTCATTTAATTCTGATTTAATTTTGATTATTTCTTTCCGTCTACTGGATTGGGGTTTATCTTGCTGCTCTTTTTCAAGGAGGTTTAGATGTGTCATTAAATTGTTAGTTTCAGATCTCTCCAATTTGTTGATGTAGGAGCTCAGAGCTATAAACTTGCCTCTGAGTACTGCCTTTGCTGTGTCCCAGAGGAGCTGGTATTTTGTGTGTTCATTTTTGTTGAATAGCATGAACATTTGAATTTCCTTTCTAATCTCTTCCATGACCCACTCGTGATTCAGCAGTGTGTTGTTCAGCCTCCATGTGATACCGGACTTTCTTTGGTGGCTTTTGGTGTTGAGTTCTAACTTTATTCCCTTGTGGTCAGAGAGAATGCAAGGTATAACTTCAATGTTTCTGAATTTAGACAAGTTTGCTTTGTGGCCTAAAATGTGGTCTATTTTAGAAAACGTTCCATGTGCTGCTGAGAAAAACGTGTATTCTGATGCTGCTGGGTGAAATGTTCGGTAAATGTCTGTTAAGTCTAGTTGATCTATGCAGCTGTTTAGATCTGCGGTTTCTCTGTTGAGTTTTTGCCGAGTTGATCTATCTAGTGGGGAGAGTGGTGTGTTAAAATCCCCAACGATTAATGTCTTTGGATCTATATGGGATTTGAGGGAAAGTAGTGTTTCTTTGATAAATTTGGGTGCTCCATTGTTTGGCGAATAGATATTTAGAATTGTAATATCCTCCTGAAGGAGAGATCCTTTAATTAGTATGTAGCGACCTTCTTTATCTCTTTTCATGAATTTTAATTTGAAGTCTATTTTATCTGATATTAGGATTGCAACTCCCGCCTGTTTATGCGGTCCGTTTGCTTGGTAGATTTTGTTCCAGCCTTTAACATTGAAAATGTGTTTGTTTTTATGGGCAAGATGTGACTCCTGCAGGCAGCAGATAGAAGGGTCTTGTTTTTTAATCCAACTAGACAGTCTATGTCGCTTAATTGGAGAGTTCAGTCCGTTAACATTAAGAGATAGGACTGAGAGGTATTTGGGAGTTCCTGCCATGTTATCTACCTTCTTGGGGGCTGCGAAAACTGGGTTCTTCCTATGGTTCTTGGATTCTCAGTTTGGGTGCAGTTTCTTGGCCTTTATTGCGGTCTTGTTGGTTTTCTATGTGTAGCACATCTTTAAGAATCTTTTGTAGGGCTGGTTTGGTGGAGATGTATTGTTTCAATTTTTCTTTGCTATGGAAGGTTTTTATTTGGCCTTCAGTTATGAAGGAGAGTTTAGCTGGGTACAGTATTCTTGGTTGATAGTTGTTTGTTTTTAGGGCATGGCATACATCATTCCAGGCTCTTCTTGCTTTGATTGTCTCTGCTGAGAAATCTGAGGTGATTCTAATTGGTTTCCCTTTATAAGTGATTACCCTTTTCTCCCTGACAGCTTTAAGGATCTTTTCCTTGTTCTGAGTTGATCCTGTGTGGATTATAATGTGACGGTGGGATGTCCTATTCTGGTCTGGTCTATTTGGGGTTCTAAAGGCTTCTTGTATCTGGACAGGCCTATCTTTTTGCATGTTTGGGAAGTTCTCTGCTAGGATCCTGTTAAACAAATTTCCTAGACCATTAACTTCTGTTTCTAGGTGCTCCTCTACACCCATTATCCTTAGATTAGGCCTTCTGATGGTGTCTTCCAGGTGTTGGATAGATCTATCATATTTCTTGGACTTGTCTTGGATGGTTGTATGTTCTTTCTCTATAATATCTAGGCTGTCTTCAATCCCTGAGATTCGATCTTCTGCATGGTCTAACCTGCTGTCAAGACTCTCTACTTTGTTTTTTATCTCTTTTCCTTCTAGTTGGTCAGCTTTGATGGCTTCAAGTTCTTTGTTGAAGCTCTGTTTTAGGTCTTGTATGAATTTCTTTACTTCCTTAATTTGGTGTTCAGTGTTTGTCCTCAAATCACTTAGTTGATTGGTTATGGTTTCTTTGGGCTCCCATTCCTTCTGTTGGGTTCCATTCAGCATTCCCTTTGTGGTCTCCCTGACTTCCTTCAGCTCTTTGTTAATGGATTCCATGAATGCCTTTAGTGATCTTTGTGTGTTCTCTACCTGGTCTCTCAATTCCTGTATTACTCTTTGATTAGCTTCCTCCCGTTCGTGGGATTCCTGCAGATCTCTTTGAGTGTTCTCAGCCTGCTCACGCCATTCCTCCCTTTCTCTTTGAGTATTCTCAAGTTGTTCACGCAAATCCTGTATCAGTTTTTGAGTAGCTTCCTCACGCTTATGATATTCCTGTATAAACTTCTGGGATGCCTCCTCTCTCTCCCTATCACGCTCATACAGAGTCCTTTGTACGTTGTCAAACTTTTCATTTATCATGTTTGCCACCAGTGTTTGTAGCGCTGTTTGGGAACTCTCCTCTGGATTATTCATTATCTGTTCTAACCCCTGATTATCAGGATTGGGAATTGAGATACCCGAATTTGCCATTTTTCTTGTGTTTTTCCGGCTTACTCTGCCCATTTGAGATGAAGATAGCACCAGTTTTGTGCTAGAACACTATCTTAAGGCAACCATCAACCAAAGTTTGCATTTGTACAGTCAATAGTCTACAGATACAATCTAGTTCAACAGATACATCTATTCGACATCAAACAACTATATGTTAAAGAACTTCGAACCGCAGAGAAGAATTTGGAAAGCCAGAAATTATTAGGGTTAGGAAGAGATGTGGGTAAAAAATAGGAATAGATTGGTGTGGGGAGGCACAGGGAGAGTTAACTATGTCCTAATCACAATGCAGGGAATAGGTTGTGTAGGATGTAAGTAGAGAGAGAGAGAAAAAGAAGAAAGGGAACGGGGAATGAAAAGAGACCAGAAAATAAAATAGAAACGTAAAAATTAATGTTATTTTAGAGATTAAAAGACCATCTATTTATATAGGAATATGAACATGTTGAGAGAAAGGGAGGGACATAGAGGAGATGAGAAAAACTTTAAAAAAAATGCTTAAAATATTGTATAGGTATAAAGTACTGCTATTAGTGAAATTAAGTCTCAGAGGTTTTGAATTGAGTAATAAGTTTGTGGATTAAGTGTGTACACAATGGGGGATAGGGTCTACTGGTTAACTACGGGTTTATCTGAGGATGTGCAGGACAAGAGTTAAGTCACATAAAGATGCACAAAGAGGAAAAGATGGAAAGGATAGGAAAGTGAGAAGAAAAGATCAGATGTTCAGTAGAGCTAGAAAAAAAAACAAAAAGATAATTAAGAATGAAAGAAAAAGAGAAAGAAGACAAGAAAAGAAAAGAAAACACATTCACGTATTCCTAAAATAAAAATTATAAGAGGAGAAAAAAAAAAAAGTTAATGGAAAACAATTATTTTTTCAGAAGAGGCAAAAATTAAAGATTAATAAAAGTTTTAGAAAAGCAAAAAAAATTTTTTATATATATATAAGGTAACAAAAAACGAAAAAAAAACAAAACAAGAAAAAGAAAAAAAGAAAAGAAGAAGAAGAAAAAAAAAAGTTCTTTGATTTTTTTTTTTTTTTTTTTTGGGAGGGGTGGGAAGAGTCCTGTATCTCCCTTTTGTCTGTAACCAGAGTCTGGTTGGAGTCTCTGGTCAGCTTGAGGTCCTGTGGCTTGATTGGTTTCTTAAGTCAGTTTGTTGGAACAGGTAGGAAAATGCTCTGCTTTACCCAAGATTTTGAGATCCCCCTCCCAGGTTAGTTTACTGGGAGGGTGATCTGCTTTGAGAATCACAAAAGAGGGGGATGCAGTGATGAGGCTAGGTTCTGGGTAGAGTTGAGGCCTTTCAACGAACAGTAGCTTTTCCCTGGGGCTATTTTGTGAAAAAAAACTCACAGCACCCAGCCTGGAGCCATTCTCAGGGTTTCTGTTTTTCAATTGATTGTGGTGGCTGCTAGAGGGAGGGGCAGCCTCTGGCTCTGGCCACCCAGCGAGGAGAGCTACTCCAGTGGCTGGTGCCTGAGCTGGGCGATCCCTCCCTGGATGGAACTGAGTCTGTGAGGTCACCTCGCCGCCAAGTTCCTGTGACCTGCCAAATGACTAGCTCTATTCCAAGGCCTGAGCTGGAGCTAGCCGCTCCTCCGAGCTTTGTCGGTATCCAAGATGGAGATCACCGGTGCTGGGGGGGGAGGGGTGGCCTTCCCTCCTCTGCTCCCAGAGGAGTGAGGAAGTGGGGCTTCTACTCACGCGGAGTCTTGGATCTCGGGTCGTCTCTGGTCTGCAAAGTGCAGGATGAAGTTGTCCGCTCCTTGTCGGTTCTTGCTGGTGTTGAGTAGAATCCGCTCGTCCGCTGCGTCTGGCTCCTTCGTCCCGGACTGTGTCTCAGGTATGCCTCCGCGGCGGTGGTCGCCGCTGCGACCCTGCCGCCGCAGCGGCAGCTGCTCAGATGTGTCTGCTTGGCTTCCCCTCTCTTGACTAACTCTCTGTCCTGTGATGGCACACTTGGTGTGATTCTCTGGCTTGGGACTGTTCACTGGAACTCTGAAACTGTTTTCTATGCAAGAGCTTGTTCAGATTCCAGCTTCTCCTCCGCCATCTTCCCGGAACTCCTTTTTTGTTTTTTTAAAGAACATTACACATGGTCAGGCATAGCTCATGACTGTAATCATGAGGATGAGATCTGAGGATCTGATTCAAAGCCAGATGAGATAGAAAAGTCCAAGTGACTCTTTTTCTCCAGTTAGACATCAAAAAGTGGGAAGGAAAGTTATGGTTCGAGTGGTAGAGTGTTAACCCTGACTGTTAAAACTTAGAGATACCAAAAATGGTTTAACTCAAGCCCAGGCCCTGAGTTCAAACATACCCTCCCTCCCACACACACACACACACAAATTACCTGTAGTGCAGAAGAGTAGTTATAAAGATTGAATCCTTTACAGCCATAGAGTCAAATGGAAAAAATCACAATTTCTTGTGGGGCATTAATCTTCTTTGATGAAATAGGGTAGGGTTTTCTTTTCTCTGCCTATCTTCTCTATTATAAGAAATGTGGCTGTGTATTCTGGGAAACTTAATTGTCCTTTAATGAGGTTCATGGTCTTATGACATCACAGAAACCTGGATCATCAAGGAATTGTGGGGTTTTCTTGTTTTGTTTTAATTTACTCCTGCATCTCTGTGAAATCGGCCACTGATTCAAGGGGAATAGTAAGTTTGATTTTTACTCTCTCTCTAGGTTTCCTTCCAAGTTTTTCAGAATACAAAGATGATCAGATGTGCTTATGTAGAGATACAGTTGTGTTTGTTTACAAAACAAGTTTTCCAGCTGATTCTTTTGGTATAAGAATGTTGTAAAATTCACTCTAGAGCATGGATCCATAAACTACCAGGCACAAGCCAAGAGTAGCTTGCCTCTTGTTTTCAAAACAAACTTGTATTGGAACATAATCACATGCATTCTCTTACTTTTTTGTTGCGGCTAGCATGCAGTAGTAGCAAAACTTGATAGTTGCATATGGCCAAGAAGGCAAAAATATTTACTCTCTGACACCTTACTGAAGTTTGCTGAAGTATTAAGAGATAAAGGGAGGAAGTGATGGAGAAAACAGACTTTTCTCTGCCTAACACTGCCACATAGCATTTGCTCTAAAGCAAAGAGAGCCACACACTTCCATTTCCCTGAGAGTCAAGCGATTTCAAGGAATTGCTCCTTCAATTAATCAAGTCTTATAGAGTCCAAAAATACATTTAGAAATATTTTTAAATATGAAGACCCTTGTCCTTTGGTAAGGATGTAAATATGACATATAAGCCAATTAAAGCAAAATTATGAGTTACATTCCAAGCAATTGACTGGAAAATTAGAAATTCAAAGGAGAGAAGTGTTGAGAGAGGATTAGGCTGGGTAACAGAAGATAAGGAAGGAGTTGAGTTTAAATGTGAGATTATGCTGAGTATGGAAGGAGGAAGTAGTAAATGCATACTCAGTTGTCTGACTGATTGACTAATTTATTGGTTAAAACATGGAAGAAGTTTGCATCTTGATGAGCAATGGGAAATAATGTGGGGTATTGAATTCATTATCTATTGTTGCGTAACCAATTACTGACAAACTTAATGGCTTCAAATAACAACTATTTATTATCTCACATACCCTGAAGGTTGTTCTGAATGTGGGAGGTACTCATTCAGTTTTCTGCTGAAGTTGAAGATAGAAGATAAGGTTGACTGGTATGAGAGGTGTCATTTCCAAGATGCCTCCATATTGTGACTGGAGACTGGAAGCTTCTAGAAGTCTTTTACTGGCCATCAGTAATAGAGCTTTGCACATTAACACAACAACCTCTTTAGAAGGCTACCCAAAGGTCTTCCTTCATGAGGGACTCAAAGGAGAAAAAAGAGATAGCAAGGCAGAAGTTGCAATGCCTATTGTGACCTAAGATGTACCTACCATCACTCTGAACTGTATTCTATTTGTTAAAAGTAAGTCAACAACCCAGCCAGCCCATGTGCCCAGGGCATGAGAATTAAGTTCCAACATTATAAGGAGAAGGTTGTTAAAGGGCTTCGGGGGAATATTTTTAAATTGCCATTAAAAACCAATAGTAGATACTTACTAAAAGTAAGAATCTATGACTATAATAAAGAATCGATGTTTTTCTCCAGGCTCAAAAAGATATATGATTTTCTTCCATCCATAAAACCCCAAACCATCATCCATCATTAATCACCTAAATTACCACACTTGTGGGATTTTTTCAACTGGCCTTGTCATAAAACAGCAGAAGGAACATTTTCTCTTGATTTATGCAGGATAAAAAGAGGGTAATCCTACAGGATCCTCTCTCTGCTGTCCCTCTTCTTACCAGAGAAAAATACAGGGGCACAGGAGTAATATTGTCTCTATCCATTGAGTATAAAAAAACCAGAAGCCTGAGGATAAAGGAATATAAAAGAAGAAGAAAGAAAACTAAGACTTTCAAGTGATTTGCAACAGGAAGTGTGAAATAGGCATTTGATAGATTTTTACTGGTCAGTAAATGTTATTATTCATTAATATGTATTTAGTGTTATAAGTGACTTTTCTTAAATTATGGCTATTGGGCCAACTTAATAACAGACCTTTAGAGATGATTGTGATAATAACATTAGCTAATTCAATCAGCCATGTCTCAACTCTGTTCTCCCTGTCTTCATCTGTGGTTTTAGCCATACAGTACTCTGCTCATCTCCCTTTTGCCCAAACGTTTCCTTAGATTACTTAAAACTAGACTTGCCAGGAGTTGACACCATTCTTGCAGTCATGAGTCAGTACATCACTAGCCTCTGCCCTGAGGTAGAAAGGACCATGTGATCCAACTCAGCCCTATTAAGGAGGCAGGCCTTGGATCTGTTTTTTCAACTATTGTAGATAATGTTCACTCTCGTTCTTTAGAAGAGATATTTGTTGTCACCTTTGGAGGTGCCTTTCTTTTCCACAGGGTACAAAGATAACATTGTTATTGGGGGAAGAAGAAGAAGAAGTCAACTGAATAACATCCCATGAGTCTCCACCTAGAGACTCACCCACGCCTGAATTTTCTGTCATTTGAAAAACTCAATATTATAATAGATTAAATATTTACCCGACTGACTTAATTAAGATCTTTTGTGTTTGTTTGTCTATTTGCTGACTTTCTAAATTCTTTGTGCATCTAAAAAATAATATCACTGGAAAGTCATTGGAAATTTTTCTCTGTAGTCTAGTTCAAGCAAATATTATTATACTTGTGTTGCCTCGGTTTTACATGGGCTTTGGATGGGAGAATATGATTTAAAAAAAAAAAGACATTAGGTCTCCCTATAGGGACATGTCATTTGAGGCTTCTGTTTGTCATGCTTACGATGAAGACAAAAGCACTCGCTAAATTCAATCTTTGAATTAAGCTGTAACCAAGCTTGTATATTCATTAGAGGAGAAAAATTCTCCTCGAAGAAGTTCAAATTGTTTATTGATTTTCATTTCTGTGTTCAAAGGAATCCTGAGTAAGTCTGTCTCAACACAGACCCCACGGGGCTAAACAGCCAACAAGTGCATCACATTTAAATCCAACTGAGCAGCTGCCACCCAAAATGGGAGGATTCTTCTAAAACTATATTAATAAATAGCAAGAGAATGGGATTTCCAGTTCAATAAAGTTGGTTCTTAACAAGGAATAACATTTCACCACAGTTGGTGATAGATGACAATGTAGTGGAAAGGTTGAAGAAAGAAAATGAAAAAGAAAAAGGAAGAGGTAGAAAGTAAATTTGGTTGTCCTGCTTTTGCTCCTGACAGGTGGTGGAGAGAAATCTCTTTTTAAAAATTACTGCTTGCTTTATTTGAAAATTTAAATATCTATGTGGGACCCCATTACATGGGCACTGGGTGAGTGAGCTCAGAGTGAGCTTAGAGGTGTAAGAAGAAAAAAGGAAACACTTGATTGCTGTTTGATTAAGTAGTATACAAAGGAGTTGCCATTAACACAGCAGTTCATAAATACAACTTGCATCTGGATCAATGTCACCCATCTCAGCATTCTTACCCATTTCCCCTGCCCATCTCACTCTTCTTCATTTTGTAGAATAGACATTGGAATCTTGACGGCATTCTCCCCTCTTCTTCTCTTCATTCATTTCCCCTTTTCCCTTGACCCTATCCCACACCTTTCAAGTACCTGCTTCATGGTATTCATTTTCTTGAACTTTGACTTGCCTTTCTAAGGAATTTCACTATTTTGCATTCTCCCTTGAATCTAGTTTATGAAAAAATGAGCATAAATATTAATATATCATCTGCTTTCAAAGAAAATATAAGAATTAGCTTGACAAAAATGGATATGAGCCCCTCGCTGCTGGACTTATATCATCAGCACCATATGAAGGTTGCTGATTTTGTACTCGTGAGGCTGAGATCTGAGGATCACAATTTAAACACACTCTTGGAAACCCTTATCTCCAATTAACTAGTAAAAAAAAAGCCAGAACTAGAGGTGTTTCACCTGTACTAAGGCAGGTTATGTCTAGAAATTTGAAGTGCATGAATGTTTGAATTGCTTTTTGATCCAGATATTTAGCACTGAAGAATTGATCTCAGATCTTGGCTTAATTCTACACCAAGGAAAATTCTCTGTGTATTAAATTTGATCTTTTTCAGATAAATTATCTCACCAGATCAAAGAAAGAACAAAGAAAGAAAGCAAGCAAGAATGAGAGAGAGAGAGAGAGAGAGAGAGAGAGAGAGAGAGAGGGAGAAAGGTAAAGAACTGGTCTCCAGGGTTGGTAGTGTTGAAGATCAGTGTTAGGACAGTGATAGAAGAATCCTGGGGATAATTCTCTAGACTGAGAGACTTTGGTTTATCAGTAAAACTTCTGTATGAAACATAATTGTAATTCTAAGAAGATCGTTTTTGCCAGTAGTTCTGTATGAAAAGGAATAATTTATTATTGAAAACCATCATTTGAATAAGCAATGGAATTTTCTTTTAAAATGTAATGAATGTAACAAACTTCAGGCAAAATCTTCTCATTCTGATCTGAGGTCAAACACTGGTTTACTGTGCAAACTTTTTAAGTAATTCATTTTTCCTTCCAGCTTCTGTGTAGGCACATTCAGAAAACATTAAGGATGTGAGGACTTAATCCATGAGCCTGAAGTCCGTGAAGGCTTTAGGGGTGTGCCTTCTCTGCTGACCCCTGAGGCTCCCAGAAGAATCTCAAGGGAGATGTTTTGGGGTTCTATGCTCAGGCAAGAACCTCTCCATTAATTAATTCTTTTACTTTTAAAGTCAGGGCACCTAGCTAAGCCATGCATTATTGCTTCATTTATGATCAAGTGGCTTCTGTGTAATTACTTCACATTCATCGACTTGTTTGAAATCCAGCATACAATTTCCTTTCTTCTGCCTCCTGACACCATTCTTTTTCTTTTAATTTTTATTTTTTGTGAACATACTGTACAGAAGGGTTACAATTAGATGGGCAAGATAATGAGTACATTTCTTATCAAGCATTGCAGCCTCCTCCTTTGTTTACCCTTCACATCCCTTCCCAGCCTCCCCCCACCCCCCCCACCCAATTCTCCCCTCCCCCCACCCCCCTCCCCCCCCCTCCCGCACCGAAGTTGTAAAGTTAGTTTTCGACATGACAACTTGTACTTCTCATTGTTGTAACCGCTGACACCATTCTTAAAAAGCGTAATGTACATGTGAATGAACTAAGAAAATATATAAGCTCTAGGGCTTGCTTGGCCTAAATGATTCTCACCTTCTATAAGAGAAGAGACAGGGGATTTAAAAATTATTCATCATACTTCCCACTGAAGATAACCAGTAAATTTCCATTATGGCCGGGTTCCTAGAAACACTGGATGATAATTGTTCTACACAAATGTAAATTTCACACACAGTAACCTAGCTGAATGCTGTTGACATGGATTTTATTCATCAAAAAAAGAAAAAATTGCATATGTGTTTGATCTTTTATCTATATTTAATCCATGTAGATCAAAATTCCGAGTGTTTCATAATTCTCAGACTTTTGTCTTTAATTTATTCCTTCCCATCTATGCACCATGTTTTAGGCTTAAAAAATCATTCTTATCATAGACTTTTAAAGTATCATAAATAAGTTCAGATATACCACTTTAGTGAAACCCCCGAGGGATAAGTCAAATTCCTTGTGTTAGAATTTCATTGTACCAAATATTAGTTGAAACAAGGGAAACAAGAGTTAAACACCTCTGGCTCTGAAATGATTACAATACAATTTGCCACAATGTAATTTGACCAGCATATGAGCTATAATTGAGAGATAAAATTGGTTTATTTGCAAAGTGAGAAACATAGCCCATCGAAGTGCTGAAACTTTCTTTTTTGGCTTAAAAGTACAAGTTTACTTATGACTTAAAATTTTTTCAAGTTAACCTTTTAAACTATTGGGTTCAGAAATAACAGATTTAGAAATGATTAGACAATTGCCATCAACTTGGAACTAAATAAAAGCTTTATTTTCATTGTCATTATTTTGAAACCCATTATGTCAACCCAGTATTTGTTTGATAATTAAGTTAATTGTTTTTACTGAATGAACATAGATTTTACATTAATGTCATCATTTATTTCCATTCCTGAATCAGATTCCTCCCCTACTCGGGATGGATTCTATTGGTTTGCAAACTATATGACCAAGTTTCAAACAAACTGTTTGTGTCAAAAGGACCATTGTAATATATTGTAGGTCTAGAAGATTCACAGAATAAATAAAAAGATTGAAAAAAACAAATGTGATTTATACTGACACAGATATTCTTCCTAGCCTACACTATCTTTTTCACCAGAAATGAATATTGACTCAAATGGTTAAGAGAAAGAAGGGAACTAGCAATCTTTTCCAGAAGGAGAAATAATTTGCACAAGGGAGTAGAAGCAAAAAACGGAAAAAGAACTAGAAATCATCTAGAAAAGTAGATTTCTATTTATAAAAGTCGATTGTTAAAGTCCACATATATAATAATCCTTTATATAATAATCCTTTCAAAAGTATCATTTTCTATCAGGAAAATGAGTTCTGAAAGCCTGGTGATTGAAAATGTCTATTTCAACATTTCTTTGTGTATGCTGCTAAAGAAAAATGCGTCTGAATATATTTTTTCTCAAGTGGATGGGATTAGCCTGGTTTGTTGGTGACATCTTGTTCATATAAGTCATTGAGAGCTAGTCAGATCTTTAGATGTTATTTGTTGATTTATTTATTTTTATTTTGTTGGTCATGAGGCTTGAACTCAGGGTTGGGCACTGTCCATGAGATTTTTCATTCAAGGATAACACTCTACCACTCTGAGCCACAGCTCCAGGTCTGGCTTTCTGGTGGTTAATTGGAGGTACGAGTCTCACAGACTTTTTTGCCAGGGCTGGCTTCAAATTGTAATCTTCAGTTGTAATCCTCAGATCTCATCACCATGAGTAGTTAGGATTACATGTGTGAGCCACCAGCACCCAGCAAAAGTATTGCTTTTTTGGTTTTCCTAGGTGCAAGACCGGGGACTCTAACCTGGTACCAGAAAGATTTGCTTCATTGGCTAGTGATCTACTAGTTGAGTCCCTGTCATTTGTTTATAATAGCATGGATGAGATTTGTTTTTCTTGTATATTGAGGTCAAATCCTAAAGTTAAGGCATATTTACACCCGAGAGAGAACTACCCGGTTATTCACAGGTAACTGAAAGCCAGTCAGATGATCAAAGAAAAAGAGAATAGACTTTGGAGACTGTTGGTCTATACCACACTGAATATACTTTGAAAATACAAAGCTAGTTTTTCAAGGAACTCAGAGTCCACTGTGGAGACACATGCAGAAGCAGATCATTATAAAGCAATACAAAGTACACTGAAGTAGAGATGTGTTTGATAGCTTATAGAGACATTGGCCTCCTGTTGTAATTGTCCGTATAGTTGGCTTCTCTTCACAACCAGTCTGTAATAAAGAGAGGAAGGGAAGATACGGTCATAATACTAATACAATACCTTACAAAACTAGGAAAATGGAGGGGATAAGTAGGGTTGGGAGGGACAGCAGGGGGAGAATGATGAAAAGGGTGGTATTGATCAAAATGCAGTGCGTGTATAAACGGATGTGACAGCTGTGACCTCTTTGTACAACTACTTAAAGATTAGGTATGGAAAGTAGAGTGTAAAGCAAGCTGTTCTGTCAGCCTCATGAACTTGACCCAATCATCTTTCCTGGATGTTCATGGCAATTTGAAGGTGTAGTTTTACACCTATGGAGGGTTTGGGCTTATGGACAAAACTCAAGCTTGATTTTTTTTTTTTGATGGTTAAGAAAATGACTTCATTCCCATTCAATACTCTGTGCTGCTCAGAAACTGTTCCCAACCTTCCTTGGTATGCATACTGGTAACAGATCACTTGTTGTGAAGTAATTTAATCTTAAATTCCATTTGGGTGTGCAATCTCACAGCTTATGAGAAAAAGGTCTTGCCAGAGACCCTATTATAATAGTTCTTACAAACTAAGCTGCTGTTGATCCTTTGTTGGGAGACTTCACATTTGACTACTTCCTTTTGAGGCTGAGTCCCTGGTTTTGGTTTTTTCTCGGGGGGCGGGGGGGGGCATAGGCTCATAATGCTTAAGTTTCCACCCTTATTCTTTGCTCTGTGGGTCTGAGGCCCTGTGGACCCCTGTGTTCCAGTTTCTTAAGATTCCTTCCCTGAACCTCAGCACATTTTCTGGAGCCCCTCTGCCTCGTTCCTACTTCATTCTTCTCTCAGAAAGTAGGTCCTTGAGGATCTATTCCAGTTTTATAAAAGTTCCTAGAAAAAAACAGATTATGGAATCACACTTCTCTGAGATTTGTGATGTCAGCCCTGCCTCAGGAATGGACTCTTTGTAGAAGGACCATTGGAAGGACTTGTGTTGGCTCCATGCATTAGAAGGCAACACTAGTAAAGCTACCCCTCAACTTGACTCCACTATTTCTCTGTTAATGGACTCTTTATCTGTAATTGATTTGATTTGGGGGCACTCTTGGGGAAAAAAAAGGCCATAAAAGTTGTGAGGCATTTATGTTGAAACTGGAGCAGTGCTCTAAATTTTGCTCTTTTGTTTCTAAGATTGGCATAGAGAACAGGGGTAGGAAAGAAATCTGATTATAGTTGCCTACCTGGCAATGGAGCCCCGGTATTTTTCAATTCCTATTATATTGCAAACATGGTATTAGACAAAAGTGATCTTATCATGAACCACAGCAGAAATTGCTAAGAAAAATGCTTAGAATATAGGCAAGTATAAAGGTAGTAATATCATAACACATATCTATTTAGGTGCAGGAATATAATGTTACGGGAATCAGTGAAGGAGTTTGAGTCCAGCTTTAGGAGTATAATGAAACTTTATTAGAAAATATAACTATAGTGATACTTGGGGTAAAAAGAGTCTAACGTGTTAGGAGCCACGAAAAACAATGTATCAAAACAACAAAAGTTGAGAAAAAATATGGTGCATCTCATGGTTTGGATCTAAATTGACCCCAGAGGCAACATGCTATAGGTTTGGTTGTTTGGTGGGTGTAGGTAGGCTTTGGGGAAATGGTTAGAAGGGCAGAACTCTGATGTCATTAATGGATGAATTCACTAATTGACTCATAGTAGTTAAGTTACTGGGTAGTGATAGAAACTTAAAAAGGAGGACCATAGGAATATGTTCTTGGGACTTTATCTTATACCCAGTCCCTCCCCCCCCAACCCCAGCTTGCATTTGCCATGAATTGGTCATAACAAATGTATGTCATTCTCATATCATGACAATTGTTAGAAATAGCTAGCTATCCAGAAAGCTAGATGTAGGCTTTACAATCAATTCAAAATTTTCACCACCTGTAAAATATATATACATGTATATCTCTGCTCAAAACACTTAAAACATCCAACAAATGACCTAAACTGCCTTTTTTTATTTCCATTATGATGATTAATTTTGATTTTTTTTCTGCTAACTTAAAATCTATTCTTCTTTAGTCACTGCCTCTAGGTCTACAAAGGTTCTGATGAAAGTAAGAATGGAAATCCAGCCTGAAAGCCTGAGACATGGCTTGGGCTGCAACAGCAATGGATAGTCCTGATTAGAGTGTAGTAACTAAAAACATGGTGTGGGAAGGCAGTGGTCCAACCAGGAGGAATCATGCATAAAGTCTTTGAGAGAATTGTCTGACAATGCATAAAGAATTTATTTCTACTGTCCAAAGCTTTGTTTGAAAATATGAGTATAGCATACAGGGATCAATTTTTTTGCCAGGTTACTTGGCTTATCTGTAGTTGATGGCTAAAGTAAAATTAACAGAACATTCAGAGAGAGCCTTGGGTAAAATAATAAGTTGGTCTTTCTGGATTTTTCTTTAAACGTCTTTCATAATATTGACATTGGGGACTCAATATCCTTTTTCTTTTCTCTTTTCTTCTTTGAAAATTTCTCAGATCCCTCGCTTTAACCCAAGAGCAAAGGCCTGGTGATGACTATTTCTCTGGTAGGAATTAATATTTTACTATAGGTAAATGCCTGGCTCCTGCATTTCTGGCATCCATTACCAATTCTGTAGAGAGAATTCCTGCCCTTTCCTGCTCCTCAGCAGCCATATCAGCAGGTGGGTACCTATTCTACTCTACTTCTTATAACTCTGCAAAGTCATCCACACAGAGCAGGAAGGTCACTATGTCTGACAGGTGTGACTGCAGCTGCCAACTGTGGCTTGATAGGACAGTCAGATGGAAGAGGGGAAAAGCAATAGGAAGTTCTGGCTGGATTGGAGAAAGTAGAAAGGTACCTGGTGTTAGGGAAACTTCTGAGAGAACAGCAAGTTCTCAAACACCACAATGAAACTAAGGAGCAAGATTGAAGTAAAAAGAAATAAAAACACAGATGGCCAATTATTTGGCAAGGAGGATGAGGATTCAGAGTCAAATGTGGCAGTAAACTCGATAACAAGAATTCCAACACTATTTTTCTTGACATTTAAGGTTCATTCACTATGTACCCATAAAAGGGATGAGGGAAAGACCTCATCTCTTCTGTTATTGTTTCCAGTGCCTGTCTCTTATTGTACAGGCCTTGTCTTTCTGCTTCGCATTTCTAGCCCCTATCCCAGGCTGCAACTGCCATAACGGATTTCCTTTCTGACAGATCACATTAGGGATTTCTACCATAGACTATTTTAGCCAATCTCCAAGATCTGGAACCCTATCTGTCTCCTACTTCAGGGAAAAAAACACTGAAATATTAGGTTTCCTTGAAGAGGCAGAGATAGCACTAAGTTTACAGGTGAAAGAATCAAACAATTCATACTTTAGGGAAAGGTAACCTGGCAACCACGCCATACACTTTTAAATGTAAAGGGTTTGTCCAATTACATCCAGTGTCTCTAACGTTCAAGGATAATATTTTGAACAAGATTCCAAACAGAGGTATTCCATCTTATTTTTTATTACATCATAAAAGGTCATAACTTGTGTAACAACTTAGTAATGATGGTGAGCCTTCCCTTTACTTCCCAACCCTTCTTTTTGATACTACACTTGTCCTCAGTTTTATGGCTTTTAGGTCTCCAATTCCTCATGTTATACCTGCCCATGGTCACTGAATGTACTAGAACACACAAAAATACACACATTTAACAGTCAAATCTTTTTGAAAAGGTCAGTGTGATTAACCATATGGGAATGTCACATAGACACTACAATCTTATCTGTAAAGATACCTTATTTTTGAACAGTTTTCTTTTAAGCTATGTCAAAAATCTGTGCTCTTTTGAGTTGCTTTTCTGTCTCATTCAGGAGCATGCTCCATTCTCCACACCAATAATGAAAACTTTAAGGAAGGGATGATAGATCCAAGAGCCAGTGCTGACAAAGAACTAGTGTTTGTCACTTGAGGGAGTCAGCTCACATATGTATATTTCCACCAGTGCAAAATATTTCCATTACCATGAAGACTAGAACCTGAAAAGTTGGCTTTTATAATCTGTCACTGGCAAGCTAACATTCTGAAGAACATTCTAAACATAAAGTTCAAAGCCTTCTATAAACAAGATATCTCTAACAATGTTCTTGGTGCTATCCCAAGTGGTGAGAAAAAAGAAAAAAATTAAAAGGGAAAAGTATGATTGGTCTAGAAATGGAACTGTGAAAACTTACTATAACAAATGGAAATCTAAAAGAAAACCACAGAGATGGTGACTTTCCAAATAATTCAACAAACATTCCAAATGAGACCCTACTGTATCTCTGCCATATCTAAATGTGGTTGTTTTGTTTGGGTTGGGTTTTTTTTATTTGTTTGTTTGCTTGATTTTTTTCTGTTTATGTGGTACTTTTGGGGAATCAAACCCAGAGCTTTATGCATGCAAGGCAAGCACTCTACCACTGAGACACATTCAGCCCCTTCCTTCTTTCTTTTTCCTTTCTTCATTCTTTTTCCCCTTTACCTCCTTGCTCCCTTTCTCCCTTCCCTGCTCCCCTCCCCTCTTCTCCACTCTCTCTCCTTTCCCTTCCCTTCCTCTCTTCCTCTTCCTCTTTCCTTTCCTTTCTTTTCTTTTCCTTTCCTTTCCTTCCTTCCTTCGTTCCTACCATTTAATCCCTTATTAAAGGAAGTCAATAATTTATATTATTGTCATTTTACCATTCTCTAATTATGGCATGTTCTTATATAAAAGAGCACTTCTCTGCCACAGAATTAAAAAAACCGTTTTTAAGCTAGATGTGTGGCACTATCCCTATGTTTTTGAAGTCTAAAATATCTAGCAAAAGGAAATTAAATTGTTTAATTACAAGACCAAGTTTATCGTAGGGCAGAAAAATACAGGAATACACAGCAAATACTTGTGACATTGAGCTCTGAATCGCAGGTAAGCAGGGATATAGTACAACTGAAGGTAATATCAACTGAATAACTTCTTGGTCAGCCATACCATGTGATGGGGTAGGCAGATCCTCCAGTCTTGATGCTGCCTTCCATCAGATGTGTGGAAGTCAGGACTTACTGTGTAATATTCTCAGTAGTGGTGATGATAGTAATTCCTGACAAATCTACAAAAACAGTCAAAACATACGTTGAACACTATTAGTTTCCAACCACGAGTAATTGGGGATATGCTATTAAACAAGACAGACCCTCTGCTCCCAGGAGTACTCAGTATGCTGGTAGGGGAGAGAAAGCTACCAATTCCAAATAAATAAATTAATCAGCTATAAAAATAATTTCATGTATTCATAGGCATGATGGAGAAAATGAAATGAAGTCGTGTGATAAGAATTATGTGGGCCTGGAAAAGTTTTCTCCTACTAGACTTTTGGGAAAAAGCCTCAGAGGAAGGGAAGTTGATAAGTTAAGTTGGGATTGATATTGCAAAGAAGGCAGACATCACAGAGTCTGGTGGCAAGAGGGAAGTCAGATGCACAATCCCTGAGATCAGAGTAGAACTGAAATTCTAAGGAAGTATTAAATGAAGTCAGAGGGGAAGGCTGGGGTCATGGCTTATGAGGTTTGGTAGTTATAGTGGGGGGTTTTACTTTATTCTTCACTAGCAAGTACTTCTGGAATTTTCTTCAATGTTCACCCATTCTTTAGCATTACTGCAATCTAAGTTCCACAGCAAAACAACCAGGATATTGAATTCCTACTCCAAGGGGGCTTAATTATATAACGCAGGTTGGAGCATGGACCAAGGAGAAAGAACAGTAGGTCTTTTTTGTGGTCACAGGATGAGGTTAATGTCATGCCAATGTTTAGATATTTTATTGGTATAACAAATACAACAAGGGGCTGGGAAGGTGGCTCAGTGGTAGAGCTCTTGCCTTACATGCATGAGGCCTTGGGTTTGATTCCTCAGCACCACATAAGCAAAAAGAAAAGAGCTGGAAGTGGCGCTGTGACTCAAGTGGTAGAGTGTTAGCCTTGAGCTGAAGGGCTGAGGGACAGCGCCCAGGCCCAGAGTTCAGGCCCCACGACCAGACCAAAAAGAAAAAAAGAAACAAATGCAACAAAATTAAAAAAAAAACACTAATCTGAAGTGTACAGCTTAATATATTTTCACTTAAGTAGACATTAGATTATAACCAGGCAGATCATGCTATAAAACATGTTCAGAACCCTAGAAGATCATCTCATGTAATTTTCCCGTTAATACCATTTCTTGCCAGTGCAGCTGCCATTTAACTATCATATTAAATTATTAATAGAAATATGGTTTAGTTTGGAGACAGATTTGGGACAAAAACAAACCAAATACACTTTTTCCTTAGAGAACTGACCTCAGGTTTTTTCATCTATTATAACTTGAATATTTTAAAAGTCTGTAGGCATGTAACAGTGTTAATGGCTAGGTAGTATTTCATTACCATGTTTTATATAATCATTTCTCAGAGGCTGTGCCTTAAGATTCTGATCAATTCTAAGCTATCCTTAAACAAAATAACCACAAAATTATAATATTATAAACTAATCTTTTTTTTATTTTTTGGTCAGTCGTGGGGCTTGAACTCTGAGCTTGGGCACTGTTCCTGTGCTCTTCAGCTCAAAGTGAGCACTCTACCACTTGAGCCACAGCGCCACTTCCCGTTTTCTAGTGGTTTATTGGAGATAAGAGTCTCACACAGACTTTCCTGCCCAGACTGGCTTTGAACTGCGATCCTTAGATCTTAACCTCCTGAGTGGCTAGGATTACAGGCGTGAGCCACTAGCGCCCGGCTTACTAATCTTTAAAACTCAGTATTTAGTTATTAATATATCTCAATGAAACAAGTATTTTCTTGTTCTTTTGGATGAAGCCATAGAATCTAACACACTACCTGGTGATCACAGTTCTCTAGCAGACACAAGAAGCTTTTCAGAGTTTCTGGAGGATTGACAAATAGAAATAAAGTATTTATCTCAAATTTAGATATACATCTTATCCCTAGAAAAACAAAATTATGACATTGTATCCATGTGAAAAAAATTAGTTTGGGGTGTTTTTTTTTTTTTTTTTTGCTTCCAGCAGTGACATGGTAACTGACACAGGACTTGAACTCCTGTAGGAAAACAACTACAGATTTAGACAATAGGAATGAAACAGCCATGTTCCAGCACAGAGCAGCAAGCAGAGTAGAACTTCAACCCTGGAGACAATAAACGCACATAGAGCAAGCCCCTGACTGCCCTGGCCTTCTGCCTGCACGTTCTTGGTGTGGTGAGGAGAGGCCAAGTAGAGCAGAGGTTCACCTCGCTAAAGAGGCAGCCGGGGAGGCAGAACGTTAGAATGGCCGGCTTCGAGAAGCTGCGTAGGAAAGGGAAGTGAGTTTCGCTGGGAAGGGGAACCTAGGAATCTCGAGCCTCTCTAGAGCTTCTTGGCTGTGTGCTGCAATGTGCATTCACTGGGCAAGAACTCCATGAGTTCTAGTAGGTGTTTGTTTCTGTGGGACTGAGACCTAAGCAGTCACACCAGACTTGGGGCTGTATGGGAAACTTCTGATCAAACCTGAGTGAGAAGACTATGCCAAATACATGAGGGGTCCATTTGAAGCCCCCAAGACCACACTTTAAAAACAAATATCAGGGATGAGGAACTATAGGACTATGTTCAAACTTAACCAGACCTATAAAATAAACCGAACATCTGGAAAACACAAAAAGATCGCTCAGAGCAAAATATAGTTCACTTAAAAAAAGATAAATAGGGCTGGGAAGGTGGCTCAGTGGTAAAGTGCTTGCCTTGCATGCATGAGGCCCTGGGTTCGATTCCTCAGCACCACATAAGCAAAAAGGAAAAAGCCGGAAGTGGTGCTGTGGCTCAAGTGGTAGAGCGCTAGCCTTGAGCTGAAGAGCTGAGGGACAGCGCCCAGGCCCAGAGTTCAAGGCCCACAACCGGACCCAAAAAAAAAAAAAAAAAAAAAAAGATAAATAGCCAGGCACTAGTGGCTCATGCCAGTAACTCTAGCTACTTGAGAGAGGGAGATCAGGAGGATTAATGTTCCTATTCAGCTCATACCTGTCACCTAGCTAAATATGATGGCTGAGTTAAGATCAAGAGGATTGCGGTTCCAGGCAAGTCTGGACATAAGATCCAATCTCTATAGGAAAAAACGAAAAACAACTGCACAAGTGACATGTACCTGTCATACCAGCTATGACAGAAAGCATGAATAGGAGGAAAAAGTAAGAACTGATCTCAAAAACAAAAACAGCCCTAAGGGCTAGAGACATTGTTCAAGCAGTAGAGTGCTTGTATTACAAGTGTGAGAAATGCTGAGTTCAAATCCTAGTACACAAATAAAAAGGAAAACTAGTGAAATAAGTAACCCAGACTCCTTAAATTGTAACACTTTTATTGTCTAGCATACAGTGAAGTTCCTACTGTGTGTGAAGAAACAGAAAAATGTGACATATACTTGAAAAAAAAGTTTGTGTGTTTATATATGTATATATGTGTATATAAATACAGCAAGTGTTACATACACAATAGATAACACAGTATGTATTATATATAAAACAAATGATGCCCATATAACTCAAGACCTTAAACAAAAGATTAATCTATACGTAAGTAAAAATGCTGCATAGTTAGCCTTGGTGACTCACATCTGAAATCCTAGTTACATAGGAAGGCTGAGATCTGAGGATCACAGTTCAAAACCAACTCAAGCAGGGAAGTCTAGAAGACTCCTCTCATTAATTAACAGCCAATAAGCCCAAAGTGGAGCTTGTGGCATGAGTGATAGAGTGCTAACCTTGAGCAAAAAAGGTCAGGAACAGCATTCAGACCTTGAGTTGAAGCCCCAGGACCAGCACCAAAAAGAAAAAAATTGCATGATCTGATCTATCTATCTATCTATCTATCTATCTATCTATCTATCTATCTATAGAGAGAGAGAGAGAAAATAAAACTTCTTATCAGAGAAGGGGTAGGGCAGGAAAGGGAGCTACAGATCACAGAATATGAGTGACTTCAGGTATCTAATTTTTAATATGAAGACTACAGCATTGTATTATATTACATTGTATTTGGAATTCTTACCCAGTGGGTTTTAGTTCTTGCTGACACAGACACACACCAGGATGACTCTGTGAGAGGATAGCTATGTTTATATGTTTCACTACAGTAACCATTGTGCTATCTTTATGTGTCAAATCCCCTAGAAACTTCATAATTATAGATTTAACATCATGTATACAACTCATCTCAAACAAATTGTGTACAATGGGATGCGAAGGTTAGAGTTCATAGATCCCCGCCTTGTTTTCCTTTTATCTCCTTGTACCCACAAAACTTCCTTTACTACCTTGAGTAAACTGAGCACGTTTGCTGAAAACCAACTTAAAAATATGTGCATGTACATTTGTGAGCTGTGTGGTCTTCTAATGACAGGTTCAACTTTACCTAACATTAATTCCACAATATCTTGATTACCCTTGCCATTCGTGGCAGGTTTTGAAGTCAATCAAGTATAGCAAGCTTCCCAAATTTCACCCTTTTTCAAGATTTGAATTCCTATATGACTTTTAGAATCTTGTTGATTAGAAAAAACTTCATGGTTTGGGTCTAAAGAATTCAAACAAAACTAGTGT
Organism: Dipodomys spectabilis; assembly: GCF_019054845.1. NCBI lineage: Eukaryota > Metazoa > Chordata > Mammalia > Rodentia > Heteromyidae > Dipodomys > Dipodomys spectabilis. The sequence goes on from NW_024870746.1 coordinate 15,684,235, forward strand.
GTTTTATTATTAAATAAAAATGAACAAAGGGATTTAGATTGGTATTGTGTTGAATCCTTAGAATTTTCAAAGGAATGCCAACAACACTCAAGTCTTCCAAATTCTTGACAAGTTATATCTCTTGTTCTATTGAAGCCTTGCTTAATTCCTTTTTATTTTTATATTTTATTTATTTATTTATTTAGCCATTTCTGGGACTTGAACTCCAAGTCTGGGCCTTGTCCCTGAGCTGCTTTTGCTCAAGGTTAGAGCTCTACCATTTGAGTCACAGCACCACTTTCAGCTTTTTCTTCCAAGTAGTTTATTTAAGATAAGGGTCTGTGATATTGTTGCCCAGGCTGGCTTCAAACCATGATTCTCAGATTTCTGCCTCCTGAGTAGCTAGGATTACAAGCATGAGCCACAGGCACCTGGCTCCTTAATGTCTTTTAGATAACACTTATAGTAGTGGCAGAGAGCTGGCTGGAAAGATGTGTTTTCCTTGCTTCACTCCTCCAGCTATTACGTTAATACTCAAGAAGCACTGCAGATGATCAAGGAGTGCTACAGAAAAGGGAGCAGACGTTGGCTGGAACAATTGTAGCAATGGCTTTTTCCATTACCTGTCTAAAGGCACAGGTAAGAAAGATCATCCTTGTAGTGTCCAGCTGCTACCTCACCTCAGGTTCCATTGAATCTTAAATGATAATGCCCTGCATCAGTAGCAATCAAATATACTCTGAATGTTATTTTAGTGATGGACAAAGAAACCATGACTATAGACATATATCCCCGTTCTGGCTGTTAGGAGAACTACTTTTGTATTGATTGTGGCTATAACAATAATAGGTTTGGATCAAAAGTGGTCAATCCCATACAACTAAATGAAAAACAATTGCCACAATAAAAGATTTTGCGGACGCCATGCCATGTATGTCTCCCCAATGCTATCCTATCTCCAGTCTCCTGGCTTGTCTCTGGTGGTTATGGTGTTTCAGTTCTGTTCTCCATTGGGCTGAACTGGTTTGTTGGTATTGTTTTTGTTCTTTCTTTCCTCTCTAGCCTGTTTCCTTACTATGTGATGTCTATTTGGGGGCTGCAGGACTTTGTAACAACTGGCTCTCTGTGGCCTGCTACCTGTGTAATAAAGATACCAATTAGCTAATACCTGAGTATATTTAGATGAAGTTCATAATTTGCTATATTTCTATAAAGTAGCAATTTGGCTGGAAGATGAATAGCTAACACACTAGATACCCACTGGTTGGTTATTGCATGCGTGTTATGAGACCAGGATTCAAACTCAGGACCTAATGCTTTGCTAATTGGCTGGTACTCCACCAATTTAACTATGCCTCTAGACCCATTAGACAGTAACTGGTGCAACTCCCCACAGAATAACCCCTGTTTTCACTGTGTTTGGTGGTGCTATAATTTGTGGAAGGGAAGGGAAAAAACAAATTTCTTCATGTTTCTGTCATCATTTTCTAACCAAATGATCACAAAACTTTTCTTTCCACAAATGGTTCTCTTTTCAAAGATTACTGGTTACTACACACTTGAGATTTATCTGTTAATATATCCTAAGCACTAAGTTTTTTATATTTAAGTGTTCAAGTGAATGATTTGAGGTTAAATATACACACTGGTATAACCAACAACTTAATCAAGATATAGATTATTTCTGTCAATTCATAAAGTCCTCTTTGTCCCCTTTCCAATCTCTTCTCTACCATCTACAATAACTGGTTTAATTTGTATCTCCACAGATGACTTTTGTCTGTTCTTGAACTTTAGACAAATATACTCACATAATATACACTTTTATGGCTCTCTTCTTAAAAACTTAATATGTTGTTTTAGAGATTTATCTATGTTGTTGAGTGTATGAGCCACTTACATTTTCTTATAGCTATGTAGAATATACAATGCATTAGTTCTCCTCCAGATAAACTTTTGGTTTCTTTACGGTGATTGTTTATTACAAAGAAAGCTGTTAAACATATTATTGCAAAAAAATTTTATTGGTAGATGAAAAACGAACCTTACAATTTAGGTGTGTGTGTGGGGGGGGGGGGGAGTGTAGTTGTGGGAAGGAAGGGATGGAGGGGAAAAAAAAGGAGATAACAATGCTTGATAAGAAATGTACTCATTACCTTGCTCACGTAACTGTAACCCCTCCTCTGTACAGTATTCTCACAATAAAAAAACTTACTAAAAAAAGAAAATACTGCATTTTTCCACTTACTTTGTAAGTCCCACCTGCTATCTGTTCTGTCACTGTGCCCATTTCTTGCCCCAGAGCAAAGCTATCATATCCCATTATCTAGATTTTGAAAGAAACTGCTAAAGTATAGTGAAAGGGAATTCCAGGGATAAAATCATACCCACCTATCCCCCGCCAATACCATGACCTTCCATCATTTCTTCACGATCCTATAAAAAGGACAAAGGGGAAGACAAACATTTATGGAGAGGGAGATTTTTCTCATAATGGCCTCAATAAATATATTTGTTGTAGAGAGATAAACGTGAAGAGAAGACACGCCAGCTTGATGTCGAAGAAAAGCTTGTTCATGCTTAATACATTGGAGAAATTTTCAAGAGCTGCTCATCCATGATAAAAAATATTACCCCTGTACCACTGCCAAGGACAGGGAGACCTATGGTAGCCAGCTGAGTAAGTGCTGGCCATCCAAGTTAAAGTACCTGGGGGCAGAAATAATTTATGTGATCAATTTTTCCAGCATGTCAACAACAGAAATTTCAAGGAGGAACACATGTATCACAGGTATATGCGTACCTTGTTCATATACACACACACACACACACACACACACACAAGTGCATGCACACTTACACACGTGAACCACAGAGTCCCTGGGAATTTCTTCTGGTGAGAGATTCTTGTGAGAGGTTTTGAAAAAACATCAATAAATGAAGTATAGAAAAAGTGTTGTCCACTAACAAAAGCTCCCATTACCTGTCCACGGTTCTCTTGGGCTCTGAAAAAAAAAAAATGGAAAAGATTTAGAATTCTCTAAAATAAAATGAAGTTTAAAAAAAAAAGCTGTCTGCTTCATTGGTGAAGAATTAAAAAGGGGGAAAAAGCAACATATCTCTAAGCTACTTCAAACCTTATTCTTGAAAATAAATTAGTACAACTATTAAAACCAGATGAATGAACCATAATTAGATCCCCTCATTATGACTGAAATGTTCACTTAATTGTCTATCAAAACTTTTGTAGAAGTGGGTATGTTCTGCTCACCAGAACTGGTCTCTCCTTGTAAAGTGAAGCTTTGTAGTACTATAGTATTTTCAGCAGATTCTAAATCTGTAAGCACAAGATCATATTATTTTTGTATCTTTTTTATTGTTAGAATACCATACAGAGGGGTTACAGTTACATAAGCAAGGTAATGAGTACATTTCCTATCAAGCATATTATTTTGCAAAAGTATTCCTTTTATTTTGGTTTTCACAGGGCTTCAGCTCAGGGCCTGGGTATTTTTGCTCAAGGCTAGTGCTCTAACACAGCCCCACCTCCGTTTATCTGTGATTAATTGGTGGTAAGAATCTCAAGGCCTTTCCTACTACTGAGATGCTCAGATCTCAGCCTCCTGAGTAGTTAGGGTTACAGGTGTGAGCCATCAGTGCCTAGGGAAAGTGTTTAGTAACAGTTCTTTTATTTTGTTTTCCCTGAAAGCACAGATTTCCCATTCATTGTGTGGGTTCTTTCTTTCAAGTGAAGTCCTTCTCTGGTAAGAAGAGAGTTAAAATATTCAGATTTCACAGTGGAATTGGGATGGTACAAAATCCCTCTCTGCCTATGGCAAAATTTATTGCAACTTGGAAAGCACTCTGCCAATCACAATTATAATCACGAAACCTAACTAGTATTGCAGGTCATATAGCCAAGTCTTCAAGGAGAAGATGACAAGATGGATAGGAATTTAATGGATTTATGGCATTTGACAATGAAGAAAAGTACCTGTCTGGACTAATCATAAACTTTTCTTTAGCTGCAATTAACCTCGTGTTGAAATACTACGTGGAGCCTGTGTAACTGAGAGCACTTAAGGACAGCGATGAATATGCAATTGTCTGGAGCTTTAGCGGGGGAGGGGAAACTGGCTCATGAAAATGAATCTTTTCCACCAAATAATAAAGCATTGTGTTTATAGATTTAGAATGAGCTAGAAATACTACTGTTCAAGTAATTTTTGCTCCCAATTACAGATCCTCAAGCATTGATCCCAGTACCAATGACAGTTACCAAAATGTCCATTCTCCCAAAAGTTGTGTTGATTATGTGGAGGTGTAAACTATAAGAAAAGTATCAAGCTTAATCAAATAATATAGCCATATTTGTAATATGAATATAGGAACAGAAAGAGCCTCCAAGTAAAGGACTGGGATACGTATGCTGTGTAAGAGCATTTGTTATTATTTCAGTCTCTTTCTGTCTGTGTAACTCTGTCTCTGTCTCTCATTCTCTCTGTCTCTCAGTTTCCAGGTTTTGCAAATGCCTGAAACCTACTCCAACAGTTATTAAAACTATATTTTCAATAAAATAATTTGTTCCCATTCAGATCCTGACTCTGGTAAAAATCAGTGATTAGTCCTGATTCTACGATTCAAGACATATCATCTTTCATTTGCCTTCTCCAGCAAGCATGTAGTCCAATAAGGACAAGGTTTTGTTTTTTTTAAACAAGGTGGAAAGGGAAATATTCAGTTGAATTTTGGACTAATATTGCTTTAGCTATTAGATTTTACTTGATTTCTTCCATGCTTCTACATTCTGAGTATTTGATAATATAATTCATCTGCTTAAATGACCTGTTCAAGGAAACAACTTAACCAGAGTCACCCACCTGTCTCAATATTATATACATATATATATACATATGCATATATATATGTGTAGACTTCCCTCTGTTTCCTCCCCCTCCCTTTTCTCTCTCTCAACCTTATTATGATCCCTAAATGCCTTGGAATTCCAAGCCACCTATAAACCATAGTACAACATTTTTAGTCTATCATAATACAATAGAATTAGAGGGTGGTGCTAGGTTATACTGGCATATATTGCTTAGTTATCTTAGGTTAAATAGACAGAAATACTTATCAGTAGGTTCAAGGTTTTTATTTTTTTAAGCTATCAAACCTTTAATTCAGCTATGGAAATAAATTTACAGCCTATAAAATGGAATGCAGTAAGCATAGAGACAAATGTGCCAGAATTTAACTTTTTGCACACAAACTATGTTTGAATTTTATAACTACCCAGAAAAGTCCTGGGGTTTTTTTTTTGTTGTTGTTGTTGTTTAGAAAGTATTCTGCTATATATTGCCGAGTGTGGAACTTGTTTTCCAAAATGGAACCCTTGAAAGTCAAAAGTACTTAGTGCATAATTATATTAGGACAACAAGCATAAATAGTGAAAATGGGGTGTGCGTTCACTCCCAAAGAAGTGGCTAGGACTCATTTTAACAGAGCTGACAGACTCCTGAAGGTCTCCTGCCTGGGAACACACACCTGAGAAACTCTGCTTAGCAGATCCTGCACATTCAGCCAGGTCATGAGTCATCAGTCTGCAAGAAGTTGGCTTACAGTTGGAACTTTCATAGTGTTTTGTAACCTGTTTCCCAGTAACCTGCCAAGTACTGGGTTGAACACATGGGGACCCAGAAATTATTCATCTTGAATAATTTGGGACCAAAATAGATTCAGAAGTCCTAGGATAAATAGTACAAGATTTTGAGGAAACAGAAATAAGGAATACACCTGTGAAAGGTAAAACAAGGAGATACATAAATATCAGAGATACTGAGAATGTGGGCAAACATTTTCAGCAGTAGACAATGACTATCTGTATATAAATATGATCTGTTGATTTAATGGAAAATATTAAGCTTTAAAACAATAATCTGTTCCTGCTTTAATATTTACATTATTGGTGATTTCCAAAACCAATAGTTGAAGTAGCATCTATTTTTCCTTGGACTCCTTAAAGGTATAACCATCTATACTTTGCTTGTGTACACCTAACAATCTCCTGAATAAACAGATATTTTATTGCTGCTTTTCTGCCTGAATAGGTAGGTCTTTATCCTTTGTTATATGGTACTATGTGGGCAAAATTCTAATAGGGTCCCTAAGATTTCCCTGATCTACCCCTGCCCCATTGTGTGACCCTTGTTGTTTAAGTGGGGCTGGGACTCATGAGTGTATTAGTCTGTTCAGTCCCTTGGTTGGATAACATTATATGGCAAAGGTAAAGGGATAGAAATGCTCATCATTAACTTATTGGAAAATATGATTTAAAAAAAATCAAGCTTAGGGATAGAAGCAAATGGACTCATTAGACCCGTCTGAATTAAATGGAGCATCCCAGTCAGTCAACAGCTAGAAAATCCCAGCTATAGCATTATTACATAGGGAGGCTCAGAGAAAGCATAAAACAAATCCCGTAGAACTCCCAAATAAATGAGCATGCTCCCAATCTCTCTCAAGCTTGCCTATCAAGTAGTTGGCTTACCCTTCTCTCCAATGGGGAATTATGGAAAGAACCCCAGATATTTACCTATGATAGCATCGATCTCACACAAAACGTTGTACATGAATGTACAAAGCAGTCTTATCATAATAACTGAAAGCTGAAAATAATTTTAATGATTTTTCAACTGACATAAAATCACAAGAATTATGGAATATTTGTACAAGACAATAATGCTCACCAAAAAATATACAAACTGTAAGAACAAACAACAAGCAGTTTGAATCTCAAAATATTGTGTTAGGTAAAAGAAGCCATTTGTAAAATTCTATATGTTTTCATCTTCTTGAAGAATAATGAAAGTCAATTTTCCAATAAATGGAAGATTGGTAATGTGCTATAGAGTACCATCATGAATCCTTCCTAATTTGAAGTGTGTAGAAAAAGTATACTTTCATCTACATTTGCAAGAGTAGTAGCTTTCCATTTTGTCATTAATTCATTCGAAGATATGTCCTGAACCTTCCATGTGGGAGACACAAATTGAGCAGAACCTATAAAAGAGATAGATATTCAAATAATGACCAGTATCTGGAAGTATGGCTGATAAACTATTCACCTTGAGTTGGGGAAGGCATGGAAAGATGGTTTCTTTTTTAGTGTCAGGCACTGTATTATAAGCTTTACATACATTCACTCTATAATCCTTCAAGTAAGTAAGTAGTATCCCATTTTCCTGGTAAAGATTCTGATGGTAAGCTACTTAAGCATTTCCTTCAGGGTCATGCAGCCAGTCAGTAGTGGATCCTGGATTCCATCCTACACCTGTCTTGTCAGGAGCCATACAGCATCACTGGCCTCCAGTGGTAAACCTTTAGTTGATCATGATAAATTGGTAGGCTGGCGTCATTCCACTTGGGGAAGGCATTAGAGAAGGTAACATTTTTTTAAAGACCTATAGGTGACTTAGCTTGGCTGAAACCTAGTAATTGTGGTAGAAAGTGATAGAATAGGAAGAAGGACAAATAGGCATTGGTTAAACCATAAGTGAATTATATGCCCTCAAAGGAATTTAGATTTGATGACACAAATTCCAAGGAGACATTGAAAAATAAGACAGGGACAATACTTCTGGTGGCACATACTCAAAGTACCATATTGTAAAGGTATTCACGAAGCAAAGAGATGAGGTAGGAAAATGTTCAAGTCTAATCAAAACTGGGAGAAGAATTGAACCAGCAAGTGTGGAAAACAGAACAATCTGAAAAGGTTTTTGTTTCCTTCTTAAATCCTTTTCCTGTCATTCTTCTGAGAGAAAAGTAATCGATTGTGCTGAAGGTACTGTCATTAGCATTCACATTCCAAAAGAGTGGCCAAAGCTAGATGTTGCAGCTTCCTACTTGATTTTAATTCTTGGGCCATTGAATCCAGAGTAGGAGCAATTCCTTTATTCACAGGAAATGGAGAGGATGTTGATTTGGGTTGTTAGAATTTCATGACTTGAAGATTGAAAGACATAATGCCCAGTTAATGGACTTGTCAGTAACTTTATAAATGCAGTTTTGAAATATTATCATCCTGTTTATTAATAAATTTGTTAAAGCTTTCCAAAGAGCCTTAAATCATCTTGTTTACTAATATAATTGCTAAGGCTCTCTAAAGAATCAGAACCAATAAGTGGCGTGTGTGTGTGTGTGTGTGTGTGTGTGTGTGTGTGTGTGTGTGTGTGTGTTTGTAAGCTTTGTGTAGGTGTACACTTATGCATGTGTGTGGTTTTTGCCAGGATAGTTATTACTGCAATTGACTTGTATGATTTTTTTTTTGTCAGTCATGGGGACTGGGCACTGTCCTTGCGCTCTTCAGCTCAAGGCCAGTGCTCTACCACTTGAGCTACAGCACCACTTCCGGTTTTCTAGTGGTTTATTGGAGATAGGAGTCTCACAGTCTCTCCTGCCCGGGCTGGCTTTGAACCCCGATCCTCAGATCTCAGCCTCGTGGGTAGCTAGGATTACAGGCGTGAGCTACCAATAGCTAGAGAGTTGAGAATAATCTGTGAACACTGATGACATAGCTCCAATACTAGCCCAACAGGCCTGAAGACCAGGGAAGACAAATTGCAAAAGTGTTGCATCTGATCCAGCTTGCTTGCAAAGTAGAACCAATGTCCAAAGAGAAGTGAAGATGGATATTTCAACTCAAGGAAGAGAGCTGAAAATTCTTCCTCTTTGTGTTCTGTTCTAGTCCATGTCTCATGGAGTCTCAGGGTGTCACCTAACATGCATGAAGGTAATCTTCACGGATTCAAATGTATAGATTTTCCATACTCACCCTTACAAACATACTAGAAATAATGTTTGATCAGTTGTCTGGGCTCAATCAAATTGATACATAAGATTAACTATCACAGCCAAAATACAAGATGTTTTATATTTCCTTGTGTCCCAGAGAAAAAAGAAAACAAACAAACAAACTGGCATTGACGTAGAAAAAGATAGAATTCAAGCAGGTTAATTGCAGAGTTGTGCCTTCTCCTCTGTTTCCATTGCTCTGTTTGCTTTATCCCAATGCACTTATCTTTGATACTATCATCATTTTCCTACATAAGTCTACAAGTTTGTGAGTGGCAGGAGCCATATTTTGATGATATATGTCTCCAAAAGCCATGACAGTAGATAAGCCATGGTACTTTCAATACATACTCTATTATTGATCCGCTTTTATCTTTTTTGTCTTCATCATTTTATTTTTACAGACATTTTAAATTGATGGTAGAGACCACCTGGTCCCTTCTTTTTCTCTCTTACTCCACTTTCAGGAGGACACCCACAATCACAGAACACTATAGTACCAAATCCAAAAATGGAAACCAAACTGCAAGAACAAGGGTAGCATTAAGTGAAATGAAATTTTTACTGAAGTTCCTGGCAGATGCCTTGCAGATAGTAGATGCTTAGTAAAGGATTAGCCATTTCTCCTCAAAGTCTAATCATCTTTTCAGGATGGTCTACTGTCTTTCAATAGGAAGAAATATTTCTTTTTGCTCTTTAGTTTCTTATGTAGATATATTTAAACAGAGGTCATATTACATGATCTTATATTTAAAGAATCCCATAGACTCCACTCCCAAATTACTCAAGCTGATTCAAAACTTTGGCAAAGTAGCAGGGTATAAAATTAACCCCCCAAAATCAATGGCTTTTCTGTATGCCAACAATGAGAAAAGTGTGGCTGAAATTAGGAAAGCAACTCCATTTGTAATAGCCCCACAAAAAATAAAATACCTAGGAATTAACTTAACCAAAGAAGTGAAGGACCTCTATGATGAAAACTTTAAAATCTTGAAAAAGGAAATCAAAACAGAACTTAGAAAATGGCAAAACCTCCCATGCTCCTGGATTGGAAAGATTAACATTGTGAAAATGGCAATACTTCCCAAGGCTATCTACAAATTCAACGCGATACCTATCAAAATTCCAATCTCATTCTTCAAGGAAATAGAAGAGGCAATCCAAAAATTCATATGGAACAATAAAAGACCCCGAATAGCAAAAACGCTCCTCAACGGAAAGAACACTGCTGGAGGAATATCAATACCAAATTTCAAACTCTACTATAAAGCCATAGTAATCAAAACAGCTTGGTATTGGCATAAGAACAGACCTCAGGACCAATGGAATAGAATTGAAAACCCAGAAATGAACCTACAGACCTATAGCCATCTAATCTTCGATAAGGGAGCTAAAACAATAGAATGGAAGACAGACAGCCTCTTCAGTAAATGGTGCTGGCAAAACTGGTTAACTACTTGTAGAAAACTAAAGCTAGATCCTTATATATCACCCTGCACCAGAATCAACTCCAAATGGATCAAAGACCTCGAAGTCAAAGCAGACACTCTGAAAACATTACAGGATGGAATAGGAGAAACCCTAGGTCTCCTTGGCTCCGGCTGAAATTTTCTGAATAGAGACCCGGAAACACAACAAATCAAAGAAAGGTTGGACAAATGGGAGTACATGAAATTGCAGAGCTTCTGCATGGCAAAGGACATAGCTAGCAAGATCAATAGAAAGCACACAGATTGGGAGAAGATCTTCACTAGCCATACAACGGACAAGGGTCTCATATCTAAAATATACTTGGAACTCAAAAAATTAAATCCCCCAACAACAAATTCTCAAAGAAACAACTGCCCAATAAATAAGTGGGCTAAAGACTTGAAGAGAAACTTCTCTGAAGAAGAAAGAAGGATGGCCAATAGACACATGAAGAAATGCTCAACCTCCCTAGCCATAAAAGAAATGCAAATCAAAACAACATTGAGATACCACCTCACCCCAGTTAGAATGGCTATAATCAAGAACTCTAACAACAACAGATGCTGGAGGGGATGTGGACAGAAGGGAACCTTACTTCATTGTTGGTGGGAGTGTAAACTTGTTCAACCACTTTGGAAAGCAGTATGGAGGTTCCTGAAAAGACTTCACATAGAGCTCCCCTATGACCCAGCAATCCCACTTTTGGGCATTTACCCAAATGTTTACACACAAGACCACACTAAAACTACCACCACAACTATGTTTATTGCAACATTATTTACCATAGCTAAGATATGGAACCAACCCAGATGCCCCTCAGTAGATGAATGGATCAAGAAAATGTGGTATATATACACAATGGAATTCTATGCCTCCATCAGAAAGAATGACACTGCCCCATTTGTTAAGAAATGGAAAAACTTGGAAAAAATTATATTAAGTGAAGTAAGCCAGGCCCCAAGAAACATAGGTCCCATGGTTTCCCTTATTTGCAATATCTAGTATATGTATGAGTCAAGCGGAAAAGGTCAGATAATGTGATGTTAGGAAAATGAACCCTTAGATATGTATTTTAATGCTTTTTTCTTTCATGCATTTGTTTCTAACGCATTTATAAGATTATCTCTTTGTTGCTTTGTATGTCCCTCCCCCACAGTATAACCCCCGCTTTCACTATATTTGATGTCAGTATAACTTGTGGAGGAGATGGGGAAAAACAAGTTGTTTAAGGATACAGGTGGACCCGTTGCAACAATGAGAAGTGCAAGGTCATGTCGAAAACGAGCTTTACAACGTCGGTGTGTGTGGGGGGGAGGATTGGGTGGGGGTTGGGGGGGAGGCTGGGAAGGGATGCGAAGGGTAAACAAAGGAGGAGGCTCAATGCTTGATAAGAAATATATGCATTATCCTGCCCATGTAATTGTAACCCCTCTGAACAGTATGTTCACAAAATAAAATTAAATTAAATAAAAAAAAAGAGGTCATATTTTTAAAGCATTCTAGAACATGTGTGTGTGTGTGTGTGTGTGTGTGTGTGTGTGTGTGTGTGTGTGTGTGTGTGTTTGTATGTGTGTCTGGGTATGTCTGTGTGTATTGTTACTGGGGTTTGAACTCAGAGCCAGAGTGCTATCCTTTAGGTTTGTTTTTTGTTTTTTATTTTTTTACTCATCTGGAACTCTATCATTTAAACCACAACTCTATTTCAAATTTTTAATGGTTAAAGATAAGAGTCTCATAGGCTTTCCTGCCCAGGCTGGCTTTAAACCATAAACCTCAGACCTCTGACTCCCATGTAGCTAGTATTAGAAGTGTGATTCCCTGGAACACTTTTGAAAATGTTGTTGCCACCCCAGCACCACAAAAAAGTAAAAACTGTTGCTGCCTATGGAAGGTAGGTTATTATGAAAGTTAACTCACCAGGATTAAAAATGGTCCAATGAGGTGCAGAGTTTTCCTGTTATATTTAATTAAAAGATCATTTTTATGACAACATCAGATGAGGGGTGATAAAAGGACCATAAATTGCTTCATGAGGTCACCAAGAAAGTTCCTATGCCCCATTAGTTTTCATTGTCTTGTCCCTAGATATCAACATCCACTTTTATCACAAAGTACATCAGAGAAACTGACCTTTCTAGTGGCAGTACACAAATGTCCCCCAAATTCATATTGAACTCGTTTCACATCTTAAGCTTATTGCTGCCAAGGGCAGATGTAAAATGTGAGTAATACTCCTTATATTCTATAAAACAATAAAGTTCTGGAAAATTATAGATGCATATGCTTTGATCTCTGAAATTTAACATTGGGCAAATATCGCAACAGCATCAGTCTTCTAGTTCTGGTGATAGAACCTAACACAGACAGTGAAAAACTGTGCATAAACAAGAATAATCATGAGCAGGGATACTATCTGTTTCAAGGAAACTCTATTTTTTAGTGGAAGGAATATAGCATTGTAATTTTGTTACTGATGGAAATATAAATGTGATTCTGTAAAAGAATACATTTTATCAGAGCTATTAGGAAATGGCTTTATACAGTATCACAAAAGCCTAAATGATTAGCCATGACTTTATGAAGAGATGTCTAATTCCACTGAAGTGACGGTATCTTCTGTCTCCTGTCCTTTGACTTTTACATGCCTGCTTGGGGAGGAGAAGAGGGGGAGAATGTAGTCAAGAATCCAATGCATACTTGACAAAATTAAGAAGGGTGAGGGAAGGGATGGGGTGGGGAGGGATGGGTAGGAATGTTGAAAGGGGTGACATAGATCAAGATATATTGTGTTCATAAACTACTTTGATAAATGACAACTTCGTTGTACAGCTAATTAAATATAATAATAATAATAAGAAAAACAAATAAAACAAAACAAAAAAATCATAAAGCAGAGCAGTTTCAAGAAGTCAGGTTCTCCAAAAAGGCTTTACAAGGCACACATTTCTAAAATCTTTATAAAGTTTTTTTTATTCAGATCTTCACTGAAGGCCTTGATTTTTTTAATCACCTGGTTTGCTATTCTTTCCAAAGGAAGTGACCAGCCAAAAGTGTCTGTATGCAACCAAAAGATAAAATTTTCAATTAGGCTCAGTGCTGTCATAAGTAGACCACATAAGAAAGCTTGTGATAATCCACATTACATATTGATGTCTATCAGCACGGAGACCATGCCGTGATTCATTCCAGGCCCCTTTTTAAAGGTCTGGCAGCCACTGCACCCAATAAAGGCCTAATCATATTAATTTATGCTCCTATCAATTATACATTCAGATTCCCCAGATAGCTTGTCAGGTTTTATTCACTATTTTCCAAAATATACGCCTATTACAGTTACTGTGCAAATAGTTGGAAATGTCAGAAATGGAGATTTAAAGAATATTACTTAAAAGAGATGGATTTCCTTAATTTATAAATGTTGTATTATATGTCATACATGTGTTCATTTTAAAATCAAGGGCAGTGCAAAGATGGATGTCACATGAAGGACTTTGAGTAAAGGAGAGGGTGTCTCAACTCCTTTATTGTGTTGTAATAATTCTTTAAGCCGAGTAACCTCAGGGATGTGTGGAGAAGTCTCAGATTCTGTTCTTAGAAGCAAACATGCATGTCGGTCTCTCACAAAGCTTCATTAAAGAAGACTTCATAGGTACAATTCTTCCTCTCTGTTTTGTCTTGTGGCTGAAGGTCATGTGAAGGTAGTTCCTGGAGAAGCTGTGTTCCGTATTTGGAGATGGTGTTCAGAACTTGTCTCTAGGCACAAGTGCCTCAGAATAATGGAACAACCCTCCATAGGCATGGTATGCGAACACCAGGAGCCAAAAACACTGTGGCACTTAGGCCTGAATGGGTAAGTCAAACACTCACAAGATACTGGGAGTCATCAGTGCTTGAACCTGAGCCTAGTCTTTCTCTCTCTTTCTGTCTCTGTCTCTGTCTTGCTCTTTGTGTCTCAGTCTCTCTCTCTTGCTCTCTCGGTCTCTCTTTCTTAGTCTCTGTCTGTGTGTCTGTCTGTCTCTCTCGCTCTCTCCACACACACACACACACACACACACACACACACACACACACACACCTCCTACCTTTTCTTTCTTCCTGGCTCATAGCATAAGCAGATCATAAGCAGATTGCCCTATCATTCACTCCCTGTTTAGCCATCTGGTGCCCCACCAGAAGCACACAACAATGGGGCCACTTGATCTTGGACTGGAATCTCCAGAACTATGAGCCAAGATAACCCTTTTCTCATTATAGATTAATCACCTCGTGTGTGTCATTCTACTGAGGAAAAGCTGACTGAGGCGGTGGAGGAGATGAGACAGAAAGGGAACATTATTGGCTGGTTGCTCAAGTTCACAACCAGGTCTCAGATACTTCGGAAGTTTTCTGAGGGATCCTACAGAAGGAGCTCACGGAAGTGTTTACTCATGTCCTTAAAACCTACCAAGTACTGAAACCTAGAAAGGTTTTCAAACTCCTAGGTTGTTTCTGAGCAAGGACTTCAGACCAAGCCCTGGGCTTAGAGAAAGCAACTCAGGTATCTTTTTATCAGCCTGTCTCATAGTGCAAAGGAGTTCCACTGTAACATTTCCCCCCTGCATACATACAGTCCACCAACCACACTGTCACGCCCCCAATCCCCTTGGTAATGGTTTCAAACTATTTTTAATGGTTCCATTGTTTTATTTTCATACATGCAAACTGACTACTTCAACCATAGTCATCTACTTTCCCTCCCTTCCTATCCTCCTCAATCACAGGGATACTTACTGCTCTCAATAGAGTGCTCCCTGCTTTCCTATCATTCATTTCTCCATTTTTAAGTTACATTTTTTTATTGTGAAAATACGGTACAGAGGGGTTACAATTACATGGGCAAGATAATGAGTACATTTCTTATCAAGCATTGTAGCCTCCTCCTTTGTTTCCCCTTCCTATCCCTTCCCATCCTCCCCCCCACCCCCCCCCCAATCCTCCCCGCATGCCCCCCCCCGCACCAAAGTTGTAAAGTTCATTTTAGACATAACGACTTGTACATCTCATTGTTGCAATGGGTCCACCTGTATCCCTATGTAAACGATTTGTTTTTCCCCTTCCCCTCCACAAATTATACTGACATGAAATACAGTGCCCCTCAGTAGATGAGTGGATCAAGAAAATGTATATATACACAATGGAATTCTATGCCTCCATCAGAAAGAAAGACATTGCCCCATTTGTTAGGAAATGGAAAGGCTTGGAAAAAATTATATTAAGTGAAGTAAGCCAGGCCCAAGGAAACATAGGTCCCATGGTTTCCCTTATTTGCAATATCTAGTATATGTCTGAGTCAAGCAGAAAAGGTCAGATAAGGTGATATTAGGGAAATGAATCCTAAGATATGTATTCAAATGTTTTTTTTTTCTTTCATGTGATTGTTTCTAACACATTTATAAGATGATTTCTTTGTTGCTTTATATGTCCCTCCCCCACAGTATAACCCCTGTTTTCACTGTATTTCATGTCGGTATAATTTATGTTTTAATTGCAACAAGAGGCTCCCCTATGGTGCTTCAGATAGGCATATACTAAATTCTTCTCAGAACAACCATCTCTACCTCTTTCTACCTTCCTGCCTCAGTTCCCTATTGTTCAATAGCTTTCCTTGAGCTGCTTCATGCCAACTTTGTACATAGTTGCAAGGTAGTGGAAGTTATTGAAGCAATATATGATGAGGGATGCAAACCACCCACACGGGACCATCCAACCCAACACTGTAATCATCCAGGGCACTGTGGCCCACAAGTAGTCATTCCAGACAGGAAAAATGGGAACCTTGACTCTAACTCTGTAGACTGAATGCCAAGAACAAAGCCAGTTCTCATTACAAAGTGGGCTGCCTCAAAAAGCAGGAGTGTGGGGAAGATTTGATAACAAGAGACAGCCTGGGAAGACTTTACTAACTTGAGCACTCTCCTCCTAGCTCCCATGACCCAAAGTCTTCTCCTCTCCCTGCCTGAGAACAGAGTAAAGCCCAATACACACAGTGCTGAAAATGACCAACAGGTGATAATACTGATGTGCTAATGTGGTGATAGTGATCATCAATTTCCTCTTTCTTCGTGCAGGTCTCTGAATAGCTATCAACTTTTTCTTTATTTTTAACATTTCTTATTGCATATGGTTTTGTTAGTCTTTCATGAGGATCTTCTTGTGTGTACTGGGACTTGAAAATGAATTTTTGCGCGGATATCCTCAGGAGTCACCTAAATGTTTTTTCTAGTTCTGCCCTCACCTCATCAGAAGTGAAGTCTGTCGAGTTGTTCTCTGGTTATTGACTCCCTTTGCCTTCATCTTGATGGGGACACCTGTGTCCCCATCGTAAGTGCCATACCTGAAGGTGAGAAAGATTATTCCCATTAAACACTGATGGTCAGAACTAGTCATATGACTCAAGTTAGATACCAAAGATCACTGGAAATGGGAGTTTCCTATGCCCAGAATGAACACACAACTTGCAAGTAAGTATACGGCATGATAGTGCCTTTGGTCAGGGGCCAATTCCAGAATTCTAGAATCCCAGAAATATTATTCCTCCACCACCTCACCTCCCCCTCACCCCCCCCCCCCCCCCCCGCTTCATTTCCACCCATCTCTATTTGCATATTAACTTTCAGGAATAGAATTTAAGATACCCAGTGTGGGGCCTGGCAAGTTTTCTGCTTATCGCCAAGAGAATGGAATTTCCCTGGGGTATAAGAAAGGCAGTTGATGAACACTAAAGTAGAAGAGAGGAGACAAGAATTGTTTCATTTAAGAAAAGTGAATGGCTCTGAAGCTGACAAATGAATCTGATGTAAGAACTAATCAGAAAGTGAAATGAAACAAGCACGAATATCCCCTGGAAAGTTGAGCCACTAAAATCACCTGATCCAGAAAAGATGGACTCAGAGAGAAAGAGAGAGAGAGAGAGAGGAGAGAGAGAGAGAGAGAGAGACAGAGAGAGAGAAAGAGAGAGAGAGAGAGACTAGAGAGAGAGAATAAGGGAAGAGAAAGGAGATATGTTCACTCATGCTGGAATACTATAATATCACATCCTGAATGATTATAGTAAGAAACATATTTTTCAGCTCTGGAAATCTTGAGATTAAGGTACTATCTTGGATTTGGTTTGATAATGATTCTCTCCTCTTAACCTTCATCTTATCTTCACATGGGGAGATGAAGCTCTGATTAAGTCTCTTCTTCTTTGTGTATGAACACAAAATCCCTTGTGAGGGCTCTAACTTCTTCAGCTCATCTAAACCTAATCACTTTGCAAAGACCCCACCTCCTGATATCCACATTAGGGGTGTGGGTTTCAATATAGAGTCTGGGGAGAACATAAACATTTGCTCAGTAACAGCAAGGCAGTTTTGAAATGTCAACTTAGTAATGAGCAACTTTGGGGGCATCGTGTCAGAAAGGACAAGAAGTAAACATTGGGGTCATTTCTACTCATTATGGGCCATTTGGCCACTTGCTTTTCATCAGAACAGAGACTTTCTGGTTGAGCAGCTGGCAGATTACCAGTCTAAGGATTTGGGTACTATTTGTTACCTCTGAGTCACATCCCTGAGAAGGAAATTCTTTAAGATGTAAATTCTTTAAAATGTAATGTGTCCATGTAAATTCTTTAAGAAGACACTGACTTTTACTTGAGTGTCTCAAGTATATATATATATATATATATATATATATATATATATATATATATATATATATAATTTCTCTTGGAGCTGTAGTTATTCAGATGTCACAAAGGATTTAGCTGAACTGGGACTAGTCAATGATGGGCAGCTCTCAATTTCCCATGATAGTCAAACACTTTAGTTGGCATTTCAGAATCTCATTTCACAATAGCTATTTAAATATCCACTATATACAAGGGACTGTTTGGAGGCTGAATAAAATCAAGTCCCTAAGCCCATAGGACACACATTCTTTTGCAGACAGATCTGCATGTAAACAAGAAAACAAACTAAAAAGAACATCAAATGTCTTAAAAATAAATGTTATAGTGTGCAATCAGCCACAGAATAAGTTAAAAAAAATAATCAGGATGAAGAGGGGGGAGATTCTTTCAAGAGAAAATATTTGATCTGAGGCCTCATTGATCAATTTCACAAATTGTGGGTGTTGAAGGAAAATGATTAGAGTTTTCTCGGTTATTTTTCAGGTTTGGAGAAAAATTATTTTTTCCAGGTTAGTTTTGAGAAGTGTGGTAAGGTCCATAAAGTCATAAAGTATGTGAATATCCCATGTTGTGTTTCTAGGAAACTGAAATTACAGATTTGGAAATCATCAAATTGATATTAAAAGGCCTGACACTGGAAGACAAATGAAAGAACACGTCATGATTGGAAATAGAGAAATTCAAAATAAAGCCATATCACTCAGTTAACCCTTTTCATGGTGAATAGGCAAAGGAAATGGAATCACCACCATGTAAATATGTCTGACCTTCAATTCATTGTAGGACAATTCATGGCAGCAATGTGGAAACAATACAAAGTGCTCATCAAGGGATGATGGGATAAAGAAACTGTGGTAAACATATATGCATAAGAATATTCTGCTGGGGCTGGGAAGGTGGCTCAATGGTAGAGCACTTGCCTTGCATGCATGAGGCCCTGGGTTTGATTCCTCAGCACCACATAAGAAGAAAAAGCTGGAAGTGGTGCTGTGGCTCAAGTGGTAGAGCGCTAGCCTTGAGTTCAGGCCCCATGATTGACAGAAAAAGAAAAGAACATTCTGCAGTCCAAAGAAACGAGACTCTGCCATTTGCAACAATGTGAATGAACCCTAAAAGATATTAAGCTTAGGGAAAGAAATCAGACATAGAAAGAAAAGTGTTGTGTGATCTCACTTATTATAAATTGTGAAATAGAAACCAACCCGGAATACATAGAAAAAGGGACCTTTGGAGCTACTTGGAATTTATGAGTTTTCACAAGCACTCTATTTCTAGTTTGTGTCTTTTTCTAAGAATTGTTTTACCTGTTGCATAGGTTTTGGGGGGGTTGGTTTTTGTTTATTCTTTGTAAATATTACTCTTCTGTATCATTGTTTGGATTGCAGCAAAGACAATTTCAGGATCGGTTTCTCACTGATACAGTAGTGGAGGAGTTGGGTGAAGGATGCACTGAAAACTCTCGACTATTTTGACATCTTCTTCTGTCAAGTTATTTCACAATGAAAGCTATTTAAAATAATCAAAATAGTCTATTTTCCCAAAGTGATAGCTCTGCATTTATTTTTAGATGTCCTCTGATATTTTTCAATAAAGTTTTATAACTTCCTCACTTTTTGCAGAGCCTGAAAAGTAATGCATTCTAATTAAATCCCATTCATTCCTAGATTAAAGAATTTTAATACACATGAACTAGAGAGAAATAATTTGTGATACTGGAAGCCATTTTGTTCATTAATTTTTTTCAAGCCTAGCAGGTCATGCTAGACAAAATGAGATATGAAAGTCTTATTTTTGGATGGGACAGGCCTCTACTCAGAGGCTACATTTTGCAATATTTTACAGGTATTTCAAGTTCTCATTATGATGATCTTACTATGTGAGCTATGGAGAGAAACGCAAGCACGAGTTTGGAACCCTATAAATACTTACATTTCTTAAAAGGCAGAGACATTAACCTTGTATTAGTCTTCAAGGTCTGAGGACAAGATTATTTTGGTTCCAATTTTACCAGACTTTGCCTCCTAATACTATTAATTCGTTTCCTAAGCAAGAAAAATGACTTGGGTCAATAATAATTAGGCCAAGCTTCTTCTACTGCTCAGACCTCAGGAGTAAATAAGCCAGTGGAAATCCTGCCTGGGTTTGATGTACTCTTAGTGAACTTGGAATAGGGAGGAGGGGGGTCCCTACTTCTTGTAATGTCAAAAGAGGGAAGAACTGTAAAAGGGCTGAGTTCTGATCTAAGGAAGGGCTACTGGGGTTGATTTGTCCTATTCACTGAAATGCAAATCAACTCGTTCAATAGTCTCCCACAAGCAGCCTCACAGGGAACCAGAAAAATAGACAATATTCAAAAGGAATCTTGTACAAGCAGAGAGAGGTTAAGGAGTAACAAGACATTAGTGTCTTCTCTTTTTGTGTCTTTTTTTCTTCTTTAGAAAAAAAGGAAGAAATAGTCTTCTTTTCCTCTTCCAAAATAAGCTGGAGTTTAGTAAACGAGATCGTATTTAACATATGTAGGTAATGTCCAAGCATCTTTTAGAAATTATTTAAAATTTTAGAACAGTAACTTTATAACAGAGAAGCTTCCAGACACTTCTTGACCCAAGGACAGACATGGTATGACTGTTGATGTAAACCCCTGCAGGGTGCAATGTCAATGTCATTTCTGGCATTCCTGCCACAACCAAGTTAAAACTAGCCACATAGAAACCAGCATGGCAACAAGCAAAGCCAGACTGCAGAGCGTTTTGCCAAACTTGTGTCCTGCACGCTTCAAAGATGTCAAGGTCAAAATGCAGAAAGGGGGATGAAACATTCCAGGTTAAAGGAGACTAAAGATGTTAGCAAATCTTTGCCATGCATGATCTGCTATCGGATTCTGGAGTGAGAGAAGGAAGATGGGAAGGCTATTAAAGACAGTATTGGCACAATTGACATAATTTGAAAATGCACTGTAAACTAGATAATGGTATTATAGTCCACAACATAATTAAATTGTTGATTTTAGGTGTTGTGTCGTATTGTATTATTGTATTCCAGGTATATGAGAGAATGGCCTTCTTCTCAGGAAATATACACTGAAGTTATTTAGGAGAAAAAAAATGGCAGTCTTTTCAGCTTCCAAATAATAGAGGAAATGTGTGTGTGTGTGTGTGTGTGTGTGTGTGTGGGACAGAGAAAAGGCAGAGAGAGAAGACAAATGGGGCATAATATTATTGGTAAATCTCCAAAAATGGAAAACACGTAATTTCTTATGGTATTCTTGCAACTTGTCATGAATTCTAAAATGAAAAATAAATGTAAATTAAGAGTACTATGGATTTGACATTCAGTGTTCAACTTGCTTAGTCTACTTGTGTGCATGAAGCTAACTTCTGGTAGCAATTTTCCTCAGCCCCATACATCTGGTTCAGTTGGGACAGTTCCACCAACCTAATAACAACAAATGGTTGCCCAAAGACAAACTCAGAAGAGACTCTTAACTCAAGGTATGGGTGATGCTTGAACTAAATCCACAAGGCTTGTGGGAGGCAGCTGTGCTTGAAGAGACAGCCAGAACTTGTATCTCTTTTCACCACCAAGATAACTTCTCTTCCCTTCTTTTTCTGTCAGGAGACTAGCCCCTATAGACTGTCTCACTAATATGCCTGCACCAATAGGAGATATAAGGACGAACTAGGGAGAGAGGTTGGATATTTATGTTCCTTGTGGTTTTGATAATGCGTATGTAGAGCTGCTTCTTCTGAGGCTTGACTTTCTCTAGAACTGAGCATTGCTCTGTCTTCAGGACCTTACTTAGTCCTTTTGCCTTTTCCTTCCTGGGGTATCAATGCCCTACTGCTGTCTCAAGTCCCTTGGTGATTTACCAAGCTTTGTTGTTGTCCCTAACTGCCCGCTTTGTGAAGATAATTTCTCACTCAAATTATTTTCAGTTAAACTCTTGTCAGGATGCCATAGTTAGGTTACTAAGAGATCTTTCTAAAACATAAGGTTTGACAAACAGAGAGCATATGGAAGAACATGGAGAGAGATGAGTCTTCCATGAGGGGCTAGGGCTGGACCAGAAAGAGGTTAGCTTTGGCTTTTATCCTGTTACAACAACTGATGTATTATAGAAGAGACAGTGTTGAGGAGCGACCTTTGTAGGTAGATAGACTTCAGCCCTGTGACCTTGATAGAGGACTTAATCTGCTTGAGCTGTTTCCTCATTTATGGAAAGAGATTAACCTCACTGGGTTAATGTGAGGAGATGGAACAAGTTCACCTCTTTTATAACTGTACCACAAAGTACTTTAAAGTTCAAGCTCAGGACCACCTCCTTCTTAAGAGTTCTCTAAGGGCATCATACCTTAGAGACCTTCCCTTTTTTGAGTTAATATCATCAGAACCTGGAGTTAAATCTTCATCACATCTGTTCCATGAACGTATGTGATATTTATTTGTATTTTTTTTTCTTCCGGTCGTGGGGTCTGAACTCTGGGCCTGGGCGCTGTCCCTCAGCTCTTCAGCTCAAGGCTAGTGCTCTACCACTTGAGCCACAGTGCCACTTCCAGCTTTTTTCTTTTTGCTTATGTGGTGCTGAGGAATCGAACGCAGGGCCTCATGCTTGCAAGGCAAGCGCTCTACCACTGAGCCACCTTCCCAGCCCATTTATTTGTATTTTTAACTGTTTTAAATAAGGGGGTTGTCTGAGAAAACTTGCTTGTTGATAAGCAGAGAGAAATGATCTTTGAGTGTTCTAGCCTTGAAGACTTAATCCTTGTTAGATTTCTCTTCCCCTGTTATAATGTTAACTTATTAAACAAAAACAAATGAAAATGTATTTCTTCCTTCTTTTATTGATCCATGCATGCATACATGCAAGTATTTTAGCAACTACTATATGTAAACATCCACTGATATTTTTAAGATCTGTTAAAATTAACTGGGATCATTTAGAAGAGAGAAATTTGAAATAGATGTGATTAAGCAACTTTTATGTGCCAAAAGAGGTTGGGTGAAATGATGAGGAGGGGAAGATTCTCCACAGCTGGGCTTATAAGACCCACGTAAGTATCCAGTGCAGTGTCATTTAGTCTAGGCATGGTGTTGTACGGTAGACCGCTAGAAGTTCTTCATCTTACAGTCATTGTGCAGTAGGTTGTTGAGCCAGCACTTGAAGACTAGAAAAACCCTTTGCTTGACTCAGAACCTCTAAGTCAGTACCAAGAGATTGAACTGACATGTCAGAGGTAATACGTGCATCTTGTGATGCCATACTCCATCTTTTCCCAGAGATGCTAGAATAAAGCTTTCTTTCTTTATGGATAGCCACAAGCACATTGTATGAACACACTGGCCCACATTACAATGTGGCTTCACACTACCAATTCATTAGGAGAAACTGGACCACTACTTTTCCTGTATAAGCCACTTGAGGAATTTGACTTTGTTAAATTCATTTTCCTGCAACAAATCACCATACCATAGAAATCTAGCTATCTTCTCCCTAGTTGGATCCTTTATGATGATTAAGACCCTTAGCACATTTGAGAGATAACTAGGTCTTCCTGAATATTTTTCAGCATGTGTACCTTCCCTAGCATCTGTAATTCTTAGTTACTATTACCTCTCATTATAACCTTCCCTGTCAGTTAATTTTAATAATAACGGTGACACCTATAGCCACTTACCAAAAAGTTTCACCGAGGTAATTGCTGTGCAGTAGTACAAACAGTGTTGAACTGTCTTGAGTTCTCCTACAACAGAATGTTAATGCCTCAAAGCAAAGACACAATGTTGGTGTCAGTGAAGTCGGTTTTCGACTTCCTTTGCCAACATCTCGCCACAACTGTTTAATTTTTGTCTCCATCCTCAATAGTTCTAGGTCTTCCTATTTAATGATTTTGTTCTCCTTAAAGAGAAATGAGAAGCTTGTTTTAAAAGAAATAGAATTAGAGTTAACATTACAGCAGTACTTGATCATGTTTTCATGAGTGTTAAGAACACCTGGGAGGTTAGCAAATATGGAGACGATCAGTTTCAAACAAATTAAAATATCAAGGATCAAAGGAGTTCACCACATTTTCTGCACCCTGTGCACATCACACTTGAAGTCTGTAATTGAAACTTAGCAAAATCTAAGCTTTTACTTGAGTTTTGTGTGTTTTCATCTTCCTCTAAATGCTTTTTCTCTAATCCAGGCACAGTGACTCATTCCTGTAAGCCCAACAACTTTGGAAGTAGATATAGGGAGGATCGAAATTTCAAAGCCAGCTAGGGCAAAAAAAAAAAAATGATATTGAGACCTTCACCACTGCAGATAAGCTTAGCATAGTGGTACATGCCTGTAGTCTCAGTAGCATGGGCAGTATAAATAGGAGGACTGTGGATTAGGCTAGTTAAGATCACGTTATTACCTAGTGCTTATTCACACAAATGTACACATTCACATAGAGTAAAACCTCATTTATGAACCATCTGGCTGTCAGGAAATCCAAGATGTAAAGAATATGGTTCAAATCTGTAAGACAAGCCCAAAGCAAAATCTTACCTCAAAATACATTATAACTGCTATTTTTAGTTCTTACAATCTTCCAAAGAAGGACTGGCAATGGACATTGAATCCTCCATATTGTGTCTCCCTAATGGAGACACAATTTTGATCAGAGTGATTGTGTCTGTCAAATCAAACCACAGAGAGCAACAGGTGTACTGGGTCCTGTCCCTGTGAACAAAGCAACAGGAGAAGCGCCCTTCAGGATGGTTTTTCTCAACCGAACACCACCAGGAACCGGACGCAGAAGCAGCAACAAGATATCCAGTCTTAATAACACTTGTCTCGCATCCTATTTGATGCAGTGTTGGATTCAAGTGTGCATTGCCAAAGGAAATGTTCTGCAAGAAAAAGGATTCTGTGATTGAGCAGGTTTCAAAACACTGGCTATGATGTCTGGCTCCAGGAGATCCACTCCTTGGTCTCTTGCTGGGAATTGAATACTGGATACCTTGCTCAGGCCAGGCAATCTCCTTCCCACTGAGCTACACTCACAACCCCTGGAGATTGGGAATGTAACTTAGCCTATGACAAGTATTGCAAAGCCCCAGAGTATAGCAGTATATTTGATTTTGTTTTCAGCATTATTCCTGAACATGGGCAGGCATTAAAAACCTTGCTTTCAACAATGGTGTACAGAAATTTAGTATCATTTTGGACTAGAAAAAAAATGAACTGAGCTACCTTTTCAATAGTAGGAAAGTACTCAGAGGACTTTTCTTTTCATGGTTAATTAATATAAGAGAACCCACAAAGCTCTTCAAAAATATTCCTAAGGAAAGTAGTTATGACAATGCACCCATACTATTCCTCAAAAGAAAGAAGACAAAGAAATGGCATAAATATATAATATCAAATATCTAATATTGTCTTATTTTCCCCCTATTCCACCAAGCTGACTCTCCAGCCAACTCAGAGCATATACTGCACAGACTTACTTGGGGTCATTTTGTATGTATCACTAGGAAAAAATTCTGGACAGGCTCCCCTGTACATACATTTACAGACCCAGGTTTTATGGTGAAGAAAAAGTCTATGCTATAGGATATCTAAGCAATAGCCCTTTGGGAGCTCTTGTTGTGTGTTTTCTGAGATTATACTTCCTTCCTGCCAATACTTTTACTGACAATGGTGTGTGTGTGTGTGTGTGTGTGTGTGTGTGTGTGTGTGTGTGTGTGTGTGTGTGTGTACAATATCTGACCATCTGAGAAATAGTTTGAAAAACTCTTGTATCAGACCAGTGGCTATTTCCAGTCCTGTATTTGATCTCTACTTTGTTTTATGCAGGAACAAAGTCAGATGACAGCTTGTCCTGCCCTTTCCTTCCTTCTTAGTAGTATGTTTTCTTGGCTTTACTGTCATCTTGAGCCTTGTTTTGGAGGGCAGAAGAATGCTTAGGTCATGTGCAGCTTTTATAGCCTCATTTAGTGGAAATGGATCCTCTGGGCCCAGTGTATGCCCATTGCCTAAATTTAAAGTTCCTTTTCTTGCAGGTGGCTTAATTTATATTTGTTGATGGCACAATGAATGCAAATAACCACACAGGTGACCTTTAGGAGGCTAGGAGAGCCAAACCACTTATGGGAGTGCCTTGAATTCAGAAAGGCATCATGATATATCTTTAGCATTCCTGCAAATATCCTTTTTCTTGAGAAAGGAACAGGTTTAATCACCCCATGGGTGTTTGGGAAGCAGAGGGACAAGTAATCCGTGGTAAATTATCAGGATTTCAGCAGCATAACCTAGAAGAGTGATGAGGTAAAAGGAAACGTGAGCAGATGACAGGCCATTAGGATGGACTGGAGTTGAACTCAATGACAGTAGGGTGGCAAGTGAGTCATAACTTCATAGCAGGTGATGTGGGAAGAAATGAGACCTTTTCTCATGATCATAGAGCTCTTTACAGAGAGGCTTGTCCAAGACTCTGTCTAAAGGATGTGTTGGCTACAGTTAATCACAAAGTCAGGTAAATGCGGGTTCGGTGTTTTGTGGTTAATAAGGTTTGAGCTCAGAGCTTGTGCCTGGTAGGCAGGTACTCTACCATTTAAGCCATGACTCTACCCTTTTTTGTCTGTTTGTTTTGATTTTGGTTCGTTGTTTGTTCCTGATAGGGTCTATATATAGCATAGGCTAGCTTGGAATTAATAATGATCCTCCAGGGCTGGGAAGGTGGCTCAGTGGTGGAGCGCTTGCCTTGCATGCTTGAGGCCCTGAGTTCGATTCCTCAGCACCACATAAGCAAAAAGAAAAAACCGGAAGTGGCATTGTGGCTCAAGTGGTAGAGCGCTAGCCTTGAGCTGAAGAGCTGAGGGACAGCGCCCAAGCCCAGAGTTCATGTCCCACGACCGGACCCAAAAAAAAAAAAAAATGATCCTCCAACCTCAGCCTCCTGAATTACTGGAGTGCATCACCATACTCTGTATGTTTCTAACATTCTCATTGGGTGGTTAGACAGTTTCCTTCTTCAAGAAAAACATGTCTGTAGACATGCTAATAATTTTTTAAGGTACTTGGTTCAAAAACAAAGTAGAAATAATTCAGTCCTCATAATTTAACACAATGTGATCCAGAAAGCTAATTCCAGAGTCTACATATTGGAAATTCATAAGAGTCCATTCAGATATTAATGCCTTTAAGAAGTTAACTTGGGAAATAAGAAGGAAATAAGCTTTCTGCACTGCCAGGCCCACTTGTAGTGCTTTTAGAACTTGTGTGGCTCAGAGCCTAGCCATCTCTACTCTCTTTCACAGTGGAGGTCCAGCCTCAACCTGCCACTAAGTCCTGCTCACTATGTGAGCATCATTATTGACTGTCAGCAAGAGCTCTAGCCCAGCACCCTGGCATCCAGGTGTGCTCCTAGCCATTGTCATTGCTCACACCCCAGTTCTTGAAGACTGACCTTCCCACTTGTTCTTTGGTACCTGATTGTCTTAGGGACCACCTTTACTCCGGTGTTAAGGACTTGGTGCTTTTGACTTTTCTTTCTTTTATTTTTCTTTCTTCCTTTTTTTTCCCCAGGACCAAGGAATATACTTTACTTAGGATGGTGGGCTCCATACCTGTCTGAGGGGAGTAGGCTTTGAAACAGGATATCTACTGGGATCAAAGAAGATGATGCTTAATCACTCAGATGTTGTCCATCCTTATTCCCTCAGGCCTCACTTAGGGGAAAACAGACAAAGAATAATATCCAGCCCTTAAAATATAGCCCCAGGAAGAAATGAGCAACTATAATAACAAACATTCATGAGAAGGGGAACAAGAAACTCACTCCTAACCTTTCAGATAAAAAGGAATGCCTGATAAAAGTCTACATCATATGATAAAAGTCTACATCATAACAAGTTTGAAAGTAATGGTATAATAGCCTGATACTCATACTTTAAAAAATAAAAATAAAAATTCTCCTTTTTTCTTTTCTTTCTGTATTTCTTTCTCCCTTCCTTCCTTCCTTTTTCTTTCTTTTCTTTCCTTCCTTCTTTCCTTTCCTTCACTCTTCATTTCCTTCCTTCCTTCCTTCCTTCCTTCCTTCCTTCCTTCCTTCCTTCCTTCCTTTCTTTCCTTTCCTTTCCTTTCTTTCCTTTCTCTCTCTCTTTCTTTCTTTCTTTCTTTTTCTTTCTTTCTCTCTTTTTCCCTCCTCCTCCTCCTCTTCCTCCTCCTCCTCCTCCTCCTCCTCTTCCTCCTCCTCCTCCTTCTTCTTCTTCTTCTTCCTTTCCTCCTTCTTCTTTCCTTCCTTCCTTCCTTCTTTCTTCTTTCTTTCTTTCTTTCTCTCTTCTTTCCCTCCTCCTCCTCCTCCTCCTCCCCTCCTCCTCCCCTCTTCCTCCTTCTCCTCCTCTTCTTGCTCCTCCTCCTCCTTCTTCCTTTCTTTCCTCCTTCTCCTTCCTTCCTTCCTTCCTTCCTTCCTTCCTTCCTTCCTTCCTTCCTTCCTTCCTTCCTTCCTTCCTTCCTTTCTATCTTTTCTTCTTTCCCCAGCAGATTACAGACTAAAACCTGATCTCTGATATACACCAAGATTGTTTCACTATTAAAGTGGTTTGGACTTTAGTTGTCCTTGATACCTGCCACTCTGGGGTTTTGATCATGGTGATTCACGTAGTTAAGCTACATTCAGCTGTATTCTGTAACAAATAGATATCTCATTGATTTTAAAAGGTGAAAAAAAATCCTACATTCTTAGAAGTTAAAGTAACTTCTTGTTAAAAATTAGGGAAAGCTTAAAATTTTTTAGAATTACTTTTTGGCTTATTAGGATCATTTGTGCATGCTTATTAAAAGGTTTGTATTATGTTCTAGTATGTATGTGAAATAGGGGAATTTAAATTGTTTAAAAGTGGCAGATTACTCGCTGTGAGCAAGCATTCTCCAATCTTGGTGTTATTAGGAAGGTAGACAATGCGGGCTGCATGGAGTGGCAGATTACTCACTGTGAGCAAGCATTCTCCAATCTTTGTGTTATTAGGAAGGTAGACAATGTGGGCTGCATGGAGTGGCAGATCTTGGGAGCTGTCACCAAGTGCTACATGAAGGCAAAAACCTTTATTACCCAACATCTATAGGCTGTGAATTTTGAGGATCTTGTTACTGTCAAAAATCATTGGTATTGAGCTATTGTGATCTTCTGCTAAGAATATCCTAGACATACTCTAATTTATTGCAAGTGAGGGAAACCATGCAGCTATGTTTCTTTGGGTCTGGCTTGTTTTGCTTAGTATAACTTAATAACATAATCATTTCTTTACAAATGGGACAATGCCATTCTTTCTGATGGAAGCATGGAGTTCCATTATGTGTATATATACCACATTTTCTTGATCCATTCACCTACTGAGGGGCATCTGATTGGCTATGATAACTAATGCTGCAATGAACATAGTTAGTTGTGCTGGTATGGCCTTGTTTGTGGTCTTCTGGGCATATGGCTATATAAAATGCTTATGAAATGATGGAAAAGAAGAGGTTTTATTGTATATGTGTGTGTGTGTGTTTACTGTTTGCAGTTATTTCTTTCCTCTTCCTGCCTACCCCCTTTGGTGTATTCCCTGTTATCACTGTTTTTGATTTTTGCACCCTTTTTCTTGTATATGTTTATTTGACTTAGGGAAGGGAAAGGGAAGCACAGAAATGGTGGGACAAAGGGTGAACTAATGCAACAATGGTGCTTACTAGACACTACATTGGAAATGAACTTTATAACGTGGGGAGGATGGGAGAAAATGGAGGAGGTAACACTGTTAAAAAGGACGTATTACCTGACTTATATCACTTAACCCGTCAGTATATCACCTTTTCAATATGTTTATAAGTAATTGGTTTATCCCATCCCAAGATAAAGCAAAGTCAACAGATTTGGTGGTTCTTGCTCCTTAAACTGGATTATAAAATGAATTCACTATTAGGATATTCTGATAATATCTGGTAAGCAACAACACCTGACTAGGAATTAGAAAATACTGGCCCACATCTTCGCTTCTTGTGAGAAAGCACACTCTATCTGCCTGATCTGCAATTTTCTCACATTTTCTCATCATAATCACTGCTTTGCCTGCATCACAGAATTATGATGATCAAAGAGATAATACTGTGAATTTTAAAAATTGTAAATCACTATATACATAAGGTATTATTAGCATATTTAACAGATGCAAATGATGGACTCCAAAGAAATATTAATTCCACCTGAATGCATTTATCATGAGAAAGACAGGACCTCATTTTATGTGGACATTAGACATATTTGTGCTTCTCTTTTGCTCATCTTCTTTGTGTAGCTAAAAAGCATGCTTTAAAACATTTGGGCAAGTATCTCTCTCCCCTACCATCTCAAGCCCTTCTCCAGAAGTAGTTAAACTCCAAAACAAGATATAATCCCCACATTAAAAAGAGTAACCTGTGCTTTCTATAATTTTACTCCAATAGTAATTGTGAATCATATTACTATGTCAAAATAGGTTAAACATATTTTTATTAGTGTGTACGTATGAGCTATAGGCATGGTTAGCTCTCAGCATGTGTAACTTTGAGTTTTAAAAGCCTTAGAAGTTATTATAAATGCAAAATGAGTTCCAGAGCACAACAGAATGACTCCACATATGTACCTGTCACATTGTTGTCCCAGGTAATACATTATATGTATAAGCATTCTTCATTATCCATACATTTGCTTGATGTGGTGTGGTGATACATACCTATAGTCTCATCCTCTGAGGAGAAAGAGGTAAGTGGTTCCCTAGAATCTAGGAATTCAAGACCAGCCTGGGCAACATAGTGATCTTCATCTCAAAAAAAATCAAAAGAAATATCCACAATTGCGATCACACACACACACACACACACACACACACACACACACACACACACAGATGACATTGGCCCCATAAGTAAGACTGAAAAAGGAAAGCTGAGGCACAAGTTGAATAAGTGACAAAAGATGAAAGGAAACCTTTTGAAGGAAGACCTGAGAGCAAGAAGGCAGTTTCCAGCATGTCCTATGGCTGTGAAAGGAGTGGGAATATGACATGTTGTGAAAGAGAAAATTAAATTCTGAGGCCCAATGTTATGAGGTAGGGTCCAAAGCAATATGTGTTCTTTCCTTTTATGTATTGAACAGTAATATCAGACTATCTTTAGGTTGAGCACTAGAAGTTTCAAAGAGGAAGAAGAGAGAAGAGTGTGAACTCCTACTGGAGTCTAGCAGAAGTCTTTCATACTGCACAGTCTATTCCAAGAATAACACCATGGTTGGATTGGTAGCAAAGCAATCTCCCCATCTTGGGAGGAGAAAATCCTAATTCTATTGCAATAGATGGTAAGGAGGGTCTATTTTTCATAATTGAAATTTCTTGTTTGCCAATCAAGGGGGACATATTGCTTTATAGACTCTCTGAGAGACATGGGTCTTAAAATGGATTCTATTCTTCCCATATTCTGTTACCATCAAATAATTTGAGTCTAATTCTTATTTAAATTATTATTTACCAGTTGATACATAATTTCAAGATTCCTCTCCTTCTAATCATACTCTCTAGAGAGTGAGAAGAAAAGACTAATTTATGTTTTTGATGCACTTGACATGATCTTTGTGTTTTGACCTTGTTTTCATTTCCAGAAGCCATGCTTGGATTCCTGGAGTTAGTCAATAATATAATCCAACCATCAATAACATACAAACTTCTTGTTTATTAATACATGATTAAAAATGTATATGATAAAAAGATATCGACCATCACCAAGTGGGTAGATAGCAAGAACAATTATAGGGTGACTCCAAATCACCATAAGAGCCACACACCCCAATGTAAGTCAACAGTCTGTTTAAAGGTCACAATGTACTCTTTTTATTTTCCTTGTCTTCTTCCTTTGGAAAAAAGAAATTAAGTCCAGCAATAAGACTTGAGGAAAGAAAGAAAGAAAGAAAGGAAGAAAGAAAGAAAGAAAAAAAGAAAGGAAGGAAGGAAGGAAGAAAGAAAGGAAGAAAGAAAGAAAGAAAGAAAGAAAGAAAGAAAGAAAGAAAGAAAGAAAGAAAGAAAGAAAGAAAGAAAGAGGAAGGAAGGAAGGAAGGAAGGAAGGAAGGAAGGAAGGAAGGAAGGAAGGAAGGGAGGGAGGGAGGGAGGGGGAAGAATGAGAGAGACATTTATTGCATTACCACTGTGGCTCTGGCTCACTAAGATCTAGTAATATAGGAATATAGGGGAAAATTGTTGCCTACAAACAGGCAGGCTGACCAGATTCTGAGAATCTCCAAAATTCAACAAAGCATATTTGAACTACCTCACCTTAAAACCAGGCATTGTTAGTACTTGTGAGCTCTAAGTTGTCTCAGAAAGCTTGGAGTTCATGTGACCTTTCTCTTTACTTCTCTTAGGATAAACACTTTTTCTAAAGGCTATGGAGACTGGTCAATCACTCTGTGATTGGAAATTAACATGCCTGTCAGTTTGTACAGCAAAGCAGAGAGCTTTTGGCTGTCTGAACAGCAACAACAACAAAAGATGGTTATAAACCAGGCATAATGATGGACACCTGTAATCCCAGTATTCAGGAGGAAGAGGCAGGAGAATCTCAAGTAGTTCTAGTCCATTATGGATTAGATGGTGAGGAGCGAGACAGAGAAACAGAGAGACAGAGACAGAGACAGAGAGAGGGGCAGACAGGCAGAGAAAGAGACAGAGACAGAGAGATAATAAGCAACAAGGAGAATGTTGTTTCCACAAAAATAGAAGGAAGAAAGTATTGTTTTTAATTTCTGTATGGAAATCATTCTTCCTAGCAGATTATAAGCTTTGCCTTCTCATTGTCCTACTTCTGCCCCCTCGAAATGTAAAACATGGAGAGAAGAGACAAAAATGTAACGCTATGCAAACCCAAACTATTTCCTAGGAATGAATAGAATAACTAGTGGCATTCAGATGGCAGAGCTCACTGAAGAGGAGCAATCCTCTTAAATGCTGGCTTTGAGCAGATGTGGGAAGTAGCTACAGCTTATGGTTGATAAAGATGAGATGTGAAGTGTGAACTTTGGAGAATTAATACAAAGATTTGAGAGCCTGGACATTCTTTGCAATTATTATGAAAAGTCCTTATTCAAGAAGACAATTTCAATCCATCCTGACAGGACAATTGGGTGCACAGGAAAAGAAAAGATGAAAGAGAAAGAATATAAAGGTATTTCTATAAAGCTAACCATGGATAAAGGGTTCAAATTTATGTAATAATTAGGGAGAAAAGGGCAGAAGTTAATATCCTTACTTAAAGTGAGGTGTAATTTCTTGTATTTTTTTTTTTTTGCTAAAACTAAAATTCCCCCATCCATGATACAAAATCAGCCATTCTGAAATAATCTTTTTGTAGCCATCATAAAAATCTGGCTTTGGTATGAATAAGAGTCCCCAGTAAGAGATGGGGAGTACCAGAAAAGTTAAGCCAGCTACCTGTAAGAAATATTCAAGGTAGTGTTTCATAGCTCCTGGAGAATTTACTAGCTCCAGAATATGACTCTTAGGAAACTTGATTTTCACAAGATGGTATCTGCTTCTGACATTTTAGTCATGTTACATCAGGTCTTATAAAACTAAGATAGAATTCAAGAGCATGAACCAAACTAGTGTTTAAATCTTGTTCTTCTGCATGCTTTACTCTCTGCCCAGTGGGAAGTCCTTTTCCTGTCCATCTGCAAAACAGGCATAATAACTTGTTTTAATGAGTTTGATCTTAGAGTTAATTGCAAAATGTAATAAATGCTATGTAATATGTTTTCTAGTTAACTAGTATGTTAATTACCACTTAACAATACTAATTAACCAATAGTATATTCAAATAATAGAAAATTCTCCAAAATAAGCTTGCTTTTTGTGGAAATGTTTCTTAGAGTTGCTTTTCTTACACGAATTCATCCTGTAAGCAGCTAGCAATGAGGAGAAATGTATGTTTGCATATATGTTTGCTTTCTGTTTTGACTATATTTCTTAGAGTTGCACTTCTTATACTAATCTATGCAATTCTTATGGCACTTTAGCATTCATTGTTGTATGCAAAATACCCCCTTGTTGATGTAGAGAAGTAAAACCATTTATGGAGGAACTTGGGAAGCAGCAAGACCTAGAGCCTATGAGCTGGAATATGCTACTAAGTGATTTATTCACATCGCAAAGAATCCTTGGCTTTGGGGAAAAATGAGAAACCAAGCAACTTTATTTTATAAAGCAGTTTAAGTTTTCAGGAAAAGTTAGCAAAAATTAGTGTTCTCCTGTTTACCCTGTTCCAACACACCAGTGATTTTCCTCAAAAGCAGCATTTCCCACCAATGAGTAGCATCTTTTGGCATTCATGAGTCTAAATGGACACATCCTTAACATCCATGACTTTATATGATGGTTCACTCTTGTGTTAAATAAATCGTAGGTTTTAACCAACAGCTAAAGACATGATACCTACTATTATTGTATTAGGGAGAAGAGATTCATTTCTCTAAAGATCATCTGTGTGGTGACCACCTATCCCTTTTCTCCTCTAGGCCCTGGAACCATTGATCTTTCTAGTTTTATTTTGTTTCCAGAATGCAATATACTCTGAGAGTGGGTAGCCTTTCCTGATTGTCTTCCTTCACTTAGTAATCTGCATTTGCAGATTAAACCATGTGGGTTAATAACTCTTTTTTTTGTAACACTGAATGATCGTACAATATATGGATGTTGCATAATTTATCCATTTGTGTACTAAAAGATCTTTTATTTGATTCCAATTTGGGGGAATAACAGAATAAAATAGATACACACATACCTGTGTGCAGGTTATCAGTGTGGATATAAAATTTTAATTAATAAATAAATACCAAGAACCATGACTGCTGAGTTGTTTGGTATGAGAATATTTGACTTTACAAGAAACTCTCAGATTATTTTCCAAGGTGGCTCTAGCTGGCTGCATTCCCACCAGCAATGAATGAAAATTCCTATGGTTCAGAGTCCTTTCTAGCATCTGGCAATGTCAGTGTTTGGGACTTTGGACACTCTAATAAGCATACATTGGTATCTCAACCTTGTGCAATCTCCTAATGGTATAGGGCCACAAAATAATCTTTTTCTGTACCTACCTCCCATCATAGCGGGCTGTCTTTTGGTGAGATGTCATTTCAAGTCTTCCCATTTTTGAGTTGGGCTGCTCATTTTCTTCTTCATTAAATTATATTAAGTAAAGTAAGCCAGGCCCAAAGAAACATAGGTCCCACGGTTTCCCTTATTTGCAATAAGTAGTATATGTCTGGAACAAGCAGAAAAGGTCAAAAGCTTTGTACATATGAACAGATAAGATGATGTTAAGTGAAATGAACCCCAAGATAGGGACACAAGTGGTTTTTTTCTTGCTTGTTATTGTTCCTAACGTATTTATAATGTATCATGTGACTTTTTTTTTTGTTTCTTTGTATGTTCCTCCCCCATGGTATAGCCCCTGTTTTCACTGTATTTGATGTCTGTGCCCTGCATCTTGTATATACACTTCTCTAGCTTGGGGAGGGGAAGGGAAAAAAAACAAAATGCTTAAATAGGGATACAGGTTGATCCATTGTAACAATGAAATGTACAAGACACTATGTTGAAAAACAAACTTTACAATTTAGTGGGGGAGGAGGAAAGTGGTAGGGGGGAGAGGGGAGTGTAGTTGTAGAGGTGGGAGGGAAGAGAGGGTAGGGGAACAACAAAGAAGGAGGTAACAATGCTCCATAGGAAATGGACTCATTACCTTGCTCATGTAACTGTAACCCCTCTGTACAGTATTTTTACAATAAAAAATATTTTTAAAAAAGAATTCCCTGTATGTTTTTGTGCAGCAATCCTTTCTCGGAGATGTATTTTGAAAATATTTTCTCACAAGCTTTTTCTCTTGTTCACTTGGGAATTATTATTTTTTTCCACAGAGCAAAAGTTTTTAAATGTTAATGAAGTGCAGCTTAACCATTATTTCTTTCATTGACTCTGTCTTGGTGTTATATCTAAGAGTCATTACCATACCAAATGTCATCTGAGCTTTCTTCCATGTTATCTTCTATAAGTTTATGATTACATCCTTTCCCTTAGGAATATGATATATAATTTATTAGCATAAATAATTTGAACAAAGGATTTTTGTGATAAGTATATGCATACAACATACTTTGATCAAATCCAACCTATTTTTTTATGCCTGGACCTCTTTTTTAGATCTATGATATGCTTTGCATTTACTTTTTGGAAGATATAAGCTCCATGTCTGGAGTTCTTTAATATTGATATCTGGTTGTTCTAACACCATTTCTGAAAAGAATATTTCTGACCCTTTCTTTTGCCTTAGTCCTTTGTCTAAGTTCATTTGATGACATTTGTATGGGTCTATTTCTTGGGTATATTTAATTTCTTGCTCTACTTGTCTATTTTTACCATATTGTCTTGATGATTGTGGCAATTCTCAAAGTTGGCTAGTGACTCTCTTTGTCCTCTTTCTATAAAGAGTTGGCTATTCTATATCCTTTGCCTCATGGTGTAACTTCAGAGTTCATTTGCTATTATCTAAAACAAAACAATTTGCGGGGATCTTGATTACTCAGTGGGATAGCATAAAATCTACTAGTCAGCTTAGGAAGACCTGACATCTTGACAATACTGAGTCCTCCAATCCACGAATATAAACTATCTCTGCATTTACTTGTTCTTCTTTTTAATTTTTCTTCATTTTGTAGTTTGCTTCAGACAAGTCTTGTATGCATTTTGTTAAATTGCCATGTCAAGGTTTCAAATTTTTCAATAGATTTCAATGGTAATGAGCTTTTTATTTCAAGTTGCATTTGTTCAATGATAGTATGTAAGAAAATAATAAGCCTGCACCTAGTAATAATATAAAATATTCCATATTTTTGTCTTTTCTTTCAGGTTTTCTACATTAGTGTTTATATCATCTGATAAGAAACAAACCCCTGCTAATAAGTATATTGCTTAGGTCCCTTCTCGGTCCTACTGTATATTTTAGGACAATTTGAGGTTGAAAAGCAACAATGAGAGTTCACATCCTCGCCTAATTCCTAATCTTATCGGGAAAACATCAAGTTACACACCATTAATTATAATAGTAGACGCTTTTTTAATAACTTGAGGAAGTTCCCTCTCTATTCTTAATCTCCTAAGTGGAGGTTTGCTGTTTTGTAAGTCATAAATGATAATGGCTTTAGCTAAGTCCTTTTTTTCTAATTACATGATTTTTACCTTATTAAACTTTAAAATATTAATGTGATGGGTTATATTAATTAACTTTTTTAAGGTACTGGGGATTGAACTCAGGGCTTTGAACTTGCAATGTAGGTACTCTGTTAATTTGAGCCATAACAACTTTTTGTTTAGCAATTTTTCAAATCGTGTCTTATATTTACTCCTGGAGAAGCCTGGAATGTGAGCCTCTTATTTACAGTTCTCACGTAGCTGGGATGCCAAGTATACAGTAACTACTATGCCTAGCTTTTTATTGGTTAAGATGAATGAGCAGGCTGACCTGCTCATTCCTATTTTCCATTTACTGTTCTTTATTTCTATTTTTGTCTCTACTGTTTTTCCTTTTATGTTTTGTTTGTTTGGTTTGTTTTTTGGGGAGGGGGGATCTTGGAAATTAAACCCAGGACCTCATGCATGCTAGGCAAATATTCTGCTACTGAGCTATACCTCCAACCAACCTTTGGTGGTTTGAATTAGACAGTTTATATAACAACACGTTTTCCTCTCATTTTCCCATATATCTGTTGCACTGCTTTTCTAAAAGTCTTTTGTAGTTGTTCCCCCAGAGTTGGCACTAATCCAAATCTACTGTCAGTCCACACTACATTACTTCATTGCTGGTGCAAGTACTTCATATTAACAACACATGTCGACTTCTCTTACCCTTACCATCATTGCTGTCACTCATTTTCCTTTTGCATACTTACATCTGCTGCAGCAAAACTCACTGTTAATGTTACTATTGTGAAAAAACACTATCGTCTGCCTTACAAAAATAAGATTTTATTTTTATCTTCATTTATTGGTTCTTTTTCCTTTCTTTTTGAAGACCTATAGCATTCTTTCTAACATTTTAATGTATTAAGGTATTTCTCAACTTGAGATGCTAGGAGGGTTTGGGACAGATGGGGAAAATGATGGAAGTCATGACAGGGAGCCAGATACATGTTATTCATAAACTGACATACTGAAATCGCTGTATGCAACTACTTAAAGACAATTAAAGCAAATCATTTTTGAAAGGAATAGAAAACATTGTTTGTGAAGCAAGTGAACTGAGAGCAAATTTCCTCAGTTTCTGCTTGAGAAAGTATTTTTCTCCCTTCACTTGTGAAGGATAATTTTACAGGGTACAGAATCCTAAGCTCATGAGTTTTCCTCTCAATACTTTACATATTTCACTGCTCTCTTGAGTTGCGAACATGGGTTTTTGGTTGTTAAATAATAATAATAATAAATTTCTCCTCTGGCTTAAACTCTTTCTTTTATTTTTGATTATCTAAAATTTGAATATGATATGCTTAAATATAGTATTTATCCTACTTGGATTTCTTTGAGCTTCTTGAGTCTGTGATTAGATTAATATGACATTATTTTGGACATTAATTTGCAAAAAATGTCTAGTCTCTATTGCTCTCAACATGCCTCCCTCCTCTTCCCTTTTCCCTTTCCTTTCTCTTCTGTTTTTATTCCTGTTCTGTTCTCTTTTTCTTCTCTCTTCCTCTCCTCTTCCTCTCATCTTCTCTTCTTTCTCCTCCCACTTCTCCCTTTGTTTTTCTTTCCTATTATGTGTATGGTTTTCATTTGTAGTTATCTCATAATTCTTGGAAATTATGGTTTTTTCTTTCTAGTCATTTTCTTTTTTTGTATATATTTTTATTGTAAAAATTCTGTACAGAGGGGTTACAGTTACATGAGCAAGGTAATGAGTACATTTCTTATCAAGCAGTTATCTCCTCCTTTGTTTTTCCCCTACCATTCCTTCCCTCCTCACCTCCCTAACTCCTCCCTCCCCCCACCCCGAAGTTGTACAGTTTGTTTTCAACATAGTGTCTTGTACATCTCATTGTTACAATGAGGCAGCCTTTATCCTTATCTCAGCATTTTGTTATTTCCTTTCCCCTCCCCAAATTAGAAAAAAGTATATACAAGATGCACGGCACCGGAATCAAATACAGTGAAAACAGGGGTTATACCATAGGGGAAGAACATACAAAAGAAACAAAAAAAAATCATGTATTACATTATAATTACATCAAAAACAGTAGAAAGAAAGAAAAAAACCTCCTGTGTCCCTATCTTGGGGTTCATTTCCCTTAGCATCATCTTATATGGTCATATGTACATAGTGTTAGTAGTTTCTGTTACTGTGCTTAAGCTCAGAGATTCTTTCTTCAGCTATAACCAGTCTACTACCTAAGCCATCAAAGACCAATGTCCTCTTCGGTTGCCCTGATTTTCATCGCTAGCATTACTTTCGTATTGTTTCTCAAAATTTCAGTATCTCTTCCTGCATTAAAAGTATTTATTTTTATAAGTAGTTGTGCAAAGGGTATTCGATGCCAGAAGTCAGGTTTTAAGCACCATGCATCTTGGTCAATGTCACTCTTTCCATTATTCTCCCCACACTTCCCCCATCCTGTCCCTATCCTCCAGTTACATAGTGCAACTTTAAGTACAATGAACATACTGACTGTATTTAGTCACCCCTACTCCCTCTCTTCTTGTGCCCTCTCCTCACTTTTCCCTTCCCTGACTTAACATGTCTGTCTGCCTTATTTATCTGATGTTGCAATAACTTTTTTTTTCTTTGACTCCCTTGGCATAAAGTTTATTTCTCTAAAAAGTTCCAAGCCAGTGGTTCATGCCTATAACTCTAACTACTTAGGAGGCCAAGACCTGAGGATCATGGTTCAAAATCAGCCCCGGGAAGCAAAGTCCATGACACCCATTTCCAATTAACCACCAAAAAAACAGAAGTTCAGCTGTGGCTCAACTGTTAGAATTCTATACTTGAGCAAAAGACCTCAAGGACGGTAATCCTGACCCTGAGTTCTAGATCCAGGACTAGCCCCCAAAAACTAATAAAAAAAAAAAAAGTCCTAGTGATTGAGCTCAGTGATAGAGCATTTGTTCAGCATGCATGAGACTCTGTCTGTGTTTGATCTCCAGCACAGGTTAAATAAATATATATATATATGTGTGTGTGTGTGTGTGTGTGTATGTGTGTATGTATATATATATATATATATATGCCTGCCTGATTTGATAATTGCATTGTTCATAACATACATATCTGTTTATGATACTCATTCAACCTCTCAACTGTGTTTTATCATGAGGTGTTTTTTAGTTGTTGTAAATATTTAATGAAAGGTAGGCATAATGTTCTAGGTAAAATGAATAAAAGTAAATACGCCTTTAGTAATTAGTGTTAAGGTGGTGGGTGGGGATGTTCTGAAGTTCTATGGTGAGGCTCAGGCTGTTGGAGAGGCAGTGACCCTGCACTGGGAAGTTCCTGTGTGCTTCCCAGGCCC
Source organism: Dipodomys spectabilis (assembly GCF_019054845.1). Classification (NCBI taxonomy): domain Eukaryota; kingdom Metazoa; phylum Chordata; class Mammalia; order Rodentia; family Heteromyidae; genus Dipodomys; species Dipodomys spectabilis. The sequence goes on from NW_024870746.1 coordinate 15,724,837, forward strand.
CTCCCCCCCCCCCTTGGTGAGACAAACGCAAGGGTTGAGTTGGGTTTTGTTCTTTTCCCCTCTCTGCAAGGCTGATGGAGCTAGAGTTAGGTTTCTCTATCCTTCTGATAGAGTCTATTAAACTACTAGGAGAGTCTGAAGGAATAGTTTCTCCTGAGGATGGCCCGTATTAAGGAAAAAAATTGTATATCTCAAAATAGTTCCTTGTTCTTTTTGCTTGCCAGAAACTTGTCAGCTATTCACTGTAAGAATGTGGTAGGACTCCAGTAGGTAAAAATATGGGATAGAGAATAACCTATGAATGGATTCCTGTGACATTTTTAACTCTCAGACCAGTCTCCACTGAGCTTCCAGCAATTTCTCAATCATCTTTCAAGAGTTCCTACTGTGGCATTGGTTCCCACACAAGTTTCTCTTCTCCTAAGTTGCTATTCTCTCTAAATGCTTATTTTTCCAATTTTGGAAACAGTGGTTTGTCCCGTGGGCTCATCTCTCTACTAGATCTAAGAAGAGTTGTTAATTTCTCAGTCTGTTTAGTATTTTTGCTTGTTGTGATGATTTCTAAGCTCATTACATGCCAGAGTATGATGACTAGTTTTTGGATAGATAAAACCTAACCTTTACTTCTTGGACACGAGAATAAATAAGTAAATAAATAAATAAATGTAGACTTAAATACTTACTTAACAAAGTTTCTTTCTTCTTTTATTGTTCGGACCTGCATAATGAAGCCTGTCATTGAAGTCTATGGGTTTTTTTTTTTGGGGGGGGGGCGGGAGGAGGGATTGCTATCCTATTTCAAAGAGCCAGAAATGGATGTATAGCTTAAGTGACATAGCATCAGCCTTGAGCTGGAAAAGCCAAAGTAAGAGCTTGAGGCCCTGAGTTCAAGCCCTAGTAGTGGTGGGCACACGCACACTCACACACATACACACAGAGCCTATGCTAGCTTTCTACCTCTTGAACCAGCCTTCCTCCAGCATTTGGTAGCTAATTGGAGATAAGATTATCATGGACTTTCCTGCCTAGACTAGCTTTGTACCCAAATCCTCAGCTCTTAGCCTCCTGAGAAGTTAGACTTACAGGTAGACGCCACAACTGCCCAGTAATCTTATTTCTTAAAACACAGTTTGGGGCTGGAAATGTGGCTTAGTGGTAGAGTGCTTGCTTAGCATGTATAAATTCCTCAGTATCACACACACACACACACACACACACACACACACACACACACAAAGCCATAATCTGGGAGGTTAGCTTCTTCAAATACTCTCAAGTCTATAAAAGACACAGGTTGTTCCAGACCAATTAGGTGCTTGCTGTGGGCCTGAAGAACAGGGCCATTTGTGCATCTTTAATGTCTATATGGTTTTCCTATAAACGGTTTACCTACTTTCTTAGAGAAAAACAGAAAGGGGGGAAAAGGGATAAATACTCACAGGAACTGATGATATAACACAGTGCAGCTGCTAATGCATATGGATGTGTCATGCAAATGTCCCCAGCAGAAACACATTCTTTAGTTTCAACCTGCAACCACATTCAGCAATAAGAGTTTCCAAATCAAACTGCTGACTCCTTTTTTATTTCCTTATCAAAACACTCCAGTGTACATCTTACCAGGCAGAGTAAATCAAAAGAAGAACCAGCTGGAGTTACCAGCCCTTGTTCCCTGACTATCAGGTGTGTGCTGTAATTTTACAGATCAATCCGTGAGCTGAACTAAGTAGCTGGGGTGCAGGAAAACCCAAAGCAAAACAGTGATGCTTGGACTAACTTTCCAAGGCCTTATCTTTGTAATGGGACATGGTAATTTTACCACCACATTGCTATTTCTCTGTCTACAGATGTGGCCTGATTATACCTTTATCAGAACATAAAAAGATCCGGGGAACAGAGAGGAATCCTGAGTAATGGAACCTGGTTGTTTTGTCTTTATCTTTTCAATTCTTTGGTTCTTAAAAATTTGCAGATTTTCTGATAAGTGCATAGGAAAAGGGAAGTGAATTCAAGGGAAGGACAAGAGAGAGAGAGAGAGAGAGAGAGAGAGAGAGAGAGGAGAGAGAGAATCTTGTCACACTAAATTTTCCAGAGTAATGACATAGTTGTAGCATATGGCTGTGAATTTCTTGTAATATATTCTTCTCATCACATGGGGTGAGTGTATTTATCGAAAAGTTCTGTATTGGGGAATGAAAAATGTCAAACAAGAAACTTCAACGGTTTCCAGGAGGGGACGTTAAAAGGTAACTGGGGACTGATTTCTCCAACCGCTTTATGGCTGGGAGGAAGAATACCCCTCTGACATTTTTTTATAGGCTTGTATGCGGAAGCTAAGCACTTATAAGAGAGAGGCAGTTGAGATTAGAAGCCGAAAGAGGAAATGAGTACGTATCTGGGGATTAACCCGTGTTTGTGCTCTCCAGGGAAGCCGGCAAGGCACTCACTTTGAAGGTACCTCTCCAGCGAAACGCCATCAATTCTGAATGAAATTACTTAGGGTGAAATTGCGTATCTGCAGGTGGTATCGCGCCTGAGCTGCGCTCCGGGTTTCTTTCTCCCTCCAACTGGGGTTTGACTGGCTTTAGCTGACAGATTGCCACCCCTCCACCTCCCCCCCACCACACCACACGCGAAAAGCCTACTCCTTCAGAAACAAAATGAGGCCTACCACCCTAACATCCACCTCTGGTTTTCATTGCCCGGGCCTGACAGAAGCATGCTCCCATCCGGCAGATTGGATTTCTCTTCCTCTCTCTCCCCTTCTCTAGGAACTGGTGCCCTGGACTTAGAGGGCACCATTAATAGCGAGGAGGCTGGAGAAAAGGAAGGCCAGAATCATAAGAAGGCAATCGGTGTGGTCAGTCAGTCTTCTCCTTCAACCCAAAATGTGGGCTATTCCCTGGCTGGTCCACTCAAAACAAGCCAAAGCCGAAGCCCTCAGATCAAACCCAGTCGGTCAGGTAGAGAGAGAGAGAGAGAGAGAGAGAGAGAGAGAGAGAGACAGACAGACAGACAGACAGACAGCCAGACAGCCAGACAGAGACAGAGACAGAGAGACAGAGAGAGACACAGACCCAGAGAAACAGAGACGGAGAGACAGAGGGAGAGAGAGACAGAAACAGAGACGCAGAGAGACAGAGACAGAGACACAGAGACAGAGACACAGAGAGAGACAGAGACAGAGAGACAGACAGTGAGAGACACAGAGAGACACAGACACAGAGAGACAGAGACAGAGACAGAGGGAGAGAGAGACAGAGACAGAGACACAGAGAGAGACAGAGACAGACAGACAGACAGAGACAGAGAGAGAGAGGAGAGAGAGGAGGGGGGCTCGGGCAGATCTCCTTACACCTTACACCTACTCTTCCCCCCGCCCACCCCCGCCCCTTGCCCATAGTCAAGTCTCGCTAAAGGAGGATTCAGGAAGCCCAGTCCTGGAACGGGTCAGTTCCTCTTTTTCTTTGTTGTTTTCCTAGAGGTGAGATGAGAAAAGCGCGAGCAGTTCGTGCCCACCCCTCCCCTCCCCTCCCCTCCCCTCCCCTCCTTCTCCCCCCCAGGAGGGGGGCAAGTCCCGGAGCGCAGCTGGCGGCGCGCGCTGGGCGGCGCTGCGCGGCCCAAACCCAGATTTCGGGGGGCGGGGTGGGAGGGGGGAGGCCCGGCCGCTGTTTCTGCGCCAGGTCAATGTGTTAATTAAAAGTTGGTCCGAGTTGGTCAGCACGCAGTCCCAGATGTGCGTAACAGCATGCAATTAACACAGGAGGCAGATTTTGAATTGAACATCCCTCCCTCCCTCCCCCCCACAGCCTTCACCCCCCCCCCCGCAGGAAACCCCACCCGAGTCCCCTCCGTCCCTCCACGAGCCATTAAAAGACGTGATGAAATGTGGGCCGTGGTTCTGGGAGGGCTTCGCTGGGGTTGGGGAAGGAGGGAGGGAGGGGGAATGTTTTTTCTAAATTTATATATTTCAAAAAATAAATAGCAAATTGATTTTTTTTTTCCTCTACAAGACGGGCGGGGAGGAGATGCGCTCGCCGCGCTCTGTTCCCACCCCATGTATATTAAACAGCGGCCGAGCGGCGGCCGAGCGGCGCGGTGACCCAGCGCGCGCCACGGTCCCCGGCCGCCCGGCGCGCCCGGCCCGGCGAGCGCCGCCGCGGGCGATGGCGCAGGGGCCTCTCCCGGCCAGATTGCTTCCCGCGTCCCGGGATAATTACCGCGCGCTCACGTGCCCAGCGTCCTAAGTGTGTGTGTGTGCATGCGTGTGTGTGCGTGTGTGTGTGCGCGGGGGAGGGCGGAGGAAGGGAGGGTACTCATATTTTCATACATAGTATTATATGTATTATATATGTATATGTCTCTCTATGTACGTATGTATGTATGTATGCATGTATTCGGGAGATACTTAATATCTTCACCCCATCGGAGGAGCGCGCAGGTTCGGCTTCCATTAGCCCGAGGCTGCGTCTGCCAGCTGCCACCTGCCCGGCAGTTTCTTACTTTTCAATTATTTTTTAATTTTTTATTTATTCATTTTTAGCCCCTTGTGCTGGGTTCCGAGGCCTTCACGGGTCACTTTGTTTCTCTTCCATTCAAGTTGGCTCATTTTAACGTCTCTCTCTCTTTCTTTTTTGCCACCTTCAGAATCAAACAAAAGACACCCCCCCCCATTCCCTACTAAAGGGACTAATTTGCCTCCATCTTCTCTGTCTGAAGTCTGTTAGATCCCCCCCCCCCTAGTTTCTTGACTTATAGATATATCCATTCCACACACCTCCCCCCCCCCCCCCATCCTTCCCGGTAACTTCTCGGTGCCTAGTTGGGCACATTTAAGACACGCTGAACCTCCCTGCTCAACTTGTTTTTATCATTCTAGACTTCGGTCTTAAAAAAAATGGATTAATTGGTTTCAGGGATGGGATATGAACCCATCCCATCGCCAACACTACCAACAAAACGGGGCCGAATTCTCACCAATTAATGGTGGGCGCCGTATCGAAAGGGCGTGCCTTCTTGATGACACCTAATGAAGCAAATAATGGATTTGTAGTATCTTGGCTATTCATCTGGTCCTGGAAGAAACCTGTGTCTTAGGGAGAGATGGATAGTGATGGGTGGAAAGACCAACAACGTGGGCCGGGGGCAGGAAGGAAGGCAGGGGTTGGAGTGGGAGAGAAAGGGTCGGTTACAGATTCTAGGAAAAGGGCCAGATTTGTTGAGTGTCAAAGAAAGCAGCCTGAGCCATGATTTAAACACGCGCGCCGGGCACCATTGTTAACTAACGTCCGACGACTGCCTCCCTCTCCTTCCTTTTCTCTATTTTGTAGGATACAGAAGGTGAATAATGAAACCATTTTGCTAATAGTTTATGAGCCATGAGATTGGAAATGTATATGGATAGACCGAAGCACCAGACTAAAATCATTTGAAAGAAACGAGAGGCTAGGCAGAGAGAGAGAGAGAGAGAGAGAGAGAGAGAGAGAGAGAGAGAGAGAGAGAGAGAGAGAGAGAGAGAGAGAGAGAGAGAGAGAGAATGGAGAAGGAGGGAGGGAGAGAGGGAGAGAATGGAGAAGGAGGGAGGGAGAGAGGGAGAGAGGGAGGGAAAGAACCTCCGTGTCCTCTCTCCCCGCCGGGAGCGCAAAGGGACGGCGAGGCGCCCCGTGCCCGGGCCTCTCTGCTCTACCCGAGGGCAGTGGCTGGGCCCATCCCGCCTCCATCTTCTCACCCCCTGTGTCTCCCCGAGGGGCTGGAACGAGAGGGAGATAAATTGGGGGTGATGGCAAGATAGTGTGAGCCAGAGATAATCGTTGTCGCCAGGATTTTTCTTCCAGCGATGGGATCTGAAAAAAATCTATCACGCTGGGCAGTTTTTTTTTTTCCCAGGCATAAAACAATAGACGTGAACTTCGCACTGGCGACAGCAAGCCTCCGGGACGCAGTGCGCGGCCCTCCTGCTCCCACCAGGCCTGTTCGCCTACCGTGAACACTCGGAGCTTCAAGAACACCCCCTCGCCGCCCCCCCGGCCTCCACACGCCCACAGGGAGCCCTCCCCACTCGCAATCTCTTCATGGAGTTTCTGTGGTATCCAAGCCAGAGCGTTGGTGGCAGGATAGACTGGGGACTTGAAGGGCTGGACGGGGTAGAAGGTGAGACGCTGGGCTAGGACGCACAACCTCCAGAAGTTCTAGAAGCCAGCTGAGAACACTAACCCAAATCAGTGGCTGGGGTGGGGGGGGGGGGGGATGTGAGTCCTTGGAAGCCAGGGCTCGCAGGAGGCGTCCGGCGGCTCAGCCAGCGTCGGCCCGCTGCAGGCCAAGGCTGGCGGATGGAGTCTGATTGTAGCGGGGTGGCACAGACAGGTGCGTAGCGCTGCGGGCGCAGCCCAGACAAGGGTGTCTCACGATCCCCAGACACCGTCTCACTGGGCACACCTTTATGATCGCTCCAGGTGGTGGGCTGCCTAGGAGGCCCTTGGCTTAGAGGGGGAGGTGCGGCCGCCTGCGAGGCACCCCCGCCCCCTGCCCCGCAGCGCAGGCTTCTCCAGTGCTGGAAAAGAAGTCTCGTGCGCCCCGGGACGCGCGGCGTCGGGAGGCTAGGGCCGCGCCTGCGCGGGAGGCCAGCGACGGTCACCTCCCCGCCCCCCACACCCCCGTTCACACCGCAGCCCTTTTTGGCTCTTCTTCCAAACCCCAGTGGATTCCAGGGCAGAGAAGTTCTACCATCCCGCAGGGGTCACTAGGGGGAATCGGTGATGGAAAAGCGTGATCTGGAGTTTTAATATTCGCACAAGCACCAAGTCGGAGATCCTTTCCGCCCCGAAGGCGGATGGGCATTTGCCCGTTGCCAGGGTGGGCACTGGTGGCGGGCCTGGGCGCAGGTGGGGTAAAGTAGTATGGACTTCTGAAGGGTCAGACGCTGCCCGGTTTTGAGGCCTCCTTTGGGCCGATTGGGCGGAGTTTGCTCTTCTCCCAGACCTGGAGGGGGGCATCCAGCCTCCAAACGGAGCGGGGCAAACTCCTTTCACCTGCAGCCCCGCCTGCCCCGTACACAGGCTCCCGACTTCTTCAATTCCCACCAACTCTGGCGCTGTCTTTCCTGTAGATCTTTTACAACCCCTCCCCCCCGACATTCAGGCTACGTTTAGAGAAGCAACTCGTGAACCGAGGTGTCTGGAGTAGGAAGCCAGCACGGTATCTGTGTAGTCGAAGGTTGTATTTTTGAGGAAACACTTAGAATGAAGATTAAAATCGAGCTAATCCTTTCACAGCTTGACCCTGGCCAAAAACATGTAAAGTAAGAGGGAAGAGAGGGAAAGGGAGAGCAGGAGGGAGAGAGGAAGAGGAACAGAGAGAGAGGGAGAGAAAGAGAGAGAGCAGGAAGGGGAGAGAGAGAGGGGGGGAGGGAGAGAGGGAGAGAGAGAGCGCACTCTGGGTCGCGATCAACTCTCTCCCAAAGAACTAGCCAAGAGAAAAGACGTCCGTGGGGTCATGGGGTGGAAGGTGGAAGGCTAGGCGGGAAAGACCCTTGCTTCTCCCCTAGGAGAACAAGGACAGAACCCCTGTGTGAGCCTGTGTTCTCCAGGTCCTGCCAGATTGAGAGTTCAAGCCAAGTAACCGAATGGTCGACTAGCCCTGGGGGATAAATCCTGCCCCTGAGCAAGAAAACCTGTACTCCAGTGCACTTTCCTGCCTTCTGGACTCGCCCTTTGGCATTTCCTTCCAACTCCCCTCCCCCAACCCCCCAGCCACAGACCGCCTCCCCCCCCACAACCCCTCCTCTCCGCCTCCACCGTTCTCAGAGTCCTGGAAGGGTGGGGGGGGTTGCGGAGAACCGGGTTCGAGGTCCTCCACCTCCCCTTCGCATCTACAGCCACCCCGAGGCCGCTTGGGCCTCCGGGGCCTTTGCCCTACCAAGCGGCTGTGTGGGGGGGGGGGTGCGGAGGAGCGGGGAAGGGGGGCGCTTGCGAAAGCAAACAGCCCTACTGTACATTCTAACTCGACACCCCCCCCCCCCTTGTAACTCCTGCCAGGAGGGAGGAGAGTCGGGTCGTCCCCGGAAAGGGGGAACCTGCGCAACATTTACAACAGCTCCTCTCATTTGTTAGTTGATTCCGTCTAAAAGTTCGCTATTTATAGGCTACACCGGCCGCCCGAATCCCCGCGCCCGCTTCCCCGGACTAAACGAGAGCCCGGTCCTGGCGGCGCCCAGCGGCCCCGGCTTGGTGTGTCCCGTGATTGGTTCTGTTTGATCTTTCTGCCCTCCCCGCCGCAGGCCACCCGGGAGAAGCCCGCGGGGAGCCCCTGAAACCACCGGCTCGCAGTCGCTGCACCCCAGACCGCGTGAGTTCGCGTCTGAACCACCCGCTCCCCGTCTCCCCCCAGCCGCCCCGGGCGCGCGCCGGCGGGAGGGCGCACCGCACGCGCTGCGCCCCCATGCGCACCGGGCCTCCTCTCCCTTCCACCTCCGGCTCTCCCCACTCCCCGCTTTGATTTCTCCCTTCTGTTTCCTTATTCCACCGCATCTTTGCCGGTCCGGACACCTCTGTCTCAGGCCAGCGCTCAACTTCCAGCTGAGTTTGCGCCTAGATTAAAAACAGTAATACTAAGATGAAACTGGTCTTTACGTGGGAGGCGGGGTGGACGCGCGCGCTTTATAAAGGAGAAACCTGTGCCTAGCTGGCTGGGAGGGGGGGGGGGGGGTTGGGGGAGGCACGTGCTGGAGCCAACCCGGGGCGCGACCCCGCGATCTGGGGCTGGGAGGTTAGGGGCGTCCGGGTGTGTGTGTGGGGGGGAGACCTTTTCTCCCCCAGTGACTCTGTACCCCAAGAATGAGAATGCGGTCGGTGCCCACATATCCGGCCATTTGGGGGTATCCTTCGGCGGTGCGCGAAACGATCTCTTAATCAAAATCTCGGAACCTTTCTGGGCAGAAAACAAGGGGAGGAGGAAAAGGACGTGGGCTGGGGGTGGGGAGAAAAGTCGGGGGTTAGGTCCCCAAATTCCAAGAAGCCTACTGATCGCTGAGATTCCTTTTTCCCGGCGGCGGATTAGGACAAGACTCGCCTAGAGACAAGCGCAAAGGTAGTGATTCCATAGGCCTTGACCTTATCCTCTTTTTCTAAATGCCAAAGCCTCAGACAAAGTCTCTGGGTCACAGAAGTCCAGTGTCATGGGGTGGGAAGACCGGGAGGGGTTCTCCGAGCTCGAAGCGACCGACCCGTGCGCAAAGGCGCGCGTCTGGTGCCAGGAGAGGGCTGCGCGCGCCCAGCCGCGGCCAGGCGCTTTCTTGCAAACACTCAGCTTCTGGCTCGGTGAGTCAAAGTGCCTTTTCTAGTCTGGACCCGGGCACGACTTTGAGGGGAATGACACGAGGAAGGTTGTAACTTAAGTTAATTCTGAATTTGGGTCCCTTTGGACAAAAATAAGAGCGCAGGGCTGGGTTAGGAACCAGTGAGTAAAGGTGGGCTTGGCTTTGACTGCACCAGGGCCTGTGCCCTTGGCTACGTGCATCCGGATTAATTTCTTAGGCACCAACACTTTCTCCTAACATAGAGAATGCCACAGTAAGAATCTTCATTTGATCTCGTTCACCGCCCCGACCCCCCCAAAAATGCCCAAACACCCTAAGTGGCTCTATAGAGTAGTAGGGTATGACGCCCCCCCCCCCAACACCAAACACCTGTGATAATGTCTTAAGAAGAGGACATAGGCCCCAGGATGTGTGCACTATTCATGCCAAGGAGGTGAAGTGCATATGAGGTGCGGTGTTCAGTCTGTGGTTCCTCCACCCTCCAGTGTTTCTCCTGCCTGAAACCGTCTGGTTCAGACTGGACCCGGGGCGCCCACACCTAGTCCTGAGCGGCACAGATTCTTGATTCTTAGCCCAGTGGGGCCCAATATAGCTTGCGATTCAACTGCCAAAAGTAAAGTTGAGTTTCTGCAAATATCCCTGGGCAGCATAGGGGGACATGGGTAGAGGTGGGTCTTAGAACAACTTCATAGCTAGAACCCAGTGGTGCTGGCCATAGACGCCAGAATGCCAGGGGCTGGAAGTTCTGTGACTTAGAATCTCTCCTCTGCCCCATTCATCACAGTAAATGCCACTTGGTTTTCCTGTGGCAGGTTTGTCTGAGCTGCTGGTCTTTTGCCTAAGCCCAAAAGGGAAGGGAGGGATGGAAGGAGAGAACAAGGTCAAAGTAAGAAAGACGGAAGTGAAGAAGAGAGAAGAAAGATAAGATGAAAGGAAAGTTATTGTGAACAATGTTTTTAAAAGGACCAGTTGCTAGCCATTTCTTTTCTTCTCTCCTCAAACAAACAAACAAACAAAAACCCAAGATGTTTAGAAAAGGAAGCAGGTAGCCCAAGACAACCCTACTTCACCCCAGTGTCAGAGCTGCCTGTTCATTGATTCAACTGATTCACCCTTTTCTCTTCCTGACCCTCAAAGGCATGGCTGTGAAATATTTGGCTCTGGTGCCTGTCAGTGATGGAGAAGGCCAAGTCTTCTATTCTAGACACCCTGACAATGTCACTTGGCATAAACTCAGGGGCTGTCGGGTGGGTGACACTGTGTCAGGCTGCTGGGCTGTAGTGGGAGAAGAGTCCTTGCCGACATCACAGTGATTTTAGGACATTTGTGAGCCCGAAGGCTTTGGTCCACTTTGTCAAAATGCGATCTTCAAACTTGGGAGCTTCTTTTGCTTGACAAAGTGAAGTAAACTTCCCTGGGCTCTGAATTCTACTTGAACTCCAGGCAGGGCCCTGTCCTCTTCTCTGTAACTCAGTGGGTCTTTTCTGGCTGGTCTCTTGCTATTTGTATACCCCCGGATCTCTGGTTTGACCTACAGTTTGCACTCTAGATCAGAAGTCGTGTCTCTGAGTATGAGTAGAGATGCCATTTCCACCATTCAGACAAAACTAGACAGCAAACTTGGTGGTGTATGGAAAGGCCAAATCCATGAAGGAAGAAGCAGTTTTACTCTCTCTTACTTTTCACTTTCAAGGAAATCTATACAGTGACAAAAGATTGTTCTTTCCAAATTCTTCAGGTGCATGACCATAAGCCCCTATAAATGACCCATGTGCAGTTTGGCAGCAATAGCTACCTGTGCCCATGTGAGTCCAGATCTTCATCTTCCTACATGGCGTCCATCACAGTTATAAGCTATTATTGGCCATCATTTTACAAATATCCAGCACAGAAAGGCCAAGCAGTCTGTAATTTGTATTTTCCATAGCTGCTGAAACCACAGGATGGAATGACCAACTTGAACTGTGCCAGTCCAACATCCTCATATTCCTGTAGTATACCTGCCTGGCCTCCCTTTCTCAGCCCCAGCTCCAATCCTTCAGAAACTAGCCCATCTTTTCTACTTCCTCAATGTCTCCCTTTTCCTAACTAAACCTTTGACTAGAACAAAGAAATACCAAGCTGGGTACAGGGTGGGGAGCTTGAAAAGGTGGAACAGTACCTTTCGTCTTCTCTTTTTACACTCTGACCCTAACACTGCCTTTTTTTTTTTTTTTGGAGGGGGGAGGCTCACAATGGGCTACCCTCCTTCTTGCAACTTCTTATCTTTAGAGGTGTCAGCTTTAGTCTCCTTCTAGGATTTCAATTGATTACTCAATTTATACATTTTCAAGAAAAGAACTGAAGCCTGAAACAGGGATGGCAGGAATAAAAGGTGAGGAGAAAACCCAGAGAAAACGGAGTGCTCTATTGGACAAAGGATTTTGACTAACTCCCTCTTCCTCCTGTTAGATGTCACTGGTCTTAGATTTCTTTTATCGGCCTTTATTTTTAATGTAGGTGGCTAATGTAGCCACAGGTGGAGGTGCATATTGTAGTTGAGCCTGTCATATAGGAACTTCGGACAGCTAGGCAACCTGTAGTGTTCAGTGCCAGCTCTGTCTTTCTGAATTTTATAAATCAAGTAAAGTGTTTGTTTTCCATCAAGCTCCCATTCCTCTTCGACAGTTTGGTTTCAATTTCTTTATTTCTCATATTTCCTTCCAATAACAGCACCCGAGCCAGATGTGTTTAGCTTCTGTGAGGCAACTTATTAGTACCACAGTTCTCTAGGTAATTCTGGCTGAAACTGCCTTGGTTTGCACCTGAATTAGACATACTGTACTTGAGAGGAAAGTAAGGATTAAAAAAACAAACTTGAATTATTCAGATCCTCACTTCCCTTTTTTTTGCCCGTTTGAAATCTGTCTGGTTATAGTAATGTTTAAGTACACACATCATAAAAGATAAACAATGACCTCCTACGTAGAAATCTTTGAGATTTCTTTAAAAAATATGTTTTAATGTATGTTTGGAAGCTATTCTTTTGGAATCAATTGACAGCTGGACTTAAATTTCAGGACCTTCTCTTTAACTTTACCTACTTTTACTTTTTTGTAATTCTCTGACCTTGCAGTCGACTGCTGTTACAACATGTACTTAAATTAAATATTTTAACATTTAAATCTCAAGTACTTTAATTTTTCTGCCTGAATGAGCAACTTGACAGAAATACACAGTTCAGAAAAATTATATCTGAAACTTATAATAAATTCCAGTGAGTTGTTCATTTAAGCTGTATTTTCTTGTCAACAGTCTAATAATAAAAAGGACACTTGTTTGTGAGACACAGAGACACACACGTATTTTTTTAATAGGGAGATATATTTAATAATTACTTTTTTCCAGTGTTTTTTATTTTTAATATGATACATTGTTGTTCGAATTAATGAAGTATTCTAATCATTGATCTTCAAAATTCTTGTCAGAGTAATTAATACAGTGATTACAGATTGCAGATTTTAATGTCATTTAGAAGGGAGAAGTTTCCACCCATATTGCTGATGGTCAGATTGGTGAAGCTTTTGACAGGGAACATTTAGAAGTAGAGATGTAGTTGTTTCTCCTAGCAAACTGACAAAACAAGAGTGCCACTCAAGAGCAAAGGGTGGATGGCGAATGGCACAACAAAATAAGTGCAATGGGAGAGTTTTCAGTTACTCTCTTCGAGATGTAGTTTTTACTCTTTGAAATTGTTGGTATCAGAGCTGGGGGTACAGTTCAGTGCCAGAGAACTTACCTAATGTGTGGGATGCCCTCAATTAGATCTCCAGCACAACAAAAACAAAAACTGACAATTTATTCAGGTGATAGAATCATGAAATTATATTGTATGGGAGAAAATGCTAATACTTTTCATAATATTAGGTAGGGTTTTTTTATTATGTATTCTTCATTCCTTTATTATTTATCTTTTATTCTTTAGTTCTTTACTCACATTTATGGTCTGTTATTTTTATTTTTTATTGCTATTACAAAGATGGTATACAGAGGAGTTACAGTTATGTAAGTCAGGTAATGAATACATTTCTTTTTGAACAGTGTTACCTGTTCCCCTGTTTTCTCCCAGTTTTTCTCTCCTGACTGCCTCCACCATAAGTTGTATAATTCTTTTTCAGCATAGTGTCTAGTGAGTATCACTGCTATATTTATTTACTCTTTGTCCCACCATTTTGGTGTTTCTCTCCACAAAAGAGATAAACTTAGATAAAAGACAAAAGGCACAGAAAACCAAAACAGCAACAAAAGGAGGGAAAACAAAAGCAAAATAAAAAATCCTTTCATTTCCATTTCTTGGAGTTCATTTCAATAAAAATCATTTTATATGGTCATGAGCCTGGGTGATCCTCTCCTGAGAATATTCTCTTTTGTCTCACTGTGTGAATATCTAGAAACCTGTGTAAATGTGGCAAAATTCACACATCATACAATTAACCATTTAAATCGCATTAAAGCACCCGAACTTCCAAACCTATCATTCCTCCCTCCCTTCTTAGGCCCTGTATGTACTTCAGCCCCATGGGTGTACCTGTTCTGAATATTTAATATCAAAGAGATTACATAATACGTGAAATTTCACTTGATGCAGTACTTCCAAGATTTATTCATGCAGTAACCTGTGTTTATGGCTGAACAATCCTGGATTGTATGGATGGATCCACTTGGTTTATGTTTTCATCAGCAGATGGACGTTTTGACTGTTATCGGGAATGCTGGGTGAACATCTGTATGCCAAGTTTTGTTTCAATATGTTTTCAAGTTCTCTGGTGTATGATTTTTGTAACCCACCAATCTGCTTTCTTCAGCAAATGTGCAATTTTAGATTCATGCCAAAATTGTATGAGGGCTTTAATTTATCTACATTGTCACCAATGTCATCACCACTTCCTTCCTTCTTTTTTTAATGATAACTGTAGGAGTGAGTGTACATATTGTTCAATTTATAGTCCTCTAAGAACTAACCATATTGACCATCTTAGCCATTTGTATCTGTTCATTGGAGAAGTGTCTACTCAGAGCTTTTGCTCAGTTCTAAATTGTGAGTTTTGTTTCTTGGTTATACTCAGGAACTTGAGTTTGCTAGGTGGGTACTCTTACACTTAAATTAAGGGCTGCTCCCAGCCCTTAACTTTTTTTCCTCACTTGTCTTTTTCATGTTGAATCGTAAAAGTTTTAATGTCTTTTAAATACTAGAACCTTATGAACTAGATGAGTTGATATTTACATTTTCTTTATTCCTGTGACTTTCTATTTTCTTGAGAATGCCTGTAAGTCATAGAGGTTTTAAATTTTGAGGAATTCCAATTTAGCAGTCACTATTTCTAATAACAGGGCTCAAATTAGACACAACATACAATTTGGGGGGGGGGAGGGCTTGGTTGTGGGCTTGAATTCAGGCCCTTTCGCTAACATTTTCTGCTCAAGGCTGGCATTCTACCACTTTGAGCCACAGCCCCACTTCTGGTTTTCTAGTGGTTAATTGGAGGTAGGAGTCTCACAGACTTTCCTGCCTAGGCTGGCTTCGAACTGCAATTCCTCAGATCTGTCTCCTGAATAGCTAGGGTTATAGGCGTGAGCCTCCAGCACCTGGCACACTCAAAAACAGTTTAAAAGAATCATAGGTAAACAGAAGACTCTTGTACTGCTCAAGCAACTTTAACCAATCCAGATTATCAGGGAGTACATAATGTTACTCCTGTTGTTCAAGGAAAGGAAATATGTAAGTCTACATTGACCTTTTTATTAGAAAAAGTCCTGACTTATTCAGATAAGATGTCTACCTTCGTGAATGAGATCTTTTATCTTGAGATGACAGTCATTGTTATTTTTAAAATTATCACTATCAAATTCATCTACCAAGAAATTTCAAATAATCTTCTCTGTTTAAATAACATTAAGGATCTGCCTTAAACCAACAAGAACCAGGAAAATCAAAGCAAAGGTTGACAGGGTGTTCCTAACTTAGCAGTCGGTAGCACACAGGCCCCAAAAGTCATGTGACCTACTTGTAAAGTCCCTGGAAGAAAGGTCTTGGAGTCCAAAGAGAAAGTAAATTATTTCAAAACATTGTTAAGACAAAATTTAAAAGAGTAAAGATAGAAATAGATGTTATAGAATGGAAACACTTCTACTATCTAAAACTAGTTACTTATGGACACTTTACAGATTAAAAATAAAACATACTGTGTTTTGAATCAGGTCTTTATTTAATATTTAGTTATTGAGTGAGAAGACCTGTTGCAAACATATGTGTAGAGATCTCTGATCTGCGGTGTCAGTATGTGGGCCAGATTTCTGAATGTGTTATTTTATGGAGGATTATTTAGTAAAGCACTGAACACTTCATAAATGCCCACCCACTTCTTTGTGGCCCATGAGTAAGCACACAACTGTTATCCCCACTTAATCTTGAAGGATCTCTACAGAAACTTTGTTTCCCAATCTTTACCTCTTGCTGAGCATATGTGAAGCCCTCAGATCAATCTCCAAAGGCAGAACAAGAGATGACAGATAGATCAACAGACAGATACACACACACACACACACACACACACACACACACACACATCATACATATGAAGTTCTCAATTCTACACAATAGACACTATTATTTCTTCCCATTTCATAGATGAGGAAACTGAGGCACTTTACTAAACAAACGAATAAGTATAAATAGGAAATATTGTAGACATCTTGTTAATAACTGGAGATGAGTTGTCTATCCCTTTGTCTTTTAGGTCATTTTTTTTTAATCATTGTAAAATATGGGGAGTTGTTTTTTGTTTTATTTAATGCACAGGAGGTAATTACCAAGCACTATCTAATCTCTTCCCAAAAGCTGTCTTCAGAACATGTCACAAAGTTGAGATATAATCGACTCAGTCTTTAGTAATTTCCAAATATTTATGCTATACATTTGGGCCAAGTCCCTCAATGGGTCCAGCAGTTCAGTCACTAAAAAGGTCTTCTGAAAGAAGAGAGAAACGGATATGTACAATATCCCAGTGTGGTGTCATTATACATATTCCAGTACATCCAGTTTTGAACCATCTAATGATTTTTAATCACAATATTTTATTAGCAAGCACTTTCCTTCTCTAAATACATCAATACCAACCAGAGTGTTTACTCTAGTGATCTGCCTGTTTAAGACTGAAGAGTCTGTTCTTTGAAGGTCTGATAGCAAGCAGAGGAATAATGAATATGCTGTGGCCAATGTCCTTTCTATAGCTTGATCTTCACCATGAATTGGCAAATTATGGATCCATAAGCCTGAGCCTAATGTGCTGTGGAACCGTCTGCCAGGCTGGTCGATGTGGATCTAGTCTTCCTGGTCCAGCCCTGTTTTCTCTGTCTTTGCATAGTCAGCAGAAATCCTTTTCATGCTGTTCATACTTCTGTGTTGCAATAGGTATTAGAATACTTTAGAACACTGAAGTGCTACAAACTTACGTTTTGAGCAATGTGTGTTTGCTCCCTCTCTGCTAGGTATTAAAACTGACCTCTCTTCCTTTTACAAGTCTATGAGATAGATGGGTAGGTTGCTAGGTGGATAGGTTAAGAAACATGTTATGGATTCCACAGAGAGTAAGACTACAGATTATGCCTGGGCCAAACAATGCATGAGGATATACATCAGCAAGTCAACGCAGCCTGTGATCAAGTCCAGGACTCTTCACCACTAGGGTCTGCTTGTCAGCACATCTGATCATGTGTGGTGCCTGAATGCTTGTGTCAGATTGACTTGCATTATTTGTGTAAAAATGTACATTCCTGGGTCCCTGCACTAGAAGTGAGGGCTTCCTCAGGACCCAGGGTTTTAGTGATATACCTAAGAAATTCTTATACAGAGCAGAATTTTAAGCATTACTAGTTTAGATATTATGCTAAAGATTGTTTGGGGAAGCTGGGTGCCAGTGGCTCATGCCTATAATCCTAACTACTTAGGATGCAGAGATCTGGGATCATGGTTCAAAGCCAGCCCAAGCAGGAGTCAGTATGACTCTGAACTAAGTATCCACTACTCCTCCCACAACAAAAAACCCAAAACAGAGCTCTGGCTCAAGTGGTATAGTACTAGCCTTGAGCAAAAAGCTCAGGGACAATGTCTAGGCCCTAAATTTAAGCCCCAGGACCCGAACACACACACACACTCACACACACACACACACACATACACACACACACACACACACACACACACACACACACACACACACACTGAGGAGAGATAAGGAAGTTTCTGGCTACACATAAATACTGTGAACTTTTAATAATTCACAAGATGGAAGATTTTTAAAAAAATATTTAATTTAATTTTACTTTATGGTATTGGGTATCAAACTAGGGCTGTGCATGCCAGATTAAGCTCTCTGTCACTGAGCTATACCCCAGCATCAAGCTGGGTGATGGTGGAATGCTCCTATAATCCCAGCTACTCAAGAGGCTGAGACTTGGATGGTTGTGATTGGAAGTATTATTGCTTCTATTTCTAGTTAACCAGGAAAATGGTGGACTAAAAGCAGGAGTCAAGTGGTAGAGCATCAGTCTAACAAGCAACCTAGTTGTGTAAAAATCAGTTCAAACCTTAGTAGGAGAGAGAGAGAGAGACACAGAGATAGAGAGAAACAGAGAAACAGAGAAACAGAGACAGAGCAACAGAGACAAAGAGGCAGAGAAACACACAGAGAGAAAGAAAGATAGAGAAAGAATTTCGAAATAAATTTTAAGTTTGGGGAATCCTTTTTTTTAAAGGTACTCTATAGAAACGTGTCATGAAAAGAAACCGTCATGTTTCTACCACATAGTTTTACAAAGTCCTTCCTGTGGGACTCTACTTCTATAGAATAGTCAATTATTCATGAAAATGTCAGATACTATGAAAAGCATTTGAGAAACAGCAGCAAAGAAAACATTATGGCCTGTGACTTCATGGAAGCATCTTACAGTCTATGGAGAAAAGCTTAAGGAATAATGGGTTGCTCAGTTCTCTTGAACACAGGAGGTAGGAGAGCCCTGTATGTACAAGTATGTCCTGTGAATATTAGATTTATGGTATGTGATATTTCCTATACTTACTCAGCTCTCTTTATAGAAAACCCAAATTAAAACTAAGCCCAAATGTAAAACTCCTAGAGTGAGAGATGTCCAGAACACTTATGTGAAATGTTGTAGCCCCTGGAAAGCCCAGGGCTTGGGCACTGGTTATAAACACGGAGTATCTCATAAACATGGAATCCCATGTACCACCCTCTTCAGGATGGTATGTTGTCCTGACATCCTAGCAAGCACTGAGATAAGCAATGGGCAGAATTTAGTCAAAGTCATGGTGTTCAGGGATACAGCCCAGCTCCCTGACTGTCTTGAGAGTGTATTGATTGGATTTCAGGCATGGAGCGATCCTGGATGTGTCTCTGGTTTCTCCACCTGGGAACTGGTAAAGGCAGAAGAGTTGTTTTAGTGTCCTGCAAAGATTCTGAGGCCAGCTTGAATCAGCTGATCTGAGCAGAGTCTCCCAGCTTTTGGCTCAATGTCTAGTTAGGAGATTTCTCCAGCAGACTTAACTATACCCCCTGTTTATGCATCATCTACTTTTTTTTATCAAGACAGTTGTTAGGAAAATGAGAATGTAGGCATTTTTAGTGGGCTAACCAAACTCAGCCACCTTGTCTTCTTATTCTTTTCCTCTGGCAGTGACTACGTGTAAACAGAACATAGTGATTTGGCAGCTGCTTAGACTGCTCAAGAGTTGTTCCTTTACATGATGGATGGATTTAAATAGTTTGATTATTGACGCTTATCAAATTATCCAGAAACCTGCCACATCACTACCTTGATGCATGCACTTGGACAGTTGTTAAAGAAGCTTTTGAAAATTACTTGTTTTTCTTGGGCATCATGCTATTTAAAGACTTGTTACTTTATTTTTTGTTTAGTACACACTTTATTCAGAAGCAAGTCTTAACCATACAAGTCTTCTTATGATTAGGCAAAGTGAAAAAAAGAAATATAGAAATATCTCAAAGTTCAGATAGTTGCCACTTGACTGTTTAACTACTTGAGACAAATGTTTCTTGTCCCCTTTCAAGATTGTAGTTTTTTTCTCCTTTGTGAAAAGACCCTAAATCTCTAAGTGTTGACCTTAAGTTCAAAGACTAAATAGAGTTTACTCTTGTAATTACTTTAAACAAAGAGGAGTTAAATACAGTTACCACCTTTAGAAGATTACTTACATCCTATACTTGCTTACAATAGCAAGTATAGGAGGTATAGTGTACAGAGTGAGTACTCTTGTTGGCTAAGCAAATAAATATCAGATAAATGCTAAATGAAAAGGTTATATAAGCATTGTGATGGCATTCAAAAGAGCTGAATCTTGTCATGAACAATTAGAGAATGCTTTCTCCACCAGATTGCTTTGAAAAGGTGTAGGTAGAGTTGGAATAGCAGCAAAAGAAAAGATATGTGCCTAGGGTTTTTTTTTTATACAATGACAAGAATGCGAGTAAAAATACAGAAGTACAGCAATAGAAGGTATACTGGGACAAAATAGAATCATATTTAGATGAAGGAAGAGAGGAAACCAACAGGGAATTAGGAGAGAGCTAATGTATTTGAGAAGCCCATAGGTGTCTAAAGTGTTGGGTTCATTATCCATCTTTCTATCCTCATAACCAAGGAATATATTGTTATTGAAAGTTAGTGCAACGTATCTATTGTGTAGCTTTTCAGCTGGGAAGTAAATGGGAGACATTTCTCAGGCTGCTTTGCAGCTACTTGGGGTCAAGTTCTCAACCATGGAAAGTTAAGAAGTATATGGGCTCTTTCCAACCTGGACTTTGGGAAGGAAAGAGCTATAAATGAAGCACCATGAGATCTAAGGGGAAAAAGAACTTGAGATAAAGGAATCCGGGTTTTGCTGAATCTGTGCTTGGGCTCTATTTGAATGAGAAAGAAATTTGGGGAGAGTTAAACTACTGAGATGTCTCTACACAGCAGCTAGAATTACCTTGAATAACACAGATATTCTTACAGCTGTATACAAAAAAGAATCATAGCTGTAAATCACACAACTAATAAGAAGTAAAGTAAGACTAGGTTGCAAATCATGTCTTTCTTTGGATCATTTCTTTTTTATTTTATTCCTACTGGCTTAACACTGACTCCATACTAATGGCTACTAGTTCTCTGATACTAATAGTAGTTCTCTACTAGGTCAGATCTCTTTTTTTGCAGGTCGAGACAGGTGCCTGCAATTGTCTATGGAATACTTATACTTGAAAAATCTATGTAGTTTAGAATAAAAAAATAAAGCTCTTACTTAATGAATTAAGTAGATTCTTTTTTTTAATAGAGTAAGCCACCTACCAAGGGGATGATTGAGTGAGCCTGTCTGCTTCATGGACCGCTTGATTCTTCCTATATTGTTTTCCTGACACCCCTATGCATTCTTTACATAGTTAGAGCTAACCCAAGTCCCAGTTATCTGAGATGAAATCCAGGACAAGCAGTTTCCTTTTGCGGGAGTGACACGCATTTTCCCTTCAAGAAGGGATACTCTTGTATTTTTTTTTTTTTTGTCAGTCTTGGGGTTTGAATTCTGGGCCTGGGTGCTGTCCCTGAGCTCTTCAGCTCAAGGCTAGTGCTCTACCACTTGAACCACAGCACCACTTCCAGTTTTCTGGTGGGTTATTGGAGATAATACTCTCATGGACTTTCCTGCTCCAGCTGGCTTTGAACCTCGATCCTCAGATCTCAGCCTCCTGAGTAGCTAGGATTATAGGCGTGAGCCACCAGCGCCCGGCTACTCTTGTATTCATATTGTCTTCTCAAGAGGATGGCCATGTGATCATCTGGTGACAGACAGCTGCTCTACAAGGCTGGACAGGGTAGTTATTGATAGGTGATTGCAGGCACAGTTACGATAGTATTTAGTGATAGAGGAGGGAAAAATGAAGTTCAGAAACAACCATCATTCTGGTATTTAGGTATCAATTCTCAATGGATTTAAAACTGTACTCAGCCATCTACCCATACTGACTTCTCTTCTTGTACTCTCTCCCTTGATTAATAGTCATATTACCTTCCCAGAAGCCCAAAGAACAGAGTGACAGACGTTGGCTCTTTTACCTTACTCTCATTTTAATCTCTCTTGAAATGGCCCCCTCTACTTAATGATTCATGACTTATCATATCTCATGTAGACTTGGAGGCGTGGCCTCCTAACTGGTCGCTCACTATCTAGTATCTACCTATCAAGGACATCTTTCATACTACCAGGAGAGTGATTTTTCTAAAATGCAAATCTGATCACCGTTTCACTGCCCACTCCCTTTTTTTTTTTTTTAATTTTACAACCCTTCAGTGATTTCCCATGGCAAAAGTCCAAAATTGCTGTGCGGAGCACAAAAGGCCTTCTGTGGTTTTGTCCCTGAATCTCTCCAGCTTCCTTTTTGACACTTTGTGATTTCCCTCTCCCCCACTCCCAAACAGAGCACGTCCACAGCTCAGTTACACTGAGTGATGGCGGACTGTTTCTTGTCTTCCTGTATCTGCTCATATGTTCCTCCTGCCTGATAAATGATTATAAACCCTCAAGCCCCAACAAAGCTGTCCCATCTACTGTCTGGGATGTTAACTCTCACCCAGGAAAAGTTCATCCCTCTTTCGTTGTTATGATTTAGTTATTCCTCAGACTTTCCTGTACCTTAAATATTGTGATAGCCTTGAAATGACAGAAGAAACAGGGTCAGATGGACAGATGGAAAAAGGGAGGGAGGGAGGGAGTAAGGAAGGGAAGATGGGAGGAAGGTAAAATAGAGGGAAGGTAGAGAAGCAAAAAAGGAAAAAAAGAGAGAAATGAGTCCAATATCCCTCTAAAGGGCATTCTCCTAGTTACTTAACTTCCTTCTTGTAGGCTTAACTTCTTAAAGGTCTCACCACCTCCTAATAGTGCTACAAACTGATGGCCAACTCTTTAATGCATGGGGCTTTGTGAGGAAGCACTTTTAAATTTTAAACTGTTTAAGTTGCTTTGGAAAAAGTCAGGAAGCCTCATCTCACTCATTTCTATTCTTACATATTTCTATTACATATGCATCATAGTTACTATATCGTAATTACCTCTGTGTGAGTTTTTTTAGTAGATTGTGAGTTCCTCAAAAGAATGGAGCAATACTTACTTATTATTGGTCACCTTTTTCATTCTTTTTTGTATATTTTTATTGTAAAAATATGTAAAAATACTGTACAGGGGTACAATTACATGAGCAAGGTAATGATTACATACCTTATTGAGCATTGTTGCCTCCTCCTTTGTTTTTCCCCTACCATCCCTTCCCTCCCACCTCCACAACTATCATTCTTATATATCCAGTACCTATTTCTGTGACTGTACATAATATTTGCCAAGTAAATTTTCTGAATAATCTAACTGACCCTCAGGCTCAATAGATTTCGCCCATACCAGTAATAGGTAGAAAGGGGAGGAATAACAAAAGAAAAAAAGACTAGGAAGAGAAAGAGGAGGAGTAGGAGGAAGAGAAGGAAGGAAAAAAAGGAGGAGGAAGAGAGAGAGGAGGAGGAGACCAAAACTGGAAAGGCAAGTTGGGGATCAATTGTATAGTGTTTTAAATCCCTGGCTAAGAAGCTACATTATGACATAAAATGTAATTAAACCTCAAGTTTACATTTACTATCCAAGCCAACCTTTGTTTCAAATAATGCTTGTGTTATATTTAAAATCCTGTAATGTATACTCAAGGGACATTCTCTCCTAAATAAATAAAAGCCAGCCAAGCTATAAGAAAAATACAAAGATCATGCTATATAGAAAGCAACTATATCTTTATGCTGCAGGACCAAATGAAAATACAAGAGATTCATAAGAAAAAGGTTGGGATATGCAAAACAGTATTACCAATATTATTTATTTGTTTGTTTATTTATTTTAGCTTGCTTTCTTTTCATTCTGTGTTGAAGGTTAAGATTTAGGGAATAGGGCAGATCTAGGGAAATGTAGAAATTTACATAGACTGTTGCTGTACTGTTTTCACAGTATGTATCTGAAGAGATTAATGTGGTAGGGTTACCACTGTTTCTTGGGCTTAGTGAAGGAATAGCATTTTCAATCTGTTGAATTTAGTTATAAGCATACAGTATCTATTCTATGATGAGACAAAGCTGAATCTGTAAATGTACCTCAAAGTGTTTGGGCTTAAAATTGACCTTTGCAAGACTTTGTCTGAATTCATTTTGTATACAATAATGAATGGAGCTGTTTTAATTGTTTTTGTTTGATTTTTTTATTGTGGGGCTTGAACTCAGACCCTGGGTACTGGCTCCTGAGCTTTTCCTGTTCCTGTTCTTTTTGCTCATGGCTAGTGCTCTATTACTTTGAGCTACAGCACCACTTCTGGTTTTCTGGTGGTTAATGGGAGATAAGAGTCTCAAGGACTTTCATGCCTGGGCTGGCTTTGAACTGCTATCCTCAAATCTCAGCCTCCTGAGTAGCTAAGATTATAGGCATGGGTCACCAGCACCCAGCCTGTTTTAGTTTCATTAACCCATAGTGGAATGCGAATTGTTTCTAACGGAAACCTTGAAAATAGATACATCATCCTTTATTATTTTATTACAAATATTTATTTTTAAGACCCTTCACCTACCCCAATATGCAATATAAAGACAATCGATATGAAAGAATGCATCCCTCCCCCATTGTGTGTGTGTGTGTGTGTGTGTGTGTGTGTGTGTGTGTGTGTGTGTGTGTGTGTGTACTGGTACTAGGGCTTGAATTTAGGGCTTGAGCACCCAATATTAGCTTTTTCCATCAAGGATATATCACTTTACTACTTGAGCCATAGATGCTCTTCTAGCTTCTTGGTGATTAGAGATAAGAGGTTTGTTTTTTTTTTAATATTCAAGTGTTTTCTTTCTTTCTTTCTTTCTTTCTTTCTTTCTTTCTTTCTTTCTTGCTTTCTTTCTTGCTTTCTTTCTTTCTTGCTTTCTTTCTTGCTTTCTTTCTTGCTTTCTTTCTTTCTTTCTTTCTTTCTTTCTTTCTTTCTTTCTTTCTTTCTTTCTTTCTTTCTTTCTTTCTTTCTTTCTTTCTTTCTTTCTTTCTTTCTTCCTTCCTCTTCCTTCTTTCCTTCCTTTCCTTCTTTCTTCCTTTCTCTTATTTATTTATTTACTTTTTGGGTCTGGTCATGGGGCCTGAACTCTGGGCCTGGGCGCTGTCCCTCAGCTCTTCAGCTCAAGGCTAGCGCTCTACCACTTGAGCCACAGTGCCACTTCTGGCTTTTTTCTTTTTGCTTATGTGGTGCTGAGGAATCGAACCCAGGGCCTCATGCATGCAAGGCAAGTGCTCTACCACTGAGCCACCTTCCCAGCCCCTCTTTTATTTTTTTCTTGTTTTTTTTTTTTTGCTTATGTGGTGCTAAGGAATCGAACCCAGGGCCTCATGCATGCAAGGCAAGCACTCTACCACTGAGCCACCTTCCCAGCCCCCCTCTTTTATTTTTTAAATTGTGAAAATACCGTACAGAGGGGTTACAATTACATGGGCAAGGTAATGCGTACATTTCTTTTTTTTTTTTTTTTTTGTCAGTCCTGGGGCTCGAACTCTGGGCTTTGGCGCTGTCCCTGTGCTCTTCAGCTCAAAGCCAGTGCTCTACCACTTGAGCTACAGTGCCACTTCCAGTTTTCTAGTGGTTTATTGGAGATAGGAGTCTCACAGTCTTTCCTGCCAGGGCTGGCTTTGAACTGTGATCCTCAGCTCTCAGCCTCCTGAGTAGCTGGGATTACAGGCGTGAGCCACCTGCACCTGGCATGAGCACATTTCTTATCAAGTATTGTTGCCTCCTCCTTTGTTTCCCTTTACCATCCCTTCCCATCTCTACCCGCCCCCCAACACCCCCTACCACCAGAGTTGTAAAGTTCATTTTTCAACATAATGACTTGTACATCTCATTGTTGCAATGGATCCACCTGTATCCCTATTTAAACTATTTGTTTTTTTCCCTTCCCCTCCACAAATTATACCAACATCAAATACAGTGAAAACAGGGGTTATATCGTGGGGGAGAGTTTTATGGACTTTGCTTCATGGGTTGGTTTAGAACAATGATCCTCAGATCTCAGCCTCCTGAGTAGCTAGGATTACAGGTCTTAGCCCCTGGGACCCAGCATTGTGTGCATATTTTGCATGTGTAGTTAAATAGATTCTTTTATAGAGTTGTGAAAGTCCTATCTAATGTGAGCAGAGAGAACAAGACAGTGGTTAACATGAATGAGCCTACAGTTTCTTCATGTCCATCTTCATGATGAAAATCAGAATTGAGCATCAGGTAACTGACAGCCCTATCATATTGATGCTAATGATGGACCATGGCAAGTCTGACCACATTCAGCTATTGAACCTGAGGCTCAGTCTATACAGGACTTTATACTACCCAAGACTTTTCCAGTAACTTCAGTCTACACAGAGAGGCAAGCTGTAGGTAAGTCTTAGAGTGGTTAGTATTTGTATTAAGAGGTTTAGTAGAGTGACTAAGAGTCTGGAATCCTGAGTTGGATAGCTGGGGTTCATTTTCTTCCCTCAGCCATTTATTAGGGTTTAACCTTGTGCTGGTTCTATAACTCACTGTTTCTCAGTTTTCCCACATGGATGATGGGATAAATATATATTTACTGCAAAGTTTGTGGGGGAATAAAGGTTGCTTATCCTGAAAACAGGATCTAGCACATAATAAACAATGATTTATAGTTGCTATTGTAAGATTAGGGAGATAGTGAAGAGACAAAGATTTGTGAAGGTAAGGTCACTAGAACTTTTTGTGAATTGTAGAACATTTTGAACTTTTTTGTGAGGCACTAAACATCCATTATTTGTTTGATCTTTTAAACGGAATTGTTCTAGGGATTGCTATCTACAAATACTCTTAAGTATTGAGAGTATAAAAAAATTTTGCCACTTGCTGGTGGCTCTCACCTGTAATTCCTAGCTACCCAGGAGGGTGAGATCTGAGGATCACAGTTCAAAGCCAGCCTGGGGAGTAAAGTCTGTGATACTCTTAGCTCCATTTAATCATGAAAAGCTGGAAGTGGTGCCGCAGCTCAAGTGGTTAGAGCGCTAGTCTTGAGCAAAAGGAGCCCAGGGACAGTGCCCACGCTCAGAGTTCAAGGCCCAGGACTGACAAAAAAAATCTTTCAGAGAAGCTGAGGATAAAAGTGTTATTTAGAAAAGAATAAAGACCTCAAGATGAGTCAGTTTGGTGACGTGAAAGTAAAAAATAAATTTCTTTCTTTTTTTTTTTTTTTGGTCGGTCATGGGACTTGAACTCTGGGCCTGGGCGCTGTCCCTCAGCCCCACAGCTCAAGGCTAGCACTCTACCACTTGAGCCACAGCGCCACTTCCAAAAATAAATTTCTTAGATTGGCTTTGGGAATGGGATTATTAACATACCTTATAACAATAGCAAGTAATTTTTGAGTGTTCACTGTATCCCAAGGTCTTACTTAATTTTATTTCATTATTTAATGTCACTGAATTCTCTAACCATCTAGCTTCCTTTAGCTCTTACAATACTCCAGGAAGTATCATTATCTCCACCTCGCTTGTAACTGGACTGAAGCTCAGAGAAGTCCTGTGGCTTTGTAAAGATTTCAACATTGCTTAGTACCAGAATCAATGTTTGAACTCAGTTGTAGCAATATTTTTAACCTCTATGCTGTATTTCCCTCTGTATGCTGTTATTTATATGAATAAATAGCATCATTACGAAATCTTTGGTTTTACAAAGCACTTTGAAAGCCTTCTAAGTGAAGTATTCTTTGAGTATTTATTTTCTGGCAAGAGAATTGAGGCTTAATGAGATTGGTTCATTTTTTTTTCCTGGAATTATTCAGTTCGGACATCTTCTATTCTTCAGGCTCCACATTTTTTTTTAAATTGGGGATAATCCTCTAACAGTAGAGATTCTTGTCTCTGTCAATGCCATACCTACCCTTAATCCACTTGGTAGATGCAGAGAAAGAGAGAGACAGAGACAGAGACAAAGAGACAGGCAGAGATAGAGACAGACAGACAGAGACAGAGAGACAGAGACAGAGAAAGGCAGAAAGATATATAGAGAGACAGACACTGAGAGAGAGACATGGAGAGAAAATTAGAGGGTGAGAGACAGAGAAAAAGAGAGAAAGACAGAGAGAGAGCGAAGGGGAACAGAGATATGGAGAAAGACTGACAGATAGACCGGCAGATAAACTCAGAGACTTAATAGAGACATGGGTAGGGCCAGAACAAGCATCCAGAATGTGAAGAGAAGAGCAGAGCTATAACTATGCTCATAATCTCTTTAAAAATAGAAAGTAGTTGGGCATGGTGACTCACGCCTATATTCCTTGCTACTCAGAAGGCTGAGATCTGAGGACAGAGGTTCCAAGCCAGCCTGAGCAGGAGAGTCGGTGAATCACTTACCTCCAGTTAAGCACCAAAAAATGCTGGAAGTAGACCTGTGGCTCAAGTGATAGAACACTAGTTTTGAGCACAAAATCTCAAAGACAGCACCCAGGCTCTGAGCTCAAGCCCAGGCCCCAACACACACAAAACAAGTCCAAAATGTCTTAGCTGCCACAATCTTAGTCACATGCCTGACTACTTTCATTTTCTGCCCTTCATCAACGATGTCAAATTTATAATAGAACATTCTGAGATGATGGGTATTGACATACTGAAGGTTAGTAATAGAGAATTGTTTTCTCAATAGGTTTGTAGGACACAGTATTCATTCTAAATATTGCAATCTTTTATTTCAAATAAAGCCTCAGTACACTGAAAACCTTCTGTTTTTTGGTAAAACATTGCATGTTAAGCAGAAGCTCACTTTTCTAAACACATCAGGAAACTCATGGGTTGTTATTAGTTTGGTCTGAATTAATAGCAAATCATTACACTCTTCCTGGGACTTTGCCAGTAGGCTGATAAGACCTGCCAGCCATCACTGTTATCCACGGTGATGACTTTATGACGTTACACATTCCTCTCAAGATAATTAAGATATTTATATCCATAAAATGGAAAAGTGCCTATCTTAATCTATTTTATCTATAATGTCTACATAGAATCCAGACATTTTAACAGGCTGAGTATGAGATCAGATTCTTAGAAAAAAAAACACATTAATAAATCTTTCATCCAGTCTTCTCTCCCTTCTATATCCACTTATAATAAAAATTGCCATTGAGAAATATCCTTAAAACTACTAGCCTATGAATTGGATGTCAGCCTGATGCATTCATTCATCAACTTTACATTGAAAGTCAGCCAGCTCTAAGCACAGTCATTCATTAACTCATTCTTCATTAACGCATTCATTCATTCATTGATCAACTCTGTATTGAGCTAGCACAGTTCTGCATTCTGGATAGTAAATGAAACAAGCAACAGTTCTGGGGCTCAAAGAGATTATGTTATAGTTGACACATAGTGAACAATATGTGGGGAAATATAGAAGGGAAGGAATAGGAGATCTCTTGAAAAAGGAGAAAATACAAAATGTTGAAGAGGACAGAGATGGCATCTATGAGAAAAGGACTTTCTGCAGGAAATGAGAAAGATAGCTTTACAGGAGTCTGGGAAAGGTGTTTCATAAGAAGGGACTAGCAATTCACAGGTGCTCAGGGGAAGCATGTTGGTATGTTGCAACAAGAAGGACAATGAGGGTAGATCACAGAGAACAAAAGAATGAGCATCAAAGATGGAACAGAGAATGTATCTGGTATACTTGGGTTCAGAATGTTTACACATCAAGTCTGAACCCTGCTAATTCATTACAGTTAGTGTTAGTCAGCACACCTAGACTGATGTTAACACAGTTTGTTAACACATGAACTTTTGGGCATTCTTATTTTGTTAACACATGAAGGAAACTTTTGGGCATTCTTATTTAAGTGACAGTTATACTCTCATTCTGTACAATAATAATGTACCTGAAAAGTTATAGATGACTTGAATTGGGGTCCAGTAAATTATATTCAGGATGAACTCAGTTGTAATGCCAGTGAACCTATGGGATATTATCTTATGGAATAAAGCAAGTCAGATTTGTTGAGTCTGAATTTTCCCACTTTGTTTTGGTCTAACATTAGAGCAGAGCAGTAATTAAATATCTTGATATGGGAAGATGATTTTTTTCAGCCTTGCCTAAATTCCAGTGATCCAAAAAAGCAACATCTTTTCAGCTGATAGCCCTGGCACTGCCTTTTGCATTGAGGTCTGGGATGGGAATAAGATGGTTTAACTCAAGAAACATCTGGTGCTTCCATGGTCCAGAACAAAATTGCCTCTTCATCCACTAGAATGATTTTAGTTTTGGTTATTTTCTTCTAATTAGTACTTATTTGCTTTTCTTCTACATATCAAAGGAGCAGCAGACTTTATATCTTGAAAGAGTTTTATCTTATCATTAAATAATGTTTGTGTGTGCTCTAGTCTGGATATGGTGTGAGTATGTATCCAAGGATTTATGTGTGAAGAATTTGATCCCTTATATGTCAGTGTTGAGAAGTGATGGAACCTTTGAGAGAGATGTGGTGGAAGCCTCCATTCTGACTCCTCCCACACCCTAACTTCCATCTTTTATCGTGGTCTTCTCCTTGGCTGGCAAACCTGTCATTGTGATCTAATCTGCTGTGATGACATCATCACCAAACCCAGATGATGCCATTGCCCCATCTTTGTACCAATAAAACGGGTGGTCTAAATATACCTGTTTGTTTTGAAAAGTTCTTCAACTTTATAAAGGTGTTTTAACTCTCCGAGCCCACATTCTTAATAGAAAGAATAGACAAGGGTTGGCAGATAGCTGTAGTCAACCACTGTTTGCTATCTGCTGCCAAATTATAGGTATTCTTCCAAAATGAAAAACGCTCCCTTCCCGTGGCCCTTCTTCTCTTGTCACACTGGTGTAAACTTTAGGATTTGTCATGTAGGCCATGCCTACCTGTGGATGGGAACAGTTTCTTGACAAGAGTTTTATTTAGTTTGAAGATGGGTTGTCTACCGTAGTGCTACACTTAACATGTGTGGTGGAGGGCAAAGACAATTGCTATAGCCACTCCACTCACAAAAATGGGTGGTAGGATGGAAGCCACAGTAGTTAGTGGCCCATTGCAATTGAGTTCAGCCAGTGCTTCCATGATGGCCCATTTCTGGTGCTTCAGAATGACTCCCTAAGCTCCTGTCTCTGCTGCCTAATATACTGGGTCCACCAGTGAATCAGCCAGCTTACAGGATAACAATATCCATGCATTTGGGTAGCTTTCTCAGCCTGTGACCTGCTGGTTAGAAGGTTGGAAGCCGAAAGGCTTCTTTTCCTTCTGTATTGTCTGTTCCTTTTGGTCAAGGCTGACAATCCGTTCTTCCCGAACCATCCTTTTAAAAATTGTGTGGGTTTCTCATTACTTACAGGCATTTACTCATCAAAAGCCTCATTCACACACCTCTTCAAAATATATCCTGGGGTTCCCATGGAAAAATACACTTCTGATGTTTGTAAGTCTGTGATTAACAGTGTCCATGAAGCTTGTTCTTAACTTCTTGGAAAATCCTTTTGTGCAGAAAGAAATTCTTGTGGGACATCCCCTCAACTCGTTTGACCTTTATCTTGAGGTAATTTGCCATTTCTTAAGAGAATACTTTCTGAGAGTTATTGAGATAAGAGAAATAATTTATTTTGAAACAGGAAATTCTGAGATTCTTTTAAACTCTTCTATATTCTGCTAACAAAAGTTTTCGGATACCCTTCCTCCCTCATTTCCTTTTTTCCTTTCTTCCTTCCTTTTTCTTTCGGGGATAGTGATTCACCAGGTAGCCTATGCTGGTTTTGAACTCTCGATCCTCTCTCTTCATTCTCCCAAGAACTGGAATGAGAGCATATACAGCCTATGCCACAATGATAGTCTTTTTTGGTTTTGTTTTTGTTGTAAATCCATCCCTCTCTTCCTGAATTTCATTATAGGCAGCTATGAGGAACAATTTTCAACATTCTCCCTCGAGATCTTCTTAGTCATATCCTCAAATTCAGTAGGAACTCTGTCTCTTATATGTTCCACATTATTGTAGAGTGTTAACTAGTTGTTCTACCTGAATTTAAATCAGGTGACCTTTTGTCTAGTCCTTCTCCATATGTTTTCCCCTATGATTTTCAAGTTCTCACTTCCAGCTTTCATTCTCTCTTTTCAGCCCTAAGAGAGCTAAGTTTCCATCACTTGGTACCAAAGCCAATATTGCATGTTTTAGATTTTATGATAGAATTGCCATTCAATAACACATTCTGCTCTAGTGGATGCATAGTCATATAAAAACCTACCTCACAACATCATAGCTGCAAATGACCATTTTATTTTGCTCATCAATTTGTTGGTTAGGAATTTGAGAAAAGCATGGCTGTGTAGTTGTCTTAGGTCTTTTCTGCATCTTGAGCAAATGTTGGGCAGGTAGGACTATGGTTATTATTAGGTTTGGAGGACTAAGTGGGCAAAAATCCAAATGGGTTACTCATATGGCTGGCAGTTAATGTTGGCTGTTGTCTGGGGATTTAGGAGGAATTGTTGACCCAAGTCCCTGTAGCATGGATTCTTAAAACATGGTGGCTGGATTCCAAGAAGGATTGTCTGGGGATTATGTTTCAAGAAACCTGGGAAGAAACTGCAAAATTTTATGAGTTCACTTTGGAAGTTTCATACTGAATTCTATTAACTCCTATTCAATGAGTGGAAGCATTGTTTTTCCTCAGAGAGAGAGAGAGAGAGAGAGAGAGAGAGAGAGAGAGAGAAAGAGAGAGAGACAGAGAGAGAGAGAGAGAGAGAGAGAGAAAGAGAGAGAGAGAGAGAGAGAGAGAGAGAGAGAGAGAGAGAGAGAGAGTGAGTGAGAATGATTTGTGGCCATCTTTGATTTTCCTCTGTGACTACCAGAGCCATACCAAACATCCTAACATTGAATGAGATATTGGCAACTTCAAAGTCAAAAGCTAAAAATTTGGGACACGTTTCTAAAAGTTGTTTTGGTTCCAGATGAGAGTCATAAAGAATTCCAATCCAGAAAAAATTTCTTTTGTTTTGTTTTTGTTTTGTTTCAGACAGGATCTTATTATGTAGCTCTTACTAGATGGGGACTCTCAGTCTTCCTGTCTCAGCCTCCAGGGTGCTTTAATTACAGGTTGGTGCTACCATGTCCAACCACAATACCCATAAATGTAACAAAAAGCTTTTTGTCATGAAAAGTTTTCTTAAGTTTCTGAGATCCTGAAAACATTCTTAGAGACAATGGTCTTCCTTAGCTCATTTATATTACTCCCACAGTTTTTAATGCTATGGGCTGTTTAGTGGATACATTTGGGGATTGTATAAATCCCTATCAGACTGATGCATTGCTTCACTGCAGAGATGTAGTCTACTCTATTTTATAGTCTCCAGTAGGATTTTTTTAATACATTTTTATTGTAAAAATACTGTACAGAGGGGTTACAGTTACATGAGCAAGGTGATAAGTACATTTCCTATCAAGCATTGTTACCTCCTCCTTTGTTTTTTCCCTACCATCCCTTCCCTCCCACCTCCACAACTACACTCCCCTCCCTGCCCCCTCCAAATTATAAAGTTCGTTTTTCAACGTAGTGTCTTGTACATCTCATTGTTACAATGGGTCAACCTGTATCCCTATTTAAGCATTTGGTTTTTTTCCCTCCCCTCTCCAAATTAGAAAAGTGTATATACAAGATGCAGGGCACCGACATCAAATACAGTGAAAACAGGGGTTATACCATGGAGAAACATACAAAGAAACAAAAAAATCACATGGTACATTATAAATACGTTAGAAACAAGAGCAAGAAAGAAAAATACACTGGTGTCCCTATCTTGGGGTTCATTTTGCTTAACATCATCTTATCTGTTGATATGTACATAGCTTTTGACCTTTTCTGCTTGTCCCAGACATATACTAGTTATTTCAAATAAGGGAAACCATAGGACCTATGTTTCTTTGGGCCTGGCTTACTTCACTTAATTTTTTCCAAGTCTTTCCATTTCCTAACAAATGGGGTGATGTCATTCTTTCTGATGGAGGCATAGAATTCATATATATAGATATAGATAGATAGATGGAGAAAGAGAGAGAGAGGAGAGAGAGAGAGAGAGAGAGAGAGAGAGAGAGAGCACATTTTCTTGATCCATTCATCTACCGAGGGGCATCTGGGTTGGTTCCATATCTTAGCTATGGTAAATAATGCTACAATAAACTTAGTGTGCTGGTAGCTTTCGTATGGTCTTGTTTGTGATCATTTGGGTAAATGCCCAAAAGTGGGATTGTTGGGTCATAGGGGAGCTCTATGTGGAGTCTTTTGAGGAACCTCCATACTGCTTTCCAAAGTGGTTGAACAAGTTTACATTCCCACCAACAATGCAGTAAGGTTCCCTTCTGTCCACATCCCCTCCAGCATCTGTTGTTATTAGAGTTCTTGATTTTAGCCATTCTAACTGGGGTGAGGTGGAATCTCAATGTTATTTTGATTTGCACTCCTTTTATGGCTAGAGAGGTTGACCATTTCTTAATGTCTATTGGCCATTCTTATTTTCTCTTCAGAGAAGTTTCTCTGTAAATCTTTAGCCCACTTATCTATCGGGCAGTTGTTTCTTTGAGGATTTGTTTTTGGGGAATTTAATTTTTTGAGTTCCAAGTATATTTTAGATATGAGACCCTTGTACGTTGGGTAGTGAAGATCTTCTCCCAATCTGTGGGCTTTCTATTGATCTTGCTAGCTATGTCCTTTGCCATGCAGAAGCTCTGCAGCTTCATGCAATCCCGTTTGTCCAAACTTTCTTTGATTTGTTGTGTTTCTGGGTCTCTATTAAGAAAACTTCAGCCTGTCCCAAGGAGACCTATGGTTTCTCCTATTCCTTCCTGTAATGTTTTCAGAGTGTCTGCTTTGACTCCAAGGTCTTTGATCCATTTGGAGTTGATTCTGGTGCAGGATGATATATAAGGATCTAGCTTTAGTTTTCTACAGGTGATTAACCAATTTTGCTAGCACCAGTTACTGAAAAGGCTGTCTTTCCTCCATTCTATTTTTTTTTAGCTCCCTTATCAAAGATTAGGTGGCTATAGATCTGTGGGTTCATTTCTGGGTTTTCAGTTCTGGTCTTGTGCCAGTACCAAGCTGTTTTGATTACTATGGCTTTGTAGTAGAGTTTGAAATTTGGTATTGATATTCCTCCAGCACTGTTCTTTCTGTTAAGGATTGTGTTCTCCAGCAGGATTTTTAACAGTAGTATACCAAAAGCTTGACCTTTTGTTTTGGTGAGCTGAGTGCTGAGAGTGGTGTGGGGTCTAGCAGTGCTTGCACCCATAGGGAAGAGGAGGAGTCTGGTAGTTTCCGGGGCATGGTCATAATGGTTTTCTAGTATATGTTGGAGAGGTGGTTAAGAGGAGGCTATAGGCAGTCTCTGGGAGAGATAGCCTCTGATTATAAGAAGTATCTTGTTGTCTAGGGCATCAGATCTCCAATAACTGTCATCTGTTCTTAAATGGGAATCTATGCCTAAGACATGCTTTGTATGGCTATTTACTTGGAGCAAACCTTCAAAAAAATAAAAATAAAAGGACATTTGTCCTGTATCTCTGAATGTCACTTACGAAAAGACAGAGACTTGGTACAGAGATGACCCTCATAGGCAGAAAAGTAAAGCCAGAAGTTATAGGTAACATTCAAGATAAGATGCAAACAATGGCTTAGAAAGTATGAAATCAAAGCAGAGATCAAAGTCAGCCATTCTTTATGATCAGTAATCTAGGTTTGGAGGATGAGAATCATAAAAAAAAAGAGGTAAACAGACCATTCAGGGGGATTTCCTAAACACAGGAATGGTATTGTGATTGCAACTCACTAAGATAAATTGGTAAGCACTGGGAAATCCAGAGCGGAGTGCTATGAAAAATTCTATGTTCATATTTGGTCTGTGTATGAAAGGATATTGGAATTATTAACAATGCTTACCACACATCTTGAAGTTGGGTGGACTGGCAGTTTTTGTGGTATTTGTTTTCTGTGGACCTGCTGATGAAGTTTGTTTCTGTTTGTTGAGTTCAGGTCTCACTATATAGTCAAACTCATGGTCTTCAGGTTGTGGACTAAAAAAACCTTGGTAGTCAGCAAGGAAGTAAGTTACTGATGTGAATATCATTAGAAACTAACCGAACAGGGTTGAGAAGCATGTGTAAAATGTAAGAATTTGAGCTAGAGGAATGGCTCAAATGGTAGAGTGCCCGTTTAGCAAGTGTGAGGCTCTGTGTACAAACCTCAGTACTACCTACAATAATAGGAAAGGATAGAAAGAATAGAAAAGAAAATAGAATAAAAGAAATAAAGAGGGCAAGATTCACCTAACCTTCACTTGGTTAAGTATGTGTGTGATTAGGATTAGAAAAAAAAAGTCTTGGCACTCAGGAGGCAGAAATAGGAAGAGCATGAGCTGGAAGCCATCTTGGCTATATAGTGAAGGATTGTCTCCACCAAAACAAAAACCAGACAAAAAAAGACACACAAAAAAACCCAGAAAAGATATAAAAGCCCCAAATACCAGTTTAGAGTATTTGTTTGTGATTTGGTTAAGTTAAGGAAAGAACTTTTTTTTAAACATAGCAGTAATATCATCAAGAGTCCAAAATGACATGCTTTAAATACAGAT
Source organism: Dipodomys spectabilis (assembly GCF_019054845.1). Lineage (NCBI taxonomy): Eukaryota > Metazoa > Chordata > Mammalia > Rodentia > Heteromyidae > Dipodomys > Dipodomys spectabilis. The sequence continues at coordinate 15,760,931 of NW_024870746.1, forward strand.
CATCTCAAATGGGCCACTCTGTTTATGAAGACTTTTATCTATGTACACACATAAATATGTACATATAAATTTTCACAGCCAAAGGAAAAGGCTGAACAGTATGGCATAAAATTATATTTTTGGCTCTGACTCAGCAGTCATAAGATGTAACTATTTCCAAGCAGAATAAAGATGGAAAACCTTCTTTTATAACACCTTACATAATTGTTCAGAGGCCAGTCCTGTGGTCCTTGTGCATAAGTAGCTCAGGTTGAATTTTAGGAGGTTTTTTTTTACATCTTAGCATTAACTTTGGGCATAGAAACAGACTGTATATCACATCGACATCTTCTTTGTGAAGTTTTAGTCCTTTCTATATGCATTTAAATGCAACTATTAGAAAGAACTGAAACCTTTCTCAATATCTACTTCCTAATAAAAGAAGCTTTCCAAACTTTACCTCAGGGATAGGAAGGAGTATAATATGTATATGTAAGTTTTAGATTCGAAGTAAAATGACATAACTAGAAATCATACAGGACATTTGCTTCATTCATGAATAAATTATGGTTGTAGTTTGCATGCTGGGTAATGTCACTAATAAAAGTTAATGTGAGCTAAACCACATACCCAAGACATAAATGTAGAAGTCATACAGGAGCTAGAGAACATCAGAAAGGTTGATCTAACCAAATGTTTCAAGGAAGAGAAGAAATACTATTTATTTGTTTTTTTAAAAAATGTTTCTGATACAATAGCATTTGGTGGCAACTTCCATTTGTGTGTTTTTTCTTCCAAGTTTTAAGAATAAGCCAGACTCTTACCATCAGTCAGAATATACTTAGATGAGTTCTGCTGTAGTATCTCTGCTTAGGTTGCAAAACAGACTAAAAAAAAGACACAAAAAATTATTCTGATCAATACATCTAGATCTATTAAAACTATCTTAATCATTCCAGTTTACACCTTTTTTTCCTATTCCACGTAGATTGTAACTAGAGGAGGCTGAATTTGTGATAGAATGTAACGAAAATTTAAAATGGAGCAAAATCTATTGTTGGTGGTGAAGGCTTTATACAATGTTGCCTAGTGTCTAGTCATAGGAGCGAGTCTGGCACAACTCAAAGTCAGGTGAAGGAGAGTGTGGAGGTTATGGGTAGTGAGGCAGAAGCTAGGTTATCCTCCTGTCAGCAAAGCTTCAGGTTGGTCAAAGAGTTTGGAACAGGAGAGGTGTTGTGACCAAGTAGACTGTGAAGGGATTGTTTGTTTGTTTTGGTTTGGTTTTGTTTTTAGTTTCCAAAACCCTTTTTTGATTCACCTAGACTTCTCTGCTTTCCTTCTTCCGTTATCTCCGTGGCCTGAAGGGAAGCCCTCAAGGTCTCTGATAACCCTGCTGTCTCCATCCACAATGAAATAAAACACTTCCAGGCATTAGTCATACAATCACAACTCCTTTTGAAATAGAACATGATACATATGTAATGATCACCTTATATGAGTGTGTGTCCCTGGATAGATCAGGCAAGGGGAGAGGGGTTATCGCACGCAGGGGTTTTGTGACCAGAGAGGGACCACCTGGATGGACTGTAGTCTGCATATTGCCATTCAATCAAAGTCTCTTCCCCTTCAAGCCCAGTGCTATGGTTAGATTTCAAGTATCGTTACATTTATTTATTTATTAATTATTGTGAAAATACTGTACAGAGGGGTTACAATTACATGGGCAAGATAATGAGTACATTTCTTATCAAGCATTGTAGCCTCCTCCTTTGTTTCCCCTTCCCATCCTCCCCCTGTGCCCCCACCCAATCCTTCCCGCTCCCCCTCCCCCCCCCCCACCAAAGTTGTAAAGTTCGTTTTCAACATATCCACTTGTATATCTCATTGTTGCAATGGTTCCACCTGTATTCATTACTTTTATAAGCAATGGTTCTCATGTTTGAAAATTGTTTGCCCAGAAGCTAGTGCATTTAAAGACAGCTCCTGTTCTTAGGATTTTATTTTACTTTTTTTTTGTCTTTGGAAAAAAGAACTTGCTTTTTATTCACAGCAAATTAAATCAGTCAATTGGGTTGCTGCTTTGGGAGTGCTGCATTGACCTTTTAACATCTATGCAGACACCAGTTCAACATAGTCACTCAGATTTAGTTCTTAGAATGATAAGTTGACAGCTTCAAGTTCGTAAGTGAAACAAGGTGAAGGTGAGTATGTTTATTGCTAGCTAGGTCATGACCACTAACATTTTGCCTTATGAGATCACAAAGTTACACAGTCAAAACTTTATGTACTTGAAACCACAGGCCAGAAAAATAAAGAGACTACAGGTGCTACGAGATAGGGCTGGTGTTGATTGTCCAGATGCAGGTTAAAGGAGGAAAATACAAATATGGAAAACAACCAAACAACAACACAACAACAACAAGCATGCATGTGCTGAATGTGTTACCATGGAGATAAATGCAGCCCCTGCAGAAATAGCACTAGGATGTCTCCTAAATGATGGGCAGTACTTGTTTCTGGCCAGCCAGGAAGTAGATGTGAGACTAACTGGTAGAGATCCTTTCTGGCTGACTTCTGTGACAGTATTCCAGAACCAGTGCTGAATACCCAGAGCATTCAATCCAAGCCTAGCCTGGTAGACAGCTCAGTTAAAATGCTGGCTGTAACACTTAGGAATGAATCACTGTGATCAAGATATTAGATCTCTCTGAATTCCAGATTCTTCAATGTTTATAACATAAATGAATACCTACCTTATTGTTCTATTAAAAATAGGAGCACACTTGGCACATGTCTGAACCACACTCAGTATTACATGTGACAACCATGTTTTTCTTTTCTTTTCTTTCTTTCTTTCTTTTTTTTGGGTCCGGTCGTGGGGCCTGAACTCTGGGCCTGGGCTCTGTCTCAGCTCTTAAGCTCAAGGCTAGCTCTCTACCATTTGAGCCACAGCACCACTTCCAGCTTTTTTCTTTTTGCTTATGTGGTGCTGAGGAATCGAACCCAGGGCCTCAGGCATGCAAGGCAAGCGCTCTACCACTGAGCCACCTTCCCAGCCTGACAACCATGTTTTTCAAGTTGGTTATTGGAACAAAGAAGTGATTTGATTATACAACTAGAAGTTAAGTTAATGGAGTTAGCCCAAGAGAAGAAGAACAATGATAATGCTGTAAAGTTGGCCGTCTTGGTCATGATAGATATTATGCTTGGGATGGAGTTGAATTTGCACAGGGTTTGGTGAGTCTTCTTTGCGAATGAGAAGGTATGGTAGGAACTAGCTGATATACTGTACTTATTTCAATGATCAAACTAAAGTAACTCACTGTCATTCAAAATCTCCTTCCTAGAAATTAACATATCACGTGAGCCCATCCCCAAGATTTATTTGCTTACCTTGGAAGGCTTATCCCTAAGGAAGTTTTATGAATATGAAATCATAGTCTATCAAAATTATTAATAGCAAAATTTAAAATATTAGATTATAAATATATTCTGCATAGTAAAGCTATGACTTTTCACCATGATTTTCTTTGAGTTCTCCTTATCCTACAGGGCTTGGCCTGTGTTACCTGATGCTCTAGGGAGCCATTCCTATTGCTGTCTGTCATTGCTATGGCTATCTTTCTCCACTTGAGGACATTCTGATCTTGTGGTTTCAAGTCCTTGCTTAGACTGATAAACTAATGATATCTTATTCTCCCCCCCCCCTATTTTTTAAAAAAATATTTTATTGTAAAGATGCTGTACAGAGGGGTTACAGTTACATGAGTAAGACAATGAGGACATTTCTTGTCGAGCATTGTTATCCCTTCCCCTTGTTGTTCCCCCACTATTGCTTCCTTCCCTTCCCTCCCTCAAAACCCTGCCCCCTCTCCCCTGCCCAAAGTGGTAAAGTTCATTTCCAATATAGTGTCTTGTGCGTATCATTGTAACGCTGCACCAATTACCAAGTATTTCCATTTGATCTCATTTATCTCTTTTCCCTGTTAAGCAGATAGAATAATGAGGCTTAGATAGTTGAATTGTCCATGGCCATTCAGCTGGTAAAGTGAGGGAGCCACCTTTTGGAAGCCAAGTTTCCCCCATAATTATTTTTCCACTTTACATGTTAACTGCAATGAATGGTGGCTTACTTATTTGCAGCTCTCCCATTTCATTTGTGTTTCAAGTAAAGTCCTTCAGGTCCTTTCCTAATCAATCAAATGCTCACTAGGTACTGTGCACTCATCACCTTGCCAGGCTACCCACACCTGCATTCCCTACCTGGACTGAAGGGAACATCCTTGACCCTCCAGTCAAAGGTAGGTATGTGAAAGAAGAGATGTAAGAATTAGTGGAGCTTTGAAAGGAATATAATGAGAAGAGCTGTACTAAAGAATATTTGGGGTTTGAGCCCTATTCTAGGAACAATCCCAATGTGTTTTTATGTGATAGTATCCAGGGTCACAGCAAACAGTAATCGTAGATCCTTGGTTTTCCTGATTAGGGCCCTCCCAGGCTCCATCTCTTAGACTTCATTCTCTAGTATTTCCAGTTCCCTACTCTGCCCCACTTCTCCTTTGGCCACAGTTCCCAGTCCTACTATCTGTGTACTAGGGTCAGCCTAGCAAGCTGTCTTTAATAAATACTCAGGAGGATCTGAAGGCAGCCATATGGTGATCCATGGTACTGGCCAAACAAATTTGCTGGGGATTGTAGTTAGGTACTTTTGTTATATAAAGTACAGCTATAAAAGAAATGACATTAGTTTTCTGTATGAGTCCTAAACCAGCTATGAAGGTGATTTTAAGAGAGGAATTCCCAAAGTATTTCGGGCAATCACAAGATCACTGAAGTAATTACATTTCCTCCCCAAGTGCCCATTTTGAAGGGAAATGCTAGCTTGGATTTGTAGTTCTGGTGTATTTAATAAATACCACATTCATTATTATAGGAGCTTGCTGCATAAATGTGGCTTTTTTTTTTCTTTAGGCTAAAAAGTAGCATAGAGAGGCAGAGCACCCATCTAGCATTATTATTGCGCATTCTCCACTTCATTGTTACTTTATGTGTTTGTAGTAGAGTCGGTCAATTGGGTCATTTTCTGAGCTCCATGGACCATCATCATCCCTGCTTATATTTGAATTGTTCACAGCACTTTGACCTTTACAGAGAAAGGCTCTACAGTGACTCAAAGCATTGTTATTATAGAGTGGAGCTTGTGTAAAATGGTGGGGAGGCTCCATCTAACACCTGTGTTACAGGCTGACTTCCGTTAGGATTCCATAGCACACTTTTCAGAATATGATTTGACGTATGTGTGGAGAATCTGAAGCCAGTCAGTGATTAATATTTTATATCTGGGATCTGCTGAATTTTTCTGTTTCAGCCTGGTCTGGCTTGGGTGGACAAAAAATAGTTTCCTGGGTGGATGTGTTAGGTCTCGGTGCCAATCATTCCTAGGAATAAATCAGGTCTCAAATACACTATTAGAAACATTACCCTATATGCTTTATGTTCTAATAACTGCACATAGCCTTTTTTTTCCCTCAAGGCTAGTGCTCTACCATTTGAGCTATAGCTCCACTTCTGGTTTTTTCTAAGTTAGTTGGAAATAAGACTTTGATAGACTTTCCTGCCTGGGCTGGCTTTAAGCCATGATCATCAGATCTCAGTCTCTTGTCTGGGAGTTACAGGTGTGAGCCAGTTGTGGCCAGCTAACTATATATATACCTACATGCATAACATATTTATAGATGTATATATCTTAACATTATTATTATTTTTTTAACCTAATTTTTACTTTATTTTTTTCTGTAAGGTAGGGATCCTGTTAACTTCATTTGGTGATCATGAGTTATTACTAGAACTGGAAAAGACTTTTAAAGAGGACCTTACTCTAGAGATGGTATCTTTATTTGAATTTCTTTTGTAGCATAGCTCTGGTTGGCTAGCAATTCCTTTGTTTACTCACTCTGTTGCTTTTCTTGTGGCTAGAGATAACAGCATGAAAAAAAAATAGCCAGAAAATACCCTACTTTCAGAGCAAGCAGACATCCAGAGAAAGACAGATGGTGAGTAAAATAAATGAGTCCATTATCAACTGTATTAGAAAGGGTACAGCAGAAAGCAGGTAAGGAGCCCTAGGCTGGAGTAGGTTTTGTTGTTGCTGTTGTTTTCCTTGCCTGTCTTGGGGCTTGAACTCCAGGCCTGGGCCCTGTCCCTAAACCTCTTTGTGCTCAAAGCTAGCACTCTACTACTTGAACCACAGCAACACTTCTGGCTTTTCCTGAGTATTTTATTGGAGACAAAAGTCTCACAGACTTTGCTATCCAGGCTGGTTTCGAACCATGATCCTCAAATCTCAGCTTCCTAAGTAGCTAAGATTATAGCTGTGAGCCACTGGCGCCCATCTTAGGGTAGATTTAAATAGGGCAGTGGAGGGGAAGGTTCTTGCTGAGAGGGTGATGCTGCACAATATCTGGGAAGGACCTGAAGACAGCCAGGACAGCATGTGTAAAATCATTGTCAGTCTTGACAACTGTTCAGCCTGACAGAGTTCCACTGCTCATTCTGGAAGTCATAAAACTTAGACATTTACAGTGCTTGTTGGCATATTAAACAATTCAAAGAGGCCTACTGGAAAGAAACCGGTTTATTTCAAATATATTTGACAATATCTGCTTTCTTCCCTCATTGCTTCCCCTCCTTTCTGTCTTAACATGCCAGAACAACTTGACTACAGTTCTGAACCAACCTTCACCATGTGGATATCATCTTGCTGATAGTAATCAGAAGGGCCCTGGAGTCAGGATGGGCCAGAAAGAGAATTCATTCCACAGGCCTGAGCCTCAGAATGAGACTTAAATCTGCTACTCTGTCCCTAAGCAAGTAGAATCTTAATCTTGCTTGGGGTTCATCATTTATAATTTCCCCAGTTTATGCTATTACTGCAAAGGATGCAGGATAAAATGAAATGTTCACTTTAATTTTTTTTAAGTTCTACCAGTGTAGATGTTGTATGTGCTTTTTTTGTTTACTTTTGGAGGAATGACTCACTCTATTGATGGCCAGTCTAGGGTTCACTTACAAAGAGCTTATGGGCCAAGGATGATAGTTCAGGCCTTTTGTACCAGCTATTCAGAAGGCAGAGATGGAGAGGACTATAATTCAAGGCCTGCCAAGGACCCCCATCTCGATTAACTGGATGTATTGGTACACATCTGTCACCTCAGCTACATAAGTTGTTGTAGGTAGGGGAATTGAAGTTCAGGTCCTGCCCTGGGCAAATACATAAGACTCTATTTAAAAAGAAATAAAAAAACCAAAAAGAAAAAAAAATCCCCAAACAGCAGCAACAACAACAAAATCACCTAAAAAACCAGACACCAGTGGTTCATTCTAGTAATCCTAACTACTCAGGAAGCTGAGATCTAAAGGTCAAGGTTTGAAACTAGCCTGGGCAAGAAAGTCCATGAGAGGGCTGGGAAGATGGCTCAGTGGTAGGGCGCTTGCCTTGCATGCATGAGGCCCTGGGTTCGATTCCTCAGCGCACATAAGCGAAAAGAAAAAAGCTGGAAGTGGCACTGTGGCTCAAGTGGTAGAGCGCTAGCCTTGAGCTGAAGAGCTGAGGGACAGCGCCCAGGCCCAGAGTTCAGGCCTCACGACTGGACCCCTCCCAAAAAAAATTAAAAAGAAAGAAAGTCCATGAGACTCTTATCCCCAGTAAACTACCAAAAAAAGTGAAGTTGTGAAGTTGTGGCTCAAGTGGTAGAGCATTAGCCTTGAACAAAAGCAGCTCAGGGACAGCACCCAGGCCCTGAGTTCAAGCTCCAAGACTGACACAAAAGTAAACAGAAACAAAAGAAAAGGTCTAATGGTATGGCCCAAGAGGTAGTACCTGCCTAGCAAGCATAAGGCTCTGAGTACCAACACATGTACCTTTAGGGACCATTCTAGATCCAAGCTATACGAATGGCGGAGATAAAAGCTTACAGTTTGATCATGAATATAAATTAATAAATGGACGGTCGTTTTCTTCTGAAGGTAAATATGCAGGAAGAAAGAAAGAGTAGAGAATTTGATCATCTATGATGAGACATGGTACCATCAAATCCATGATCCCAGTCAGTCCTCATTCCCAAGACTTTGAGAATTAGTTATTATTTTGATTTTAAAGATGAAATGTGTGATAATAGAGAGTTTAGAAAGATTTTCCAGGGTTTTAAAAAAAATCACATTTTGTATGCTTTCTTGGTTCTTTTCACCTTACTGTGTTGCCTTTGAGCCTTTCTTTGGGCTTACTGTGGCCTTTTATAGGTTTCTTTCCTCAGCTTTCTTGGAGAACATGAAATCCAGTATTTATGTAATGGCATCAAATGATGTCAATGTAAACATGTTTTTTTTTTAAGAGGGACAATATTTACATTTTAAACCAGTCTGCGAGGGAAATAGAGGACTTTATTCCCTTAGATAAGAACTGAACCCATAGGTTGAACAGTTCACAGTAAGATATAGCACTTTGATGGTAGAGAGACTCTTCTGAGCATGCACCCATAGCAATGTAAATTACAGCCTACCCATGGAGTTGGCCAAGCATTGCCTATTTTTGTATTTAAAGTAGTTTCAGATAATAGGCACCTCTGCAGCCAAAGATTCTTCCCTAAAAATTGTTTATTCATTTAGCATGAAGGGAGCTAATTTGATCAAAAAGATCATGAAAACATCTGTTATAAGAAAGGCAGGAAAGATGTCAAGGTATCAGACCATAGAGCATAAGCACCGTCACAGAGGGGTGCTGGTAGAAGTAGAGATAGAGTAAGGGTCCACAGTCCTGAGTTCTCACAGGGAGGACTAGAGATGTCATCTCGGAGGAGCTCATAGCACAGATGATTTGATGCCTGTGGTTAGGCCCACACATGCCCTCTCTTTGACAGTCACTCACACACCACACACACCAGCAATTATCATCTGAAGATGCTAGCGTGGTAAATAAGGAAGAAATCTAGGCTTGGCGATGTTGAATGACTCACCCAGGATCACAAATGCCGTAAGAGGCAGGAGTGAGACTTACCTCAAGGGTTCTGACACTAAGTTTAGTGTCTTTCCATGACGCTGAGATCGCTCTGCTGCTTCAGCAACTGGCAGGACCACATAAATAAGAGCATAGTCGGTTGCCTGTGGCATCAGGTGACATCTTGATTATTTTTTCCAGTTGAACCTGGTTGCCAAGGAAAGTGCTTTCTCCCTCTGTACCCAAGCAGTGAATGTGCTATCTCAAATGGAAAATTGAGTCTTGAGATGAAAGAACTTTAGAAAACCTCAGGTGTAAAATAAAATTCTGGAGCTATGTAGTTCTTTTCAGCAATATGTGGTACAAATAAACACAGATAAATATGCAGTGCACATATTTAAAAATCACCAACATTATTTTGCCTTGGGTAATATCTAATTTCATATTTTACAAATTAAATTGTAAATAAGTATAATTTTACTCAGACTCTGCTAAATCATTTACATTTTGCCTTTTTTGGTTTTATTTGGTTCTTTTTTCAAAAAAAATTACATACACAGATTTTCCATTATCTTTAGTTGTAAAAAGGAATTTCAATTCAACATGTCACTTTTTCTAATACAATGCGTTTTCACCTTTTCCATTGTGCTCTGCCATCTCTTTCCCTGCCTTATATTTCCAGATTATGCCATCACGCGTTCATGGATGGTTCACAAATACATTTCTCTAGTCCCCAATCTCTTTATATCTTTCCCAAAGCCAGTAGAATAAACATGCTTCAAAAGACTGTAAAACACAGCACATCTAAAACCAAACACATCATTTTCTTAACTCTTATTTTGTACCTCTTTAATATTCTAGCATTAATTCAGTTCTCTAAGCCTGATGTTGAAATCTGTGGATTTCAGTCTCCTGTCAAATTCTCCTTCCAGTTCCTCCTTCCTCCTCCATGGCTACAATACTATTTCTATCTCCCATTCTTTGTTACCTCAACAGGTTCTGGGATTACTACTGTCCTCTCTGAAATAGCATATTTTCTCACATTAATCTACCTGGCTCAGCCAGCTTAATCCAAAGCAGACACCTCCTATTAATTTAATATGCATATCTTTCTTGTAGGCAGCTCTCTATGTTAAATAATTTGAAAATAAATTTATTTGATTATTGAAACTGTTATGGTATCTCAAGGTCATCATTCTGAATGCAAGGTCATCATTCTGAATCCTGGCTAGCGTGGCACTTGCTGTAAAGGAGTATATCTTTTCTTAAAGTCTAATTTTGAAATAAACTGTTTTTATATCCATGGCTTACCTTCTGGAATAATAAAATGATCCAAGAATATGATGAAAATTATAGAGCTTCTTTTGAGAATAACATACTCTCTTTCTCTTTCTTTCTCTCTCTCTCTCTCTCTCTTACACACACACAGACAGACACACACACACACTCCTTATAAGACATTCTTAATTCATTTATGGATCTCTTGAGTTACCATAAAATCTGGTTAAGGACCCCATCCCTTGTATGAAATTGTTTTTATATTTTCATTTCAGAGATATTTGTATTTGGTATAAGGTTTCTAATAAATTTGTTCCTAGCTGAAGTGTCTATTTTCCTTAATTATGCACCATTTTTATTTTCTTTTTTGTGGGTATTGGAGATCAAAACTAGGACCTTGTGCATATTAGATAAGTGAGTAGTCTAACATTAAATTATACCACTGGCCCTTGTAGCACATGTTTGAAAATGGACTGTGGAAAAGGAAATTGACCTCTATAGTCATCCTGATTCTACCCTAATTAGCTCTAGAACTTTGTAAAGTACCATAACTAAAATGGTGTAGTAGAAATCAACTTGGATTCTCATTAGGGGGACCTGAACTCTTGTCTCTACATGGTATACTAATTGTGGAAAGCTTTTTTTTTTTTTTTTTTTTGGTGCTAGTCCTGGGTCTTGGGCTCTGGGCCTGGGCACTGTTCCTGATTTTTTTTTCTCAAGGCTAGTGCTCTACCACTTGAGCCACAGCTCCACTTCTGGCATTTGATGGTTAATTGGAGATAAGAGCCTCATTGATTTTCCTGTCTGACTGGTTCTGAGACTAATTTGTAAGATCTCAGCCTCCTGAGTAGCTAGGATTACAAATGTGAGCCCTCAGCACAGGGGTTGGTTGGAAAGCTTTTTTTTTACCTTTAAAGAAACAATTGAGTTGCAAAATGAGGCAGAGGAGTTATGATAATATTTTGTTGTACTTATAGCATCCTTTTCATTTATGCTATTTCATCCTATCCCAACAAAGACTCAGTGAGAAAGACAATGGGTAGAATTATTCAATTCATAAGAACAAATAAGCAAAGAGACACATAGAGTACTGAAAGCTAGAATGAGGAAATGGCAGAAGGTCCTCTCTGGCTCTGACTCTATCCCTCCAGTCTCTATTGTAAATCTCTGCTCTTCAACTTGTACTTTATCAAGTCCTAGTTCTAGCTGCAAGTGTGTTGAAGCTATCAAGCAACATGTATTGCTGTCCTGTAAGTAGGTCTGATAGTGTTAGGATGTGAGTTATAGTCAAGCATGAATGAAGATTAGTAACGTTTTGGCTATTGTGATAATTTACTCATGTACATGATTATTAATAATTTATCTTATATAAAAAGGATGCTTTGTGGAAAAATGTAAGATTGACTATGCTTTGTGTATGGCTTTTGTTTTTCTGAGCTTCTTCGTTAAACTTTGTTAAACTTTCTAGTAACTAGAGTATAGTTAAATACTCTAGAATTATGAGCTAGGCTAACTTGAGATAACTTTATTTGCACTCTGTAGCATCTTTATAATACCCTTCAAGAAATTAGTCTTAGCCAGGTGGGCTGGCTCACATCTGTAAACCTAGCTAGTCAGGAGGCTGAGAGCTGAGGATCATATTTCGAAGCCAGCCAGGCAGAAAAGGCCCCTTGAGACTCTATCTCCAATTAGGCATTCAAAAACCAGAAGTTGAGCTGTGGCTCAAAGTGGTAGAGTGCTAGCCTTGAGGAAAAGAGTTTAGGGACAGTGCCAAGGCCCTGAGTTTAAGCCCTACAACTGACCCCCCCCCAAAAAAAATCAGTTTTCATGGCAGGCCAAATGTTTTCACTGACCTTTTGGTCTTTCTATCTCACATTCTGCTTCAGATTGTGAAGCATTGTGGGGCATTGGAGATTGGTCCAACTCGATCTTGTATACTCTGGGAACAGAGGCCCAGAATGGCTGAAATAATTTGACAGAGGTACTATAAGCTGATCTAAGAGAGGCTTTGCCAGTCCTGACTTGTTTACCTATTATTTTAATCAGTAAAAGTAAAAATAAAACTTTCAAGAAATTCAAAATAGGGCAAAACATATCTTAAGAAATCTCAAAAACAACAACAACAAAAAAAAAACAAAGCAAAAACCCCAACCAAAACCAAACCCCAACCCCGACCCCCCACTATTAAATTTAAAATAGCTTTCTTTATATTACAACTATGTACCTGCCTCCTCTCCACCTCTACTTTATCACATGCTACTCTGGTTAAATAATTTCACCTCTCCTCTGACTTGATTGATTTCTAGGGACTGTCGGAAATAAGCAGAAACAAGTGTGCAGCTAGCTTTTTTCAGTTAAAAGAATGTATTTTGTGTAGCCTTTGCTACATAAGACTTTTCAAATTCTATCAAATTGGAAAGTGGCACCCTAGCTCTCTCCAAAGGGCAGTTTTGTGTCAATGAATGCATTGGAAGCTGCTTAATGAAAGCCACTGTGGTACTTGGCACTACGTTAGACAAACCAGAAAAGACAGAGGGGGGAAAAATGCATAATTCCATTAGAAAGGAATTGGAAGGTGAAGAGGGATCAAAAAATAAGCCCCAGAAATAATTAGAGAGACCTGGCAAGCTCTATGTAATAGAGAACGTTGTGGAAGGGAATGAGGGATACAACCAAGAACAATAAAAAGTCTTGTGGGCAAAGCAGGATTTGAACTTGGCCCTCACCCATGGATGGAATTTGAATAGCTGATAGAATTTAAGGAGGCAAAGAGAAGGACATTGAATGCTTAGGGAATCACACTGGAGTAGAGTTTAACTGCATGTTTGAGACAGGCAGTAAATGGTCAGCCTGACTACTCTATGGGTGGATAAAATCAGTAGTTGGAAATAAGGTTGGTTATATAGATAGGTAAAATAGAAAGCTTGGTAATGAAAACTCATGGCACTTGAATTTAAATGTCAGTAGTGCAACTTGAGATACATTTCCTAAAATTCCATGCCTCAATCTCTGTTAGTAAAGTATAGGATAGATCATAGTCTCCTTCTATCCTTGTAGAGATTTTATTAAAGTTCTAAGTTCTAAGTACAATTAAGGTTTAGAACATCGCCTGGCATGTGTTCAACCCACCTTAGTATGAACTTTTACAGTTTGGTTTGGTTAGGAAGTTAAACTGAACCTCTATAACAATATTTACTATTATATTTAAGGTGCAACCCAGAAAATAGACACTTGAAAATAATGTGATTGGGACTTGAATAAGCAAGAGATGCATTCTTCAGCAGAGCTGGATTTAGAGAATCTTGGTTCAGAAAGTGTCTATTCTGACTGCTGTGTGAAGCATATGAAAACTCTTGCCTCTATTCTGTGCTGGTTGATCAAACTTCTCACCCCCCCACCCCCAGGAAGGAAACCCCTTGGCCTTCTACCTTGGTGTGTAGATAGGTAACAAACAACATGGACAGCATTTGTCTAAAAACAAATAAAATTAGATTTCAAAGGATTAAAGTTAGTCAACTTTTTTTTTTTTTTTTTTTTGTCAGTCATGGTGCTTGAACTCAGAGTCTAGTCACTGTCCCTGAGCTCTCTACCACTTTAAGCCACAGCTCCACTTCCAGCTTTTGAGGAGTTAATTGGAGCTAAGCATCTCAAGGGACTTTTCTGCCTGGACTGGCTTCCAACCAAGATCCTCAGATCTCAGCGTCCTGAGTAGCTAGGATTATAGGCGTGAGCCCCAGTGCCAGGCTTGTTAGTCAACATTTTATGCCCTTACCTCCTCATCCCCCCTCTTCTGTAGTTTTTTCAGGGGCCAGTTTTGAGGTTAAATAAATAAAAATAAAAAGCCAGACTGAATATCAATGAGAACCTCTTGGATAGTTTCTGGAATGTTACCAAGAGCATTTAGAGATGGCTCCCCCAGCCGGCATTCTGAATAGGCTCTTACCTCTTTGGAACCATTGGCTCTCATAATCTCTAGACATCAATAGGAATATACCAGCTCATCCTTCTAGGGTTCCAGAGAGACTGACTGAGTAGCTGAGCCAGAGGAGCCCTGACCAATTGTCAAGGGTAGAGAGACAGCGCTCAAGTCTTGGGACCTGGCCATTAGTCAATAGTCCTCTGACCCTCTTAGTCTACTTCAGCCAGGCATTTCTCCAATTCTGATTGTCTGGCCTTTGCATAATTACAGTGTCGTCCCTATGGGATTTTGCTCATGATTCTTGGACTGTGACTCGAAAGGGAAAAGACCCAACAAGTAACTCACAATTTTTCATTAAACTTAGCTGACCTCATAAATAGACCAACTCTTTTCAAACCTGCGACAACAGAGATGATCTTGTGTGAGTTAAAAAGTTTCCTTTCAGTCGGCCCTGCTTCTCACATAGGACATTCTGCTGCTCTGTCGTATATTTTGCAACCCAGGCTTCTGCTGTCATGTTTTAGGAATTTGAAACCAGTAGGGGACATTTGACTTTACCAATACGTGATGGTGCCCAAGGTCAACCTCAGGCCTGAGACAAAAAAGCAAAACAAAACAAAAACACTACCACCACCATATTTTTAGCTTATCTGTTACTCCAATGAGTAACTAGTGATAAAGAATTGTAAAGTATTTACAAACCTAGTGCTAGATATTTATTGTTCACAAACCTATACACATGGCACATATCATGTAGGCAATATTATGATGAAGAGAAGTTACATAAACCACACCGGTGGACAAATAACACCAAGAAAATGTAAAATGAAGTCACCTGAACTTTACTTGTCATTGTGAGCCCACTATCTAAAATACCATCTCATGTTTGCAGAAACAACAACAACACCACCCTTAAGAACTATTCTTGGGCTCAATTCTACTCAGCCTAGAAAACATACTTATAAAAATAACAAATACAGTAAATAACCAGCACTACTCTATGTGGATTAAAAAATAAAAAGTTTCTTTGCTGCTGTTGGTGTGCCGAATGAATGAATGAATCAAAGAGGAACTGGTTATCTATCCTCTTTGCCCTTTCCCAACTCCCCTGGTGGTGGGTGAATGCAGGGCAACCCCCACCCCCAACCATCTTCTGATGTTAGGCTCCCCCCTTAAATATGGGCCTGGATTTCCCCCTCTCTGTTCCTATCTTCCCTGCCCCCTCCCCATTTTTTAAAAAGGCCTTAAAGAAAAAAAAAATCCGTGGGAGACGAAAATAGCTCCAGTTGCAAGAGGCCTACAAGCACCAGGGAATGCAACTGAGAGACGCCAGTCAGCATGAGGGTTGAGCCCTGGGTGGATGCACCAGGCTGTCTTGCTGCCGATTTTCTGCCTAGGCCCGGTGGGTAGATGGGAAAATGGTTTTACAGGGTTGGGAGGTGGGTTGGGGAAACTGAGGGGTGGGGGTGGTGGGGGAGGAAGTATTTTATAATCCAAGGCATGGAGAGCCTAGCATTCAGGCTGAGGTGGGGGGGGGGTCTCTTCCTTTCCTTTCTGTCTACTTCCCCTCACTCCCCCCTACATTTTTTTTTTCTTTTCAAATTTATTTTGCCCAGGCGGGGACTGGCGACAGTCAAAAGGGAGCAGTTGGCACTGAATGTCACCCTGAAGGTAAAATGAAAGACAAAAGATGAACGCATGCTTGCTTTGCTTTTCCAGCGACTGCTGCAGCAGCAGCAGCAGCAGCAGCAGCTGCGGAGGGGAGCAGCAGGATTTAAAGGGGTTGGGGGGGGGGGAATCACACGCACACACACACACACACACACACACGCACACACACCCCACTCACAGAATACACACACACCCAGAGGCGTCAATTATGCAAACGCAATAACGCGATCCAATCATGACTGTGCCTGGCATGTATTATTATTATTCTTCTTGTAGAAAAAGGGAAACCACTATAGAGCCAGAGAGGTTTATTTATTTTTAACAGAAAAGAGAGGGAGAGAGACGGGGAGAAACGCATGCAAACAGAAACGTGCACATACCACGCAGCCACCCGAGGAGAGCTTGCAGCCTCTCTCTTCTCCTGCCAAGTTATCATTGAGAAAACAGACGGGCATCATGACGTCCCGGGTCACAGGGAGTGCGGACCGACGCTACCAAGAGAAAAGGGAGGCGCCTCTGCGCTCCGGCTAGCCGCGGGCGCCCCTCTGCCCCACGCAGCCCGGCTTGGTGAGTGCACGGCCGCTCGGGACGCGGACCTCGGGGGCCAGGCCGGCCCCGAACCTGCGGAGGCGCAGCAGGAGGCCGTGTCCTTGGCGGTGGAGGGCCGGCCAGCACCCCCTCGCCTGCTAAGGTCGCGGGAGCCCAGTGAAAAGGAGGCGTGTGTGAGCTTGCAATGTTCCTGCATGAGGACAGGGGAGGGGTGGGTGGGTGAAGGGGTGGAGGGGGGGGGGAGAGGGGGGTGTTGTAGACTTTCATAGCCAAAGAAACCGGCCTGGGCTTCTTTAACCAAAGAAAAAAAAGAAAGAAAAGAAAAAAAAGAAAAAAAGAAATCTCTCCCCTCACCTCCCCCTCCTCTCCCCCCTCCTCCCACCCCAACGACTCACCTGATTAACCCGCTGCAGTTCTGACCCAGGCCAAGGTAACTGCTCCACACCCCCTCACCAACATCTGGAGACAGACATTGGCGTCTGAGGGGAGGGGGGGACATTCTCTCATTTGCCATCCTGGGTGAAATCTCGGTTGCTCACTTTCCCCTCCATCCTCTCCTCCCCCTCCTCTACCCCCCCTCCCCCTCCACAATCCCTTCCCTCCTCTCTCCCTTCACTTGCTGCTTACAGGCTCTTTGGAAAAGCAAAGAGAAGAAAAAGAAAGAAAGAACACAAAAAGCAACCCCTCTCTCAATAACACAATCATAAGTACAGCCCGACGCTTGTAGACTTGTCTGACCATGACTACAAAAACAAAAACATAAACAAAAACAACCAAACAAAAACCCCACCCCCAAACAAAACTGTTAGGGGTGTGTGTGTGTGTGTGTGTGTGTGTGTGTGTGTGTGTGCTAGAGACACTGAGGAATTCTCATTGCAATTAGATTTGTTCTTTTTTCAACACCCCTCCCATCCCCCCTTTTCTGGTTTAGAGACTTCAATGCTTTAGTAAAGTACTAAAGAGTGAGTCAGAGTTAGAAACCCCGGATGGGGAAAGCTCAGGGACAGTGGGGACCCTAGGGCCTGGGGTCCTCCTGGGAGAGGGTGGTGCCAGGAGTTGATATTGCCTGTCATAGGCTGGAAAAAAACTCCTGATGATTACCGCTTCTGAGTCCTAGGTGTCTCCCTCCTGTCCTCTATGCCTCATGCCTCTTTCCTCTGTCTCCCCAATGCTTTCACCTTCTCCAGAGACTCGCTGAAGTTGCCCAGAGGTCATTGGACCATCTCTAAGTATTTGAAGCCTACCCTGTCTGCCCCTTCAAGTCTGTCAGAGCTCTTGCAGAAAGAGTCTAGAGGTGTCTTCTACCCCCACCCCCATCTTCCTTCTCCTTTTGGTGATGGGAGATCAGAGAGAAAGACAAAAGAGGGTAAAGCTCTCCTCCTCCCTTCCTCTTCCCTAGCTGCAACCTCCCCCCCACCCCTCCCCAATCTCAATGAACAGTTCTAGAAAAGAGTTCAGAAAGGCCTGGAGAACTCCCCCTGTCCCCTCTTGCTGTGGAATGATTATGCATGTGTGTGTTTATTTATTGTGCTTGCTGGGGTTATGTTGTGAATTGCCACATGGGTCTGTTGATCCTAGGGAAGTATGTTTGCTGTGTTCCTTTGCAATATTAGAATCAGAGGCTGGTGCAGTAAGACTCACACAGAGAAAGCAAATGATTTGGGCTAACCTAAGTCCCTAAGCCAAGGTCAAGGTTGAAAAGATCACTCTCATATCACACTCCTTACACCCCCCCCCCCGAAAAAAAAGAAAGAAACGATATTCTCAGCATATGGGTTAAGAAAAGCAAGTTATGTTTATGTATGACTTCCCATTACTTTCAAGACCTTCATTCTTAATACTTTTGAGTAAAGATCAAGCAACCAGTGTGTTTCAGAGAAGCTGAATGACATGGTCTAGTTTTGAAGAGAAACTCCCCTTTGTGTTTTCACACTGCCCAAAGACCATTAAAAGGAGAGAGTGTTTTGAAAATACCCAAAGTCAGAAGCAGCCGGCCAGAGAAAAAAGTCAGAAATGTCTCAGGAAGGGAGTGGATTGGGGAGTATCCTGGGTCCTTGTCCTCCTCCTCCTCCTCCTCCTCCTCCTCCTCCTCCTCCTCCTCCTCCTCCTTCTCTGTTGTCCAGTAGAGTCAACGTTATCATAATGAGTTAACCAACCTGAGAAACAATTCTGTCATTATGGGAAAGAGAGGGAAATTTGAACAGTTTTCAAATGTGAGCTGAGGGATGAATGGTTGTCAGAAAGCTCAGTGAGATGGAAGATAAAGGTACTTTGATGAGCTTTCTTTCCCTTCAAATATGAAAAGAACCAACTACCTAAAAAGACAGGCCTAGGAGATCTCTCAAACATGTGTATGGCATAGCTTTGTATTATGTTTCCTAAAGCAGTTCTCATAACTCTTTAAACTTGTGTCACAGAGAATTGAATGTGTATATATTGAGAATGGTATCATATTGCATATCAACCTGTTCATTGGTTAGTGTGATGAAATGCATAAAAGATGGTTTCTTTCCTTTAATAAATCAAAATACCATGTAAATCTTTATACAGGTCATATATGGAAAGGGAAGGTGCTTGTCTTTTTTTTTTCTTAAGGGGAATTGCCTGGGGAGTTTCTGATGGGTGGTATTTTAACAAAGCAGAGCAGGTCAATCGATTGGGTTTCCGTGTGTGTGCCACTCAATTTATTCTGTACAATTTTCCCCCAAATTAAAAGGTTACCAAAGTACCATGTTTCCATCTCCAACTGAGCACCATTTAGTACCCTAACAGTATTTCAAGATTCAGCAATTTTGAGATAATTCATCTTTTGTTTTGGGTTCTGAATTTGAATCTACATAGGAATAGTAGTTGGATAAGATAGGGTATAACTAACCACACAGACAGCTGAAGAGCTCCCATAAATGGCTTTTGAGAAAAATAGCATGGCTGTTCTCGATAACCTTGTTTACAGGGACATTTCAGTTGCAGCTAGGTTTTTAGCAAGAGTCTGTCAGAGGGAATGGGTTTATGTTTGAAATTGATCCTAAGTGGCTCTTTCCGCTGCTTCACAGACTGGTTATGCACCTTAGCTAAACACTCAAGGCAAAAGTTGTGTTTTTTGTGTTTTGTTTTTGATATCCCATGACTTTGGCTAATACAGACAAATCCACGGATAAGAGTGTCACAGGAGAGGCGATTATTTATGAGGTCCTGTTGTTTACACATGTGTCAAATAAGTAGCTTTAGTTTCTGTCTTCCATTTTAAAATGGTCTGAGTGCTTAATTTTTCAATGGGAAGAGACTCATTTTCAAGGGGCTTATAGTATTCCTTGGAAGATGGATTTATGGCTTCAAACACCTATTAAAACTAGTTTCATCTAAGTAAAAGGACTTTATGATATAATGCGGAAATTTTGCCAGTTGTTTCAAAATTGTTGCAAAACTGTTGGAATAGAAAGATTTTGAGGGAAATGCCAAAAGCCACATTAATGAAGAAAAACACTGTTGAGATACCTTTGAATAATAGATAGGAGATGTAATGGTCAACCACAGGATAAAATTTTTACACAGTATTTTTATGGCTCTAAATCGGCTGCATTGTAAACTAAGCTTACTACTCTATTAAGTCATTATACTTTTCAATTATTTAACACTGCTGGCCAAGCTATCTTCTGTGGTCTTTTTCTATACACATCAGAAATGATATGTACAATCATAATTGCTTATTGTTAGCATGAGGACTTTGCTACAGGGATTTATTTTTAACTTCTAGGGACAAATGCTATGAAGGTGCAGAGAGGAAAAAAGAAAGGCATGGAAATAATTCGAGCTCTGTGAAGTAGGGAAGGCTATTGAAATATGCCTAATACAATCTGAGTGATTCTTGCTAAGAAACCTTGACAGTATCTGCCTTCTAGGTACTGTGCATTTGGAAATACTCTATCTCTATTTAAATGTAGATCTTCAGTTCTCTCCAGGGAATGGTTGGTGAATGCTTCTGAACCAACACCTGAAAATGTCTCCATGAACAATAGAATCTGTCATTTTGAAATAATGATTACCAAGTATCATAATATTGTGATATTATATTCGTGTGAAATACCTTCCTAAAGTCAAAATAATGTACTGGGCTCTTTTGTGCAAACGAAGACATTTTCTCTTCTTATTTTGTTGCCAACTGGTTACAGCTGGGAAAAATATGGCCTTTCTATTTCTTTTATTATTATCTTTAAGTAGTTGTACAAAGGAGTTGACATTTTTTTAAAAAGTTTATGAATACACTAAATCTTGATCAGTGTCACACCTTTCAACATTCTCACCCATCCCTCCTATGCACACCCCTTCCCTTACACTTCTCAACTTCCTAGGATATACACTGAATTCTTGGCTGCATTATCTTCCTTTTCCTCTTCATTTGTCTATCCCTTTCCCCTTGACTCCACCCTCCCCTTTTGAGTACCTACTTCCAGGTGTCTTATTATGCTCTACAGAAAGAATAATAGTGTGCCATTTGTAAAGAAATGGAAAAACTTGGAAAAAATGATGTTAAGTGAAGCATCTCAGGCTAGAGAAACAAAAAATCCATGTTTCCCCGTAAATGTGGAAGCTGCATTTAGCTTACAAACTCATAAGTAAATACGTTGGGTGGTATGCAACTCTACCCAAATGCATTAACTGAAATACAGTAGATTAAAGGGAGATCTCAAATAATGTGACTCCTTAGAAAGCCAAAATATATTTGGTTTTTGATTGACATCCAGGAGAGTATAGGATGGGGATAAAGTTCCATGTGCTCTGTTGCTGGCAAGTCAGGGTGGATAAGAGGCTGTAGGAGACTTCAAGGATCTTTCTTGAGAAAAGTCTTGTTAAGATTACTTTGAGCTTAGTTTATAATGGTCCTTGGTATGGACCTAATGGTAATAATAGTAAGGAGAGCCATCTTGAAGTGGTAGGGGGCTTCTTTTAAGAGGTTAAGGATCTCATAGTCTTTTGAAATGGAATGGCAATATACAATCCTTATAGCTCTAGTCTCTCAGGTTTGAGAAATTGGAAAAGTCTTTGCAAATCTTTACATACAAAGAATATGATCTCGATACAAATGCCTGTGATAATGAAACCATCTCCATGTCCTTATCACTTAGACAAGGAGGTTTCTCTAAGATATGATCCTCTTAGACATTAGATAACCATTCATTTATTTAACCTTGATTATTTCCAGTTATGAAAGGCGACCTCTTCCTTATCTTTCCTCTTCCATATTGGGTATAAATCTCACCCAAATTGGGTATAAACTAGTTTCCCTTAGACATGCACAGCATCTACAGATACTTAATTGTTTATTTCTAACACGATACTTGGTACTTGTAATATCGGGGAAGCACTACTGTTTGTTTTTGGTTAAGCTTGTATCTCTATTACTATTATGATGAATGTTTTGTTCATTTAGACAAGATAATAATTGTAGTTGCCACTAGAAAGAGTTGAATATATTTGGGCTCTCTGTGATAGAATGCAGAATATTGAAGATTCAGAGATATTTCCTTATGGATACTCACAGCTTTTTCAAATGGCACATTTGCTAAAGTAAATAACCTGAATTGGCCTCTAAAAAGGAAACTAACTAATGAGCTTGCTTATTTCTCTTTCCGTATATAAACAGATTATCTTGCTAAGTTGGAAAATATGTATGTCCTACAGTGATTTTTGAGTGTCTAAAAGATTCAAGTTGAGAATGCCAACAAGATATGAAGCATAGAAAAAAATCTTACATGTTTATTTTAATACATACTAAGGTAGTAGGATAAAGGAGCATTTCAAGTTATCTGTTACCAGAGTGGCCCATTTACATTCGGTCTCACTTTAAGATATATTAGATTAATAAGTCTGACTTTATGACTAATATAATTTATGTTCACATATACCTATTTTTATTAGCACAATTATAGATGGTGAAGCAAATTTCCATATATGTTAAATACTAACAGGAAGAATAACTAACATTTGTATAGTGAGTTACAGTTTATAATCATACATCATGTATAAACTGTTCTTGGGAAGAATATTTATTATACTTTCTTAAGAAAGCAATCACTTTTTACAATGTAAACATTATATGAGAAGAGATTCATTTCTCTTCTTTCCTTTCTTTTCCTTTTTTCTCTTTCTTCTCATTTTCTTCTTTCCTCCCTTAATGGGAAAAATAATCTAATGACCTTTGTTGGGGGTATAGCATGTGTGCATAATTGCTCATCATATACTTCTGTGGAAGGAGATAAAACAAGCAGTCCCACATGATTTTGGGAATATATCTTCTGCTCCCCAGTGTTCTTGAGGGAAATGTAAGGTTGCAGAAATCATTTCATGCCCTGTATGATTTCAAACATAAATCAGGAAAATTGTTAGCAAGTTATAGCTCTTCTTAGAGACTGTAGCTATTGTGCTATAGTAAACACAGGCTATATATTTTTCCAAGTTATTATGTGTGTAGAGAAATCTAAAGTTGTCTATTTAGATGAGCAGTTTCATTCAGTTATTAGAAAATCATTTTCTAGGTAGTATGAACATTTATTTTCTGAAGGGTACAAAATTGGAACATCATACCAGGTGATCCTTTGGACCAATCACCAACAGAGTTACAAATCTGCTCTTTATAGCTAAGGTATATACAACTAGATGTTGGTCTTTGGCTAAAAGTCAGTCATAATGCATCTGGGTCAACTTGGTAGTAAGATGTGGGCAGCTCTCATCAGAGAACTGTAGTGAACCCTTGGTATTTCCTTTCTAAAATTCAGGGGATGCCTAGATAGTATCTAACTTATATTGCCCCATGTGATTCTGAATGAAGCAATTGGTTGATACTGAATCAACCAATGAATGAACTCCCAGTTTCAGTTCTATATAGTAATTACTTACATCAGTATGGGCTTATGCCATCACTAGAGAAAGCAGCACGGAGAGAAGTAAACAAGCTCAGATTGAGTTATTTGGTGGGAAAGCTTCATGATGTTTAGACAGTTAAGTTTGCATTCAGATTTTCCTTTGCAGATCAATTATCAGATATTCAAAACACACACTTTTCTTACAGAAAACAATCTTAAATGCTGATTACTTTCCTGAGCTAGATCATAAAAGCCTGTTGTTACTTACTGGAGTGAAATATTGTATTATCAGTGATAAACGAAATGTAAAGAACAGTTCTATTATGATACAAGTGATAGGCATAGCATAAACACAGTAAAATGGAACAATAGTTCATCACTAATCTAGAGCAGGAGGCTTGATGTTGGAGAGAATGAACACATAAGACATAACTGGAAGTTGTAAAGACAAGTGCAAACTATTGCAGTAGCTCAAAGGGTTTTCTTTCTTTCTTTCTTTCTCTTTCTTTCTCTCTCTCTTTCTTTCCTTCTTTCTTCTTTCTTTCTTTCTCTCTCTCTCTCTCTTTCTTTCTTTTTCAGGATTTTAGCCAGGTGCTAGAGGCTTTCGCTTATAATCCTAGCTGCTTAGGAGGCTGAGATCTGAGGATCATGATTCAGAGTTAGCCTTGGCCAAAAAGTCCATGAGATTTTTATCTCCAGTTAGCTAGCATGAAGCCAGAACTGGAGGTGAGGCTCAAGTGTACCAGCTCTCAATGAAAAAGCTGGAAGCTTAAGCTCTAAGTTCAAGACCCAGTACTGATACACACACTGATACACATAAAAATAGGTGGCTTTTCTTTCCTGTGAACTGATGAAACATTAGCACCACGGCTCTTAATTTCAGCAATGTGCTAAGATTTGGTGTTTGTCGCCCAAATTCATTGATACTGAAGAAAAATGAAGATGGGAAATTGATTATCTGAAGTCAATGAATCAGAAGTTAGAGGTGTGTGTGTGTGTGTGTGTGTGTGTGTGTGTGTGTGTGTGTGTGTGTGTGTGTGTGTGTGTGTGTGTGTGTGTGTGTGTGTGTGTGTGTTTGGCTGAGCTGTGGGATGTGAAGCCAAAAATCTCAGAGAAAAACTCAGAGGAAAACTAGGTTGGTGTATAAATTCTCCCTGAAGGGAAGGTAGCGTGTGTTATGTGGAAAAGTTTGGAAGTAGGTTTCCAGTTTTCATCCCCAAATCTCTGCCCCAAATTACTGCCTATGGGGTTTGGGGAAATTATTTAACTCTCTAAACCTTTCACATCTGTAAACATGTGATGACGGAAGTCATGAGCTTCTTTAGGTGGTTGTGAGAGTGGAGATAGCTTCTTGGCTGTGAAAATACTGATAAACTATGAAGTCATTTGGTTCAATGTAGGTGGTGAGCAGACCCCACTGAGTCAGTCAGGTCTTTGCACTCACCACCACTGGCCATTCCCAGGACAGTTTATTTCACTCCTGAGCGGGCTTTGCTTGGCCTATTTCTTGCTCACTGTTGAAACAAGCACTGTAGTAGGCACTTTACACATTATTTAGGGAAGAAACATGAAGCAGGAAACACCGTGCAAGTGGGCAGTTGAAATAGAAGACATTCCAAAGGCTTGGGTGTACGTGTGTGTATGATATATATAGATGATACAGACACATATCATATAGCATGATATATACACATATCATCTATATCTACATATCAGATCCATCCAAATGAAATTTACTTGGGATCTGTATGGGTACCCTGCTCTCATTCACAAGATAACGATCAACAAAAGTTTATACTAACATTATGTTAAACCTACAGAGCGAGAGAATCTAGAAATCAAGGGATGATTTGGGCTCAAGTTTGAATTTAAATATCAATATTTAATCATCTTTACCAACAAAACCCACCAGATCCTCAATGTACAGAATATGTGCTAGACAAATGAATAAAATAATATTTTGAAGGTTTGGTCATGAGTAAGTGTTAAGAACTTGGACACACATGATTGTTTTAGAAATGACCAAAGCGACAGTGTGAGGACAGGAAGCCCACAAGTAACCATCACATCTTCCCTTATTAATGGCTCTGTCTGCCTATGAGGTTGATCACAGGTAGTATGGTCCAGCAAGATTGAGTTTCTTTTTAATCTAGGAGAATTTATTCAACTTCTAATATGTATAACATCATGCTAGAGAATACAAAGCAATTTCAAAATTCAGTCCAATATTACTTTTAAGTACACACATGCACATACATGCCATTATGTTGATAGGATACAATTCAGAGGATTGGGCATGTAGGTTAGCGGTTGAGTTTTTGCTTAGGTTGGCTGAGCTGTTTTAAAATAAGATATAAGTATAGGATCATACAAACTGTCAATGCTATGCTATATAGCTAAAAAGATACAAGTATAGAATTATGCAAACTGTCAATGCTATGTAGCTAATCATGTAGATACTTTAAACAGGACTTGTGAGAATCAGAGAGCTTGATTTGATATTCAGGTTGCAATTTACTAGCCATGCAACTCCCCCCCCCTTTTTTGGGGGGCCAGTTCTGTGGTTGAAACTCAGGGCCTGGGCTGTCCCTGAGCTTCTTTTACTCAAGGTTAGTGATCTAACACTTGAGTTCTGTCACTTCCAGCTTTTTCTGAGTAGTTTATTGGAGATAAGGGTCTCACAGACTTTCCTGCCCAGGCTGGCTTTGAACTGTGATCCTTAGATCTCAGCCTCTCAGCTACAGGTGTGAGGCACCAATGCTTGGCATGCATTCTGTTGGTTTGTTTTAATTTATAAATTGGATGTAGCTTCACATTGTTTTCAACTCCCTTCCCCTACACCCTGTGCTAGGGATAGAGACTAGGGCCTAGTGAACCTTAAATAAGCACTCTATCACCAACACACATAGCATCAACACCAAGAAAGAACACTTGAAAATGTTTTTAGGTTTACAATGGGAAGAAATGAGGGTAGGCCTGGCACTTGTGGTCTTGAACTTGATGGCCATGGCAAAATTGAGCTCCCGTTACCTGAGAGTCTGTCTGTCTCTGAGAGGAGGCTCAGGAAAAGTTAGTAAATGCAGCCATGCCAGGCACACCGTCAGTTTGCAATGTATGTTATTGTTTACAGTTCTACAAAATGTCTTATATGGTAACTTGATTATCTCCATCATATAGAAGAATAAAAATGGAAGTTTGACGTTATTAACCAACTCCCAACCCGGAACAAGTGGAATAGTGGAGTCGTAGGAGGAAAGGAAATCTTTCTGACATCAGAGCCCATACACTCACTATTCCTTACAAGATGTGGGCTTTCAGTGTAAGGAAGCCAGCCTCATTCCTGGACAACAGTGTGGCCAAAATATGCAGGGAAGATTCTGTGTAGTTCACCAGGTACCCAGATAGCTTCTGAACTTGCTCTTAGATGAGGAGGGGAACAAGGCCCTGAGCTCCTGACACATTTCACTGTGGCCTTGTATCCCGTGAAGCAACATGTGCAAGAATGAATAAAAATCCCATACAATGGGCCATCCTTTAGACTTGTCATAGGGGCAGCAAAGGGAAGGAGAGCAAGGAAGGACGTCATCAACCAATGGCTAACATTAAGTTCATTATCCATGTTAGCACCCCTACCCCCTGACTGTCATGCTTCCTTCACATTTCACCCCTGCAGATAGCCAGGGGTTGAATTTTTCTTTTCCATCTTAAGGATGATAGACAGAAATGATGTTCCTGCTGGCCAGAATTTCCATGTTCTTCATTGTCTGTCCACCAGTTCTAGGTATTCTTGTTGGCTCACTGAGTGAGTCTCTTGGAATGTAATGCTATAGTCACCCCTGATTATGATGAATAGTAGTATAATGGCCCTAACCAATGGTCATGATCAGACTCCAGCCCTGAATTGGACGGCATACTGCAGAATTTGGGACAACGTGACCCCATATTATCTAATGTTGCCTTTGGTTTATTTCTAAGCAACATCAGAGGAAGCCAGTGTAGAAAGGTTTCTGAGAGAAGCAGGGAGATACACTTTATTGTTCACATTTGGCTAACACATGGTAGATCAGAGAAGGAAAGACAATCTACCTTTAAGAGAAATAAGTCCAGGGAATGGCTTCCGCTGTTGCCCAAGTCTAGCCGGTGACCGTGTTTGGTTTCTCTGGGAGCACTGCGCTACCATCCCCTGATGAAGGCTGGTGGTGGGGAGACAGACTTTCCACACTTCTCCCTGACCTGTGGTGAGTCTGCTGTGCTGAATTGTGTGAAGTTGTCAAAGGTTGCTCTGCATTCCAGCACTTGGCACCGGCCCCGCTGAAATGTGATGCCATTGGTTTTCAGTAAAGATTCCTTTCTGCAGGGCTGCAAACACAGATCAGCTGCTACTGTGTCTATACAACCAGGGAGCAAATCAACCAGCACATTTCAAGCAACCTTTTTAACCCTGAGACTTTCCAAGATCTCCTCTTCACACAGGAAGTTTCTCTCTTCTCTGTTGTCAGATTTAGCACTGAGCTCTTGTCATCAGATCCGAGCTAGGCTCCCTGCTGCATAGTATAGAGTGGCTTCCTTGAAACACATTTGTCCTTGAAACTGCACCAAACTCTTGGAAGAACCCAGAACGTGTAAGTATGTGTGATTTTGAGGCAGCAATAGTAGAGGGCAAAGCTGCAATCAAGCAGTAGACAATATCCGATTAGCAGTGCAGGAGAGATTTTTTTTCCGACGTTATGTTACATTCATTTTCAATTCGTTCTGAGGAAACAAATCAATTCTAGCTTCTGATACAGTGACTTTGCAGTAGATGGGGTTGTAATATGTGAGCTTTAACTATTTGTTGTTCTCATGGAGCCTTTAGATGTGACTTGTGGATGATGATGGTGGACATGAAACTGTAAAACTTCTATGATTTTTATTAGAAATTATAATTGTTGGGCATGTCCATCTTGAGAAACAAGTTAGCTTTTTTTTGGGGGGGGGTGGAATTTTCTTTTTAAAATTAACCGTAGATAAACTCATGGACAATAGGCTGAGTTTGTTACTGTGCTTGCTCTCCATAAAGCATATTAGTTTGCAGTTTTAATTTACTCCTGAAGAACATTCCTCTGAGATTCTTTTTGTCTTAATTGAATCCTACTCAGTGCTGTTTGTGTGGTGTTTTACTGTTGTGTATGTGTCTGTTTAAGTTACTTTGCCAGGGACTGTGGTCTGGTTGAACCTGTGTTTAGATTTTAAGCCCATTTAGGTAAAATCAAGGCTCAGAGGATTTTGGGAGGTGGTGGGGTTTGTTTGTTAACGGTGGTCGTATTACCCCTGAAAGCCTGTGAAAGACACAATATGAACGGCTGTCATTTGTAGACCCCAGACTAAAACAATCTCAGGCTCTAAGTCAAATGTCCACTTCTATACCTCCAACCAGTAAATGCCCATGCCCCCTTTCTATCAATTTTTAATATGCAACAATACTTATGTTTATAAGATTAATTTCTCTCAGATTAGTCTGATTGATAGCTGGATTGTGGTTTCTTAAGAGCTTGCTCCCTGAAACCCACAGCAGAGCTGCATTCCATTTAACTAGTGAATGTAAAAACGGGTAACCATGGATTCAGCCACTAACTGCCAGTGAAATGACTTGTTGTAAACAATACAAATGAGCCAGGAGAGCAGAGGCAACCAGACATGAAATGATTTTAATAGAAATTACGGTAAAAGGTCATGTGATTTGGTATCCGCTTCTGTTCAGTTTTAAAGGGAAAGACTTTCTTTTCTCCCTCCCTCTCCCTCCCCCCCCCCCCCCCATTTACCTATTTCCAACTAACCCAAGTAGATATCACAGCAAACTTGGCAGACAGGTTCCATGCTACGCTTGCATGAAAGATGGCCCATGTCATTCTGAGCAAAGTGTGGCAGACTTGTGGGTTTTCAAAGACTGGTAAGTACCTTTATTTTAGAAATTAAGCAAAAAGGAAAAGAAGAAGTCTGAGTATTGCAGAGCTTTCTTTTAATTTTTGTCTTAAAATGGAAGGTCATGTTAATTGTGTGCCAGAAGTTCTCAGGCCTAAACATCAGAGAATCGTTTTGCAATCGTACGGTGGTCTGTTTTTTTACTCCCCCTCCTGGGTCTTGAGATTCATTTATAACCTTGGTCTTTCTGAAAACTGTTATTTGCTTTAGGAACAACTTCTGCAATATGGTAATGAGCGCATGCAGATACTGTGGGAAGCACCGTGTCTCCTCTCAGGATGTTCTGACCTTTCCTGGGGGTGTCCCGAGGACCGATCTTAGAGTCCTATTTTTAATACTCTGGTAGGATACACAGGTTTCTGTATGTGAGCATGATTCATGTTCATAAATTTGCTCTCAACCATGAAAAAAATGAGCAAAGTACCTAGGAGAGGTACTATCCTCATGGTTTGTCAGATGAATCATTATCAGCTAGGCTACGAAATAAGATGTACAAAGTATGCTCAGTAGGCAGAGTTGGAAGATTGGGGTGTGTGTGTGGGGGGGAGGCGGCACTTAGTAGCACAGTTGTGTCTTTGCTAGATTGGGAGAATGAACCTGGTTGAATAAGGTGTAGGAATGAGGATGCTCTGTCACGGTGTCTAACTAAGCACAGGCATTATAAACAAAGGCCTCTGTCTGAG
This sequence comes from Dipodomys spectabilis, assembly GCF_019054845.1. NCBI lineage: Eukaryota > Metazoa > Chordata > Mammalia > Rodentia > Heteromyidae > Dipodomys > Dipodomys spectabilis. The sequence goes on from NW_024870746.1 coordinate 15,790,823, forward strand.
CGTGCTGTCTCTTCAGGAGAAGTAGACCTGAGCTGGCATTTGGACTGGCATCCTTTTGTACACACAGATGGTATAAATCATCATATTATCATGGAATAGCGATAGATACCATTACTATAAGAGAATCAATCAGTGTGTGCAAAAAATCACAAGAGTTATAATTTAGGAGCTCCATAAGATCTAAGAACACCAAACTCCTCCCTATGTGTACATTTTTTTCTCTAAAAAATTCTTGCTGAGACCCATAAATGACAAGTGTTCACATTGTCCACTTTCCCCCTTTTTATTGTATATATGAGTTGCACATTGTAATATTTCTATACAGGCATATAATGTCATTGATGAAATTCACCCCTTCTATTACTCTTATTCCCTTTCTCACCTTTTAAATATTTTTAACTGGTTTATTTTGATGCATGTGAATGAACTACTCTGATCATATTTACTCCCCCCTTCTCCCTGAACATAGTACTTATATTTAAAATTAAAAATAACCTTTCTAAGGAGAATCTTACTTCATGCACAGACAGAAAAAGTCTTCAGAGAGTCATGGTATTATGTATGTTTGGTGTTCTAATATTTCCTATGGTTACAAAAAATAAAAATGGATGAAGCTCTGGTAATTTGGGGGAGGAAAGACCAATTTCAAGTGCACCAAGCCAACGGGAGGTTTTGGGTACATTACAATTAGAATATGGTTTCTAGTTTTCCTTCATCTGAGTTTCCAAATGGAAAGGCAGAGCTAAAAGTGTCTGCGACAGGGTAATTAGAAGGAGACTACAGAGTCAGTCATTGCTTGTATACTTCACTCTTGAGCAGACAATTGAATTCATCTCTCTGACCTTTCCCATCATCATCTATAGACTAAGGCCAATGGGTGGTGAGTCAATGGTTTATTTTTGATAACCTAGAGAGAGTATTTAGCACCAACTCTTGCATAGTAAGTGCTCAATAAACTGCCCCAAGTTTCACTAGAATTTTTGTTTGCTCGTTTGTTTTGGGCTTGAACTCAGGGTGTCATGCTGTCGCTCACGTTTATGGCACTTGGCTGGTACACAACCACTTGAGCCATGTCACCAAGTTCCAACTTTTTGCTGGTTAACTGGCGATAAGAAGCTTGAGGATTTATCTGTCTGGGCTGGATCTAGACCTCAGTCCTCAGATCCTAAACGCCTGATCATTGTTGTTTTTGATGGGAAAAAGTGTATATAGTTAAGTAGAAGTATGTTGTTTGCTGGACAGAGAAAGACATTTCTATCACCACACTTTGGTCCTAATCCTAGGGACAATAGTACGGTTGCAGCAAATGTGTCATTACCTGAGAGATGGGGACTCCGTTTATACCATAACATAGTATTTGATATAACATTTTATCAAAAGTTGAAAGCAATATCATATGTAATTTTTCATTTTCATGCAATTTATTTAGGAAAACTAATTTTTAAAGACTTTCTGATTGTATTAAGGCTCCATGCCTGGTTTTATGCGCCAGCCCATTCATAGCATTTTAGGCAGAAGGACATTTCAAAATATGAGATTGATGGGGGCTGGGAAGGTGGCTCAGTGGTAGAGCGCTTGCCTTGCGTGCATGAGGCCCTGGGTTCGATTCCTCAGCACCACATAAGCAAAAAAGAAAAAAGCCAGAAGTGGCGCTGTGGCTCAAGTGGTAGAGTGCTAGCCTTGAGCTGAAGAGCTGAGGGACAGCGCCCAGGCCCAGAGTTCAGGCCCCATGACCAGACCCCCCCTCCAAAAAAAAAAATATATATATATAAGAGATTGAGAATTACCCCAATCTTGAAAGCTTGAAACCCAGTGGTTATTAGTTTTTCTCAAGTTCTCAAAGGTGCGCGCTGTGTGTGTGTGTGTGTGTGTGTGTGTGTGTGTGTGTGTGTGTGTGTGTGTGTGTGTGTGTGTGTGTGTGTGTGTGTGTGTGTGTGGTATTGGGTTTGGATTCAGAACCTCCCACTTGCTACATGTACTGTTACCACTAAGCTACTACCCCTTGTCCTGTTTTTTGCTGGTTGTTTTTGAGAAAGGATCTCCTTTCTTACCAAAGTCATGCCTGTGAGCAACTTACCTATGTTAGGCTTCCCATCATCATTAGGAAGACGAGCGTGTGCCACTATGCCCACCTCTAGGTGAGAAGTTGTGTGAACCTTTTGTCCCAGGCTGGCCTTAATCAAGATCTTCCTATAAGAAACTTCCCTAATAGGTAAGATTATAGGCATAACCACCACTCCCCCCACCCCACCAAAGCTTCAAGGCTAATCGTATACATTAAAGAGCAGTAATACATGATTAATTAGTACCAAAGGCGTAGAGGATATTTGCAATCAAAAGATATACTTTTTGGGAATACTGGGAATACTGTAAAGGTCTCATTCCTTCCATCATCTCTCCTCCATCCCTTTCATTTTTTCTTTCTTCTGTTCCTTTCCCTTCTTCCCCCTACCCTTATTCTATCGTCTTTCAACTATATTACATTTTCATTTTTTTTTCTTTGTGAATCAGAGGGCTCAGGGAAGGGAAAAAGAGGAACAGGAGACTACAGCTTTTTGATGCCAACCCTGATTTTATAAATGGAAACTTTTAAGAGGAGTCAGAAAAATCTGTTTTTCTTTCTCCTGCTATTGAACTGGAGAGCCACATCTGAAGTGACCTGCAGACCCCAGGGAAGCCTTGCTCAGTAACTATTTGTTGATTCATTGATTAAACGGCATGGAGAGAAGGGGCATCGAGCAGGGAGATTCCCTTAGTAGTGAAAGCTTTGAAAGTCCAAGCTTCGGTGTACAGTAGGAGGGCTTCTCTGTGACCTTCCAACAACTAATCTCCTTTAAGAACTAAATCAAAGCAGTTAAGGGATTTTTGTCAGATGGATTTTGTCTACAGTTGGGTTTTTGGCAGTTGCATGTAGAAAGCAGTACATTCTTCACAAGGATATGAACTTCTGTACTTTTTTTTTCCAGAAAGGAATGAAGACCAGGTGCCAACAGAGATCTCTAGAGAGGGACTCTTGTTTATCCATAGTACTGTCCAGGCAGGGACAGCTGCAAGATGGATGCCTTTCTCACACTCCGTAGCCAACCTTTCCCTAACCACTTTTGTCTGATGCCTGCACACCATAGCATGGACCCTTTCCAGTCTTCTCTTCCCAGGGTAGAGAAGAAGAATCCCTGTGATTAGAACTGATGTCATGTAAATGACAATGGGTATCAGTAATCTATTTCTACAGATACTATAGGCTATAGAATGCTAGAGCTGGAACATTTTCATTTTTAACAAATGGATAAATTCTCCAAGGTCATACAAGTTGTGAGTTGAAAAGTCAGAACTAGACATTTGGATTTCTGATGCCCAAGATTGCACTTTTTTTTTTTTTTAAAGATACATGTCTTATAGTGGATTAGACTTCTGAGAAAACTCATATCATAGGACGAAAAATAGTTTCAGAAACAGTAAGACTATTTTAAAGATGCTCAAAAGAATTATATATGTGTAGTTCAAATCCTAAAGGAGTTCCGTGACCCATGGGAAATACACTTAACCATTCCGAGCTGTAGTTTGCTTTGTTGTGAAATTGGGGTTAAAGTATCTGTAATGCCTACCTTTTAGGTTTGTTTTGTGGATTAAATAAGATTATATATGTTAAGTGCTTAGTCCAGGTCTTTACTCAAGATAGGTATCAGCAAATATTGTAAATCCTCTTTCCTTTTCACAATGGTAGGGGCATTGTGCATGGGAGAGTTATAAAAAAAAAAGGCTTTAAATATCCATCTGGAATTGTGTCATTCAATGGCTTCCAACATTTCCTTCTGCTGTCACACATACAGAAAATGTATGTGAAGAATTACCATATGCTTGGCAGAATGTTATCAGTGAGTTGTAGTGTAGTGGTGGTGGTGGTGATGGTGGTGGTGGCGGTGGTGATAATGATAATGGTGGTGGTGGTGGTGACAGATGCTCATGCTGACAGGTGATGTGCATAGACACAGAAGAGCCAGGGTTATACCCAGATCCTCAAACAGGACCCTAGATTGAGTGCTTTCTTCCCTCTAGTAGAGAAGAACTGAGAATGTTGGTGTGGGAGTGATGCCATTAGAAGTGCAACTGTACTCAGTTACATTAGAAGAAAGCCATCAGGAGACACCAGAACTTTATTACTGAAAACAAATGACTGTCAGCAGTGCAGCTGGTCTAGAAGGTGCCATCATTTTCTGGAGGAAGGAGATTCTCCACAATCCTTTTATATCATAGAGCCTGTGCCAACTTGGTGTGGTGACATAGGAAGTAACAGAGGCACTTTCAGTCTCCATTTCCCCCCGCCTTTAAATTGGAGTAAAAACGGTAGTTCTTACATAGGATTGTGGTGAGGATTAAATAAAAAAAAAAAAACAGCAAAGTTTTAGGAAAAAATGTTTGGTGTCTATTTTGTAAGTACTAGTAATTATTAGTGATTTTTGTTCTAAAGTTACTTGATAGGACAGTTTCATATCTTGAGATTCTCCTCCACAATTTCCAGTATTAACATTAGTCACAATGCCATTCGTACATAAACCCAATTTTTAGTTTTAACATAATAACAGCTGCTCTTTATAGTGTGAGTATTAAAATAGGCACTATGCCATGTGATCTATACGGTATTTCATTGATGCAATTCTGTCATTACTCTTCTTAGAAATTTTTACTTGCCCCCATTTTATAAATGACAAAATGAGCCTTAAAGAGGTGATAAAACTTTCCTAAGTCAACACCGCTAATGAATGATAGATCCAGTTCTTCTCTGCATAGATGCATCTGGCTTCACTGAGTTTGAGACAATCTGTAGGTTTTATTAGAACAGTTGATTCTCTCTGAATGGAGGAAGTGTATGTGTGTGTGTGTGTGTGTGTGTGTGTGTGTGTGATTTTTAATTTCACATTCAAGCAATCCTGAAAGTAGATTCTCTAGCGTCATCATCATCATCATCATCATCATCATCATCATCATCATCATCATTTACCTCATTTATGGTTAGTCATTCTGAATAGCACAACTAGAAATGATGGATTTGAGATTTACCCTATAGTACTTTTACCTTCACATCCAGGACAGTCTTCTATATAGTTAGTATGTTAACTTTTGAGTGTAGGAAATGTCTCCGGACATTGAGGTGTTGCTTAGGCGTTAAGGGTATCAACTCAAAAGGGTATCAACTTAGCAAGGGGCAGTTGACTTCCGGTGCTACTAAAGAGAAGCCAAGTATGCAAGCATGCTGGTCAAGCAGACAACTCACGTTTTATGCCCAATGTGTGTTACAGTGTGTTCACAATTAGGTTCACAATGCTGCACAATTGGCTAGTTTGGAAGGTGTTCATGTTTATCCCAGGAATTAACCTAAACCAGGACATCTGGCCAAACTAGGAGTTTGTCAGAAAAACAATTCCTACTCAGCTGGCAATCTACCACTTGAGCCATGCCCCTAGCTCTTAGAAAAACATTTCTTGGAAAAGGATATGGCTTAACTGAAATGGCTTCTTGTAGGATGGCAGCTACCCTTAAAATAGCTTGTGTCAAACAGCCACTTTGACAGAAAAGATTCTGACTTGTACAGAATCTCATGCAAATTTATAGAAAAGAAAAAGATATAGACACAGAAAAAAAAGCATGTAGGAACAGTGACAAGGGGATAAATAATACAATCATCTTTATCCTTTGTCAGATATCAACACTGCAGACTTTAAAGTCCTATTGTACTTTAGTAACCTAGGCATGAATTAGATTTATATCTATGTAGCTGATCAACTGTTCAGTACAATTTAATCCTCTTAATTTAAATATAGCTTTTAATTAGGTAATAGATATTGAAAAAGATCTTGAGACCACTACAAGTCATATTTTCCCTCCATTTTACAGATGAAGAAATTGAATTATGTATTTTTCCCAATTAGTTTTCCTATGATCCTAGTAAAGTATAACAGTAATGAAAGCTGTTTTTTTTTTTTAAATTTAATTTTGACACCCCCCCTAAAGTTTTGCACTTTCCTGTGGCACTTTTCTTTTTCTTTTTCTTTTTGTCAGTTGTGGGGCTTGAACTCTGGTCCTGGGCACTGTCCCTGAACTCTTCAGCTCAAGGCAAGTGCTCTACCACTTGAACCAAAGCACCACTTTGCTTTTCTGGTGGTTAACTGGAGATTTTGTGGGGCAGGGAGGGGGAGTGTAGTTGTGGAGATGGGAGGGCAGGGATGGTAGGGGAAAAACAAAGGAGGAGGCAACAATGCTTGATAAGAAATGTACTTGCTCAAGTAATTGTAACCCCTCTGTATGGTATTTTCACAATAAAAAAACTTATTTAAAAAAGTCTCACAGACTTTCCTTCCCCAGGCTAGTTTTGAACCATGATCCTCAGATCTTAGCCTCCTGACTATCTAGGATTACAGGCGTGAGCCACTGGCACCGGGCTCTTTTCTAATTAGTGTGTTTTTCACTTAATCAACTTCTAAGAATGAGATACACGTGGATGAAGGAGAATCATACCTGCGTGTATCAGGAAGGGGCATGCTGGGAGAAGAAATAGAAGAGTGTTCCTTTTCTCCACCATTCTATTGTTTTCAAGTGTAGAATGCCATCCCTTGGACTTTAAGGTCTAGAAGGACTATGGCTTGCAACATTATTTGTTTCATAGACTCTAAACTAGGCACAGGAGAGAATTTTGTAGGCTTTAGGCTAGATACTGGAGAGTATCCGGCGTGGTCTTTTGCTTTAGCTTCCTGGGATCTGGGAGAAACTATGGCATCTTCCCCCAATGCTGGCTGGTGGCTCCTACGATGTAGCTGATTGTTACTCTGAGAAGCAGATGGAGTCCTCTTCAGATTCGTACTTCTTGCTGTGCATGCTTGTTTTATTGAGGTAAGTATAGCAGACAAGGAAAAGAAAAGATGTACCAACTTGTATGAGAAACAAGATTGTAATTTTCAAGGTTAATGTCAAGGTCAGATGACTTTCTTAAGTTAGTTTAAATACCATCAGTGAAATGAGACCGTGAGTCAAAGGCTCTAAAGCCTTTCTAGATAAACAACTGGAGTGAGTCAAAGGCTCTAAAGCCTTTCTAGATAAACAACTGGAAGTTACCTGTCCAGTCACTAGTTTTGGGTTTAGACTTTGGAGATGGAGAGGATGGATTGGATAAAGGAAAAGGTGTTGGGCATTGTTCTTTCCCTTTTGATGATCATGGACCCATGTGAGCAGTGTGGGATAATGTTGATCTGATCATTGTTTTCGTGCTGCTGCCACCGAGATAGCATGTAAAACAGCTTCTTTCTAATAACACATGGTATTTGTGTTGTGAAAGTTTATGAAGTCACAGATTTTCAGATTTCTCTTACAGCTGAATTAGCTAAAGCAAAATTAGGTGTCTTGTTCACAATAGCACATCTTTGTGTGTGTATGTGTGTGTGAGAGACAGACAGACAGAGACAGAGACTGAGAGAATACTGGAAATGAGGTATTCTAACATCTAGATCCAGGTTATTTCCCACCTCTTTAAAATTCCAATCACAGGATGGGGGTTGATAGAGCATAGAACTGTAGGTACAGGGTGAAAGAAGTTAGAAAGGAGAAAGCACTCCTGAGATGCTGGATCAAAAATAAACAAACAAAAACAAACCAAAAAACTTGTAAGGTCATTTCTCATGTTGAGTATGGTATTCAAGTCTAAAAGATGGTGCAAAGATTCTACCTTGGTCCTTAATGGAAAACTGGAGGACAGGAGAAAGCATCAGGGGAGGGAGTCAGAGCAAGGCCTCTCCTCCCAGGATATGTTATTCCGCCTCCCTCAGCATTCTGGAGTTGTCTCTCTTTCTGAAGTCACATAGCTGTGTGGAAATACCCCTGTGTCTCCGCAGATGTACTTGAGGTAGCTACAAGCAAAAGGGAGATGGCCTTGTACTTATAAGCTTAAGTCTCATGTTTATAGTTTCGCCCACTTTACCATGTATTAGGAGAGTCGTCTCAATCTATAGCATCGTTTTGGAAAGAAAAGGGGCAACTAAATGAAATCCAGTGTTTGTATCAATGGTGCAGAATTCTTTCATCAAAGCAGCTAATACCCTTAAGGGGAAAAGATCTGGTCTAATACTTAATTGAAATATGTTTGTCTTTTCTTTCTTTTTCTCTTTATTGTGGTTTGGAATAACATTTTATTAGCTATATGGCTGTTGGAAGGTAAAATGAGTATGTCTCCTCTGTCCTGTGAGCTTTATTTTTATTAGGATCCAGTCAATAAAGTCCCAGTACAACTGTGTATTAAGATGGATTTCTTGACTGGGCTTAATTTGAAGATTATAACAAAGAAGTGATGTCTTATGATAATGGCCCAGAGATCTTCAGGTTCATCTGGCATAGTCAGCATGTGACTATAGATTTCCAGTAGAAAGTCCACTCAAGCTGTTCCTAATGCTTCAGCAGCACCGCATGTTACTGGCAGACTGAATGAACTGGTACCATACAGATGTCAACTCTTTGCCTTTAAGCCACCAGTACAAGTTACCTCATAATTCTTCAACATTATTTTTCCAAGCTTAAACAACTGGTTATCATGCATACAACAAATATGTTCAGGTTTTCAAACAAGTACAGGCTTGCTCTGTATTTTCCTCCATTGGATTACTTAATAACCAACTTAATCTTAGTCAAGTTTCACTTTAGTACTCCTCGAAATTAGAGGGAAATATTGCCTCCACTCATTTGCTATGTTTCACAGGCACAGGAGAGGTAAAAGATAAAGTATCAATTCTTATGGATCTCATAGTTCGAAGCTTTTAAGGCTGTATTATAGAAACTTTGTAATTATTGTGGGTAACCTTGCAGAAAATTAAATGTTGAGTTTGCATATATGTGAAGAAGTTTGGGCTACTTTGCTCACCGTATCTTGTTAATGCTCAGCATCTCCCTCTCCCTGCCAGCCTTTGGGTTTCACTTTGCTGCCAGTAAAATGCTATTTGTGGCATAAGTGAAATCCATGGCATAAAATCTTTCCAACGTGTTTTTAGGGAAGTTCTGTTTGTAGTTCAATTGCTCCTTTCAAAATGAGCCTAGACCCAGTTCTCAGCTAGAGGTAATTGGTCCCCCAAGTGACATTTTTTTTTGGCAATATCTGGATACATTTCCGTTTATCACTATTGAGAAGAAAATCCCGCTGGCTATCTTGTGAGTGGAGTATAGAGAAGCTAGTAAGCAGAGCAACCTCTTCTCCTCTCCCACCAGCAAGGAAGTATTGAAATATCAGCAGTGTCAACATTAGCAAGTTCTGCTGTAGACATGGAAAGGTAAAAGACAAAGCAAGTGGCTTAAATAATTTCCTGATTAATTAATTAATTTTTGCAATGGACGTGTTTTATGACTAAGAATTTCCCCTATGGCACAGAAGAGGCAAAAATCTAGAAAGAGGCCGTGTTCCACCCTTGTTTTTTTTTACAGACATTTAAAATATAGCATATGTGTTGTAGGTAACTGAGCTGCCTATAACAAACAGCACTACAACCATTTCAACAGCTATGACTTAGAGAGAGCTTGCCATATGTACAAGACAGGACCCAAAGCATGCCCTCATATCAATTCAGTTCATCCTTCAGCAATTTCACTGGGGGAGAGGGGTGGATATAGTTCATGCACCTACCAATTCTGAAGCCATGTAGGAATATAATGGGCTCCAAGTTGGAAGTATGAGGGTCAGGAGATTGACAACAGTCTGTCTAGGAAGAGGTGATAGGCTTGACTTTTCTAAAGGCCCCCGGTTGCTCAATAGTGATGTTATTGTAGAAGTGTTTCTCTGGGAAACTAGAATTGCCCTCATAAAGTAGGTTTATACTTGCTTCTAGAGGGAACAAAAAAAGAACCAAGATTGTGTAACTCTCTGCTTTCCAGTTCTGCGCCTGGGCCCATGCCCATTTGTCTTACCCTTGCCAATGCCTGTTCTTGATGAAACTGGTCTTTGGGTTGTGTGTAAATGACAGAGAGTAAGGATCCGTGACAGCCTGGCCCTGTCCACACAGCCTTTCCCACCTGTGATCCTCACCTTCCAGTTGACTGTCCTCTGAGTCTTATTCCAGAGAGACAAGGGGCTCCCCTTTAAGATGTCATCTTCAGGGTGAGTTTGACCCACAGATGCTTGAAAAAGAATATAAGGGAAAATTCTAAAAACCAGCCTCATGGGAGATTCTCCATGAACACATTTAACTGTAGATTTTTTCCCCTGGAAATGTCAGGTTCAAAGTCTTATTCTCGGTAGGGATTTCCGTGGGAATTGGCAAGTTAGCTAAATTCACTGCTTTCATGTCCTCTTAGGGGTTGGGGGAGGGGGGAGGGGATCTAGGGAATTAGGTTTGTCATAGCTAGATATCTTACCTTTGCCAAAACAGTTTTCTGTATTAGACCTAAGTTGCCATCAAAAAAAAAAAAAAAAACTGGAAAGGAAAACATCACAAATCACTAGAAATATATCAGCATTGTGAGCGGCAGAATTTATAGGGCACTAATGGATATCCGAGGCTATTTATCTTTCTAGTAGCAGTTCAAACACCTCTGCCTTTTTCTTAACATAAAAGGGCTTTCTGTCAAGGAGTTGTAGAGTCCCCAAAACCAGTACTTGAGTTAAGGGAAAGTGGCATTCTATTCTTTGTTTTCTTTGTGATATGTATAGGGGTTGTTGAGGGTATTTAATTCCATGCTCTGCTTTTTGTTTCCCTTTTCTTTTTCTTTTCCCCTTCCTCATTCAGGCTTGTGACATTTGTGTACAGTCTCGCATAAATGGGGTAAGACACAGAGTGAGAAAGAAAAGGCCCAGGTCACATGTTTTCTATCCTGTTTTGATCAAAACATTTATTCATAGTGGGTTTTCTTTGTGCCTAAAGGCTGGTACATTCATGCAGTTTATGTCGCCTATTTTGTTCATCAAGTTCAAATGCAATTGGCGAGACATACCCATGCTTTGAGAAAGACTTCTTGTATTTTGTACATATTAACTCAGCACTGCACAGTTGCTTGGCCCCTGTCAGTTTTGTCTCCTATGGAGGAAAGGTCTGGAATGCAGGTGAATTTTCCCAGACCAGGAGGGACTGCAACGACTTTGAGATGTCTCCCTCTGTGGCTGCCATTTGGTAGAGAGAGACTTGTGTTCTGCATCTGGCTAGCTGGTGACCTTGGGTCAGATTGTTTTGACATTGATCAGCCTCACTTTCCAAAACTAAAGGATTAAAAAAGAAATACCTATCTACAAAACAGGTATATTGTGAAGAATGCATGAAGGTTAATGCAAAGCACAGAAAAGAGTTAGTGACTGTTTGCTTTGTGTGCCTTGTCTCAGTCTTTTCTCTAATATAAAATCTAGTCTGAGAACTAAAATCTTAGAATTACCTTTGCACTCAGTACAATTCAGAAAAAACAGAGGTAAAAAAAAATCCAAGCCTTTATGGCAGTCCTTTGAATACACCACTGGAAAGTGGTATCCTGTTTTGTTTGTTGTAGTGCTGGTTCTGGGGGGTTTGAACTCAAGGTCTCACGTTCTTGATTCGCTCTTTTGCTCAAAGATAGTGCTTTACCACTTGAGCCACCATTCTCTTTCTGGCTCTTTGGTAATTTAGTTGGAGATGAGTCTCTTGGCTAGTTTTGAACTGCAATTCTCAGATCTCAGCCTCCAGAGTAGCTAGAATTACCAGCATGGGCCACCACACCTGGCATCTTTATGTATGCATGTATATACATATGCATACATATTACATTTACATATATATGCATATGTAAATATGTATATGTTTATTTAGCACTTCCAGTAACTTGTATTTGCATATACTCTAGAGTTGAATGGCCTCTGGGATAGCTGGTCACCTTTCCTCCTCTGGGATGCTCTTCTCCTGCATTAGTAGGACTAAGTTGCTGGAATGTTGGCTCTTCACCTAGAAGGGTCCTTTTACCCCACTGGAATCTATCTATGCGCCTCTTAACTCTACCCCAGCTTATACCCAATGCTTTTTATGGTGGGCCTCACTCAGTTGGGTAACGTAAATGATGTGATAATGAAGCTGGACTAAAGGTCACGGGATTGTTCACATGTGCAAGGAGATTGTAGGCTTAGCCTGTCAGGTGAGGGAAAGGTTAGCACACCAACTGCATCCACACTTCAAAGCCTGTCACTGCCTTGCTGCACTAACTTAATTATCTGTGCTATTGATATCTTTGAGGAACATATCTATACCCGGGATACAGTTACTTCACAGTAGGAGATAGCAGGAGGTGGCTTGTTCGGTTGCCAACTTCCTAAAATGCTTTTTAGAGTCAGCTGGGTTGCTTAGTCCTCTCTTGCTCTTGGATTAAATATAAAAATAACTATGTAAAGCATATCAACTCTCTTTTCCCTGTCTGCTGAAACTGCAATCTCCTAGGCTTTTTCTAGAACCCATTAAAGAGGGAAGAGGAGAGGAGGGGTAACAAAATCCCCAAACTCCAAATCCCCAGATGAGATATTCACTTAGAATGGATCCTGAAGTTACATCTCTACCAAGACAGAGATGTGCCAGTGCTCAGCCCAGCTCCTTTTCTATCGTTGATGGGTTGATGAGGTAGCATGAACTTTATTCTCATTGTACCCCCTGCCACCGCCACCTCCTCCTCCTCTTCCTCTTCCTCTTCCTCCTCTTCTTTCAAGCCATATTAGTTTTATGGACATCTCCATCAAGAAGGCTGCAAGGGAAAGAAATGCAACCCAAAGCAGGTGATGTTTTCATTGCTAAGCCATAAGTGTTTGATGTTGAGAAACATAATCTATGGACCGAAGAGAAGTCTGATCTTCACCCAGTTTCCACTGATCCAAACCAGCCTTGTTCCTGTTAGTACACAAACAGGAACCCTGTTCACAGAATCCTTCCAGAAAGTAAGATTTCCATCTCTGACAGTTGACAACAGATCCTCCCTGCCAGCTGCTGCCTTACTCTGTTAGTTCCTCATAAGAGGTATTTTAAGGTTTGTCTACCTGCATAATAAGCATTATTTTGGGAGCCTCTAGTCCTGTTGACTTTTCTGTGAATTGGATGATCTGAAATGTAAAGGAACAAGATGACCCAAGCTCCTAACTGCACTGAAGTTTAATAAAATGCCCTGTGCTTTGACACCAAAATGTGGCCTCCTGGCTGTTGAACCTCTCAGATATTTAACAGACAAAAACCGGGGAGAAATTTTTCTAGCTGTTCATCCTTTCCCCCTCCCCTTCTTAAAGTCTCTCACCTTGTATGGCATAGCCTTCAAAATCATGGTCATTTTCATGATAAAAATTCAGTGGAGACAGTGCCAAAGCGTCACGCAAAACCAGCTGCAGCATCCTGCGTGACATTCCAAATATTAATACAAATAGAATTAATTCACACACCAGGGGTGTCTCAAGAATCCATTTTAAGTTGGCACTTAACTTCAGTTTAGGATTTCTCCGTGACTGCCCATGTTGAAAACTGTTTGCTGAACAAGACAGTATTGGGCCGTCCTCCACCTCTAACTTCATTACAACATATTGGTTAACTCACACTTGGTTTTGACTAGAAGCAAATAAATGTTGGTTAAGGGTTGGTGTCCATGGTCAGCAATGAAGTTTCTACATTTTTTTTTCTGGCCTATCCCTTTCAGCTGAGCGCATTTGGTTTTATTTTGTGGGACGAGCAAACATGATATATTTATCACTAGTGGATTAGTTAATTGCCTAATTTCTTAGTTCATTTACAAATTCTCAGTTCTAAAATGCATCTGGTTTTGTCCACACAGAGCGGATTCCTTGTCTCTTGCATTAAATTTAGATTGCAGCAAGGCATAAGCTAGACCAAAGTAAAACTTGGGTGTCTAGCGCTCCCCTGGCCTTGTCTTTCCATTTCTGCGGTGAATTTAATAAAGAAACTATCTTTGAGTAATAATTCCTACAAGCCCCAGACATTCCTTTGGGGGAAGAGGACTGACCTTTTCCTGTTTTTAATAAAACCTCTGTGAATTTGGGCCTGGCTCTCCTATAGACCAGTGCAACTGTCTTTTTATTCCATATTTAAGGGTGGGGTGAACCTTTTATTCCTCTGATTAGGAAGCATAAAAGTAGCCCTGGGAGATAGGGCTCTTATTAGGTTTGTATGACTTATGCCCAGTTCATTTAGTACTTATTTACATGTATTTAATGGGTTGGACTTACATTTTCTCCTTTTCTAGGGTCAGATTTAGTTATTGTGATTTACTACTTCTCTCCTTATTTCTCACGGAATTGGGGAGAGGGCATTTATAATAGTGGGTTAAATTATGATCTGGTGATTGGCAGGCTATTTTATCCTAACTGTGACATTGGTGATTTTAAAAGGTTCAGTTTTGCCTTTGTCTTGAGCAAGAAGCATTTTACACATGATTAATTTCTAAAATTCCCACTAGATGGGTAATTTGGAATGGAAGAACTTAAGACCTTTTGGGGGAAATAAAGAACCCAATGCACAAGATCCCTTATGCTAATTCTTTATGGTCACTAAAAATATTTAGCATATTGACTAAAAAGGACCAGCTATGAAAGTATGATATATTTTGAAATAGAATAATAATCACAACATATTCATTTCTAAGGGATTTCTTCTCCATGTTCTCTGCTGTAAATTTGTTTTGACTATTCAGACACTAGGTATGTTACCTGTTGTCTTCCTGTCTCTCTAGATTGTGTTCATTCTTGTTTTAATTTTATAACCCAAGGTTCATTCTCTTCTCTTGGGTCCTAGAATATTCCCTACGGAATGGAGGGATGTAGATGCTTAAAAAGGCAAAGGTTTCTGGATGAACTTTCTTTGGTAAACACAACATAGCCAGCAGGTTTCCATCACATTCTAATAATAGGGTAATGGTTTCTGGATCTCTGAATGCAGATCCAATCCATCTCTCCTCCCCTTCCTAACACAACAGCTTTGTGGCCTGTACTTATGTTTCATCATCTTTCTTTAGCTCCCAGCTTAATTATACAAATATGAAAATCAGCTGAAAAGATGTTGGAGGCATTGAAAAGTTAAGAGGAAAAGAGGAATTATTGGACTTCTAAAACCCATTATGTGAATCCAAAATAGGCTTCAGATTCTTTGTAATTTTTTTTTGTGTGTGTTTGTTTGAACTCAGAGATTAGGTACTGTCTTTTAGCTTGTTCTGCTCAAAACTAGCACTCTACCTACCATGTGAACAACAGCTCTACCTCTGGATTTTTAGTGATGAATTGGAGATAACAGTCTCTTGGACTTTCCTGCTTGGGCTCTCTTTGAACCATGATCCTCAGATTTCTGCCTCTAGATTAGCTAGGATTATAGGTGGGAGCCCCGATTGCTGGGCTTAAATTCCATGTAACTGTACAAAGATGTTTACCTGCTTCTATTGTAAGACTTCAGCCATCATTTGATAGCTTTTTCTTCAACCTCTACTACAGGCTTTGAACTGACTTACCAGGAGGACACTAGAGAGCAGTGAAAATCTAACTTGATTTAAAAAAACACAATAAAACACACATAGAGAAAAACCACATGACACAAATGCATGCCTTATTTTATTATATATTTAACTATTGCATTTCATCAATATCATAGGAATATATATAGCTTATAAGTGTTTTATAAGATAAGAAATAGAATTTTTAACAATCCCAAATTCTTCATATATCTTACTCAATGAATTTCTTTGTGCCCCACTGAAATTATCTTATTATATGAATTGCTTCTTTATATTTTTTAATGTGCTTGTGTTTGTGTGCATGTGCATGTGTGTGTGCGCACGAGTGTGTGCATGTGTGTGCATGTGCTCAGAATAGTCAAAGTTTTGCTGTATATCTCAGGTTGGCCTTGAATTTGGCTCCTCCTTCCTCAACCTCATAAGTGCTAGAGTTATAGCAGTGTGCCACCATGCTCTGGTTCTTTGCTTTTCCCTTTCCCTTTCTATTTCCCTTTCCTTTCTAGTCTCCTTTACTTTTTAATGTTTTCAGACTACTAGAGTTAGAACTCAGGGCCTTGTGCTTGCTAGGCAAACACTCTGCCACATGAATCAGATATGTAGGACTCTTCAAATATATCACCCACTGTCCATTTCCAAACACCATAGTCTAGTTTAGCTCAATTAAAAAGGTAACTTTTGTAGCACACTTTAATTTGTAAAGTTTGTCTTCAGTCCTGTTGCTCATTTCCTTATAATTTTATCTACTGAGGAACTCAGGCCATTTGATCTATATTGTTTCTCTAAGCCTGAGTTACGTGAATGACACAGTAACATACAGTGAAGTTCAAAATGTTCCTTTGCCTCCTGGATTTCCTGCAAATTGGCAACCTGATCTGAGACTGTATCCTACTTCTGTTTGTTTGATAGTTTTGGCAAAGCTGCAGTTGGTGGTTGGCAAGGCTACAATCACTATTGAAGCTCAGATTGTCCCCCTTTAGCCAGTAGGAACTTCTGAAAGTTGGTTTTTAAGTCCTTGTGTCATCACCTTAAAAGCCTTTGACAGCTTTCCTGCTTTCTTTCAATATAAGACATTCCAAATTTTTCTCATGCATTTTCTGCTCTAGACCTGGACTTATCATTTCTCCAGGAGACCCTGGATTCTTCAGGTAAGAGCTATTATTTAAAGACCTGAGTGCTAGGGATGTTCACAGGTAAAGGTTCAGTGACTTCCTTAACTTTTTGGAGATGGTAAGATTGGACGACACACAACGTATTTTATGAACATGAGCAGTTCATGTCAATACCCCAACTGAAATTTGCAGTTAGAGTTTTAACTTCTTTGGCCTTCCATTTTTTCTCCTCTTTCTTCCTTGGGAATATTGAGTGTCAAGGATATTGGGGGTGAATGAAATTTGAACATCCCAGTGTGCTCACTTAGCACATATTACAAGTACAGTAGTCTCAGAAGAATATTAGTAGTGATTCCAATGTGGTTATTGAAAGCAGTTACCCTTTTTCAATATCTGGTTCCTCCACCTTCCTTCATTTAAGAAATAGTTGTGCTAGCTCTCTATTCTCCAATAAAGAGTCCCATTAGTTTGCTCTCTATCTATGAATTCTCATTTAGTCTTACATCCATAGGTAGGTATATATTTAATATTCACCTCCGGTCATTATAGTGATAATCACTGTAATCATTTTGATTGTCAAATACATGTTCCTTAGAAAGAATTCATAGGAACCATTGGGGTTCTTGTCTGTTACTGAGTTTTCCCCTCTAATTTGCAAGTCAGTTTTGCTGGATATAAAAACCTTTCCTCTGATATATTGAATAGGCTGCTCCAGCTTCTGTTAGCTCAAGCAATGTCTTCAGAAAATCTGATGGTGGTTTAATTTTCTTTATGCTATAATCTATGCATTCTTTTCGCCTAGAAACTCAGGGATTTGACAAGACTGTATCTTGCTATTGGTCTTTGGTGTCAATAATTTCAGGTTCCTGGTAAATTCTTGAACATTGGGAAATTTTATTGAATTATTGTTTGCTCTGTTTTCTTGCTTCTTTGAAGAGTTTCTTCTTCAGAAACTCTTGTTATCCTTGCATTCAATTTTCTTTACCAGGTTTTGCTATGTTTGTCTTTTAAATTTCCCATCTCTATTTCTTTTTTATTTTTAAGCTCCTTTCTCCTTCTCCTCCTCCTCTTCCTCTTCTTCTTATCATCATTACCATCATCATCATCATTGTCAACAACAGCATCAAAAACTGACTTGTTTCTAGTGTAATTGATATTCCTGGAATGATTCATTGCTTTTATTCTTATTTCCCTTCTGAGTTCCTTTCCAATGTGATGGTAGAACCTTTTGATATTTTAAGTAATTTTGTCTTTCATTTCATCTTTAAGCTACTTTTGAGTGATAGGTTGCCACAGTTTATCTGGTGAGTCTTAACCTTGATCTTGATACTTTCCCATTGTTCCACTTTTAAGGGAAATTAATCTTACTGACACTTTGATTTTTTTAGGTTCATCATTTGTGTTTATTATAATAAGCCAAAACAACAAAAAAAAAAAACAAAATCAAGTTTTACCTTCCTTTTACAGTTTTGTGTATCCATTTAAGTTTTGACCTTCATTATCTTCATTTACATTCTGAAGCAAGATATTTAATTTTAGGATATAATTCTGCTTCTCTTTTTGTGCTCACTTCATTACCTTTTACATAGTGGCATTTCTCTGCCACCCTTGTTGACAGTAGTATCAATAACCTATATTACTTTTAACTTTGAATTGAAATAACTAACTTTAAAAAATAATATCTATATTTATTGTTATTGTAGAGGTGATGTACAGAGGGGTTACAGTTATATAAGTCAGGTACTGGGTACATTTGTTTTTGAAAAGTGCTTACGAACACTTTAGAATGAGGCATGGCCAAAAACATCTTATTATATAGACCTTTATCCCTTATATACTTGCTTTCTCTCTTTCTGTAGGATTCAAAAATTTGACCTAGAGCTTTCTAGGGTTCCTTCACTGCTCCTCCATTCCCTACTTTGGTCTAGACCTTTTCATTCATTCTGGCTTTTGTATTTTCTGTGACTCAAGTTTGATGCTGGTCTTCACAGCTTTCAGTCACACTGGAGAGAGCACTGGTGGCTTTATGATACCTGAGGGCAAAACTGGTTCAGTCCTATTAGTCCCCCTTCCTTGTACCTAGATGTTAAGTAGTATAATAACCTCCCCAGATATACCAAATGTTTTCAGTTGGCTAGTGAAGCTTCTGTTTTACTCTCACTGGTTACTTTCAGGTTCACTTATTCACAGGGCCATGGATGACAGGCCTTACCCACCCATGTGTTGGTTCCTGGCAGGATTTTGTCTGCTAGATCACCTTATATTTGGGAATTCCAAAGGAAACTTTGTCTTCTGTGTTTGTTATAAATGTCTGTAGACACTGTGTTTCGTTATCCAGTCGCTTTACTTATAAAGCTACTAAAATATTGAACAAAGGGGCTGGGAAGGTGGCTCAGTGGTAGAGTGCTTGCCTTGTATGCACGAGGCCCTGGGTTCGATTCCTTAGCACCACATAAGCAGAAAAAGCTGGAAATGGTGCTGTGGCTCAAGTAGTAGGTGCTAGCCTTGAGCTGAAGAGCTGAGGGACAGCGGCACCCAGGCCCACAGTTCAGGCCCCACAACCACCACCACCAACAACAAAATTGAACAGGCCATGCTGCTGTCACTGCTAATAACTTTCCAGAATTCTCAGCCACCAGCATCTCCGAAGCAGTGTCCTTTTGGATGAGTGACATATGTCTGAGCAACAGCAGTACAGGAAGGGTCTGCAGAAAGTTTTCTTCTGGACCCACACAGCCTCCAAGGCATTATCTTCTACATAACTACTTGGTCTAGAGGGGAAGAAGAAGAAGAAAAAAAAACATAGGTCTCAGATAATTTTTTCTGCTTGTTTGTTTAGTATAAATCCAGCTTCTTTGCTTTAAAAATCACATAATTTTCTATGTATACCCAGATTTCTTCCAAAGATGTATGATATAATAGCAAAATACTCAATGTAATTAATTACATCTGGCTGAGTACTATAGTTAAAGTAGACCAACTAGGCCTTTCAGGACTCGTAGTGCTTCTCCCTGAGCCAGTCTAATGTTGATTAGCTGCTTTGGACCAAGAGTACTCTCTCTACACAGTTATAAAGGCCGAGAAGGATCATCAAGGGCCTAGGGGTTGGAAGCTTAGGGAGAGAGACAGCAGAGAGGATCTCACGAGAGGAAATTAGGGACCTATGATGTCACACATCCATCTCCACACTCATTCTGAGCAGCAATCAGTCATGCAGAGCTATGTGACAGGAAGGGAAACTGGACAGAGTGGTATCTCTGTGCCCAGGGAGAAAAGGAGATAGGGTTTGGTGAGCCCAGGATTTGCTGTGATACCAAAGTGTCCCAAAAGAATAAAGGAAGCTTTACTAGGGAAGAGAGTGGGGAATTTCAGCCAGAAACCAATTGTGTAAAGACTGGACATTTAGGATTTCATACATAGTAGAGCAGCTCTATGGCTTTGATCTATTGAAAACCAACCCTTGACACAAGGATTTGGAAAAATAAATTAGGTAAATATATAATAATATAATGCAAAATGAAAATCAAGGAGGTAAAAGAAAAGAGTGGACATATTTGAGAACAATATATTAGATTTTCTTTTTTCCTTTTTGTTGGTTGTGAGGCTTGAGTTCAGGGACTGGGTGCTGTCTCTCTGCTTTTGTGCTCAAGGCTAACACTCTTACCACTTTGAGTCACAGTGACATTTCTGATTTTCTGGTGGTTAAGTGGAGATTAGTTTCATATACTTTCCTACCCTGGCTGACTTTGAACAGTGATCCTCAGATCTCAGCTTTCTGAGTAGCTAAGATTTCAGGTGTGAACCATCAGTGCCTGGCTGATTTTCTTATTTTTAAAAGTAATTGTACAAGCTGGGTGCCAATGGCTCATGTCTGTAATCCTATCTACTCAGGAGGCTAAGATCTGAGGATTGTGTTTCAAAGTCAGCTCAGGCAGGAAAGTCCATAAGACTTATTTCCAATAAACCACTCAAAAACTGGAAGTGGCATTGTGTCTCAAGTGGTAGAGCACTTGCCTTGAGCTGAAGCACTCAGGGCCAGTGCCCAAGCCCTATGACTATATATATATATATATATATATATATATATATATATATATATATATAGTAATTGTACAAAGGAATTTCAATTCAACATGTCAGTTTTTGAGCACAACACATTATGACACATATCACCCCTTTCTTCATTCTCTTTCATTTCTCCAAATCAGTATGTTGGGTTTGGAAGGCTGGAAAATTCTTGTTATAGTTGTATGTTTTAGATGAGATCTGAAAAGGTTAGGGTAGCCTCATAAGGATGCCTTGCATGTAGATGAAGTATCCCAAGCCTTATTATGCATGAGAAAGAAAAGGAAAATATTGGTTGTCTGTCAGCAAGAGATTTGAAAGGTAGTTCTGGTCTCTGAAATTGAAGGAGAAACCTAATCCAAAGCCTTTCTGCTCAGACACCTGGTCACCTAAACCCAGGAAAAACTGTGTTCACCTCTGCTTGTGACCATCTCAATCATACCTACATAGTAGTCTCCCATTAATGGACTACAATCACAACCCGAGTCTGCAGTGAGTTCTATAAATTCAGACTGGAAATGTAATTTCAGATCTTGCAGGGCCTGTGTTGTTTCAGTGATATTATAATCAATGATTGTAGCTCCCTTTGAAGCTCATAAAGTGACCTCTTTTGACATTGATTTCTCATCTGCTTTTTTCCTTGACCTTTCTTCACCTCCTATGTCTCTTTATTTGCTAAGGCATAGTATTTTATTGCTAGGCACCCTTATAATAACAAGAGTATCCATACATTCAGCTTCGTTCAGGTCATTACTACCTAAATAGACGCTGTGGTGGTGAAAACCACTCCTAGAAACTGGCATTGCAACTCACTCAGGAACAGGCTCTTTTTTTCCCCCTTCTATTAGAAAATATTCAGGTGTGCTGTCAGATATTTTTTGCTTTGATTAGCCTCTAAGAAGATTGTTACATATGTATTTGTCTTTGCTTCGAGGGAGATTTCTTTAACAGGGAAGATCTCAAAAAATGATCACGAATATTATACTCAACTTTGAATGTATATTTCCAAGGGCTGCCTATGTTTTGACAAAAGCGTGCATGAGTTTAAATGGGAAGGTAAATGAAACGTGCATCTTCCTTAGAGAGATGTGTGGTTTGTCTGGCATTTATGCTCACCCCAATATGACCTTTAGAAGAGAATATGATCAATAGCCTATTGGATCATCTCTAGTCTTCTGTCAAGGTCTATGGAGGGGAGCTTGAGAGATCTGAATGAAAAGGACCTGGAATGGCTAAGTTGCGAACTTAGTAGAAAAAGAGTCATGTTTGTGCAATCGTTTCCAGAAGGTTCTGAAGCACCTGATGTACGATGGACTTTCCATTTTGGGCATCTGCTGTCTTTGCCTAGCTCAACATTCCAGTGAGGGTATTTTTTTTTTTCTAAGAGCTTAAAACATAACATGTCAGCAATGAGCAACCACCCAGCTTTGTAAAGAATGCCACGGCTGACAACTTCCCAGCTGCTGAGGAAAGGGCCGAGCCTTTCTTGTAAAGCAGGACCATATACATAAGATCCTTTGTGCCACTGGGACCCACCGTGGAGGTTCCAAATACCCCAAATTCTGGGAAAATGTGCCAACCGCTCCCTACCATGTTGCTCAGTGTCTGAGGAGTAGAAGCATAACTTAGCTAGCCATTTGGTAGCTCTCCACATACACACAAGATTATTTTCTGTACTATTTTCATTTTGTAGAATTATTTTCATCTGAAAATGCTAAAAACGGAGGGGTTACAATTACGTAAGTCAGGCAGAGAGTACATTTCCATTTGGACAATGTCACTCCTTCCCTTACTCTCTCCTGCTTTTTTCCTCCCATTCCACCCATAAGTGGTATAGTTCATTTTCAAAATAGTGTCCAGTAAGTACCATTGTTGTATTTGCTCACCATTTGTCCCTCCATTTCTATTTTGATTTTTTTTTGTTGGTCATGGGGCCTGAACTATGGCCTAGGTGCTGTCCCTCAGCTCTTAAGCTCAAGGCTAGCACTCTACCATTTGAGCCACAGTGCCACTTCTGTTTTTTTTCTGCTTATGTGGTGCTGAGGAATTGAACCCAGGGCCTCATGCATGCAAGGCAAGCACTCTACCACTGAGCCACCTTCCAAGCCTTCTATTTTGATTTTTATAAAGCAATATAAGTCACCATTTTAGGACAAACCCCAATGATTGATTGTCATGCCACTCAATCTGAAGCAAAAATTATTTTTAGGAAGGATAACCAAATTAAATTCATACTTATTCTTGACTATTTAGATATCCACTAACCAAAAGAAGGATCCCAATTTCTATGTCAGTTTGAGTTTGTTTTGGGAAACCATAGTAAGGTTGAAAGAGAGGGAGACAGACAGAGACAGAGACAGATGAACAAAAAGTAGCTCATCTCCATGTTCATCTTTACATGGCCCCTTTACTTTTAACTAGAGCTCCATAATATACAAAAGTCCTCTAGGAGATTAAAGATGTCTAGCCCACCAACTGTGGCTAGAAGAAACAGATTCCTTGGCCACCTATCCCAGATTGCCTCTGAGAAACTACTTAAGGAATGCTTTTTTGTTGTTATCACTCACCATTTTACAAATCTCATTATCCTTTAACCCAATAAGGGGGTAGAACCATTCTCTTCTAAGTGTGCTTGAACCCCCTTTGTGAATCAGGAAATAATCAAGGAGCGTTTATGAGTTATTTGAAAAATGCATGGATATTGTGTTGCCAGTGTCACGACCTGGTTCCGCATCCACTGGTCTTTTTACATCATTTTGGAAATATCTAGCTATGTATGGGACAGAGTCACATTCTAACATGAATGTGATATGTGATTATCACTGGAGTTGTGATGAATAGCTAATTTAGGAACATTTGTAGATGGAGATTCTTTTGATGTTGATGCGTTCAGCCGCTTGAAACTTGCCCCAGCAATTGCTTCAGGGTTTCCCAACGTGCCTAGGGACATATGGAGATCGTTTGCTGAACCAAGTCTTCAAGCTGATCTGGGTAGAAACATCCCAATTCACTCCATGACACTTCTTTTCCAGTTGCATAAACATTTCCTTCATAGCTGTAAAATTTACTCTTAAAATCCAAGGAGTGTTTCTGTCTTACATTCTCTTTAACCTTCCTTGAAGTGAGTGAGCAGGTGCTTTAATTTTGTGCTTTTCCCTCCTCTTGCCATGGTTATGTCTCAGCTCATTTGTACCTGTTCTAAGAAGGAAGTAAGGCTCTTGATGGGTGTTTTTGTATAAGGCTACTCATCTGTTAAAAAGCACAGTTAGATGGAAGCCAGGTTTCTTGTCTTCTCAGGCCATTTCCCATTCCACATGGCTTTATTTCTCTCTCACCTCTTGACAGAGAAAATGGAAGAGTGATTTTTTTTTTTCAGGAATACAACTAAAGGCCAGTGGGCATGCATTGACTCATGATCATTGCCCTTTTCATTTGAGGCTCTAACAGATGGAAAATTATTTGGATGTTGCAGTAACAGCAAAAATAATTTTGGCGTCCTCTCAGCTTTTGCCGGGAGAAGCCCAGGAAGCCTGCTTCTTATAATTAGAAGGTGTGTGTGAATCTGAAAGGTAGCACAGAGTCAGCCACTGTACGCATTAAGTGATTCACCTTTAAGAAGTGACAGGTGAAGAAGCAGCTCAGGTTGCCTGGAGCTTTCTTTAGGATAATACCTGAAGGGAAACCCTCATAGATTCAAGCCAAGAATTATCAAATGACCCAATCTTACTCCCCCAGCCCTCAGAATCCACTCCTTTCTTTCTTGTCTCAGAACCACCTGAGGACATATAACTGCTGACCTCAGCTTTCTGGCTACTGCCTGGATTTTTTAGATCCTAAATGTGAACTAAAGAGGAAAAAGCCTTTCATAAAGCCTTCCTTCCATTTCATTTTTCCCTTTGTCAGCTTATATGCACACATCTTTTAAAAAATTCTTCTTTCTGCCTTGGAGTCTGTTCTGTTCACTGACTGCCTCCCAGATCTGGCTAACCCGAATGGCCAAAGCAATGTTCCTTGACCAGAGCAGTTAGACAGAGCATCACTGGATTTTATCATTTGGAGTCCTTGAAGGGTCTCCTAATAGGGGTTGCAAATATTCAAGACTGAGGGACACCTTGAGTTAGGTCATGGCTGTCCTCAGAGTTTCTGATTGTTAGTTTAATGATTCATTTATTTCGGTGGGAGTCTGGTTGTTTATAGATAAGTACATCGAGGAAGCGGCAGTGAGGAATGGAACAGAAGTGGGTGGTGGAGATGAAAATGGTCCACATCTTGGGTTTGGGCAATGGGATGGCCTGAACTACTTCCTCCTCCCTTGATGACCTCATTCTTCCAACCATATGGCCATTCTGAGAGTATTGGCTAGGGAGAGCTGGCATTTCTTCAACCGATCCCCAGTTGCCTGCCTCTGTGGAACATCTTGAACAGGAGGAGATTTTTTGGCTTCCCTGGAAACTGCCTTCAGGTGAGGAATGGTTCACATACAGTCTTTCTGATTCCTCTGCCACTCAAATTTGAGTTGTCCCCAAATGACCCGAGACCTCAAAGGATAAAGCTGCACAGGCAATGTTAGTCTATTCTATCTAATAGAAAATAATGGTTTTTTTTCCTAGGGAAAGGCTATATTTTATCAAGCTCTTTCTCATGTGTAACCTAATTTTTGTTGGACTGCATCTCGTTTTACTACTTCAGCAACTTCCCTGGGCCAAAGAATCCATTTATTAAGCTGTGTTGCCAGAGGTTCTTCTTTACCCCCTGGCTCAGATGCTTTGGCACATCACTGTAGACGATCCTTGAGGTCCAGGTCAGAAGATCCTATAGGTAAGATTGCCTTCTAATAAGCTTCTTTGACATCTCAGTCATTAAATTCCCTTGAATCGAGTTCAAGTGCATCCGAATTACTGTGAAGTTTTCTCCATGAGGTCTCTTCTGTGAGAAAGCATTCTTGTGTTTCTGCTGTTCTTTATAGTTTTACTTACTTATCCCAAATACCCATTTCTCTCCTAGAATTCAGCCTCTTTCATTCAGTATTCCCAAGTGGGAACATTCAGAAAACAAGCTTTTTCTTTATTCTTACCCATTCTGGCTCATTTTCTTTTCTTGTGGCCTTTTCATTCTTTGGCTTCCAGATGACCTGTTTTTGACCTCTCATGGGTGGCACAGGGTGGATTGAACGCAATGCTTGGACAAACTGAGGTGTGTGTGAATGTGTTTGGGGTTCAAGCTGCAGCTGTGGGTCCAGGACCTGGACAAAGGGTACTTCTCTTCAGAGAGATCATGAGTGCCTACTCCAGGGAGAACTCCTTATTGTGCTTCAGATCTTCTGGATCAGAATGTGAAAATACCGAATGTTCTTCCTTTTCTCACCTTCACTTGGTCAATACCTTACCACCTTCTCCAAAAATAGAAAAGCAACCATTTCTTTCCACCATACAAATAGTATTCTTCTCTTCTCCAAAAAAAAAAGGCTTGATATGCTTTTTACCTCATCGTTCAAAGTGAAGGATGTTTTATTTGTTAGTCTTGGTTCAGTAATTCTCAGCTATCTATATTGACCAAATGATTTTGTAAAGACTCTAATTGTGTAAAATAGAGACAAGCATGCCCAGGCTCATCTATTAAAGGCTTGGTCATCATCAGCCTGTGTGCTGCTGGGAATTAGTAAAATCTTTAAGAGGTGGGAGTAATTGAGAGGAAGTTAGGTCATTGGTGTGTGCTTCGAAAGTGATGGTGAGATCTCAGGTCCTAGCTTCCCTCTCCTTCCTGACTACCATGAAGTTGCCCTTGCTCTTGTTTATTTACTTTTTTTTGTCTGTCATGGGGGTTGAACTTGGCCTTGGTGCTGTCCCTGAGCTCTTTTGCTCAAGGCTAGCTCTTACCACTTTGAGCCACAGCTGCACTTCCAGTTTGCTGGTGGTTAATTGGAGATAAAAGTCTCATGGACTTTCCTGCCTGGCACAGCTTTGAACCATGATCCTCAGATCTCAGCCTGCTGAGTAGCTAGAATCACAGGCTTGAGCAACTGGTGCCCGGTCCTTGTTCTTTTTAATACCTGATTCCATCATTTTGTCCTGCCTTGCCATGGGTCCAAAAGCCATTTGGACAGCTGATGCTGAATGGAAACCTCTGAAATCACGAGCCAAGATAAACATTTGTTCCTTGTAAGTTGATTATCTCATATTTTGTTGAGTAACTGAAAACTACTAAACAAGGTTAATACTGTAAGAAATGGTCTACTTTCTTCTGATTCTTAGGATTTCACTACCACCTAATGAAAACTTGAAGATTTCTGCAGTAAGGAAATTACTCTGTTAGTGTAACCTAGAATTTCCTAGGAGGTAAAATCTCAGGGCAGGATTGCCTAAGGAAGAGTAGCTAAATTCTGACTTCAGTGATAAATAGATTTGGGATTGAGGGAGGAGCTGTGGAAGTGTATTTTGGGCTGAAGGAATGCAATATCAAGACACTCTGAAAAGATCATTATGGTAGGAGAATGTCTGTAAAGTAACAAAGAAGCTAGATGAAGTGGAAGGTCCAGTTGTAAGGGCTATATTGGCCACATTAAGAATTGTTTGTCACTAAAAGTATTGGCAAAAGAAACCCTAGGAAGTGTTTCTATAGCGTGTATCGAATAATTTGTGTCACAGTGTTAAACAACCTGTTCTTGCTAAAAGTTGAGAGCAACTTTCTCATATCATACTTAGACATGTAAAGAAAATGTCAATTTCCACTTTAGTTATTATGATTGCTCTGAATTTTCCTATAAGTTCCTGTATCAGTGGGAACTGATATATCATCTTATATATAATGTTTTATCATATTATGGATATATCATATTATATATGTGTGTGTATACATATATATATATATAAATCATGATATACTTGTCTCTTTCAGGCAAATTTCGTATCCTTTCATTTAAAATGTTCAGAAAATTCAGAATTGTTATTCATCCACTTGGCCTGGGAACCTAGGAGGAAGGGATCCTCATACACATTCGAGGTGTTTGAGGGGCATTCTGGGTATTTACCACTGCTGTCTGCAGGAGTAGTAATATTACTCTTAGCTTAATCATTGCTGCCTTGTCTGTTTGCTACCAACTCTCCATCTGTGGCCTCAATGTCTGCTGTTCTATTTCAGCGTGGCGAGAGCCGGAGCACCCTCCTTTGTACCTGAGTGTTATCTGGCCATTACTCTTTCCTGACTGTCTGAAGTCTGGCTTTGTGATTTATCTGAAGTATAATGATACTCTTTATCCTTCATCTCTCAGTCCCAGCCCCTATTAGGCTCCTCAGTGATTGCCCATATCCCTTCACAGAGCCCATACAAGATCTTCTAGAACTTTCCCTACAACACAGAAGCCAAGGGAGTAACTGGGAAGCTACCCTCAATCTTTCTTTCTGCTTTCCCATGCTTCACAATCACCAAGATCATCCCAACCACCAAGATGGTCCCAGTCAGGAAATCAAGACCATGCTGACCTATTCTAGAGAAATGAGTCTAGACATGTTTCATGATCTGCTGCTGCCTCTTCTTCGCATCCTCATACTTTGTAAATGTATTCTAGTTTTTCTTTAGGAAAGAACATAATCTAATCAAATACTATAATCCTACATAAAAGCTGTAGTGCTTAACCCTGGGATTTAGAATCTCTCCCTCTCTGTCTCTGTCTCTCTGTTTCTCTCTGTCTCTCTCCGATCTCTGTCTCCCTCTGTCTCTCTCTGTCTATCTCTGTCTATCTCCTTCTCTGTCTCTCTCTCTCCCTCCCCCCTCTCTCCAAAACTTGGCTTTTTAGGTTTCTGTCTAGTTACAGAGATCAAGCAAGTAAGCTTTGAGGTTCAAAGCTGAACAAATCTGTCTTCTTGGCCCTTCTCATCGCTTCCTCCTATTGGGACAATAATCTTCATGGCTTAATTATGAAGATAAATGGATGCAAGGGAATACAGTTTAATGCATCAAATTTATCTCCAAAATATCTCTTTGTTAAAAAGTAAGAGTGAGGTCTGGTGAATGAGGTAGCTTACACTTGGATAGTGACAATGAAGTTGGATAGAACTGAATGGATTATAAATATGGAAAGACTGTAGGGTTGAAGGTTTTCATTGGGAGATTATATGAGATGGATTGATTGAAGGTGAGACCTTCAGGCCTGTAGCTGGCATGGATGTATGGTAGCGCCAGGATGGAGATCTATGTAAAAAAGAATTAACTGGGGAACTGGACCACTTTGGGGTATGCTGAATTTGAAGTTTCTATGATACATCAAGGTGAAGATATCTAATAGGTGAGAAATACATATTTACAATTAAACAGTTATTTCTATAGAAGATCACACCATAATCATAAAGCCGATTGCTAAGTATTATAGCAGGGAAGCAACATTGAGATAAGTCAAATGACAAATAGCTTGACACAACCATTTTAGGGAAGGCATAGGCTCTTCATTGAAGCCAGTTGATAAATAAGCCCATGGGCTGATTTTTTCTTCTGACATAACATATGCTATGGTTGACCTTCTCTGCCTTCTTATGCTTTATATACTTAACCACATTGCTGTAAGACTTTTTTTTTTTATTGTGAAAATACTGTACAGAGGGGTTACAATTACATGGGCAAGATAATGAGTACATTTCTCATCAAGCATTGTAGCCTCCTCCTTTGTTTCCCCTTCCCTCCCCCAGCGCCTCCACCCAATTCTCCCTGCTCTCTCCCTCCCCCCCCCCTCCCCCCCCCCCCCCCCCCCCCGCAAGAAAGTTGTAAAGTTCCTTTTTGGACATAACGACTTGTACATCTCATTGTTGCAATGGGTCCACCTGTATCCCTATTTAAACGATTTGTTTTTCCCCTTCCCCTCCACAAATTATACCGACATCAAATACAGTGAAAGCAGGGGTTATACTGTGGGGGAGGGACATACAAAGCAACAAAGAAATAATCTTATAAATGTGTTAGAAACAATCACATGAAAGAAAAAAAAAGCATTTGAATACATATCTTAGGGTTCATTTCCCTAACATCACCTTATCTGACTTTTTCTGCTTGACTCAGACATACACTAGATATTGCAAATAAGGGAAACCATGGGACCTATGTTCCTTTGGGCTTGGCTTACTTCACTTAATATAATTTTTTCCAAGCCTTTCTATTTCCTAACAAGTGGGGCAACGTCATTCTTTCTGATGGAGGCATAGAATTCCATTGTGTATATATACCACATTTTCTTGATCCATTCATCTACTGAGGGGCATCTGGGTTGGTTCCATATCTCAGCTATAGTAAATAATGCTGCAATAAACGTAGTCGTGCTGGTAGCTTTAGTGTGGTCTTGTTTGTAAACATTTGGGTAAATGCCCAAAAGTGGGATTGCTGGGTCATAGGGGAGCTCTATGTGTAATCTTTTAAGGAACCTCCATACTACTTTCCAAAGTGGTTGAACACATTTATACTCCCACCAACAATGCAGTAAGGTTCCCTTCTGTCCATATCCCCTCCAGCATCTGTTGTTATTAGAGTTCTTGATTATAGCCATTCTAACTGGGGTGAGGTGGTATCTCAGTGTTGTTTTGATTTGCATTTCTTTTATGGCTAGGGAGGTTGAGCATTTCTTCATGTGTCTATTGGCCATCCTTCTTTCTTCTTCAGAGAAGTTTCTCTTTAAGTCTTTAGCCCATTTATTTATTGGGCAGTTGTTTCTTTGAAGATTTGTTGTTGGGGGATTTAATTTTTTTTTAATCTTTTATTTTATTTGTGAACATACTGTACAGAGGGGTTACAATTACATGGGCAGGATAATGCGTACATTTCTTACCAAGTATTGCAGCCTCCTCCTTTGTTTACCCTTCACTTCCCTTCCCAGCCTCCCCCCTCCCCCCCCAGTTGGGGGATTTAATTTTTTGAGTTCAAGGTATATTTTAGATATGAGACCCTTGTCCGTTGTATGGCTAGTGAAGATCTTCTCCCAATCCATGGGCTTTCTATTGATCTTGCTAGCTATGTCCTTTGCCATGCAGAAGCTCTGCAATTTAATGCAATCCCATTTGTCCAACCTTTCTTTGATTTGTTGTGTGCTGTTAGTCTTATTGTGCAGAGAATAACTTTATCTCTTTCTAGTGATGCTGTATAGCTGTATATATGCATTCTCGTTTTAAGATGTTATTCCCAAGATTTTATACTTTTTTTTTTTTTTGATCAGTCGTGGAGCATGGAGCTTGAACTCTGGGCCTGGGCGCTGTCCCTGAGGTCTTCAGCTCAAGGTTAGTACTCTACCACTTGAGTCACAGTGCTACTTTTAAAAGGCTTTTTTCTGCTTATGTGGTACTGAGGAATCAAACCCAGGGCCTCATGCATGCAAGGCAAGAAATCTACCACTAAGGCACCTATTCTGAGTTAACTTTATTTCTTTTTCTTTGTGTGTGTGTGTGTGTGTGTGTGTGTGTGTGTGTGTGTGTGTGTGTGTACTGTGTATTGTGTACTAAACTCAGGGTTTTGTGTTCTCATTTAATTTTTTTTTGCTCAAGGCTGGTGCTCCACTTCTGGCATTTTGCTGATTAAGTGGAGTCAAGATTCTTTCTTTGTTTTGCGCAGGCTGGCTGCAAACCTGGATCCTCAGATCTCAGCTTTCTGAGTAGTTAGGATTACAGGTATGAGCCACCAGTGACTAGCTTCAACTTAGTTTCTGTAAATGATTCTTCCACTGTTTGTAAATAGTAGTTAAATAACTCAGGGATGCTTGAATTTTGTGTGAAGGTAGGTATCGTATGATCATTGAAAAAATTTAAGTCAAGGAAGTAAGTAACCTATTTTGGATGAGCCTAACTACCATGGATTCTTGGATCTAATGCTGGCAGGTTTATTCATTCAGTCGATTCAGTACACATTTATTGACCTGCATTTAACTGTAGAAGAATCAGTGCTGGATATTATAGAAATATAAAATTATAAATATATGCTGGCATACACTTGGGAGACTGATCTTTCTATTGGAGACATGCCTTAACTCTTCCAGGTCCTGGCAAATTCTGTAGATATTATCTCTTCTTTTTTGGGGGGGGGGTCTGGTCTTGGGGCCTGAACTCTGGGCCTGGGCACTGTCCCTCAGCTATTCAGCTCAAGGCTAGCACTCTACCACTTGAGCCACAGCACCACTTCCGGCTTTTTTCTTTTTTCTTATGTGGTGCTGAGGAATCAAACCCAGAGCCTCAGGCATGCAAGGCAAGCGCTCTACCACTGAGCCACCTTCCCAGCCCCAGATATTATCTCTTTTAGAAACCAAAATGTCAGCCATCTTCTTGTTCCCATACTCATCTTGTTGTTTAGCAAGGATTTTTGTTTGTTTGTTTTTTATTTTGATTCCTAATAGAAAAGCATCTCAATATATACAATTAAACATTTTAATGATGGGGGATGATGAACTAGGTAACATCGATCAATTATTATTATACTCATTAACTCATATGTTGAATGAAAACTCCTTAGAACAACTACTTAAAGATAATAAAAATAACATAAATAAGAAAAATATTTTTAAATGTTAAGCAAAACTCTAAAGAAAGACACAGACCAGAGACTTTTGTGCAAAAATTCTGTGTCCAAAGAAACCTAGCAGATAGGACATCATACCTAAGAGAATATTAGCAACAGGATTCTTTGAGGAGGGTTGTACTTTAACATCTGACCGGTTGGGCGAAAATTGTTTTGAAGACATATTACATTCCCTGATCAAATGGAAAAAAAATTGACACCTGCCACGGTATCTAGGAAACACTCGACTAACATGGCCAAGAGCCACACTTTCCCACATGGCCTTGCTGTGAAAACCTTCCAGTAGCCTCATCTTGGCAACTGGGACCCCCTCATGCCTTTTCATGGAGACCGGCCATCTCAGAAGATCAGAGAAGGCTCCAGACTTGTATTTTCCTTTGGAAGCTCCCAAGTAGAGTTAATGAGTGGTGTGTGTGTGTGTGTGTGTGTGTGTGTGTGTGTGTGTGTGTGTGTGTGTGTGTGTGTGTGTGTGTGTGTGTGTGTGTGTGTGTGTGTGTGTGTGTGTAGAGTTAATGAGTGGTGTGTGTGTGTGTGTGTGTGTGTGTGTGTGTGTGTGTGTGTGTCTATCTAGTTTTTTTTTTAATAAGATCAGAGAAGGCTCCAGACTTGTATTTTCCTTTGGAAGCTCCCAAGTAGAGTTAATGAGTGGTGTGTGTGTGCGTGTGTGTGTGTGTGTGTGTGTGTGTGTGTGTGTGTGTGTGTGTGTGTGTGTGTGTGTGTGTGTGTCTATCTAGTTTTTTTTTTAATATTTAACCTAGCAGGTTCCCCCCATTTCTGCCACTTTTAATAGCTGACTCAACTTTGTGGATATTTGTGCACTAAATAGATGAGTCAGGAGGTTTTGTGGGAACAGTTATATTAGAAATTCCTGTTCGATGTACTGCAGGATTGCGTCAGTGGCTTCCTGGGTTTTGAACTTCCTCTGACCCAGTATGATGGGTTTTTTGGTTTGTTTGTTTGTTTTTGTTTTTGCAATCCCTCAAGGGTTAATTTTCTTTGCTGCTTTTAGGGCTTGATGTGTATCCTCATATATTAATGTGGTTTTTGAAATGAAAAATCTCTACATGCACAAAGAGTGCCTTGGATAGTTTTGCATTTGCAAATAAAGCCCTAACAAATGCTCATTTAAAAAAATATATTTCCCCAGCTGAGCACATTAAGGCTATAAGCTGCATCTTTGTATTCACTTCAATAAACCAGGTGTGCTTCTGGAGATTAGCTATTTTTTATAAAGAATGATTTTGAAATAAATGACAATGGGCTCATTTCTCTTTATGCCGAAGATAACATTAAAGGAAAACTGCCGTGATTAGTTTTAATATCTCAGATAGCTTAATGAGTACTTACTAAAAATGTGAGGTATGTGTATGTGTTTGTGTGTGTGTGTGTGTGTGCATGCACAAGACAGAGCATATAAGCACAGAGGGTAGATATATGTGTATACAAGTGCCTGAATAATTTTCTAACATCTTAAGTAATACCTGTCAGGGATTTTAATAACCCAATGCCAGTGAGTTATTCCAGTGACTCCTTTTTTTTTTGCAGTGGCTTTAGGTAGGAAGTCCATTTTCCTGTGGAGCTTTTTTATTTTTATGTATTTTTTGAAAGACGTGCCAGTCAGAAAATATGAAAATGGACTGGGAATTTATGTGCCAGTTGTTTGTGGTCTCTTATAAACTCCCTACAGTTTCTTTTGCACTTGATATCTCCTCTGAATCATGAGCTGGAGGTCAGCATAGGCATTTGGGGTATAGGGGTTAGGTGTAGAATAGTATGTGGAGACTACATTAGGAAACATCACAGAGGAGTTAAGGATTTCTAAGAAGGGCTATATCACTGTAATATGGATTGAAAGTGGAGTGGGATGGACTTGGGTCCTTCCATGTGTCTTTCTAGTATAGTTCAATAGTCTATGAATATATAGTGAATACAACTAGTGGGAGGAAACCATAGTTGAGAAAATGAGGTAGGAAAGACAGCCATGGTGTTAATGGGGCTGAAGTACTAGTGTCTCCTCACAGAGACCAATCAGGACAGGATTCTTGTGTAGCTCAAAAGGGTAGTTAGTGATAGGCTTACTACCTACATGAAGAGGAGGAGGAGGAGGAGGAAGAGGAGGAGGAGGAGGAGGAGAAGGGGGAGGAGGAGGGGGAGGGGGAGGGGGAGGAGGAGGAGGAGGAGGAGGAGGAAGGGTCTGAGAATTCAGAATTTCAAAGCCAGCTACCTAGTTCTGTAAACTGTCAGAAGGGATTATTTCTTTATTAAACAATTGACTAAGTCTTGATCATTTAAAAACAGATCAGATCTTTAAATCAGAGCCTGAGTTTGAATTTAACTGTCAGACATTAGCTTAGTGCTGATGTGGGGGTCAAAGGATCTATAATTTATTTATCCTCCCCCTTTATTCTTGCCTTTGAATATTGTACTGTTATTGGTGTCTTTTCTAGAATTTGGAAAGAGAAAGGCAAAATTCTAAATCTGGTGGTTTTCTTTTAGTTGAGCTTTAAGAAATGGTATAAGCAGAGAGATGAGGTAGAGGCTGTTGCTAGTAAGTGATGGATGAATTTCAGGAAAACAAACAGTCATGTATGTTTTCCATAATCCCAGGGAATTGACCTGGAATTGACTCTGAGTTCCTAGTTTTTGTCCTGTTGTAAAATGGGCATAGTTTGTATCAAAAACATTAACATTGTCTTTAGAAATATGGTATAAGTTGTTGTCAGTTTTTGTTAAGAGTCAGGATGTGGGCATCAACCCAATAATCTTTTTCTTCTTTTCCTGAGATGCTAGCTCAATATGATCGTAATGAGAATCAGGATAAAAATAGCGAAGTTTAAAACTATGGGTTAGGGTAATGGCTTTTTAATGAAACTACTGAGGAACACTGTTGTCATACAGGGTCAGCGTTGATGTGTTTCATTTTAAGAAGTCAGACTGAGAATTTTGTTCATTAGAGATAAGTTTGCAAAGTTCATTTATTATTGACAGGCTTTGAAAAGAACACCAGCTTTTCAGGTTGAGTCTGGGTGATTTTATATTGTTTGTGTAAATGGAAGAGAAAAGCTTCCTCTAGGTAACTGTACCCAGCTTCCTTCTTTCCATTTCTGGAAGGCGCCTTTGAGCCCAATTTAGCTTCAATGGGTAGGGGCACTCACTTTGCTGGGTGTAGGATTGGAATGAGGTTTGATGGCACTAGCCATGTACAGAGGTTTATCTTTTCTGCGTTTTCTGGTGGAATCTGGGCTTGAACATCTCTCAACATGTGGATTGTTATGGAAGGGTATGTGCATGTCTGTGTGTGTAGGTGTGGTCCACAGCATTTTGCTGAATGGGTGTGGACAAGTCACCTAGGAATGAAAGAGAGAAATGTAGGTGTGCACATGCATACACATACACAACCATTTACACACATGCATGGGTATACATACACACATGCACAGCTATACACACATACACTGCATGTTCTCTGGCTTCCAGAAGCAGTTACAGAGTACACAGAGGAACTCCATTATCGAATGGCAAACATTCGATTTGAACTGGAGCAGGGCACAGAAAAGAGATTTTTTTTTTAAACAATGGAATTTTACAAAAGCTACTTCTGAACATGTTTTTGAGGCAACAGAGAGAAGTCTCAGGCTACTGAGGAATGGGGGTGCTGTCCTTCATACACTTTTCCACAGAAGAGACACCATTTGCTCTGGCAAGGGTGATAAACCATGGCTGTATGGGCGAGGACCCAGGAATCATATCTCCCAGAAGAAATAGCAGAGCTGACCAATAAGTGTTCTATGGCTGGGTCACTAGAGGTCATCACTCCTTTCCAGCTTGGAGCTCCTTGGCTGCTTTTATTTAAATAAACCCTTCTGGGGAGATTTTTCCTTTTCTGTGAGATATTTATATATATATCACCTGATTTGTTCATATATATATATATATATATGAACAAATATATATGAACAAATCAGTTGTCTAATTTTAGCTCTGACAGCTTATACTTGGACTTAGAAGCATCTCCAAACTTACTTGTTTACATATATTTGCACCAATACTATTCTTTTGTTTAGAATGGGCCTCTAGGGGCAAGAATTTAAAGGTTGAGTATGGGGAGAGGGAGGGGATAATGACTTGTCCACACCCATTCAGCATAATGCTGTGTGTCTGAGTCATACCTTAAGACTCTCCTTTCTTGAAATCAAAACAATTGGTGGTCAGTTGTTATTTGAGATAAGGCTAGATTTTTAAATGACACCCTAGAGAGAAATTTTAGCAGCTTGGGATCTGCTTTGGGGAAAAAATGCTCTCTCTCTATTTCCATAATTTTTATATTTCTATGTCATTCAGCATACTGTATAGCTGAGTGGTTCAAGGAAAACAAATGGAGAGAGCTATCCATAATATAAACAATTCTACACATTATCAAAGCAGAAATACATATCTGTGGTTAGATGGAGCTCACCTGGTGAAGTGATGGGTTCTTTCAGCGTGAGATGGGATGCTGTCAGGAAGCAGGGAAAGATGACAGCAGCACAGTCAGGTGACAGATCCTCAAATGTCACTTGAGAGCCTACTGGGTGCACGGCTTTCACAATAACCTTGAAGGTTTTTGAGGACAAGGGTAGTTACTCCCTTCAAAAATGTTAGGAGCAAAGCTTGCCTGCCAGAGCAAGATTTAAACATGAAAAGTAAAATTAGAACCTATACACCGACTAGTATCTAATTCTAATTGAAGTGGGGATTCTGTAGGACAGTGAGCAGGTGTGGGTTTTAACTGTGACACTTGAATCTGCCAGCTGGTGGGATGACTGTCAGATGCCTGCTTACTCTCTGATATCCAAGACCTCTTAATGTTCCAGGAGGACACGGAGTGGAAACAATAAGCAAAAGCTTGTTTTTTGTA
Organism: Dipodomys spectabilis; assembly: GCF_019054845.1. NCBI lineage: Eukaryota > Metazoa > Chordata > Mammalia > Rodentia > Heteromyidae > Dipodomys > Dipodomys spectabilis. Next base: position 15,827,897 of record NW_024870746.1, read on the forward strand.
TGAAGGGCTTGTTGTAGAGACTGATTCCCATTCCCCGCCAACCCCCCACCCCCATCCCCGCACCCAAGAAGTAAAGGAACATTTACCTCTTAGATCTAATCTGGACATAGTTAGCTTCTTCAAGGTCATACTGTAGACCAATTAGATTAGAGGATTATTTTAAGTCCTCTGCTGAATTATTCTTTTTTAACAGTGTGTTCTGTATTATGCATGGATGGAAGTGTGTGTGTGTGTGTGTGTGTGTGTGTGTGTGTGAATGCATGTATACATACATTCTTTCACCTTTTAAAATACACTACCTTTATCCCAACTTGCGATGCATGTTTAAAGGATTTAATGCACTTGCCGTCTTGTATCGGGAGAATGATGGAGGATTAGATGAGGAAAAAAGGGCTTTTGGCACAGCTTGCAGGCTGTTAGTTCCACCAACTGTGGTGTCAGCTATGATCTTTTTACAGTGCCTCTGACTGTGGGGCCTCTTAGCTAGAGATCCCTGGGTCTCTGTGATTTCTTTCTTTCTTTCTTTCTTCTTTTTTTAAAATAATAAAAAAAAAGATGAGAATACTTTTTCATACTTTTCCTGAGCACCCAATCTGTAGAGACTAAACTGAACTAAAATCGAGAGGGGAAATCATGATTTAGGAACATAACTACATTTAAGAGTCTTCTGTCTGTTGAGGTTTGCCCACTATAAAAGTCACCGAACTTTATTATAGAATAATAGGATGTGTTGCCAGAAAGCCAAAATAAAACAAGTGCTGTATGGTGAAATAATTGAATTGGGATGTGTTTCTTGTAATCCCAGGACATCTCTGAAGTTCCATTTAAGTGGAGTTAAGTGAGGACAGTGGTAGCCCTTGTTGAGTGTCACAGTGTACCCAGCACAAGCGCAAAATTTGGGTCTAGACACTCAAACCGGTGTCGTCAGAATCTCCATCTAAATGTCTGATGTTAGTGTCCGATGTTTGGAAAATTATCCAACCTCCCCAGTTCAGAACTTTTTTTGTTTTAAGGTGTAAAGATGTATTCCTGTGGTAATTTTACAAGAAAGGAAAAAAATGTAATTGCTGATAGAAAAACCTAAAATAATCTCCCATGGAAACTCTCATCATCAGAAAAAAAAAAGTGTCTGATGGCTAACTTACTGCCATAAAAATGGAACTTGGGTAACGTATTAAATCCCAGAGTAATGAAATGAATAATTTGAAAAGAGTGATTACATTGCAGTCCAAGGATAGATGATCATCTGGACAGGAAGAGGGAAGAATGTTTTCTTGTCTGTGGCAGAAAGGGGTCAAGATGACCCAGGTTTGGTCTGCTTCCTTCCTAATGAGGAACACAAGGCAGTGGCTTCCGGTCTTAGCCCCATGGAAAGAGACAAGATTTGAACTCAGCAGCGGAGTCACATGTTTCCTTCCATGACAAGCCCTGAAATCTATGTTCCTGCCATTTTGGAGCTACTCTTATGAAATTTTAAAAGAATTCCCTGTGTCAGTTTTTATGAAACAAGTTGTGTCAAATATGAGGGTAACCACATATGCTGTGAGAGATATCATTAGGATAAAATTAAATTTAGTAGTCCTGGCATTCTCTCTTTGTCTTTGTGTGTGAGGGGGAGGTAGATAAGGTGTTGTGCGTGGAGTGTTTATCTTTATTTCCACCATGTTCCCATGGAGCCTGCCTACAGAGCTTAATACAGAGCCCACGAAGATTTGTAGATCACTCTGTGACTATGTGCAGAAGATTGCTGTTCAGAGGCATCAGATAGGGTGAAGAATAAAGACCACCTTCAGATTAGCAGAACTTCCATCCTTGGTGGAGGAACAAAACATAGTAAGATACAAATACTTTGAAAACATATGAAAAGTTTGTGAAAGCAAGTACAGATTGGTAGAATGATGTCCCGTGAAACAAGTGTTTTAATAGGACACTTGAAATGGATTTAGTTAAATCAGAAAGAAACATAATGAAAATAGTCTTTGTTTTAAAATGGTATGTGTGTGTGTGTGTGTGTGTGTGTGTGTGTGTGTGTATGTGTGTGAGTGTGTGTGTGTATGTGTGTGTGTGTGTGTGTGTTTAAGGGGGCAGAGAGATAGAGAGAGAGTGCTAAAAGTAACTATCCTGAGTCTTCAACAGACACCTTGGAAGACTAGGGATACTCCAAGGGAAAGTGCGCTGCGGGGTGCCAGTAGATCACTCCTGTAATCCTAGCTACTCAGGAGGCTGAGATCTGAGGATCGTTTATTCAAAGCCAGCCTGGGCAGGAAAGTCTGTGAGACTCTTATTTCCAATTAACTACCAGAAAACTGGAATTGGTGTTATGGCTCAAGTGATAGAGGGTTCATTGAGCTGATGAGCTCAGGGACAGCTCCCAGGCCCAGAGACCAACAAGTCCCATGACCAACAGAAAACAAAACAGAAACAAAAGGAAAGTGAAATATTTGTTGGTCCATACCATTCCCAGGTTCTGAAGGACATGTGAGCTCAGCCTTGTGGGCCACAGGTAAGCAGCCGGAAGTGATTCCTTTGGCCATGGAAGGGATTCTTTCTCTGGCAGGTCTGTATTTTCTGCTTGCATTCAGGGCAAGAATGCTGATCACCCGCAGCACTGACAGAGGAAAGTCAGCAGGGACAGGTAGGCTTGAAAGAGGAAGCATTCTGGGGCCAACTGACTGACTTGTTTGCTATTGCCTTTGACACTCATAATTGAGGATAATTTTCATTCAGATGATTCACTCATATGGGGAACCTAGGTTTCTTTAAGTCTCTAACAAGCCATTTAGGATTCCTTCAAAATAGCTTTGCCACAAATCCCACTAGTTTTTCTCACTAGTTTTTATTTTATTGTACTTTTTAACTTTTGGGTTAAACCTAAATACCCAGTAGTGCTTGAGAGGATTGCTTTTTCCTTCTGCATTTATCTTCTTTCTGTGGCCAGAGATATTCAGAAAGGGTTGGTCTTCATTTGGGGAAGAAAACATAGTGGGAATACAAGTCTGCTTTAGGATGGGCAGTACTAGAAAATTGGCCTCATCTGTCAGATTCTGATCTCTTATATACCCACTATGACTAGTAGTAACAACAATGGCTATTTTTTATGGAGACTCTGCATCAGCATTTTGCTGAACACATTTTACACATGATCACAGCATTCCTAATGAGGTTGATATTATGAATCCCACGTCATCAATGATGAAACTGAGGCCAAGTCATATTCAGACACAAACCAGAACAAACAAACAAACAAAACCTTGGCAAATGTCATCCCACCAGATCAACTGAGATTTGAGCTGTGGACCAGTCTGTTCTGTCCTGATTTCCCATCAACAAGGAGGATTTGCCATTTAATTACATGATCTTTGAAAGTGTTTCACGCTCGCGCGCATGTGTGTATGTGCGCACGCGTGTGTGTGCATGTTTGTGTGCGTATGTGTGTTGATTCTCCATATTTTACATGTAACACAGGAAATCATACTTCTTGCTCTTCTAATTTAAATTGTAGTATTCCATTAGGCAGGGCTTGTTTCCAACTTCTCTGTTTTAAAATGAATTATTGGATATATGAGTACCATTGGTTCCTACCTTAGCCTCTATGGGCCTCTAATAGCATGACACAGAGGAATAGAGAAGTAAGACCCAGGTTAATGTACCTGGCTTCCATGCTTTCTGCAGGCCTATAATTTTACTTACTTGTATGGCAAAGGGTTTGTGACAGAAAGTTGGCTCTTAACTCAGGGAAAGTAGTGCTCGCCCTAGTGATTCAGGTGTTAGAGCTGGTGCACCATAAAACAACTTCCCACAGAGTGGCAGGTCCCTGTAATGTGTCATCAGACTAAGCTGAATGGGAATGGGGACAAAGTCCCTTCTGTGCCTGTTTAAACTTGACTCAAAAGTGGAAAGCTTTGGGAGAACACTGAATGTTAAAGATGTCATGGGTCAGACCTTTAATGATGATTAAGAAGAAGCTTCCAGGTGTGATTCTCCATGAAAGAAGTTCAGAATATAGGAAGGAGGAGTTGCAGGAAGGTGAGGAAGTGGAATGTCTTCAGAAGCCAGAGGCTGGCTTAGTTGTCACCTGGCTGAGGTAGGTGGGGAGGGGGAGTAAAGTGTGGTGAGAGTTGAGGTAAGAAGAGGCTGCTGAGACCTATAGCCTTAGCATGGAATTCAGGGGACTGGGAACTTCTTTGATGACAAATTCAAGGCCACAGCAGGGTAGGTTTTCTCTTGCTCTCGTTCCTCTCTCCTTCATTCGGGTATCACCTCTCTTAGCAGCACTTAGCCATTGCAAATGAGGTTTTTAGGGGTGCCTTTCTGATATCAATAAAGGATTATGGGTGCACCCCCCTTTCAATCTTTCTTCTGTTGCTTAGTCATGGCCCTGGGCCACAGGGGGTTTCTTTGCCTGAGCCTTTATCAGTGGAGAAAGCTATTTAAGAGGTTTTACTTTTACATCCGAGCAGCCAAATTGTGCATGTAACAATGGGGACCCATTAGTGCACAATAGAGTATCCCTGGTGAAACATTGAGTGTGTGTGCTTAATATGCAGTGAATGACACCATGGACTCCTAAACAAGGAGAACATTTCCATACCCTTTGGGGAAAGGGAATTCCATGGTTGTTGCATTTGTTTATGCAAGTGATAGAGCTGTCATCATGGCTCCTAGGTTTTTCAGGGCAACCACCCCCAAATATCCAAACTAATAATAAAACATCTTCTGATAGGTTCATATATGTTGGCACTGTACATTTTCGGGATTTGAAGTTTCATTTCTATTCCCTTGGAAGCTGATGTTGGATAGTTACTCTCTCTCTCTCTCTCTCTCTCTCTCTCTCTCTTCTGGGGCTGAGGATGTGGGAGAGCCAAGCAACAAAGCACTTGCCTAGCATGTGAGAGGCCCTGAGTTCAATCCCTAGTATCTGAAAGAAAAATTCTATCCTGTTTACTTCTATTGTCCAGGCATCTAGAATTGAACATGGTTCTGAATGAGAATCTTTCTTTCCCTCAAGGTTTGTATACTGTATTTTATCCTCTGTGGGAAGTCAGTGGGAAAACACATCACCTACTCAATATATCTTATTGGGGGTGGGTGGAGAGTGAGGCCCAGAAAGATTGAGGGATCTGATCCAAGGTCATAAAATGAAAGAACTGAATGGTTAGTAGACAACTTACTGAAAATTTAATTTTCAATAATTAAAAGGCAGTGAAAGTAGAAGAGGCCAAAATTCAACATATATCTTTGTTAAATGAGAAAGCAAAAGCAATTAGCTTTGCATTCCTTAGATAAATCTACTAGCATATTTTTTTCTTTGTCAGGTTCAGAATGACCCACTCACTATGTTTTGACTAAAACTGTCCTGATTTTAGTTCTTTATGGTTCAAGCAGCAAGTCCCAAATGCCAGGAAGCCTTTGTGTCCTAAAGAATTAGGACAATTGGTCACAAAAATTTGGCCAAAAATGTATGTTACTATATTAGGTTAAAGTGGTCATACTATTTCCCACTTCATCCTGAACTCAGTTTCTCCACACTGAGTTATTTTCTCTTAAGAGGGATCCTGAAATCTATGAGGTAGAATATGTATTGGCTTTGCCCCTACCTTTGGTTTGAAGGGGGAACACAAGTATTGAGTTCTGTGTATTTTTTTCCTCCTATATTCTCTTATCTGTTCTCATTACATTTAGGACCAGTTGAGGAATGGTCTCTCAGTAATTTCTCTGGCATTTTGTTTTCATCCTGGATCTCACATGCAAGAAACCTGGAAGAGAAATGAGAAATTGTTGCTAGGAATGACAGAAAATGTTTTAGCTTTTGCTGCTTATACATGGTTTCAGTGACTTTTTAAAAATCAATACTTCAAAAATATGAAACTATTTACAGTTTTCAGGATATACACACACACACACACACACACACACACACACACACACACACACACACACACACACACACACACACAGGCTTCAGGGCTGGGCCTGGTGATGCAGGCTACTAATTACAGTTACTCACGAGGCAGAGATAGCAGGATCTTGGTCTAAAAGTTTACTTGGGCGAAAACACAAGACTTTTTTTTTCCAGTGTGTAATTTTTTTTATTGGAAAACCCAAGACTTTATCTGAAAAATAAGCTAAATGATAAAAGCTGGTGGCATGGCTTAAATGGTAGAGTACTTGGCTATTAAACACCAAGCCTTGAGCTCAATCCCCATTCCTGCCAAAAAAAGAATGAATGAGTAAGTAAAAAGAAACCCGAACCAACTAACCAAACAGAGAAACAATAAATAGGCTTAGACTAAATTTGGACTCTAGGTCATATAATCTGCCATACTCTACTGTAGGGAATATCTGTTCAGTGAATTACATTTTCTTTTCTTCGGTTGGTGATGGGGCCTGAACTCTGGGCCTGGGTACTGTTCCTCAGCTCTTCAGCTCAAGGCTAGCCCTCTACCACTTGGGCCACAGCACCACTTCTGGCTTTTTCTGCTTATATGGTGCTGAGGAATGGAACCCAGGCCCTCATGAATGCAAGGCAAGCACTCTACCACTGAGCTACCTTCCCAGGCCCTGTGATTTACATTTTTAAAGGCCACATATTGTCATTTGGATCTGTGATCAGTATAAAACTTCTTGATGAGATATCCTGTACTTTTTGGTTTGTTTTTTGAAATCCCAGTGGTCACCCTCTTTCAAGTGCTCCACAGTTACCCTGTGTGGCTCGTGGCTCCTTGTGTTACACAGCAGAGCTCTAGAGCATTTTGATCAGGAGTAATTGAACAAGTGTTTAACTCCTTTGTGCTTTTTTTTTTTTTTTTTGTAAAGTGGCACTGACTTTAAAACTGGGGTCATTGGGAACCTGGCTGAATTTCTGATAATGCTGGCCAGTTTATACCATGTATAGCTTGGTTTTATCTCCTGCTTATGACCTGTGGGAAGTTTATGAGATCTAGTTTGGCAAAGGAAGATGCAGAATGGCAGTGCTGCAGTCCCGTGGATTTTGGACAGGTTGATAAGAATGATTTTGAGGGTCCATTGACCCCCCCCCCCCCGCTTCAGCCCGTCAGCAGTCTCCTAGAGGGAGGGTGGCATCGGAACTAATGAGGGTGTTGAACTCCAGTTGTCTTTTCTTCAGTTGGGAAATACCTGTCTCCTGTGCAAAGGGAGGACTACAGTTTCTAGTTATATAAACAGAGGAAATGGAAGAAAAGTTTCATTGTGTGATGATTCCCTACACCACTCACCAGTGCCTTTTCTGAGACATTCTTTCCTTTTTGGTCAAAGTGCATTTTCCTGGTTTAGATCCTCCTCCTTTCTTCCCTACTTAAGGGACTATTCAGACCAGCTCAAGAATTTTATGAATAGGAAAGCCCTGTAGTGCATTTAACTCAGGAAAATGTCCCCTAGAATAGATTGTTTCTGAGTCAAGTGTATAAATATTCTGGCTCAAGTCTTTATTTTCCCCCTTAATGAATTGGTCTGGCGGTAGTTAAAGCCAACTGTGGTCTAGCAGAATGCTCCAGAGAGAAAATTGAATGGACACACAACACCGTCATAGTTTCCTTCTTTTATATAATATGTTTTTGCAACGTATTAGAAAATTAACTTTAAGACAACTGGCAGGACCTGTTGTATTAGTCTGGTCCTTTGGAAGCAGTGTAATGTCTTTTATTCATAGTGTCTTGAGTCTTCCTACTTGGTGAATTTTGGAAGACACAAACAGCTGTCATGAGGTTTTCCCCACTTCCTGGTAAGCCATTCAAGTTTATCATCCCTTACTGTCAGTTTCTGAGCTAGTGAATAGAAAAAAGGGATTTTTTTTCCTTGTGATACTTTTAAAAGGGGCTGCTAATCAATTTTTCTTATTATTTTATGCCCTCTGCTTTTATACTACCCCCACCAGCTGGTTAATCATGCAAAAGCTGAACACTTCATTAGCCAGTACATGTTTGCCCATGGGCATTTCTGTAGTAAATTAGTTCTTTCTATTTATACAGGTAAGTCATGGCCAAAAGTCTTATGAGGTGCCAAAGGTAAGGGTTAGAATTAATTTCCTCTTTTTCACACACTCCCTTTCCTTAAATATATATATTTTTTTATATTTAGAGAATGTGTTTTAAACTCATGCTATAAAAGTATAGGATTACCTTTGAATCGGAGATGAAATTAAAGGGTTTGCAATGTTTGCATGGCCAGTACAATTTTTGGTCCAGGACTTGTGTTTCAGAAAGCAGGGGCAGAAAATGTAGCAATTAGGGTTTTGTTATTCAAGATGGAGTTTGGAAAACTATGGTGAAGAGGTTCATTCCACATAAGCACAAGCCAAAATAGAGAGCAGACAGTATCATCAACAAATATGGCTCCAGGGTTAGTGACACCATGTCCATGTAATTGGGTATGTGGCCCTTTCACAAATATATCAACAATTTTTTTTGGGGGGGCTGTCTTTTAGTGCATATTTCCAGGAACTGGAAAAGCATTTTTGGCCAATGTGATTTTTTTTTCTGAAAAACGACTTGTATATTGAGTCATTGAAATTTGTCATTCCTAAAATATACAAAATTTAACCCAGAACTTTTGTCTCTCACCCTTCTCCTGTGAGGAGTTATTTTTCACTAGGAGTTTCCATAATTCCATAAACACAGCTACCAAGCAAAGCTTGGACCCCCTTCTGAACTTGACATGACATATCTCACTATGTCTGTCTACCACAAGAGTTTTGGGCTTGTGTGTCTACCAGCCATAATTATCTGTGAGTTAGGAGTTTTGGGTTCCTATGTGGCTTCTTTGTCTTTCTATTTTTGGCACAACCTTCCTAATGGAAATGATTTCCAACATTTACTTTAGTAGTTTCCTGCATGGATCTTTTTAAGTCCTTCCTGGTCTGTTCATGGGGTGCTAATGTTGGTAGAGGCTGAATTAATTCCCTCCATCATGTGGAAATAAGATGCTATTGTATAAGGTCTGTTTCCTTTAATAGATTATATGGAGGGGAGATAGGTGCACTGATGAATGTTGGGAGAGAAGGTGGACAGAAAGTGTAGGGGATTGGGAGAGGCATGTAGTCTGCTCAGCATTTGAAATTTTGTGACTCTTGTTACAGTTTTTAGAAAAGATGGCTCAATGTTGGTGGTTATTTGTTCACTTCCAGAGTTCAGGAAGTGAGGCATTGGTTTAGGAAATCTCAATAGGCATGGAGATTTGAGACAGAGGAAACTGACACTCGATTATGCACAAGTGGCACTCTATAACAGACAAGGCTTCTTTCATTCGGCCATTAAAGGGCAAGTGTTGCCCACCATTGTTATTTGTCTCCTTGATTCTCTTGTTATACTTTTCGCTTGGGATTTTCATAAAATCCCAGTCTCTACTGCTTCCCTTCAACTGCCCAATCCACTCCACAAAAGAAACTGTGTGGGTAGCTTCCTTTTGCATGGTGGGCTGATGATTGCTGGGAGTGAAACTTTTTCTTTTGGCATATAGTTTTAATTCCAGTTTAATGGTGTGGTTTGTGGCTCTCTGCTTGCAGTTCCAGTTCCTGTTTAAATACTAAAATCTATTGTTTGTCTCTATTTGTAGACAACATAATTGCATTGCTAACTGGCAGGAACAATTAGGTGTACAGCATTATGAAGAAATAAAGGTTCCAGGCTCTAAGATTTAGCTCGATTTCTAATTACCCTGATTCCTCTCTGTAAGAGTGATTGCAACGGCCGAAGTCATGCTTATAACAAAGAAGCAGTGGTGTGGAGACAGGAAGGCGATTCCATAAGGATTGGGTGACATGGGTATTAAAACATAGAAAGTAAAAAGGTTTTGGGTGGTGAGAGAAAAATCTAGCAATTGGATAAAACCATTAGTGCCTAAAGTGGGTGAATTTGAGAAATGGTAGGGCCTAGTCATGATTGGCAAGAGTCTCCTTCTGGGGCATTTTTTTTCTTTTGCCCACAGCAGGGCTCTGTATGGAATGTTTTCTGCTAAGTAAATCATCTGTAAGCCACCGTAGGCTGTTTGTGTGTAACAGTATGTTGTGGGGCTGCTAAGTTAATGCAGTTAATATTCAACACAACTTTTGGGGGTCACCGATCCCTCAGGCAGGTTCACCAGAAAAGGCTACACATTAATAGAACTCTAAATTAGATACCCCCAAGTGCATAGTCACATATGTGATAAAATGTAAAACATCCCACCACCCCAGCCATACTCAGGCCAGAGGTGGCTTTTTAATAACCAAGGAACTGGTACCCTGGCCTTCCCAGAGCCCATCATTCTTCTTTGGGAAGAAGTGAGTTGTCTTGATTTCATGGGCATTTTACAGACTCTTTAATTAACAGTGAGTGGTATCTTTAAAATTCTGGCCTTTCGCAGGTTCTTCCGATAAATGTAGCCGATTTGGGTCTGATCGTCTGCTGAGTTTAATTGAAATGAAGCCTTTGTTGGCATGTCTTCCTTTGCCTTAAAGGAAAAGATGTTCTCTTGTCCCATTTGGCCAACGGGCTGGATCAAGTTGGAAATCTAGTGGCAGGTAGAGGGACAGCTGTCACCCAGGCTACAGGTCAGGCTCTTTCCATGCCTCCAACTAAGAGAAGAATTAAATCAGGAGTTTCAGAGAGGTCCGCAGGGCCCAGCTGGCAAGAGGAGAGGTCAGAAAACTAAAGGCAGGGTGTAGTCCCATGCAAGCTGACCTCATTGGGAAATAGTAGGGCAAGAGTTTTTGTGCTCTGCTGGGGGTCATGGTCTTGGCTTTGCAAGGATTCTTGTTTTGCAAGAATTTTCCTTTTTCAGAGATTTCTGCTCTCCTCTTAAGCCATGCATCATTCTAGATAGGGATAATATGTAGGAGAGAGAATAGAGAAACACGTTGACAAGGAACTTTCATGAGTATTGGGATTACATGGTACTGTTTTCTAGGCTAAAGCCTTCTGAGGCTGTCTTTCCTTGAGGTGATTTATTAGGCTAATGAGTACTCACCAACATTTTTCAGGACATTTGACTTTGGTTCTGGCTCTGTTTCTACAATGTAGAAAAAGACTGCATTGGGACTTGCCTACATAAAGGTAGAGGTCAAGGGTCAGAGGTTAAGCTTGGAGCAACTCCTCTTTCACTGATAAATGACTTTGGTGAGTAGGCTGAGTTTTCACTTACCTGAGAATGTTCTTGACTTTTCCCACTGTCCTTGACCAACAGGAGATAATTTTCTTGTGCTTCTACTTTTTTCTTCAATAATTATCGATTTACCCCAGAAGTTAGAACCAAAAGTACTGGACTGATTTTATTTAGTTTTTTTTTTTATTCTTTTAAGAGCTTTATTTTTGGCTACAGTTATTTGAAGTAGATGTCACCCGACCGAGCTTTATTTTTAATGACTGAAAACTGGCAAAATCATTCTCCAGGAACATATGCTAAGCAAGATTTGCCTTGTTTCCCCAAATCAAAAGCACTGTGTAGATGACTTTTCCTGATTTCCTAGATTTTTCAATACGTTTTTAAGTCTGATGATACTATGGACTCCAGATCAAGTAGAGCTGTTTGCTTTAAGTATCATTCCTGGTCCTGGAAGTCTTCTAGTCTTTGTGTTTCAGGCAGGTTCATAAGGAAATTGGGGAGAAATACGAGGTTTATACATGGGTAACCTGATTCAAATCTGGTGTTTCTTACAAGCCAAGAAACCTTGGACATGATACTAAAACTTTTCCTGCCTCAGTCTCCTTATCTGTAAAGTAGGAAGCATATTTTTAAATATATATATCTATTGCCAGTTGGCTTTGTAATCACATTAACTCACGATCTCTACGCCTTTAGTTTGCTCATTTACAATAAAACCAGGATAATTATAGCACCTACCTTACAGGGCTGTTTTGAAGAATAAATGAGGTGGCAAATATCAAAACACTCCAGAAGAGTTTTTTGGCATCGTAATTGCTGTATAAATGTCTGGCATTATTATCCCTACAGCTCCTAGAAAATAAATCCTAGGGCATAGTGGCGGGTGGGTGAGGGTAGGGGAAATAAAGGAAGAGAAAGATTGAAGTGAGTAGTGAAATAGTAGAGGACCTGTGTAGCAAGCCCAAGGCCCTGAGTTCAGAGCCCATCACTTCCAGAGTGGGGAGGAGGATGATCAATGTGAGTAGACATGTAAATAATAAAAGGAAAGAAAACAATTCATTTGATGGTGAATAACTGAATGATGTCATGGCTCCAGGCTTCTGTGTCTTGATATGCTTTACATGGGGATTAAGAAGGCTTGGCTGAAGGCTTAAGGAGTGGGCATTCTCAAAGCTCCCTCTTGGTTCTAAGCTATGTGGAATCATTGAAGCAGTTGTAACAAAAGACAGTCACCTGTCCTAGCCTGATGCGTGGCTTCTTCACAGTCTCTTTGAGAAACCACGTGTCGGTTGTACCCTACTATTAATTACACCACCATTTTGTTTTGTAAAGACACCTTTAGATGTATGATATCTTTGGGATTTTGGTCAACGTCTATACTGTATCCTCTACATCTCTATTTAAAAAATGTATATTGCTTATTCATTCTTCACCGCAAAGGGGGATTTATCATCGACCTACTGGAGTCGATACTTAATGGGCAAGCTGGGAAAACTGATTTTTTTGGTCACCGTTGACACAGTTAAAGTGTTTCTTAGGGCTGGATTGCATGAAAAACAAATGTTTCCCATCCCTGTCCCCAATTGTTAGCTTGGGGTCAGGACAGTGCCACATTCAGGAAGGTCACACCTTTGTCATTGTCCCAGGAGAGCGTCATGAAGGTAGAAAATTTCAGAGTTGTTTGGGTATGTGTGGAGGAAGCCTTTACTGGAGCACTTAAGGGAACTTGCTTGCCTTTCTTCCAAAGAGTTCTGGAAACAGCAAAAATCTACCCTCACTCAGACTAATGCTCACTGTGTCTGCAGATTGGGTCCCTTCATTGAAGACCTGGTTTTGCTGGCACATCAAACTTGTCTGAACAAAATGGGAGTAACCTGAGATCCCAGGAAAGTCCTTCCAGATCCCACATGAGTGCAGGCAATGGCTTTCCAGAGCTCCGTGAACCTTCCAGCCAAGGTTCCTGCTCTCTTCCTGTATCCTCTAGCTCAGCCTCATGGGTCTGAAGGCATTTATTAAAATATTCTCATCAAAGGGTAAATTCCAGAAAAGCCTAAGGCAGTGATTTTTATTCAGGCTTCCTCAAACTTTGGACAAAAACAATGCACGGAATTAAAACACCACATTGACTTCTTTTCTTCATCATGAGCATGTCTTGGCCAAGAGATTTTTAAAAGCACTTGTTTGAATTTTTTGTAAAAAAGGTCCATTTTCTGTGCTCTGTAACATGCTCACTTTTTCACAAGAGGGATGTTTATTTAGGAGACAGGGCCAACTTAGTACCCAAATCCCACTGGAATCCATAGTCTGCCTTTTTCTTTCTCTTTCTTTTCATTCATCACATTTTGGTTGGGTGCCTACAGTAGACAGATATCACTCTGAATACTGGAGATGCCGCACTGAACAAACAGAGCTTACGTTGCTTTCTAAAGCCCCAGAAGAGTCATTTTATTTGGCTATGTAATCCTACCATTGCTAGACATACCAGTCAAGGTGCCAGGCATGCAAAGGGTCCATGTCCCCTGAAGCCAGCAAAGGGGCTGCTATGGCTTTAGATTCCCAGCCACGAGGACCATTGAGAAGAGCTCATTTGCTATAAAGAACATCAGCATTAAAAGAAATGACCGCCAGTAAATTTAGGAGGTCTTAGTTTTAATTTCCCCACCTCACTCTGTGCATATGAGGGCCCTGCCATTTACATATGGGAATCCTGTCATAACAATTTCAGGAAGTGATTTGTTAATAATCAAGTTCTCTGAATGGCCCTAAATCAGTAATTGATGTGGATCTGGACAATGCATCGTTTCTACCCTCCTATTTGTGGGACCATTTTTTTTTTGGTAGAATCAGAGCCAGAATGAAAACTAGCCATCAGAACAAAATTTAGGACAGCTGGGATGCTTTGCAGCAGAGACTTTTGGCTCCACAGTTCAAATCATCACAATAGCAGCTCAATTTAGCCTTTGGCTTGAATGGCTTTGGCAGGGCACAATGAAAAATAATTATTTCATGGCCTGCTTATTTTTCCCTTAACCAATAAACTCTCAGACCTCTTCAGGCTTATGTAAATATTCTGCTGTGGATGAGACTAAGTATACTATAATATCCCTATTTAGGAAATGGTTGTATTTCACCCTTGTGGGGTGGAAAGTAACACTTGACAACTTTTGGCAATAGCTATTTAGAATGAAGAAGGGCGGGGGGAAGATGGGAGGAAATTTAAGGTCTGGGAAGTGAGCTCATAGTCACAGCTGTGGAGAAAAAGAGTCTCTGTTCCTTACTTGGAAAGCAAGGCACTGGGATGTGCAGTGGTATCTGATGTGGAGAATGCAGTGTTGAACAAAGGATGTTAAGTGGAGTGTAATTGCCTTGGGAAGCAAGAGACTACCACATTCTAGACTGTCCATAAGGGGTCTCAGAACCTTGAATGAAGTGCTTACCTGATTTGCTCTCATTGCTTCTCACTCTCTGCATTGTTTTATATTTTGCCTTGGGTGATTTTGATGGAGTCAGGAAGAGGTGGATGGGATAAATTAAGTGTGGCAACAAGTCTAACAACCACACCAGACCTGAAGCCCCTTCAAGGCTTTTTACTCAAATCCCATCAATTTCTTATATTTTCTGTCTGCCTTTCCAGGTGAGCTACGTCTTAGGGCAGAGTACTGGTACCACTTTATGACCAGTTCCTGTTCAAGGAGAGTTCAGCCTGTGCAGCTCAGTTGGTCAAAGTAGAGTGGTAATGAGATCTGTCATGGACTTGATCCCTGCAGGAGTCAGTTAACTCTATTCTGTCCCATTAACCCCTGCTAGCTGCCTTAGGTCGTGAGTAGAATAGGGTGAGAGAGTATGAATGGTTCCCCTCAAACCATCCTCATGACTGGGCAATGAACTGGTCTTAATACCAGTGGCTCTGGGGTGTGCTTTCCAAATGGGAGGTACAGCAGATTGGACATTAGAAACAGAGAAACAACCATGAGCTTAGTGAGTTTGACTGGGCCTCTCCTCAATCACTGTGTGCCTGAGCGACTGTGTTTGTGTTTCTCTTGTTAGGAAAGCATAAGTTTTTTTCTCTTGGTTTGAAAAGCCTGCACCAAATCAAAGTCATACCATGATCTTCATGATCTGGGTTTAATGAATGGCATTTCTTCTTGAAGTATCTTTAAAAAAAAAAAATTGGTAGTCATGTCATGCAGCAGGATGAATTTCAAAATGTAAATGAGATTCTCCCAGTAATTTATTTACATTTGTTTTCAGCACAACAAATGAGACATCACGTAGCTTCATAATTTTCCATGACCGAGTCACCAGCATGCAGTGTGTAATTTACCGTGATTTAAGATGCTTATCTGTACTTTTTTTTTTCAACAGTACCTTATAAGGCTTAAATTAGAGAAAGGGATTATCAGTCCCATTTCACTTCTTGCTTTCTTTGCTAGTTCTCTCCCCGCCATCCCCCCCCACTCCACCCCCATCCCCTACCCGGCTCTTCCAAGTGTTCAGGGACCCACTAAATCTGTAATCTTTCTTGCATCATTGAGAATGGAGGGTAGAAGATAGTGGTCATTTTTCCATTTCAAGTAAGGCTGTTATCACTGACAACGATCTGATAAGAGGGAAAGGCAAGCAGTGTTTCCCTTCGGGTATTAGAGTAGTGTGTGAACTTGCATAAGTTACTGTTCCAGGCTCAGTTTCCTCCTTGTAAAACAGCACTGTAGAGAATCTCTAAGGTTTAGCGACTGCACTCTAGGTGGAGGAGAAAGGCCAAGACTGTCAGATGGACAAATGAATATACACTCAACTCAGAAGTTCGGCAAGTCTGTTCTATCTTCCGGTAGTTATTACTGCCATTAAAAATATTCTTTAATGCCAGCTCTCCTTAATAGATTAGCATCTACCTTTAAAAGAAAGAAGAAAAAATTTTAGTGTGGATCATTCCTGGGCCATGTTTCTCAGAGTTTGTTTTTCATGCTATTTCATTGACTTGAGCAAAGCAATCTATGCATATTACCAGGCTAGGAGAAGCAGAAGATACTACTTGTCCTTGGCTGTGAATGAGCCCCTGAGTAAGAGTCCATAGGGAGTGATATTAGGAATTCCAGAGTTCTGGCCAGGTGATCTGGTCTTCTGACTACCATTGTGGTAAAAACAATGACTTAGCCCTGTCCCAGTCGCCAAAGTGAGTATATTCTGAATGCCTTTTATGTAGAGCTAAGTTGTTAAAAGCAAGTTTTTAAACATTATGTTTTCTAGTTCAAATTGTTAGTTTTGTTCAATAAGCCACTCTTAAGTATGTCCTGTGGGGACAGACTCTGGACTAGGCACTGAGGATGAGTAAGAACCACTTTTGGAGTGTTCTGTATTCCTCTAGATGAACTAGAAGGCCTCATTTCTAAAGAGAAGCAAGAAAGGAAAGAGCTAGCAAGCTCAGTGTTTCTTAATACTTCACTGATCTCTTTGATGTGTCTGAGGTTCATTTGCATATAGCCATTGGTAACTTCCCTGACTAGCATTTGAGTGCCTCACATATATGTTTTAGTCCAGGTAACCTCTCCTATCAGGAGTCTTCGTGCATGTTTCAAGCATTGTTGGACTCAGAACATACTTTATCTCACAAGTCTATGGTAACATAGATACTACCGCAGTCTGCTTTCAGTTACTATAGTAAGATACCTGCTGTAATCAAATTACAAAGAAGAAAGGCTTGTTGGATCACTATTTTATTTCCATTGGTTGACCTTGTTGCTTTTGGTGAGGAGGTAGGAGAATAAGCTTCTCAATTCATGGTGGCTATGAAGTCAAAGAAAGAAAGAGGAAGGGTCCAAGACCCATTGACCCTTTCAAGGGCACGCCCCACCAAAGCCTAACTTTCTTCCTCTAGGCCTTACCTCTTACAGGTTCTATCACCTTTCAGGAGAACTAACTTTAGGGACAAGCCTTGAACCTCTCTGGTCCTTGGGGAAGGGATATTTGCAATCTAAACTATAGCATGTGTATTGGGTAAATGTTATCAACACAAAAATCTCTCACTTGGAAGAGGTGTGAAAGTCACAAATATGTGGAAAATCTTATGGACTGCTAAGTCTTTCCCTGTCTTTTTTTTTACCTGGAAGTTTCCCAGTCTGAGGACAAGAGCTCCATAGTCAAATTTCTAATGTTTGTCTATTCTTCATAGCACCATTTTAAATGGCTTGTACTAATTCAGTTTATCAAGTCAGGTAAAAAGTAGAGAATTTTATTTAATCCGACCATGAGACCATTTAGCATTCTTCCATGAGAGCCACCATTAGAGAACAAATCTAAAAAAAATGTATCTTAGAAAAGGACATCTGAACCCTTCTCTATCTTTAAAGCTGGCGGGTGGTAGCTTTTCATATGCCTTTCACGTCAGCTTGGATGAAAAGTTATTTGAATCACTTTTACTCTTGGGAGCTGGAGCATACTATGTGTACCTTGTAAAGTGCTTGCTCTGATGCTGGGCTGGAAATGTCTACTTGAAGTACCAAGGAAGACAGGTAGGTACATAATTACCTCCAGTAATTGGGCTGTGTTTACCGTGTAGAGATACAATTCACGTAGGATTGCAATAGCCTTATGTTGTCTGCGGGGTTGATAAAAAACTTAAAGGGGTTTGAATGAACTTAAGAGATGAAAATTTGTTCGAGAAAATGTGGAAAGGACAAGTAATGGGCAGATCTAGTTGTTGAGGAAATTGGAACAAAAGTGCCGTGTGAGCAGAGGTGCAGAGGGAAGAAATTGTGTATTCAGGGAACTGCAGGTCCTGTGGCTAGCTGCACTGTGGGTTTTGTGGATTGGGAAGGAGTTGCTGAGTAAGAAGGTGAAGCTCAGACAAGAGCGAGGAACCACCTCACAAAATGCTTTGTGTGCTATATTAGAAAATTTACCCAGGAGGTTGAGCTCTGAGGACTGTGGTTCGAAACCATCCAGGGTAGGAAAGTTAGTGAGATTCTTATCTCCAATCAGCCACCAAAAAGCTGGAAGTGGAGCTGTGGCTCAAGTGGTAGAATGTTAACCTTAAGAAAAAAAAATCTCAGGGACAGTAACCAGGCTCTGAGTTCAAGGACCAGAAATGGAGTTAGATCTTCATTTAGTAGAATTATCAAAGAACATTGAAAGATTTTTAGCAGAGTGTTAGCCTATTGAAGTCTCCACTTGAAAAGAGCATACACACCTGAGCAGAAGAAGATAGATTAGACAGAACCAGGAGAACTGCCCCTTGATATTGGAAAACATTTTTTTTTTATTCTATTATGGGAGAAAGTCTGGCTTAACTATGGAGATCCTGGAGAGGTTTTAAAAGCAGCCAACGGAATGATGGAAGGTTTTTGGATATTTTGGGTGCCAGTTGCTCATGTCTACAATTCCAGCTATTTTGGCAGGCTGAGATTTGGAGCTTTGAAATTCAAGGTTGGGCTGGGCAGAAAAGCGTGTGACACCAATGTCTCCATTGAGAGCTGGATGTCATGGTGATTGTCTGTCCTCCCAGCTAAATTAGAAAAAAATTAAAATAAGTGGTTGAGGCCCAGGGATATGCTTGATCTGGAAGTGAAACTCTTATTTTGCAAATAACCAGCCTAATGTGGTGCGTGTGTGTATGTGTGTGTGTGTGTGTGTGTGTGTGTGTGTGTGTGTGTGTTTGTGGTATGTGTGTGTGTGTATGTATGTATGTATGTATGTACAATGGAATTCTATGTGTCCATCAGAAAGAATGACATCTCCCCATTTGCAAGGAAATGGAAAAAAAAAACTTGGAAAAACATCATATTAAGTGAAGTAAAGCCAGCCCCAAAGAAACATAGACCCCATGGTTTCCATCATTTGTAACAATTAGTATACATCTAGGAGAATCCTAGAGCAGATAAGCGGAATAGCTCAATAATTATGTACATATGACCATTTAAGATGATACTAAGCAAAATAAACTCCAAGACATGGACACATGGGGTTTTCCTTGTTGTTGTTTTTAATGTACTATGTGATTTCTTCTTTCTTTTGTGTTTTTTTCTCTTTTTCCCCTGTTGTCATTGTATTTAATTTTGGTACCCTGGGTGTTACATATACGTTTATCTGAATTAGGGAAGGGAAGGGAACAACAAAATGATGAGACAAAGGACAAAGGGGGAACCAATGCAATAATGACACTTGCAAGACAATATGTTGGAAATGAACTGTACAACTTGGGGAGGGGTTGGGGGAAAGGAAAGTAGGAGAAAAACCAGGGACCGGGTAACAGGTTTGACAAGAAATGTACTCACTTATGTAAACCCTCTGTACATCAGTTGACAATAAACTTTAAAAAAAAAAACCAGTAAAGAACCAGACTACAGCTGGAGATGTAGCTCACTGCTAGAGTACCTGCCTAACAAGCACAAGTCCCAAGTTCAAACTCTAGAACTACCAATACAAGAAGAATTGGAAATATGAGATCAAGAAGAAAAGTGAACTATGAAAACTTTAGGGAGAGGCAGAAAAGGTTAGGGAGATATTTAATAAGCATTGCTTCCATAGGAAAACATGGCTTATAGCCATCAGTTTGTCAGTTCAGATGCAAAATTTATTAGCTGTAATTTGGAAATTCCCCCAAAAAAGTTGGTTTTATTTTTTAATTTGTTTTATGAATTTGGCCAAAAACTTATTTGGCAGTAAAATCTGACCTTAACTGACATAGGGCTATTTATATTCCTTTGCTTATACATTAAATGCCAATATTTGTATCTTTTATTGTAGAAGCATTAATGGCTTTGAATATGGCTTTGTGTTTGTAACTGAAAGATTATATAAGCATTCGTATAGGCTTTGGTGTGTTGTCCAGTTTTGTTTTTGAGATCAGTTCTCACTGAGTGCTGGGATTATAGGTGTGAACCACCATTCCTGGTGGCATGTCTTTTTTGTGATATCTATATCTGTATATCCATATCTATTTATATTGTGAGCTATTAGTATGAATATATACACTTAAGTAGAATAATACAGTTTCTATGAATTTTTCCTCGGAGCTCTAATGTTGGAAGAATTATTTCTCCTCATTCTAAATACTTGGGAAAAAGAGACATATAAAACTGAGCTCACTTGCTTAGAGTAGCATAGAGGAAAGTGTCAACCTTGAAATGAAGTCCCAATTTCTTCTCTTTTATTAGTTCAGAGAAAAATAAACCCAAATATCCTGACAGTGAACATTCAAGTAGTGGAATGAGCTTCACCCTCCCTTCTTTCTGAGCTCTGTCTTCTCTTTCCTCCAGGGATCTTGTAAATAAAGACTCAAGATAGATTCTGTGGTAACTGATGTGACTCAGATATGATTCTGTCTGACAGCAATATGAATAATAACACTTTCATTTGTTCTCAGTGTGAATGAGGCTGAGAAGAAGAGTTGTTTTTATTATATTAGATGGTTCTGTACTTGTACATTGGTAATTTCTAGTATGTATATTAAATTTCCCCCTCCCTGGGTAAAACCTGTAGCAAAAAGAAAAGCAAGATAGTAATAGATTGTATTTATACTTCATCATAAGACAGTTAAATGGGTAGAGCTGGTCACTAGATAACTGATGTGCACAGTTCTAAAATAAGAAGCTTTTTACTTGTGTTCTGTAGAAGAACATTTTGTCCTAACTTCTGATCTATAGCATACTTATTGCTGAAGTCAACACCCTAATGTTACCAAAACATAAAACCCTGCATCACTTATTGATTTGTACTCTGTTAAAATGACAACAAGCTTTTTGGTTATGTCTCTCAGTGAAAGAGTTCATGTATTGGATTTTCAGTTTTCCTCTATTGTGTGAAGATAAACTACGTGGACCTAGGCTTATATATTCAGGCATCGGGGTACAAAGTGGGTAGTTACAGTTTGCGAATGCATTTGGTAAATATAGATAGTGCATAGATCTGCTTAGACTAATGATAATAGTGTAATGGAACCCATTTATACCAGAAATCAACAGAACACTTTGCTTTGGGGAAGATTGGCAGAGTCAAGGAGAAAGATGTAAGGAAAATGTCTGTAGATAGATGTGGATGGATTACTTTAATGATAATGGCTGAACTGGATCCATTTATTCCAGCAGTCGACAGAACACAGTTTTGGGGGAAGATGGGCAGAATTGAGGAGAGAAGAATGTAAGGAAAGCGCTTGAGAATTATTATCTTGGATCTGTATGTAAAATAAATAAATATATAAGTACAGGAAATGAATGCCAAAATGGGATCTATCCTAAATATTTGTACCAAGCAACAAGGATGAGAAAAAAATGATAACTGAAGTAGAAGGTTTAAAATGAGGCAAGAAGAAGATAAAAAAAGATAAAGATGATGATAATTTATTTAGGGTAGGTTTTCTTCACAGATGCAATGTATTTCAATGTTGAGCATCTTGTAATATTTTCTCCTATTCCTACTTCTAATTTCCTCAAATAGTCCCACAATTGCAAACGTATTTTCTATTGTGCTGACATATGATATTTATAATGGGTTTATTCAGATGTCACCCTATTAAATCCTATCTTTAAGTGTTTCAATATACTATCTTTAAAAAAAGCAGGAGGTAACACCTATTTTTATATTAACTATACATCTATACATACATATATATGTGACAAAGAGGTTATATATCATCTTAGCTTACATTATTATGGTTCTTATCTCTGCACTGCTTACTCTTTCCTCCGTGTGGATTTTATTCTCACTCAGCCATATGCTGCTTCTCCATTTCCCCACCATTTTGATCTGTTCTGATTTGTACCTAACTGAAACCACTTGAGCTTTGTGCAGGTAAATCAGGGAACTAATTCTTTACTTCAGTCTTCTTTCCAAATCAGCTTTTATAGCCATGGGAAGGAGGAAGTGGGACCAATCATTTCTCCTTCTGTCCATTCTCCCTTTAAATATAGCTAAAAAAAAAATCTAGGATCCCTGAAATGTCACACTATGCTCTGCCATACATAAGATCCTCTTTAATCTTTTAGATCTTATAGTTTATATCTTCTGTTCTCAGTTGGTAAGAAAATGTAACATTTTTTAGTTAAGTGCATTTTTGTGTATCAACAAACACATAGAGCTTCTGTATAGTAGAAAACAAGCTCCTATAAACTCCCTCCAATGGGGGTGGGGGAACAAGTCATCATATGAGTTTAAGCTAGGTTTCATGAAACAATCATATATTTCTATGTTTTTTACTTCCTCCAAGCCATGGATGTAATGTTTATTTAGGTAGTCTAAACCTGAAGCATTACCAAGTAGGAAAATTTGATTTTCCAGCAGGGGTCTGCAAGATGGCCCTTAACAAATGCAAAATTTGACATTCATATGAAAGGGAGCTAAACAAAACTGATAAAGAGATGCCAGAAATTGACTGCAGCCAGAGAAATACAAAGTAATGCAAACACTCAGCCCCTGAACTCTATTCAGAAATCGAGCTGCTGACCTCTCTAGAGCCTTGTGCTGAGCAGTGTACGGGGTAGTATAGAGAGGCTCTTGTTTTAAAGAAAGTAGATGATTGGATTCGAGTTCAGAGGAAAGTGAGTTTAGACGAGGGTCACTCTTCATTATTTGCAGAGCAGATGATTCCACAGGATTTCTGCCTCTGTTTTTTCTTTTTGTGCGTGTGATGCTTGGAGAGTATTCAGATTTCAATTGCTTTGGAGGCTGTAATGAATGCCGTCCTGAGAAGTTGGAGATTTGGGGCCGATTAGAATTTGGTTTCGAGATCTGCATCTGTTTAATCAAATACCCAACTTTCCAAGAGACTACTAAAGGTGGAGAAGAAATAAATGAGTAGAAATAATAGTTGGACCTATCTTCAGTCTAACATAGTCCATCTGGTCTTTTCTTTTTAATGGGCAATTTTTCTCATCTTCTGAATTTTGTCTTTAAAATTGTAACACGTAGAAGTTGACTAGCAAACACAGCCCCAAATTCATGCTATTCAGGTCCATGCTTATACTAATTTGGGAGCATCTTTAGGAAGATAGCTCAGTGTTTTTGTTGTTGTTGTTGTTGTTTTTACTACTTTACTTCCTTTAACTGTGTAAGTTCACAGAGTCTATTATCATCAGGGAAATGTGAGGAACATTCAGTCTGAGAAATAATGCCAGAAACCACTAGTTTTAAAGCAAAAAATTACGAGTACATATGAAGAACAGAACGGGACAGAATGAAAACAATTGCAGGTTCTGGTAGGTATGTTAGAAAAGAGTCACTGAATGGTTCCCTATTAATTCTAGAACACTTATACTATTTTTAAAATATCCCACAAACCTTTGCCTGACAAAAGAAGAGTAAGAAATAAAGCCTTCGTCTCCGCAGTGACAGCTATTTCCATAGCAACCTGCCTGTCAATCAACACCCACTTCATCGAGCTTTAGAAAACACCCCCAGAAATAAATGTCAAAAGTCTTATGCAGGTTCCAAATTTAAATCAAGCTTTAAAATAAATTAAGAACCCAAACACCCACAGCAGTCACAAAAAGTAAATTTTATTTTGGAAAGAGGGAAAGGGGGTTTAAAAAAAAATCAAAAGGCCAAAGAATTCTCCAAGTAGATTGCAAGAAGGGAAAGGAGAGAGACTAGGCACTCTTTTGGCCTCTCCTAGCATACTCACCTGGAGGGGTGCCTGCCGTCAGCAGCATGCATCTTTTCTCTTTGCTTTCCTAGTAATCCTTCATTTTTATGATCATCTACATTGGGTTCATCCTCTCCCTTCCTTCTGTTATGCAAATGGTCCAGCTTCTCATTTTTATGGTAGGAGATGAAGCAAGATGCTCTGGTGCAGGCAGGTGGAGTGATGTACTTGCATTACCCATCCAAGAAGATGGCATCCCACTAAACAGTGATGGGCTCCTCCTGCCGTTAGAATAATCTCATGTCCATTTTAGTTCCTTACATTGCTAACGAATGCTGATGAGCGCACATAGAGAGCACTAAACAATTGTCACTTCGTTTGTCCAGAGAGTTAACTGTGTCTAAGACCTTAGCCCATATTTCAGGAACAATTGATCAGAATTCCCTTCACCCACAAACCCTGGGAGCCAGAGGGACATTGAAAAGAACTGTTGTTGATTACAGTTTATGGAAAGTTTGCCCTGAAAAACCACCAGTTAACTTAATAAAACATCTATGGCCATGGAAGTGGAAAAAAAGAACAGGGTTAGACAGGTCACTGTATATTGACCAAATTTAGTGTCATTGTCACTCAACATTCTGTCAATTCTTAACTAGTTATTTGGTGTGCACTCTTTCAAAGCTCCTTTGACACCCTAAGGTTATATCTGCTTGCTCAATGAACTTACTGATGGTCACCTTAACTTTTTTCTCAGAATCTAATAAAAAGAGCTGGTGATAGTCCTGGTTACAATTTAAATTATGTATCTCCCCCAAGAAAGGTGCTGGAGCCCTAACTTCCAGTGTCTCATAATGTGAGTTTGTTGGACAACAGTCTCTACAAATATAACCAAATTCAAATGAAATCGCTAGAGTGGGACCTAATTTAATGTGGACTGGCATTCTTATAAAAAGGATAAATTTAGACAAAGATATATACACAGAGGGAAGAAAATGTGAAGTCATTTAGAGAGAAGACAGCCACCTACAAATCAGATAAGAGGTCTGGAATAAACCTTTACTCACAGATCAGGGCAAGAACTAGCTCTGTCAACACCTTGAATACTATGTTTCAGAGCTGAGAAAATACATTTCTATTTTGAAGTCACCAGAGTCTTAGCAAACTAATAGAAATCTTTTTCTCTCATTATCTTTCTCTCCCCCCGCCTTTCTCACGCCAATAATCGGGATTGAACTCAGGGGCTAGGTGCTGTTCTTTATGTTTTGTTTTTGTTTTTGGTTTTTTTTTTTCCCATTGGAGGATAGTTCTCTACCACTTGAGCCATAGCTCTACTTCTGACTCTTTGCTGGTTAATTGGAGATAAGAGTCTCACTGACTTTGCTGCCTAGGGCTTTCTTTGAACCATGATCCTTACCTCTGAGCCTCTTGAGTAGCTAGGATTATATATATGAGCCAACAGCATCCAGCTCTAATAGAAATCTTAAGTGTATAATGCTGTGATAGTCAAAGAACGCATAGGAAAGAAAACTGTGATTCAAGTCCAAAGGCTGGATTATGAAATTGACTCCTGGCCAAAGTGTTGTTACTTAAAGGTCACAGGTTGGGGGCCAGAGCTGAGGTTGGGGGAGATACTGTGACCAGATGCAAAGGAGAGAATGGACCCATGTTTTCCAGTCCCTTTAGCCTAAACTCAACCTTTGAGTTTGCCTTCACTAAATTGCAAATACCAGTATCAATTCTTGCTATCAGTAACTCAATCAAGACTCTCTAATACTATCAGATTAGGAGCTGTTTCAAATGATATCAAACTAGGTGTGTGTTGCTAGCTGTTTCTAAAAGAGTAATTGGGTTCATGAGCTTCTTTTACTTCAAATTTTATGCATCAGAGATTTGGGGCTCATCTGATCCCATCTTATCATCACTTTTATTATTTACATCAGCAGATATTGATTTCAGGCCTCTTATGGGTATAGACACTTTTAAGTTTTATTAAATTCTCATATTCTCAAAAAACAAAGTCGTAAGTACTATAGAAATAGACAGGCTTCTTAGAAGATCAGCCAAAAACCCTTTAGTGGCCATCCACTAAAATAATAGAGTTCTAGTCAGAGGCAAATTTATTAAAAAGCTGATGAAATTTAAGCAGCAGAGGTCATCTTCCTTCCATGGGCCCCCATCCAATGTTTTGCTCCTAATTTGGAATTTTGTATTTTTCTATTCTTTTTCTTCAAACATTTCCTCCAATCAAATGAGTTTATACACTTCAAAACCTGGGATATGACCCGGGCTTCAGTGATGGTGGGCTTCTAGGAGCAGGAAATCCTACAGAGAGGGAAAGGAACCAGAACAAAAGGCTAGAGAGAACAAGGCTAGATAAAATAAAAAAATCAGGACTGAAGCTGTGAGTAGTGCAAATGAGCCACGTACTCAGAATTATCAAGGTGAAGCTGGGAAGGCTGAGGACCAGGGGAAGAAGGCAATATCAGTCGAAAGTGGGAAATCGGAGAGGAGTCACTCGAGGACTGTAGCCACGGTGAGGGATATGTGTATTAGGATTATAACATTTTTTTCTGGGAAGAAACTCAGTTTCAAGCAAGGAAAGGAGAAGATCTCAAATGAAACGAGGAGTGAAGTGTTTTAACCTGCTTAGAAGAATACAGAACAAATACTTTGCAAGCAGACACCAGATGAATCAGTTACTGAGTAGAAAGAGTTGCTGATAGGCAGCCGTTTAGCAGATCACAACCCCTGTTCTTCTGAGAGCCAATGCAATGGTTCAGCTCATTTCACAGTTTACCAAGTCACCACTCAGATAGGCTCTGAGCAAGGTCACCCTGGCTTTCTGGCATTGTAGTGCCCACCTGTAAACACATACCACAGAACACCCCTTTCATTTGGGACTTCCTTAGATGTCCAAACAAAACCTAAATTCAGGAGAGACAGCCTGATTTCATTTATCACTTTGACTTGGCTTCTTTCAGTGATAGTCAGGCAATGTGTCATTTTTCTCTGTGGAGTATGCAGCTGGGGAATGAGTTATTTATAATCAGGTTTTGCATGTATAGAGATATTTACATAGTGAGCAGATCATATAGTATTGCCCATGGATGGTGTCTGGTGGGTCGTCTTGGAATCCTCCTTATAGCCTATTAATTAATCTGGCTTGTTGGAACTTGCTGGGCATTGTCCATGAGTGTATTAGCTCCCAGGTTCTGACACATGTCTACAAGATTCTCTGCATTTTCAGCTTTGGTCTATCTTAAGAAATGGGCGAAGAGGTAAGAAACTGGCATTTTAGAGCAGAGAATGCAACTTTTCTGATTCCTTTTTTTTCCTACCTGGGTTTCCCAGTGGCCACACATCTAACTTAATTGAATTTCCCCAAATTTTCTCTTCAAGGTCATCCTCCCTGCCCCCTGCCATCCTTTGGCTATTTTATTTAAAATCTCTTCACTTCTTCAGCTTATCCTTCACTGACTTTTGTTACCCACGGGGTAGAATTGGTGAAGTTCTCTCTGTGACTTCCATTCTGGACCTTTGAATGAAAAGATAACCTTTGACAACACTCCATTCTTTCTGATCACTGTTAGCACATTTCCTGATGAGGTGGCATGTGTGGGTGGAAACTCATTTGAACAGATTTTTCTATCAAAGGGTAAATACACCCCCAAATCACAATGGTAATCAGAGCCAGCCGCCTCGTTTCTGATAATTTTACAAGTCAGTTGGGCTTCAGAGATGCGTCAATATGACTCTTCCCACACTGAGTTGTTTTGGCTGCAGGGGTGGTTGAACTGCTTCTCTCTCTCTCTCTCTCTCTCTCTCTCTCTCTTT
Source organism: Dipodomys spectabilis (assembly GCF_019054845.1). Taxonomy (NCBI): domain Eukaryota; kingdom Metazoa; phylum Chordata; class Mammalia; order Rodentia; family Heteromyidae; genus Dipodomys; species Dipodomys spectabilis. The sequence goes on from NW_024870746.1 coordinate 15,855,402, forward strand.
CTCTCTCTCTCTCTCCCTCTTTCTCCCTCCCTTCCTCCCCCCACCCCTCTGTCTCTTTCTCTTTTTGCTTTCCCTCCCCTGATTTCAGCTACATTTGTGGTGTTTTGGTCCTTTCCTAAAGTATGTTTTTCAAAACTGTGATTAACAATTATTTTCAAACATATATATTGCCTCTTTTTTGCCAAAGAGATACAACACGGGAGAGCAGACAAACATGAAAATGATGCAAGAGGGTATGTTTATTCATGGGTAACTGTGCTAATGGCTACATCTGCCCATCTCATTTTGCGCTGCCTGTGATCATCTCTGCTCTTCAGATTAGCCGATGTTTCCTTCCGCCTACAGTGAATTCTCTTCATTTTGGTACCCTATCTATAGGAAAGTCCCTGTGGTTGGTCTGATGGTTGTGTAAGTTAGAGCAATTTAAAATTTGAAAATTACAATCCATGGAATCTGCTCCTGGGATATATGGATATAGAGATTTGGCATTCTGAGTATTTCTTAAACAACTTTCAGACCTAAAATATTCTTGCCAAATGCTATAAACAATAGACAATGAATTGACTTAGTAGTAGAGTGCTATATAACAATGAGAAGTTTTAGGTTGGCTTTATAATCTGCCATTTTTTTATTGCTTACTTTTCGAATCAGATGAAGCCATGAGTTTACCAAAGTGCCTGGGGATATGTGTGGCTTTGAGTCTTTCGGACTTGGCTAGTTTGAGCCTCATATCTGGTGATATTGACCATGAGACATTCTCAACCAAAATGTGCAGTATCTACCATGCTATGAAATGAGATCAAAAGAGCAATTTTGGAAGCAACTCCAGAGGCTAAAATCTGAGGATTGCAATTCTATGCCAACCCACGCAGGAAAGTCCACGAGACTCATCTCCAATTAACTACCACAAAGCCAGAAGCAGCGGTGTGGCCCAAGTGGTATAGCACCAACCTGAATGGACAAAGCTAAGAGACAGTGCCCAGGCTCTGAGTTCAAGCTCTAGTATTGGCACAAAAAGGGCATTTTTTTTAGATCATCCCTTAAAGGAATCAATGAATCAATATTTAGTATCCTCTTGTGGCCTGTGAATTATGTTATATGCTCAGAGTGAGGAAAAGGGACAACATTTAGTTTAAAATAAGTAGAATTTAAGTGGATCTGTTTGACTAGAGCAGGAAGCATTTTAGTAACGAGGAAGCAGGGTGAACTTACAGACAAGGAAATGAGTAGGGACATGTTGAAACAAAAGTAAATATCTCTTCTCATGGAGAAGAGGGGTGTTTTAATTGCTTCCAAATAAATACCTGGGCATGTGCAAGAATAATTCTCCCAAATGTGCCTACATCAGAGGACAGGAACAGCTGACCACTGAAATCTTTAGTGAAAGTTTTGGAAAGGTCTTTCTTGAGTTTTTAAGCTTGTAGAATATACCTGGCTTCTGGTAGGAAGATGTTTATTCAGGCAGCAGTGGGTGGGGGAACACTGGTGTAGTTAAACAACTCTCTATCACAGAAGGAAGTGGAATTTGTTTTAAACTCAGCCACAGTGCAAAACCTTGGAGATGTGGACTTAATTGGTAAATCAAGAGCGACTGTCCCTGATTAATAAAAGAAGACCTTTAAAATTTTTCTGGAGGTAGAAGTTTGGGATGCTATTCCACCTGGCAACTTGTCACAGGCATCTGTGATGCCCTGGGGTTTAATTCATTATCTGTATTTCTCTCTCCTACTCCCCATCCCGAAGTTCTTGCAGTCACTGGCAGCACCAGCCTAGAGGGTGCAGACACGCTAAGTCAGTTAGGTGTTCCCCTGGCAGCTTCCAGGGGAATCTTCTTTCCCTCCTAGCTGCCAGGCATATGCCATTATGCAGATATTCTAGAACAATCACTGGAGGCAAGGGCTTGGATTCTGTGGGTGCAGTATTTATTTCTGTAACCTTGAACAACCCTTTTGCTGGAGTGAGATTCAAGTTACTCATCTATAAAATGGAGATAATAGTAATTTCCCTGCCCAGGCTACACCAGGTCAGTGCTCCTCAAAAGAGTTACACGGTGTGAGTGTTTTGTAGGAGTGAAGATTGCAATGTGGGCAGCATTGGGTTGATTTGGGATTGCTGCCGTTTCTAAGTGCTTCCTTCTGCTTTGGGATGGGTGTGTCTGTGTTTTGCAGAAAATGAGAGTCTGACTTTCTTGGTGCATTGTTTCTTATTGACTTCACGCCTCTCTGATAGGATCCAATAGCTCCCTCTCTAGCTGGCATCCACTGATATTCCATGAATGGCCTGGTCCAATCAGTTGCTGTATCTAGTTTTCTCTAACTTGCTGGTAGATAACTCAGTTCTTTGACATTGAACACATGTTAAAAGGAGGAAGGAAAGAAATCAGTCTATCAGTGTGAGAAAGGACTTTTTTTTTTTTGATAGATTTAGAAAGCTGGGTCTCAGCCAGGCCTAATGGCTTACAACTGTAAACCTAGCTACTCAGGAGGCTGAGATTTGAAGATTGAGGTTAGAAGCCACCCAGGCAGAAAAGTCCATGAGCCTCAAAAGCTCATTAACTGGAGAGTTAAAAAACAAACAAACCAAAAATACTGGGACTTTAGATCACAAACAATTGAGTGTACAAGGCCCTCAGGTAAAGCCCCAGAACTGATACAAAAAAAAGAAAACAAAGAAAAGAAAAGAAACAAAGAAAGAAAGAAGAAACCTGGGTCCCCTGTATTTGATTCCGGTGCTCTGCGTCTTGTATAGACATTTTCCTAATTTGGGGAGGCGAAGGGAAATAACAAAATGCTAAATAAGGATCTAGGTTGACCCATTGTAACAATGAGACATACAAGACTCCATGTTGAAAATGAACCTTACAACTTCAGGGGTGGGAGGGAAGGGATGGTAGGGGAAACACAAAGGAGGAGGTAACAATGCTTGATAGGAAATGTACTCATTACCTTACTCATGTAACTGTAACCCCTCTGTATAGTATTTTTACAAAAAAATATATACAAAAAAGAAAATAGCCTAAAAATAAAGAAGAAGTAGAATTCTGTAGAGATGGCCCTGAATGGTATTTATAAGACTGGATTTTCTCACTCCCTCCTGCTCCAAGAGGAAGTTACGAATGTTTTTGACCATAATCCTTTGAGATCTTTTCAGGTATTGGTTTGAAGAGAAAGGGGTAATGGTCTTGCATTGTCCACGTGTACTGGAGCAGTGTTCTAGGGCTGCTTCTGAAAATGTTATTGGGTTACCGCTTCTGTCTTTGACCTTCTCCTGCTCTGGAAGGAAGAAGAGATTGAGGCTGTTGAGTTAGCAATTACGTGGTAGTATGAGAAGACACTTAAATTTTTAGATTGAAACCATATGGTGATCTCCCATGTTCCCTCCATGTCTTTCTGTTTTCCCTCGTGATTCCCAGGGGGAATTGAGAAGTCATATTCAAATCTTAATGTTTTGGGATGGTGGGACACTCTACTGTATTCTATTGCACTGTGCATGTGTATATGGGGTAATAAAATATCCCTTTTGCTCTTCTTGTGAATCTAATTTATATCCTCTCTGAACTCATTACAGTTCTTATAAAGAACTAAGGGAAAATCTTGATGGATCATTTAAAGGCTTAAAATCACCTAGAACTAAAATAGTTATTCGAAGCTTTAAACTAGTGCTATGATCTTTGAAGTGCTAATGGGAAAGCCTTTATCACTGATGACAGTAAATACAATTGCACAGCAGTTCAATTACTCCGACAATATTTCGGTTTACTATTTAGTTACAAATCAACCACTGTTACTGAAGTCAGCTCTAAAGAGTCTAGAACGAAGTATCACCTCCACATAACCTCTGAGGCCTACTGAAGTTTACTGTATATTGTTGTCTAACGATGAATAAATACATCAGCTCCGTGGTAGAGCCTGTGCTTGGCATGCGTGAGGGCCTGGTTCAATCACCAGCTCTTAGAAAAATGAAAGAAAAGGAATAATAAAGAAACAAAGTCATCAAATGGTATCATGTTTTAAGTTATAATTCTTTATATAGGCTTTTACCTGGGGCTGGCCTCAGAACTGTATCTTTCTATCTGTGCTTCCCATGTAGCCAGGATTTAACAGGTGTACTTTCATCTTGTCCAGCAGGTTTATTTAGATGGGGTCTTGCTAGCTTTTTGCCAGCACTTCCCTTCAACTGCCATTCTCCCAATTCGTCTCTGCTGAATTAGGTAGATTATAGGTCTGAGTCATCTTGCCCAGTACCCCTTGTTACTTCTTGAGTTTACCAGACTTGTTCTTGCCTGAGGGTCTTTTGTGCTAGGTATTGCCTCCATTTGAAATATTTTTTTACATAACCTTCTGATGAACTACTTTCATGGTTCAAGTCTTTTCTCCTATATTACTTTGCCAGTGACATCTCCACCTATTGGAATTCTCTGCCATGAAATATGATAGGTGTTCAAAAAGTCATGTGACTGAATGAAGAAATTATTAATGATGTTATAGGGAGAGGCTGTTGCTGTCTTTTCCTGCTCAGGACAGTGGAGAAGCATCCATTTGACTGTTTGCAGACAGTGGTATTTGCAAAGAGTCTATAAAGACTGTAATCAAGTGTGAGTGAGCTTTCTTTCGGTGGGAGATTTCCGGTCATTCAGAAATCAACACTGCTCCCATTTCTGACTCTTTCGAGTTCCAACATTAAACGGGAAACAGAAGAAAAACCCTTCTACAAAGGTGGATTATAGGGGACAGGTTGATGTTACTTAAAAGGAGGAAATTAATGGTACCACTTTTTTTTTTGGTACACATTAGGCAAATTGTTTCACTCAGAGTTAAAAAGCAGCTTGGGAGCATTAAAGTATAGGGTGCCTGCATGTACTTTATGATGATCTTAGCTTATGACCTTCTATCACTTTTATTTCTCTATTAAATCAAGATATATCTCATTGAGCCGCCATCCCTCATGACACAGAGTGGCTCATTTTGGTGTGTGTGACCAGAATTGTACCTGATGGAATAGAAAGGTGTGTCTGTCTTTCCCACATACACAGAGCTCCATGGAATGGAAGGGGGGGACAAAGCTCTGGCCATCAGAATCCAGTGTTTGGAGGAGTCCTGCCCTCTCTAACCACACAGGTGTGTCCTTTTTTTCTTTATGGATTCCAGAGCTAGGCTCTCTGCCTCTTCATTGGAATTGGTGTAACAGGAGAAGGAAGCCTTTCCAGGGGACCCGAGGATGTCCCAGTCTTTTCGGAGTTTTGCTTCTTCCTCTGATAAGATGAAGATATAGACTAGGTGGTGAATAGGTCCATCTTGGCACTCCCATACTGTTGATATGATATGCATTGTGGTACATACATATATCCACACACATAGATGCATCACTGCTAGGCATGGGAAGATATCTGAAAACAGCCAGTGCTTTGGTTTGTTTGCAACATATTGTGAATCCTGTGATAAATACTAGATACAAAAAGAATTAATGCTGGAGATTGAACTCAGGATCTCACACTTGTTCAGCAAGGCTCTTATTGAGAGCCTTTCATATCACTTGATTATGAAAATTATAGTTTCTTTAACTGGTGGTTCAGCAATGGTGATAGTCACACACGTATTAGAGCATAGCCACAAATATATATTTCCAGCAAAAATCAATTTTGTAAAAGTTTTGTGTTTTCATGCGTCTGTGGTAGTAGTTGTCATGTCTATTTTGGAATTAGAAAAAAATTAGGCCTTTAAATTTATGAAACATCTAAGAAAAACTTTCTACTTGAGTTCTATTGTGTTTCCCCTAGAGCTATTGAAGTCTAACTATTTCTGTATTTGACCTGAATTGGAAATAGACATCTGCAGAAGATGAAATTAAGGAAAGTCATTGATGTGAGTTTCAATTCAGTATGACTAGTATTCTTAAGAGTAGAGGAATTTGGACACAGAGACACAGAAGGAATGTCCCATAAAGACTGGGATTATGCTGCCATAGACCTCCAAAGATTGTTGGGGGTTGGAGGAGAGTAATAGAGCCAGGCACCTGTGGTTCAGGCCTGTAATCCTATATACTCAGGAGGCTGAAATCTGCGGATCATGGTTCAAAGTCCATGAAGGCAGGAAAGTCCATGAAACTCTTATCCCCAATTAAATATCAAAAAAGCTGGAAGTGGAGCTGTGGCTCAAGTGGTAGAGTGCTTGTCTTGAGCATAAAAGTACAGGCCAGCACCCAGGCCCTGGGTTCAGTCCCTAGAACTTGGACAACAAAAAAGCAAACAGCAACAACAACAGCAACAAAACACCTGTTTTTTCCTTGACTGTAGACTTCCAGTCCCAAGAACTGTGAGGCAAATGTCTGTTTTATAAGCCACACAATTTATGATGCTTTTTATAATGTTCCTGGCAAACTAATACAATAGCTGCTTGCTTATGTTATAATAGAGTAAGCGTTAAGCAACAATCCTTGCACATTCTACATGGGAAAACCAGGCTGCAAGCAAAGCTGAGCAGAACAGACTATGTTCATGTAACGAAGTAATTGATTAGCTCACATTTCCACAGATTGTTGCTTGTTGATTATAATAGCTTGATTGATATCTTCTTGATGAAATAACTATAGATGTTGTTTGGGAATTAGAGGAGAAGTAAGATGAGTTTCCTTTCTTAGAAATGAACACGGAAATGATCTGCACTAATCTCTTCAACTTTCACTACGTGGCACTTGAGTTGTTTGTCCTATAAGATTCATGGGGGCTGGAAGGAGGCTTATCAACTTGTCTTAAATCAGTCCTTGATTTTCAGCCCATCTTCCTCGCCTCCCCCATTGTTTTTGTTTGTTTGTTTATGTTTGTGAACAAGTCCTGGGGCTTGAATTTAAGACCTAGGCTCTGTGCCTGAGCTTAGTGCTTTACCACTTGAGCCACAGCTCCACTTCCAGCTTTTTTGTGGTTAATTGGAGACAAGTCTCTCAGACTTTCCTGCCAGGACTGTCTTTGAACCTAGATCCTTAGATCTCAGCCTCCTGCCTACCTGAGATTACACGTCTGAGCCACCATTAGTCCAGCTCGAAACCAGGGTTTTTTAAATCCAGGTTTGGGTAAAACACCAGATCTTCTTCACTAGTTTTTTCTTTTTTGTTTTGGTTTTTGGGTGTTTTTTTAAGTCCTGGGACTTGAACTCAGAGCCTGGATACTGTCCCTGAGCCCCTTTGTACTCAAGGCTAGCGTTTTACTGCTAGAGCCACAGCACCACTTCTGACTTTTTCTGGGTAATTTATTGGAGATAAGAGTCTCACGGACTTTTCTGCCTGGGCTGGCTTCAAACTAGTGATACTCAGATCTCAGCCTCCTGAATAGCTAGGATGACAGGCTTGACCACTGGTGCCTGGCTTTCACTAGCTTTTAAGCAGATAAGAACATTTCCTCTAGTTTAGCGCCGGTGGCTCAGGCCTGTAATCCTCCCTACTCAGGAGGCTGAGATCTGAGGATCGTGGTTCAAAGCCAGCTCAGGCAGGAAAGTCCATGAGACTCTTATCTCCAATAAACCACTCAGAAAACTGGAAGTGGTGCTGTGGCTCAAGTGGTAGAGCACTAGCCTTGAGCGGAAGAGCTGAGGGACAGAGCCCAGGCCCAGAGTTTAAGCCCAATGACTGACCAAAAAAAAAAAAAAGGAACATTACCACTTAGACTAGGGGGGAAAAAGTAAGGGTTTTGGATTCAGATGCACCTTGGGGGGTGGGTATCTCAGAATCCATTCTTCATCCTGTGAATTTTGACCAGGTAACAATTTCTAAGATTCAGTTACCATGTGTTCATTACAAAAAATGAGAATAACTTTCAAAGTATGATGATTGTCAAGTACTGAGTATTGTTCCTAGTATGTATGTATTTCAGATAAACCATAATCCTTTTACTTTGTTCTTAATGGCAGTGCACCTAAGAACAATGTTTTGAAATCTACCTAAATTCTGTTGCAATCTGTCAAGCCTACCTTGGGTTGACTTTCTTTGAATAGCACTAAAGTGGGAGTCCAGTTCAGCCAATTATCTTCATTCAGTCTTCTTCCTTGCCTCTACCTCAAAAACTGGCCATCCTTGTGTAGATAAGTGAGGGTAGGCTAGGGAAACAATAAAGCATAACTTGGTGGTACAGAGAGGACAAAACTGGTGCCCCTAGGATTCTAATGTGCTCCCTTTTCTACTCTCACACATTATTCAACCACAAAAGAATCACAAATAATCACAAATCACAGGCCCAAGCTGTGTGCAATCCTGTCAGTCATATGCAGGAGGTGCACACTGGCCTTAGCCCATAGTTCATTGGCTGCATAAACTATGCACATGTGAATGGCCATGTTTGGTTATATTTCCTGAAATTGCTTTAGTGGCTGCACATCTCCCAGATTCTCTTAATGGTCATTTATGATTGCATCAGAAAATTTCAAAAGTGTATAAATCTATCCAAATAAATTCTAAATCTACTTGCATTTTTTGGAGTTGATGAGCTCTAGGAAGTTATTTCAGGTTGTAGATGCAATATTTCTAGTTATTTCCTGGAAGGAGAGTAATTAGGGGTATCCTCCAAAATGCACATGTCTAAAGCTATAATCATTGAAAACTGACTCGTTTGTGATAATAGAAATAAAATTTTGTCAGTAAATTCTTAAATTATTTAGGGATAATGCAGCAATAAAATATAGTAAGTGGTTTTATATGTGTCAAAAATGTTATCTTTGGCTGGGCGCTGGTGGCTCATGCCTGTAATCGTAGCTACTCAGGAGGCTGAGATCTGAGGATCATGGTTCAAAGCCAGCCCGGGCAGGAAATGTCTATGAAACTCTTATCTCCAATAAACCATTCAGAAAACTAGAAGTGGTGCTATGGTTCCAGTGGTAGAGTGTAAGCCTTGAGCAGAAGAGCTGAGGGACAGCACCCAGCCCCATAACTGAAAAAAACAAAAAGGAAAAAAATGTTATCTTTGCAAATTCAATGTTACAGCAGTGAAAGGGGTTGGAACAATAAATACTAAGAATAGTCTCACTTTTTGCTTCTGGTGGTACTGGGGTTTGAACTCAAAGCCTCCTACTTGAACTCAAAGCATCAAATTTGCGTGTTTCACTGGTAATCAACAACTTGAACTGCACCTCCAGCTTTGACCTACTGCTAATTATTTTGGAGATGTTGTCTCTCATATTCCTTTCTGCGTGGGCTAGCTTGGAATCTCATCTCTGTGAATAGCTAGAATTATAGGCATGAGCCACCATTGCCAAGTTTAGTCCTCCTATTTTGATAGCCACGTAACACTGGCAAGGGTGGAGAGAAAATGGCTTACCAATTTAAAGTTTGCTTTCTATTTTTTCCTTGTCTTTGCCTGTTGTATGGTGAATCCAGTCAGCAAGATGAAGAGAAGCCACATTTTTAGAGATCGAATTGGGAGTCTTTTATTGGAAAACTGATGGCTGCAGGTCCTGTCACAGGACCTGCAACCTTGTGAATACACTTAACACTGTTGGAAAACTGAGCCATGAGAACAGAAGAGTAAAGAAAGACCAGAAAAATTATACCAACAACCCAGACCAACCCCAATGGAGAGCTGAAGTGGGATGCTATAGACACAGCACAGGAAGCATCATGTCCTGGCTCCTGAGCTAGCCTGCACTTCACTAGTGTCAAGGTCAGGGGGTAGGGTCACAGGAAACTCAGGAGTCTCCCAAGTTCAAGGCACCAGACCGACAGGTCCAGTAATCTATTGTCCAAGTCCCTGCCCCTGCCTCTGGGAATTCAGGCATACCTATCATTTGGGAGATGGGACTTCCCCTTCCTCCACTATGAAGACAAGGTGGTGCCAATTAATCCCAATTCCCTATCCACCACATGGCTCAAATGGCACCAGTTAGACCTGGCATCCCCACGTAAGCCCAAATTTTCTCCTGCAGCTTTAAAAACTAAAACATCACAGGCAATTTAGTATCCATTCTTTAGATAAAACACCTACTTTATGTTTTAGATATTTAGCTTTGTTGCATTTTATTCTCAGAAACAATTACTTGAAAGCATGGTCTTTGTTGCATAAGAGGTTAGCTGTTTCCGCTTGAATTCATAATCCTTTGTGATATTAAAATCAGCTTCTTTGCTAGGGCTATAATGTCACCAAGGTAGAGAAGCAGCAGCAGGTGACTAGTACAGCAGTCCTTGGGGGCATGACTAAGATTTTCATGAAAATACATTTAGTGATTAAAATATATACATATATATGTGTATATGTATGTATGTATGTGTGTGTGTGTGTGTATATATATATACATATATATATATACACACATATATATATATATGAAGGAGAGGAAGGAAAACTAAGCAGATGGCAGAGCAATTGCTGCTTCATTTTTAGAAAAAAAGTATTTGGCCATGCAAAATGATGACCTCTAGAGTTCTCTCAAGGTTAGTAGAATCCAGAAAAACAACAATAACAACCACAATAACAACAACAAAACGATCCTGTAACAATTTGGGTCTGTCTCTCAGCTGACCCACAGAATCATTTGTACCTTTATGTGGTGGAGAAAAGTATTGTTGATTATAAAATATAGTTTAGACTCCTGTTCTTATTATAAGCTCTTTAGCATATAAAATCATTCCTATCTAAACAGTATGTCTATTTCCATATCTATATGAAAGATGCCCTTAGTAGCAACTTGTACAGATACTCCTTTAACTTAAATTTAGTGAAATATGTAGTCCAAATGTAAAATAGTAGCTGTGTGCCAGTGGCTCATGCCTGTAATACCAGCTACTCAGGCAGCTGAGATCTGTGGATCACAGTTTCAAAGCCAGCCCAGGCAGGAAAGACTATGAGACTCTTATTCCAATAAACCACTCAGAAAACTGGAAGTGTCACTGTGGCTTAAAGTAGTAGAGTGCTTGCTAGCCTTGAGCCAAAAGAGCTCAATGACAGAGCCCAGGCCCTGAGTTCAAGTCCCATGAACAACAAGAAAAAGAAAAATTGAAAAACAAAACAAAACAAATATAAAATTGTAAAGGATCTGTTTCATTACAGAAAACAATTCTAAGTCTGGGTCATTCATGTTTAACCAGAAAACTTCAAAACTTGGGGAGACAGTAACACCATGTTGCTGCAGTATGTTCCCCTTGTGGGCAAAGGGAAGCTGGTCACTCCTCTGATGTCCATTCCAGGCTGGGAGAGCCAGATCTGGGTCTGTGTGCCAGTGTGCATTGCTGCCCAGTTAAGTGGAAGCAGTGGCTGTTCCTTGTAGAAATTCCCTGCCAGCAGCAGCTCTGCAGGACTGCCTTAAAGAGCTCTTGAGAGGCCAAGTGTTTTGGTGTTATCAAGAGGGGCTCATTATACCCAGGGAATCAATTTAGAATGACTTTAATGGGATTGGGAGTCAAACTGCCGTATAGCCCTATGACAAAGAGAATTTCAAGTACCCTGTATTTATTATGCCTTTCTCTTTTTAATTATATCTATCTTTAATATTCTACTGTTAGCTCCTTTAACGTGTTTTTTTCCTTTCCCATGTTTTTTTGGCACTTTTATGATTTGCAGTTCCATTTTAAATGGGCGCATGTCATAATGTCATCTAATTCTACTGAGGGAGGGAAAAAAAAGTTCCTGTTTCCGGTGGCTCTTGGCCAAGCTATACTATTACTTGTGATTCTGAAATTTTTTTCTCATTCATAGATTATATGTAGCCTGAGCAATATAAAGTAAAAGATAGTTTCCAATTTGTAAAAGGAATTTTATGCTTCCTTTTGCTATCTCCTTGAACGCCTGGCTGATGGGTGTCACAACCAAATCCCTAATGCCTAAAACTGTGTCTGGCTCACTGAATATGCTTGGTGAATGTTGGTTGAATAAATGAATATATAAATAAATGGTATTAGCATTCAGGTTATTTTGATTGTTATACTAAGGTCATGATCAACTGATTAAAGTGTGAGAGGATTTGGCAATTTGGGGGGGATCTAGGGAATGTGTAACATGGTAAAATGAAATCAAAGTCTAAATATTATCACCTTTTAGTTATTCCTTGACTCTTTTTTTTTTTGGGTCCGGTTGTGGGGCCTGAACTCTGGGCCTGGGCGCTGTCCCTCAGCTCTTCAGCTCAAGGCTAGCGCTCTACCACTTGAGCCACAGCGCCACTTCCGGCTCTTTTCTTTTTGCTTATGTGGTGCTGAGGAATCGAACCCAGGGCCTCAGGCATGCAAGGCAAGCGCTCTACCACTGAGCCGCCTTCCCAGCCCCATCTTGACTCATTTTTTTCATTGATTTGTCCATTGAACTATCAAAGTAAGACCCCCAAATATGTGCAAATTACTTTGACCATTCTTGTTTCTTCATCTTGCCTGCTTTTTCCCAATTCTTCTCTGACTGGCCTGTGGTCTTACAAATCTTACTCCTTCCCCTCCTTGCATATCCTTTCTTTTCATTTCTTGTTTTCTTTTGTTCTTATTGTTTCTATTTTCTCTGTGTATATTTCCCATATGATCTTTCAAACAATTGTGTCACTTCCTTACTGATCTCTTTCTTCGCCTTTCCCTTGCTATAGTCATATGAGAAATCATTCCAAACTCTTCTCCTTTATTTCAAAACCATGCTCAGATTTGTTTATGAATCCTATTGATCATGCTGGTTCCTACAGTCCTAACTATTTAGGAGGCTGAGATCAGAGGCTATTGGTTTAAAGCCAGCCTTGGCAGGAAAGCCAATGAGACTTTTGCCACTGAACCACCAAAAAGCCAGAAATGGAGCTACGGCTTTGAAAAAAAAAAGAAAAAAGAAAGAAACAAAGGAAGAAAGAGAGAAAGAAAGGAAGGAAGAAAGAAAGAGAAAGAAGAAAAGTTCAGTGGCAGCACCTAGGCCCTGAGTTTAAGCCCTAGGAATTGGCATACACACAAATAAATAAAAGAGAAAAATAAATAAATAAAAGAGAAAAAATACAAAAACATTGATTAGATTGTTATTAGGTAGGTTCATGCCTGTGCTGGAGACATGGCTCTAGGTTTAAACTCCAGTACCACAAAATATAATATTCTGCTGTCTTTTTTAATGTACTATGTTATTTTTTTGGTTCTTTTTTATGTTCTTCCCCTATGATATAACCCCTGTTGTCACTGTATTTGATTCTAGTATCCTGCATCTTGTATATACATTTTTCTAATTTGGGGAGGGGAAGGGAAATAACAAAATGCTAAACAAGGATACAGGTTGATCCATTGTAACAATGAGATGTACAAGACACTATGCTGACTAATCTCTTTAAGTAGAAACTAAACTAAACTAAAACTTTAATTTAAGAAAAAAAACCCTCTTGAAAAAGCCACGACTAAGTTTCTCTGCATTACCCACATTTCGTATCCTGGCATTGAGTGTAGATGCCAGTCCTCTCTTCATTCCTTTTCTTCTATGCTTTATATGCAGAGGGAACAATGGCAGTAAAGAAAATAAAGTGAATGGGATTAGGCTCCAAGAATGGCTTACCACAGAACCAAAAGGATAGAACAAAATCAGCTCATGAAATAGAGGAAATGCTGTAAGCCATTCTTAAAATTCTGACCTCACTTGTTTACTCAGATTGTGAGACTCAGGGCTCTCTGTTAGGATCCATTGGGATAGAGTCCTTATTAAAGAAGTGACAGTTAAGCTGAGTCCAGTAGGATAATTTAATAGCAGTATATGGTGTCATACACCAATTCAAGACTGGCACTGGAAGCATGCTCATGACAGGAGGGATAGAAAGAGGGGAAAATCAGAGAGGTTTTCCTGGCTGTGCTAAGGAATATGGGGCCTATTCTGAAGGCCAGTGTGGAGTCACTGGAGGGGTTTGAATAGTTGAGTGACATTTTGGGGAGATACATAGGTACTAATTGGAGAAAGGGCAAAGTCAAAGACAGGAAGAGCCAGGAGGCTGGTGCAGAAATCTAACCAAGTAGAGGGTAGCAGTAGCCTTTGCAAAAGTGGTGGTGGTGTTGATGGAAATAAGTGAGGAATTCAAGGCATTTGAAGGGAACAGATGGACAGGCCATGCTGAATATTGGATGTAAGAGCGGGAGGGGTTGGGGTCAACTATGGCATTGGGTCTCCTGGGTTCTAAGGAAGGGCACAACTTCTGAGGAGTCAGCTCAGTTGCCTTTGATTTTAAAGTGCAGTGTAGTGTTCCTAAAAGCTTCTGATCGACATCCCTGAAGACTAATGCCATCTTCTGTTTCATCACAGTGAAGGGGTAGGCAGGCTTGTGAAGGTGTAGCTGGTCTGTTTGCAGAAATACTGCACAGAAGAACATTACCACAAATCACAGGCTGTCGAGGAGTTATAGCTTAACTCTTTATCTGTTGGCAGATTTCAAGCTAACATATATTTCTTTGTCTCCTCATGAATATGTCTGGTCAGCATGCTTCTACTGTGATGTGTGTGCACATGTGTTGTTCATAGGTGTGTGCATCCACGTGTGCACATGCAGAGACTTCCAGAGTTCATGTTCTAGGTGGAGGGGGTCTCCCTTTATTCCCCTGAGATATTGGTGGTACTTATGAAGAAGCAAACTAGGATCTAAAGAAAAAAAAAACCACAAACATATCTTCCATAAAAGCAAGCGAAATATTAGCTATTGATTTCTTTCACTGCTTATGTCTAGACTGGATTTGAACTGGTGACTTCAAAGCGAGTAACTCCTTAGCTCATTACCAGTCCCTCTGAGATAATATAATCTATTCAAAGTATTCAATCTAAGTAGCCTACTATGGGTAATATAGTTAGCCAGCTCAGAGATATACGTACATTTAAGAACTCTCAGAAATCCACTTACATATTAAAAAAAATCTCTGTAAGGAGTAAAATGCGAATGAAAGCGATGATTCATTTTATTACAGCAATTAAAACAGTGGCTCCTGTTTTCATCAATCATACTCACGATATGAAAATACATCGCAGCAAAAGTGATGTTTACCTGGAGATAAAATTTAAAATATAAGGCAGATAAAATTCTGGCTTTGGGGAGGAAGTGACTGAAAACCTGCCGTAGGTTATAATTCAGGCAGAACCTCATCATTATGGACCAGGAGCTGGAGTGAGATCATTGTGGAACGGGAGCCAGAGTGAGCGCAATCTCTACCCAATATATTTTTTTTGAGGCACAAATGTAGCCAGGAGTGAGTCATTCAACAGGGTACCTCAGAGGTGGAGGGTCTTGGATATAAATGGGCAAGACTGCGGTACAGGAAAACCCATCACCTTAACCTTGGATCTGTCCTCATCTCCCGGTGAGTTCAAAGATAGCAACTTTTCTGACTTTGGACTGTGTCTTAGGCCACATCTTATACTGCAGGATACTTCAGGTGACGCAGAGATGGCTTTTAAATCTTCTATCTCTGCTCCTAAACTCCAGATGATATAGCCTTTCCTTCTTGGATTTCACACAAGTTATGTGAAAATGGAATGAGATGTGATTACTTGCATGTCGGCTTTCTTTAAAGTGTTCCCTTAAGAATGGGCAAGGGAAGTGAGAACTGGAGACTTTGGTTCTACCAGTAAATATAGAAGGAGGAAGAGGAGGAGGAGGAGAGAAAAAAGGGAAGAATGGCTTTCCCTCATGATTCTGTTTCTTCAGTATGTTTGGGTCAGTACTGGGTATTAGGAAAAGACGTGGAACTTAAGAGGAATATAGGTCCAGCTTCCTGGAGCTAATGATACGTACTACGTTGCAGAGTTGTTTTAAATGAATAAAATAATTCATGTACTCATTCATTCATCCATTAGCTCTTCATTGAATTTTTGCTAGTTGTGAAAGATCCAAGATTGAACAAGGAAGATGCAGTTCCTACTTTCATGGAATTTATATCTTGGCTGATAGAACTAGACCTAATAAAATTGGACAAATAAATATATGAAATCACATTGAGTGGTAATAAAACATGGTAAGAAGTGAGAGGAACCTATGGAGATAATATTTGGAGGTGGTAGTTAGGTGAAGCCTTCTGATACAGGAGTGACAGGGTATGAATGAAGAAGACGAACAGGAAATATCTAGCACGGTGTTTGGCACACAGCACTTCATCAGGGGTAACTAATAATTACTATCATCCTCATCCTTGATACTGTGGTGAATCTTAAGCCTGGGTCCCTTTGTAAATTATTGGAGCCTATGAAGTATTATTATAGGGAGTTTGGTTTAGAGCACATTTATAATACTAATTTATATTTGTAAGAGATAAAGAATTTTTGTTTTCATTTGCAGTTTTAAGCTTGGAGATAGCTAATCAGGTTTAAAACCAAGTGTTTCATGTAGTTTAAATGTCTTACAATATTTTCCCTTTCACTACAATAATTAAATGTTTCTTGATTACCTATTTTCAGTCCGGAAGGCACTACACTGAGCACTGGAGAATAAAATCATACAATACAGTCTTTGCCCTTGGGAAGCTTAGAATCATTTTCCCTGATAATTTGGGACTCTTTCAATATTGGTTTTAATAGAACTTGCAAGGGGGATTTATATGCTGACAAGGCTCTGAGAGTTCAGAGAAACAAGTTGCATTTGAGTGTTAACTTTGATGTTTGTTTAGTTTTATAAAATATGTAAGAGGCTTTTCCATTAGTGAATAAGACTTCCAAAAAGCTTTCAGAATCTCATGTCACGAGTAGTTAAATATCACCGAAGAAGAGTCACAAAGACTGACGGCTGGGAAGCTTAAGCACAGTCTGTGGTTTGGATGTGCGGTCAAAGTGAAGCCCCCGTTCCCATCTTAATTGAGGTCATACAGGTCCAACTGATTCATTTGGTGTAAAAAGTCCAGACTACCTGTGAATCCAAACTCCACTTGGCAGCTCTCTTCTATTCTTTGGCCTATGTAAGCAGCATATCACACCCCGACTGGGAAAGTTTAGGGACAAGAATCAGAGTCTGGGCCTATCAGAGTAATGGGAGGAAGTGGAACCTGAGCCAAGTGATTTATGTGAGAGGGATATATATATATATATATATATATATTACATATATACATACATATATATATTACATATATACATATATATGTATATATATGTGTGTGTGTGTATATATATATATATATATATATATACACACACACACATGGTGTGTTTAGTAGCAAAAGCAAAGTACAAGTGGAAATTACTTTCTAGAGGCAATCCCTGCTATTTTCAGGCTTATACTTCAGGACCAGCCAAGACACCTCCTTAGTGACCTTCTCTGACTTTCTCTAAAATAACCATGATTTATTACATTCTACTTTTCTTCCCCATTGTTCCCTCCCCTCCCCTTTCCTCTCCTTCCTGTCTACATTTCTCTATTAGGTATATATTGACGTATTCATTGTTCATCTCCCCAGAGCTGGGTAAGCCTCATGAAGGCAGGACTTTTTCTTGCTCAACATTTTCCCTATATTTGGAGTATGGTCACTGTGACTATTTGCTGAATTAATGACTTATTAATGATGGATGGAACAGAAACAACAGAACTTTAGGGTTTTCTAGAGCCATGGATCCATTGGTGGAACACCTACCTAACAAGGTTCTGACATTTTTTTTTTTTTTGGTCGGTCAGTCGTGGGGCTTGAACTCTGGGCCTGAGCGCTGTCCCTCAGCTCTTCAGCTTGAGGCGAACACTATTCCACTCGAGCCACAGTGCCACTTCCGGTTTTCTAGTGGTTTATTGGAGGTAAGAGTATCACGGACTTTTCCTGCCCTGGCTGGCTTTGAACTGATTCCTCAAATCTCAGCCTCCTGAATAGCTAGGATGGCAGGTGTGAGCCACTGGAGCCCAGCAAAGGTTCTGACTTTAAACCCTAGTACCACCAAAACCCTTAGGGTTCAGGAGAGCTTACTAGAAGATAGTAAGAGAACCTTGTAGAATCGGGGAAGGCTTTGACATTTTTGACTTTTGGCTTCTCTCTGAGTAGTTTATTGGAGATAAGAGTTTCACAAGTTTTCCTGCCTGGGGCTGGCTTCATACCCCGATTCTCAGATCTCAGCCTCTTGAGTAGTTTAGGATTACAGATGTGGGTTAGGCTGTGAAAGCTCTGTGTTGAGTTTTCTTGATTAGTGTTATCCTAGAAAGTATAGTTTCATTTACTGGCTGGTCATTTTAATCTGAGAAACAATGATACATTAGATAAATGGCAATTGTTTTTGAATACTGATATACTCATATCTGATGCTTAGTCTGTTCTTATTACAAATTAACCACTCCCCAATTTTAGACAAGTAATTAAATACAAATAGTCATTTGTATAAACAAGAAAGACTCTAACACATCTTCTACATCTCATTATAAAAGTATGATTAATATAATGACAATTAAAGGCCTCCAACCTTAATAGTCCATTCTAGTGGGATTGAAAACTTGAGACATTCTAAAAATGTTTAAATCTCTTTCTTCTTTTATTTATTTATTTAATTAACTAATTAATTTTTTGTCGTGGGGCTTGACCTCTGGGCCTGGGCACTGTCCCTGAGTGTTCTAGTTCAAAGTTAGTGTTCTAACACTTAAGCCACAGTGCCATTTCTGGTTTTCTGGTGGTTTATTAGAGATAAGAGTCTCAGGACTTTCCTGCCTGGGCTGGCTTTGAACTGCGATCCTCAGATCTGAGTAGCTAGGATCACAGGCGTGAGCCACTAGTTCCCAGCTTCTTTTTTTTTTTTCATCCAGGATTTTTTTTTTTCAATTTTCCTACAAGAATCAAACGCAAACTCAGTACCTGATGCTTTTGTTCATTGGCTGGAGCTCTACCACCTGAGCCACACCTCCAATTCCCTCAAGATTTTTTTCCCCTTGAGGTTTCACTATCATAGCCCATATTTTGCATTTCCACAGAAATGAACCCCAAGACAAAGATTCAAGGACAAGGAGTCTATTCAGGGGGATAGCTCAGTAGAAAAGTAAGACGGGGCGGGAAGGCAGCCAAATGAAAGGTAGATGCATTGCATACATTGCCACTGTGAATAACTGGAGCTCAGTACTGTTGGGAAGCTCTGGATGATTTGACCAGAGGGTGAAAGAGATGGAATTAATATTCACACATGAACTCTTCTTTCACTCAGTGGTTGGGACTGCAGTAGGGGTTGGTGCCCTGACATATTTCCACTGCCAAACATATCACCGTGGTGAAAGGAGAATGCCTTTTGGTCCAGAGTTCTGGGTTAATGACACTTGAGCCAGCCTTCACTACACTGGTAAGGGTGAAAGGATGTGGCTGAGACATGCGACCTTTGTATCATGAGAATATCTTGACTAACTGTCCTCAACTTAAATTCATACAGGAAAATAGGGTCCGCACAAAACGAACGCAGTCGGCCTTTCCCTGCAAGCCTTTCTGAAATTAATTTTTTCCCTCCTAGGAATAAGTAGGATGGTAATGGGTTCACTTCTCTCAGATTCCAAAATATAGCACTGGGAAGAAATGTCTCAACAAGGGCAGGAAAATGGGCCATGATGGCTCTCCATAAAAAGATCTTTGGTGGCCCTGTGTTTGATGGTTTCCCTCTGAACTGGACTATGCATGGATGCTACCTCTTCTTAGCTGTGTTGGAACAAGGATAAATTACACTTCAAATAATACCTGCAAAATTAGGTACAACACTGATTTTTTTTTTTTGTTCAGAATAGAAAGGAAGTCACAATTATTTTAAAATTTAACAATGCTTACCCATATCATAACACTTAGCACTCCAGAAAGATAACAAAATTCCAGTTAACTTTCTCCTGCTCCCCTTTAATACATTTTTTTCTGTCTTTTTTTTTTTAATGTGTGATATTTCCTTTGACTTCCTTTTCATGTGACAAGATACATTTTGTAATCTCATTTTCTTTAGAGAAAATGGGTAATTGAGTCTTTCCTCTAGCATGTTGATTGAAACATTTTTTTTTATTATTGATGGCTTTGAAGAAGCTTCTTTCAGTTATATTACTCATTATTGGCACAATGATGTAAATTTGTAGAATTGCTGTCAGTGTTTATGAAAATTCTATGAGCCTCTTCTACCTATGTATAAACTGTGAGATTAGAAGAATTTTCTGGATTGGGTTTTCAAACCGTCATTTTTTCTGTGACATTCATTTGTTACTATGACTCCAAAGATTTGTTTAATATTTCTGCTTGATCTGTGGTTCTGCATTCATAACTATTACTGGTAGTTGATAGAATAAGAAGAGAATTTCTATAACTTATTTTTCCAAGGGGTGACTAATGATAATTTAGCTATGTGTGGAAGTGGGTATGAGCCATATAAATGTGAACTATTAAACTCAAGTTAAACATCATGGACAGCCCAACTTAGCCAAATTCCAAGATTGCTGATGGCCACTCTTAGATTAGTTAAGGAAAAGCCAGAGATCAATTGTGACTAAAGTATCTTGCTTTAGAAAATGCCAGAGAAAGGTATAGCCATATGTATTGAGAGCCATGGGCAATTGAGAGGGACCTCTGTAATGAAGGGAGCTGAAGTTAGGTTTCCTAAAGCTTCACAGTCAATGTAACTCAGCCTATTGCTTGGTTTCTGGAAACTAGTATTAAGTCTTGGTCCCATTAACATCCTGTCTAGAAGATCTTCCAGCTTGCAAGGACTGAGGTACATTTGTATAGCTTTGCTTAGAGCTTTGATTTCCATTTCTCATCTTCCTCTCTGTAGCCAATGGCATCTTTCTTGGCAAGCTCTTCTTATCCAACCTGATTCTTCTGGGCGAAGTTGGAGGTTAATATTATCTCAGATGTTTACCTGTGAGAACTTTGTTACCACCTATCATCTCCTACCCACGGTCTTGGCTAGTTGGTAAATAGCATTAGATGCATGACTTTTAAACAAGCTTTGACACTGTTTCCTTCTATAATAGAGAAGAGGCCAACATCATCCCATTTAGTTGCTATGCAAAAGCAACCCCTTAATGAAAAATGGCAGGCAAGCACATATGATTTACATGAAGGATACAGGCATGAAAACTGATGGCTAGGCTATTATAGGGAGATACAAAGCCACTGACTCTGGTTTAATCACTGGAAAAATAACCTTGTCTTAAAATGTTTAGAGAAACTTTGCTTCCAACCTGTTTCTTCTCCAGCCTGGTCTGAAGGTGACATTTCCAGAGTAATTCTCTGAATTTTATTGGTCAGTCTCTTCCGGTGTATGGAAGTTCTTACAGGAGGCACACGTGCTGGTTTTGTGAAAGTAGCTTTGGGATTTGGACCCGCCATAAAGGGGGTTCCACACTGGTGAACTCCACCACACACTGAAACAGGATCCTCATTTTTGCCTATGAGGAAGCCCTTGCAATAACAAGACATAATGGTTCCATACACCGGTGATTTGTATGAAATTATTCTTGAGTTTATTGTTTAATAAAGAACCTTCAAAAATAGCAAGTAAAAAATGTCATTGATGTCACAGATGAGAAAGCTACATATATGTATTAATGGGGTTCATTTACTGGTTTATGGACCCCAACTTCTCCTGGGACTCTACCATGCCAAGTGCATACCACAGACCCCCTTTCAATTTGACGGGGAAATGCAGATTAGCTCCCCAGGGTCTGAATAGCCTAGGATTATGCAAATAATTCTCCAGTGCATTCAGTATGGGTTCTTGTGCTGTCATATACAGCCGATAAAATTTTGGAGTGGCGGCATCTCAAGGATTCTTTTTCAGCAGTGTTGATTTGTTGCATTTTTGCCGAATAGACATTTTCACACACACCTGGGCCACCCTCATTGCATGAAGAATCTTTGGAAACATTTCCTCTAGTCAGCACTTTCCCGTTATAGGAATGGTTAAATTTATCAAGTTTCATTCCCCAAACAGATGTTTGTTTAAGCCAAAACATTGTGAAAAGCATCCATATTGAAGTTACTACAGAAACAAATACAAATACTTGCAAGTGAAATACGTATGCTACTTAAGACTTTGCCAAATAAAACATTGATGTTTAGGAAGTATTTTGCACGAAGTTAGTGAAGCTACTACTATCAGCTGGTGTGGGACAGTCATTCCCTACATACATATGGATGTAGCTTGGAGATTAGAAGTCTTAAAGTGATCATAAGGATTTATTTTAAGCTCTTGGTTCTTCCAAAAAAAAAAAACAATAGAGAGAGAAAGAAAGAAAGGGAGAGAGGGAGAGGGAGAAGAGTGTATTCCTGCCAGACACTCAGAGAAACCTGGACATCGTTCTTGCTGCTTTTGTTTCAGGAAACAAAGCATGAGTTTTGCTTGAGTCTTCCACAGTTGAAGCTCTAAATGCAGTCTTGTTCTTTGGTTATTTATAACACTGGCCTCCAACTTCCCTCCCTTCTTATCTCTCCACCACTCCCCCAGCACCCATGACCCTATATTTAGATCTGAGCATCATCATCTTTGACCACAGCAAGGTTGTTGCCTCTGAGAAGGATGACAGGATCTGGGGTTATTCTGCCAAATGGAAGACGTATCCATTTGGGACATTTTCACCTTCTGAGAGATTAGATTTTCTCAATGTTAGAAACCCAATTAGTAGGTGTAGACTTTTTAAATGACATTTTTATAATAACCTGGTACATATTGCAAAAAATCCACCACTGCCATTGCATATTACCAAGTTTGGGGGACTAGATGCTTATTATTAATATACACATGCATACTTGGGTTCTCACTTGCTTTTCTTTTTCTCTCTCCATCTATCCATAAGACAAAGGAATCGCTCGTATTTGGGTCAACCAAAAAGTTTAGTTTAACAACAGCAACTAAATACTAATCCAGAAACAACTTTGAAACCTGCTTTTGAAAAGGCAAATGAGTATTTGAAAAAGTTATCAGGAAATGAACAGGAGGAACATATACATACAAAGGCATAGTATTTCATATAATTCTAATAATAGCTAAAGCATGAATATCCAGCTATAGTTTACAAATTATTTCACATAATCTCTACATTGCATGTCAAGTATCTTTAATATTCTCACTTCCCAGATTAGTAAACTGAGGTTTAGAGAGTTAGGTAAGCATTTCAAGGTCATTGTGCCAGTAAAATTTTAAACTCAGATGATCTGGCTGTGGAACTAGAGCTGTAACAATTAATTTAACCTACAAGCATTGCTTGTAGGTATAATATTCCGACGACTCACCCTTGTTGAATATAAAGATAAAATTGTTGATGGTTGTGGTTCATCCCTGTAGGCGGCTAAAATATCTAGTGCCTGTGATGCCACTTCCTTTATGCTCATTCAACTCAACATCTTGATTCAGAATTTAACAGGCAGCCTGTAGAGTTCTCTTCTCCCAAGGTTCTGGCTGCTTTGAAAGCCTGACAGTCTAGGATGGAAGAGATGAAATTTCGAAGATAAAGCATTGGTTTTTAAGTAAGGAATTCTTTGACTATCTACTAATCCATTCTAATAGATTGATGTTCTTTCATCTTGCTCTCCTTGAAAGTGCTTCCTAAATGCACAATCACAAGAAATTGCCCATGCCACTTGCAGAGAGCATCCTATGCGTATGTGGGAGTGTGTGTCTGGCTGGGCCTGTGGCCTCTGCATGGGGCAAAAGTGCAGGGATTCCTTACAGGAGAAAAAAAGCAAAGAGTAAGAGAAAAGCCCTCAGGTCCTGATCCATCTAGAACAAATAACTTTTGGTTTATCTTTCCAATCCTAAAAACAAAATGAAGTACATTCTTCTTAGAAAAGATCTACCTTCTACTTGTGTGCCTCTAAACAAGGAAATCCAGAATTGGAGTATTTGAATCCAAAAAGTTTTATTTTTTTCTTATTTCCATATTTTTCTTTGCTTAAATTGCCATTGGGGACAGCTAAGCGGTTACAGGATATCAATGTGTTTTGGTTTTGTTTTATGTTTGTTTGTTTGTTTTTGTGGGGTGTTTTTGCAATTAAAAAATCACCCACTTTTTTAAGGGGCTAAAAAATAGCCATGGCATTTGGGGGAAAGAGATTTTCTCTGAAGGAGGGAGGAGAAAAATATGGAGAATAATGAATTCATCAAGCTGAAAATTCACGGGGCAGCCAAGCGCTCAGGCTTCAATACATGGCAAATGGAAAGAGAGCTCCCATTACTGTAGAGATGCACAGACACAGCCCCGCTAATCGCTTGGTCATGCTTGGGAGACACTAAGTCATCACAGGCCATGACATGGTGAGAACAGGGTGCCAGGGGTTTGTTGTAAGAAAAAATTGTTTATTTAACACCCATAACCAGCAGCACTCTCTTCTTCGACCCTCATCCTCAGATGACAAGTCTTGGTTGGAAAAATGTGTGTGTGTGTGTGTGTGTGTGTGTGCGCGTGTTTAACTCTTTATGTTCAACAACATTGAAAATCATATAGGAAGTAGAATGGTAGAGTGTCTATTTGAGCCAAGACATTAATTTGTTTATTGCCTTTGTTTTCTCTTGCATATATATAACATATATGCATAGATGTATCTATGTAGTATACAATAATAACTGGTAGCACTCATTGAGGAATTGTTTCATGCTAGGTGCTGTTTTAAGTTATTTGTATGCATTCACTCATTGGTTTTTCATGGCAGTACTATGAAATAATTTCCCCTATTTTATAGATGGTAAGTATAGCTTGTCCAAGATCCTAGAGCTAATGAATAGTAGAGTTGAGTCTGATCCCGTGATTGTCTGATTCCACAACCTATGAGAGCATTACACTCTTTGGGAAATCCAGTAAAGCCAAAGGACAAATTAAGCAATGGAGTCAAAGAGTGGCATTACCATTCTTTCAAAAATATATTTTGACTCTTATGCTTATGGTAGAGTACAAAGGCAGAAAGACACATAACCCTCACTCAGGTAGATTTTTTTTTTTCCTTTTCTGTGATGGAAAGATGCATTGAGACAGAGAATGGTGTGAAGGAAAAGATACCCCTATTTCAAGAAGTTACTTTCACACATGCGGCTACAAAAACAGCAACTACCTGTACAAAACCTTTGTAGGCACCCAATAAAGAGCATAATCAGAATACGAATGGCAAACCATTGCTTGAGATTTTGTGGACAAATAATAGTTTCTGTACAGATAAGCAGAAAGGTATTCCAGGGTGGGAGAAGAACATATGTTAAAGCCACTTTCTGGAACTATAAATGACTGTTTATTGCTTAGGCAATATAGAATGAGGGTGAGTGGAGAGAGGAGAGAGAGCCCGTGTTGTTCAGTTAGCAGGTAGAGTTGTGATGGAGTGATGTGCCTTGCCATGGGCTATGCATTCATTTGGAGAAGAAGGGATACTGTTTAAAGAATCCAATGCTGTGTGGTGGTCCACATTGAGCTTAGGGACATGACACCTTGGAGAATGGATTGAAGGGACTAGGAAGTAGCCAGCACCAGAGATGATCGCAACAGTCCTGGATGAGCCTTATGTGTATGAACTGATCTAGCAGCTATGAGATTAGAGAGGTCTGATAAGTCAAGCATTATTAGATATGTGGAACAGAGAAAGAGGATCATTCCTTAGAAAATTAAGGCTTAAATTTCTGCTTTGGAAACAAAACCAGTAAGTAAGAAAAGCATTAATCTGGAGGAAGGATATAGAAAAAGAACTGGTATTGCAGTTAAAAATTGGTTTTTGTCATCTTTGGAGTTCTTCTGGGACATCCTGCTACATCTGTCAGGGAAACTAGTGGACACAGATGACTCAGACTTAAGCACCAGGCCTGTGGTTGACTAAGTATTAAGAATATACATGAGGTCATAACTAGCTAGTAATACTCAAGGTTATCATTCTAAGCCTGTGCCATAGTACAAAGGCAAATATTACTAGTCCATGAATTCACAATGAGGCACAACAAGGACGATTTAGTAGACCATAGATGGGGTTATTCAATGAGCTTTGTGAAAGAAGGGATTTAGGAAGTAGAAAATTAGGATTTCCATTGCGTAGACAAGAAAGAAAGGAGAGAGAGAACAGTTTTGTATAAGAATCCTCAGGTTTAGCAATGTGATGGCTTAAAAACTTCCCCTGAGAGGTCTCTGTTTCATACACTTCATTGTGTGGTTCTGGAGATTTTGGTGCTTAAGGAATTCCTTTAAAAAGAGCTAACAGCTCAGTGAAATCTGCATTTTCTTATTAAATCATTATTAAGCTCTTTTTATTTTGTATGTGAAGTTGGCCAGCTGACTGGCTATGTAATGTGTTGATGAGAATTTGCTTCAAAAAATCAAATTTGTTTCCATACCAATTATGAAACCCATATCATAACCATTACTGATGGTGCCAGTCCCAGTACTAAGTGCTTTGCATTTAATTTTCATAATTCTCCTAGGACATAGGGGTTATTATTGTTGCTTTTCACAGATGCAGAAATGTAGGCAAAGAATCGGAGTGATTTATCATGTGGCTAGTAAGTGGCTGATCCCAGATGTTGAGTATTGCTTTTCTCTTCTCTTTTTCCATTGAGATATTGTCTTTCTGATGACATGGTCAGAAGATTCAAAAATGAATCCTTGCCATGACAAAGATTTCTACCTCTTAAGAACCCCAAGGGTCATTTGTGAACTAGACACTGAGCAGAAAGTGTAGATTAGGGTAAGTGGTGTGTGTGTGTGTGTGTGTGTGTGTGTGTGTGTGTGTGTGTGTGTGTGTGTGTGTGTGTGTGTGTGTGTGTGTGTGTGTGTGTGTGTGTGTGTGTGTGTGTGTGTGTGTGTGTGAAAGAGAGAGAGAGAGAGAGGTTCTGGCTGATTGATACCAAATGTTAAATAACTTTTTTTGGTCAGATGAGAGTTGGAAGATGTTTCTTGTTCCTTCTGGCCAGTCACTGCACATATTAACAGCTTTTTTTTTAAACAAAAGAAAGGTCTACAGTGAATATTCGCATCACAGGAGGACACCAAGGGTGGGTGGGGGAGGTGAGGGAGGGAAAGAGAGACAGAGACAGACAGAGACAGAGAGACAGAGAGAGATAGAGATAGAGAGACAGAGAAAATGTATATGAGATGAGTGAGGTGGGGTTGGGAACTAGAGGGGCTTTTCAGTTTCCAAAATCAAGCCCCTCTACATTACATGGCTACATGGGCATTTCAGACTGCTGTTCAGGGGAAAAAGAAAACCAAAAGGAAGAGGATAGGAAAGAGTATGAAGTGCACTTCTTTTGGGGGTGGGTGGGTGGGTCTCAGAGCATGAATTCTGAGCCTGGGCACTGTCCTTTGATCCTCTTTTTGTTCAAGGCTAGTGCTGTACTGCTTGAACCACAGCGCCACTTCCAGCTTTTTCTGAGTATTTTATAGGAGATAAGAGTTTCAGGGACTTTCCTGCCCTGGTTGGCTTTGAATCAGGATCCTGAGATCGCAGCCTCCTGAGTAGATAGGGTTGGTTACAGGCATGAGCCACTGGTGCCTGGGTTATTTATTTTTTTAAGACTGGCTGGCTTGCTATTTAGATGGAGTATCCAAAAGAGGCAAGGCCCTGGTCAACTGACAGGTGGCCAGCATGGCTTTTAACCCTGGGTACAGCTTCTCTCTTTATGCTTTTGAGAAAAGGTGAGCTTTTGAGAAAAGGAGGTGGAGAGGGGGGTCACTAAAGGGACATTAAATGCTTGTACCGAGATGACTCATTTTGCTTGGTCATTGATGAGACATTCAGAAGTTCCACACAGAGCATTAATGGTACAGAGGCACTGGATAGGTCAAAAGATCAAAAGAGATATTGGACACCCTTTTTGCAGGGTTGAGACTACAAATTGATGAGACCTTCTTGTTTCTGATGGAGTACGGGGTAAAACATTGGATTCAATTATATTTTATTTCCTGTCTGAAAAGTTAGGCAACTTGCCTTCCAATGCCACGTTGACACCCTCTGTATACTCTAACCAGGGTCTGGCATGTTTGTCTGTCAGGTCAATATAAATACTAAATATTTTTGGCTTTGGTGGTCATACAATCCATGCGTCAGAAGTATTTAACTCTGATACTGTGGCCCAAAGTAGTCTTGGTTAAAGTGCGAGAGTGTGGTTGTGCTCCAGCAAAACCTTATTTGTAAGAGCAGGCAGAGATTGGCCCAGTGGTAGAACACTTTTCTAGAATCAATGAAAAAAACAAAACTGGTGGAGATGGCAGAGTAGAAGTTAGATGAGAACGATGTGGCCTACCACAGTATTTGCCATGTATTTTTAGAAGAAGGAAGATGAAGAAGAAGAAGAAGAAGAAGAGGAGGAGGAGGAGGAGGAGGAGGAGGAGGAAGGGGAAGGGAAAGGAGGAGGAGGAGGAGGAAGGGGAAGGGGAAGGAGGAGGAGGAGGAGGAAGGGGAAGGGGAAGGAGGAGGAGGAGGAGGAGGAGGTGGTGGTGGAGGAGGAGGAGGAGGAGGAGGAGGAGGAGGAGGAGGAGGAGGAGGAAGGGGAAGGGGAAGGAGGAGGAGGAGGAGGTGGTGGAGGAGGAGGAGGAGGGGGAAGGGGAAGGAGGAGGAGGAGGAGGAGGAGGAGGAAGAAACCAACAAACAACTTGTATTGTTCTCCATTTCTTCCATTCATCCCGTTGGCTAATGATTTCTGCCCTCCAAGTCAGGAGATTGTATAATAAATGACACAGAAGAAAGTCAGGACATTTAGTCTCCCAAAAGCTGGGGCACCTGCCCTGTGTGGTGTGTTGACCTTGTGCAGATTTTCTGTGCTTTGCTTTCCTCTAAGCAGTGGGGGGCTTCAGAGCTCTCGCGACCAATATGGAAAGGTTTTGCAAAGTCCCCCATAAATGTAAAGTGAATATGGTGCATATAGGTGAAAGTTTACTGCTGAAATTTAGGCTACCATGTATCTTAGGTTTTAACAGACTCTAAGTCCTCAGGGTACATTTGGCTAGATCTCAGGTTTGTTGGAATTTTTCTTCTCTGTATTATTAGGCGGCAATCGACTCTGATGAATGAAAGGTTGGACGGGATCTCCCAGTGCCTTGGAGGTTACAGACAGGTTGAGACATGGGTAAAGGAAATTTCTGCTGAAAGAGTATGTTTTAAGCAGTACTAGTATAGATAGGTATTTTCTTGGCTGTGATAACATTCCCCCTCCCCCTTTTTTTTCTTCAAATAATGACAGAAACACACTGAAGAAGAGAGGAAGAGAAAGATAGAGGGAGAGAAGGAAGGGGAATGGACAAGGACAATAATAAAAAGGAGGAAGAAAGATTACACTAGTTCTCACTCTGCCACAAACATAAACTGTACCACAAACATAAACTGACCATATCTCTGCGGAAGATGATCCAAACTCCTGTATCCACCATAATTAAGCTAACAGAGAAAGGCAAAACATAAATAAGTAAGTAAAAGCTCTGGCTTCATTTCTTTTCCCTCCAGTCCACTTGACTTAGACTGGATGTAGAATAGAATGTGCTTAAACTCTATTCTTCCTTATGAAAGTAGAAGAGTAATAAGAAGGAAAAACAGATTCATTTGGGTATAACCCATCACTTCAGCACAAAGTAAAACACATAATCTCATTAGTGAAGGGTAGTAAAAATGAGTCTAAAAAAATGAGTCTAACTGCCAGGCTCCTACAAAAAAAAATTGCTACCACTGCAGGCTGTAGTTGTGGCTTGCCTTTGTGACATGAAGAGATGAATGCTGCCTTTGTTCAATGAGGCCGTAATTAAGAGGTGTTTAACATTGCAGGCTGTTGCTGTAACAAGATATTGCCAGGTAAATGGCAGACAGACAGAGATGCTGGTGGTAAAGGTTATACCCACTGACAGAAAAACTAAGAAAACAACAATAGCACTCATGGGTTAATCTCCCAGCAGGGCACACACTTGCAGCTTTGTGAAGTTGTAACCTTGTGGAATTCTCTCTATACTTATTTTTATGTAAAACCAGAGGGATTGCAGTAGACGAGGGAAGATTATATTCATTGTCATACAAAATCAGTTGGGTTGTTAAACAACAGTGAATAGTAGTTTTCATATTCTCACAAATTTAATGACTAACAATATTTCTTAATGCTTCTTTTATTAACCAAGCACTTGACTCACACTTTTATTGATGCTCTTTTCTAAGACACTTGGATTGGGAACGTCTATTAGGTGTTGAACGCATTAGGAAGCATGTTCTAGCCGGTGGCTCACACTTGTAACCCTAACTACTCAGGAGGCTGAGATCTGAGGATTGCAGTTCAAAATCAACCCAGGCAGTAAAGTCTGTGAAACTCTTATAGCTAGTAAACTGCCTGGAAAAAGCTGGAAGTAGTGCTGTGGCTCAAAGTGGTAGAGTGCCAGCCTTGATCACAAAGAGGCTCAAGGGCAGTGCCCAGGCCCTGAGTTCAAGCCTCAGGACTAGCAAAACAACAAACGAAGAAAAAAGAAACATGGCTGAAACTCTGGGACATCTACAAGATGTTTGACTCTCATGGATAAGAGCTGTACTTGAACTGTTGGCCCCAAATTAAGATAAACTGGTAATGAAATTTTGTAGGAAAGTAGATGAAGTGATTTGTCCTGGATATCTGTTCTTAATTGTGACAATTCCTCCAGAGGTCTGGCTTGTAGAAGTCCTTTCCCACTGGTGTAAGAGATTTGTCCTGGTGATTCAATCAGTTGCCTGTTTCTTAACCTCTTTTACTAAGCATATCTCCTTGCAGTCAAAGAGACTGGATCCCAGATGAATTTGTCTCCAGCATCTTCCCCTCATGGCTCAAAAGTAGAACAACAGGATATATAGACTTTCAGAATTCTGAGTGTCTTATTCATGAGAACTGTGCATTTCCAAAGTACTTGAGAATCATTTATCTCTGACTTAATACACACCCGAAGCAGAGGCACGGAAGGGCCCTTCAAGATCATCCCCAGAATTGGCAAGGCTACTGCATCATGATAGGAGAATTTATGGCTACCACTACCTGAGCTCAACCCTTGTATCTGGCTTCCAGAAATTTCCATTGGCTATAAGTTTCAGCAGCAAATTTAACAGGTTTCTTTATTTTCTCTTGTCATCCCTTTCCTCTTTGTCCTTGATATACTACAGGGTTGTATTTAAAAGATTGGGGTAAAACATGTGAAATAGAGCCATGTTCGTGCCTTAGTTGATAAAGGAATTGGATCTCATTTCCAAGTTGATGTTTGTTTTTATTAAAAATATCGGTAAGGATACCTGTTCCAAGCACACTATGGAAGACAATAACATTAACTGGCTTTGCTGCAGAATCAATAGGAGTCTCAAAAATATATGTCTATTTGTTAAGGATGGCATAAAACAAATTTGTTAACTCAAACAGATAGTGTGTGCAGTTTAAGCAGACACCATATGAGGTTGAAATTCTGCATGTTACTCTTATTTGGAAAAAAAACCCCATACTTATATAATATATATTGGGAGTATGTTTATGGCCTGCTGAAAAATTTGGGGGAGAAAAAGGAAGGGTAACCCAGAAACTGCCCTCTCTTATTCTCGAAGGGGAGAGAGAATGAGAGAGAGAAAGCAGGGAATGGGATTGGACCAGAGACCTGTGTACTTCATCCAGGGAAAGTAATTGAAAATGCTAATTCTGTGCCCACAGACTAAAACTTTGAAGGACAGGTCCTTGTCATTGGACTCCTCGAGAAACAGCAGAGCAGAAATAAAAATAGATCATTGACCAAAAATATCCCTTTCCAACTGAGAAGTTTTAAAGTGCTGCAGCCCAATTTTTTTTTCTGTTTAAAAAATTATAAACCAGCCTTTTTATTTTTCACCCTGACAACGTTGGAGGCTAATATAGATGTGGTTTAGGAATAAAAATATTACGAATGTCAGTTTAAGGAAAGTTGAGATCTTTCTCTTGCTAGCTCCCCCTTTCTTTGGAAAATGAATACCCACCACAGCCCAGCACCAGCTGATTGTGGAAATTGGAATTTCTGAGGTTTAAGTCAACTAGGAAGATTTTGCGAAAGATGACTCTACTGAGAATTTATTTTTGTTCTTTAAAAACAGAAATGTGGGGCTGGGAAGGTGGCTCAGTGGTAGAGTGCTTGCCTTGCATGCAGGAGGCCCTGGGTTCCATTCCTTAGTACCATATAAGCAGAAAAAGCCAGAAGAGGTGCTGTGGCTCAAGTGGTAGAGCACTAGCCTTGAGCTGAAGAGCTGAGGGACAGCCCCCAGGCCCAGAGTTCAGGCCCCACAACCAGCCAAACAAAAAAACAAAAAACAAAAAAACAACCCCCCAGAAATGTGAATGATAATGTTTCTAATTAGGATAATCATGTATTTATAATTTACTTCAAGCTGAACTCTTGTACCAGGGTCTTCACTGATGGGCTGTGTTACCACTTGTTGAGGAAGCTGATTGTGAGGGTGAGGATAGACCCACTGGTTTATAAGAATCAAGAGGGGCATTTGGGTTCAGGCTGAATTTGGAAATCATTCACTCACTCTTGTATTCCTTTAAAACATCATCAACAACAACAAAACATTTATTGATGCAGCACTGCTCTGGGCTTTGGGCTCTAGGATTCAGCAAGGAAGCCCTACACTTGCATGCAGCTTACACTTCATTAAGACAATGAAAAAAAGATAACAGATAGGGAAAACAAACAGAACAAACAGAGGAAGTTAGGGTGGTGAGAAGAGGAGGACTTGCACGTTGAAAAGACTGGAAGAAATTGCAGGAGTGGGTCTGTGGGGGCAGAGTATTCTAGGTAATAAGAAACATAGGTATACTCGTTGGCTAGAAGGGGCTTGTCAGGCATAAGGAGGGAAACTGAGGATAACAATGGAACTGGAGTGCTCAGATATTGTCTGAGGAGAAAGAGACAAGGTGTGTGTGGTCCTTAGGCCAGTATTAACTGTGATTTTTACTCTGATTTGTTACAAAATGATAGAATTTCTAGAAGAGCAGTGACAGGATCCTACATTTCCTAAGGGTCATTCCAGTAGCTGTTTAGACAACAGTCTGATGAGGAGCTGGGATGGAAGTCTAGAACCCTATAAGGAAGTTGATGTCATCACCCAGTGGAGAAGGAATGAGGACTTAGACATCATAGACAGGCATGGAGTTCTCTGGATGGAAGCTACCCATAGCACAAACAGAATCTGATGATAATTTAGATACGGAGTTAAGAAAGAAAGAAAAATTTGGAATCAGAGACTCTCCTTTGACAAGCATAAGAACCCGAGACAGCATGGCTCAGCAATAAAGTGCTTGTATTACTCATCCATTCCATGCCCCCCCAAAACCCCCAAACAATAAAAATTACCCTGAGACAATCCCTTAACTTAACGTCATCTGTCAACACCAGAAATTTATCTATGTACCTGTCTTTTATGCTAAAAATTATAAAAGCTTTTACTTGCAATATTCTATTTGATCTGCAGTTGGGATCATCTCATTTTTCCTAATGTATTAAAAGTGAATTGGTAATGGTCAACATTCTAAGTTTATGTAGACAGTCAATGGTTGAGCAGATACTAGAACTCAGGTAGCCTGCATCCTCCTTGTTAAGTACTGGCCAGACTATGGCTTAGGGCTTTTCAACATCTTGGTCCTCTAAGCAGCTCAATCAATAGTGACTCATCTCTGATACTATTATTGAGTGCCAATAAAGCCTGTGAATCTGGAATAGCTTTTGTATATGAAGATGGAGGTACTGTCAGTTTGACGCATGCACTGTTGTTTTGCCTGGTAACTACTAATTAATTTACCTACTTTTGGCTTCTGCACTTTTATCTGTGACTCTTTTTCATTCTCTCTCTCTCTTGTTTTCTCTCTCTCTTGCTCTCTCTCTCTCTCTCTCTCTCTCTCTCCTCATTGGCAGTTATATGTGGTTTCAAGATGACTTCTGTATTATGGAAAGAGAACAAGATGAATTAGCCTAGCCAACAACTATAACTATGACTTCCAATCCCGATGGCCAACTAGCTGACTGTCACAGTTACCATCCTTTTATGAATATGGACAACCACTGGCCTTGTTTTAGCACATCAAATATTTTGGCAGGTTGAGAAATACTGGCTCACGATTGGTCTGATAGATGCCTTCAGGTAGAAGAGCAAAGTGGAATCATCTATTAATAGAAAAACAATATAAATAGCACAACCCCAAAACAAAACCCTACTGATTTAGTTCATCACATGTAATAATATCTAAACACCTTACACTCAAAATCATTCGTCTTAAGTATCTCAATCAATATGGATTCTCTCAGAAATCAATTTGCTGCTACAAATATGATTGTTTAATAATTCACAAGTTGTAGGCCTTCAGGCTAGGAAAGATTAGTGTAGCAGAAGGAAAAGAGGTAATCTTCACATCAGATAAGATTTCAATTAAGAGAAGAGAATGTCTACAGAATATAGTTTAACAATAGACATGTCCATCTTTTATGGGTGTGTATTTTGAGCTATGTGTCCTACTGGGGAGAAATCAATTCTGTTTACTTCCATTGTTCATTTTCAGATCTGAGTTATTTAGCTCTTTTCCTGAAGTATCATAAATATTTTATTAAAATAAACCATTACAAATTTCAGTTTTACTTACTAGATTAAAAACAATAATTTCCAGCAGCTAATGACCGTTGCCAAATCATAGGAATATTCTTTCGTACAGTAATGGGAAGGAAAAAAGATTGATCTTAGAAGGCATCCTGGTAATTGCTTCCTGTCTTCTTGTTTCTTTTATTTGTTTATAGCAGAGAAAGTGTGTCTTGTTTTGTGAATTTTGCCTTTAGAGAGGTCTTTGCCCAATGACAAGAGTTTGGATGACATGGACTTCCAATACTTTGCATCCTGTCTATCATATTATGTTCATCTGTTCCCTATAAAGCGGTTTTCAGCAACACTCATCTCTCTCATTCCTGCAGTTCCACAACTGATTCTTTTATTCATTCAGAGTTTCATTCTCTTCTTCATTGTCTATTATTCACCACAACATCTCTGGCCCCAGAATCTGTATAAGCTATTATGCGAATAGAACCATTTTTCCTTCAAGCAGCACCAGAAAGGAACCATCTTTCCTTCCTATAGCCACTGACCGAAATATTCTTCCACATTATTTTATAATGGAATAGATAGCTACTGGAATGAGGGTTGCCAGGGTCACTGCTATACACCCAGGAGAATGTCCTGTCACCTGAATGACTTGGTTCTGCCCCTACCCTGGGCCACACCCCCATGTAGGGCTGGGTGACCTTTCTGTCTATTTGCATAATCTCCCTTCCTTAGATTTATTCTCTGTGCCTGGGTCAAAAACTGGGGCTCATTAATAAACATTTATTGAGCACCAACAGGGTATTATGTTCCAGATATATTCCCTTCCCTGTAGGCTTGGAATCTACAATTTTGGCTCCCAGCAGTCACCTCTGCCCTGATTTTGAGAAGTGTAAGTTATCTAAGCAATTGAAAGGACAGTCGAATATTTGTGTACTTCAAAGGGAGATAGTCCTTCATCTGAAATGTCCTTCTCAATAGTCAAAACTCCTGACTGTACTACTTGTCTAGTAAAGTATAGGGAACTGTAAGTTTCTGGATACAGAGAAGCCATGATAAGGTTAAAAATATTAACACTTAGATAATAATTAGATTCCCAGGTTAAAAGGATCTGTGCAGTTAGGTGTGAGGACTGTAGAGAGGGGGGAAAAGAAGCTCATAAAAATGGAAGAACCTTGTCAAGGTCATTGGCATATAATTTTTAAAGTCATTTGGGCTAGGTAGCTATTGTACAAAGAATTCGATCAGTAGGCAAAGTTGAAGCAGACATGGTGTTGTTAGGATGTGTGAAGCTTTTTACTGAAGCATGATAAATAATTGAAAATGCCTTTAGCAAATTCCTGCTTTAATGGGAAAATACTTTGTCATGCAGTTTTTCAATTAGTATTCACTAATTCAAATTGGTTTATCATTGAGCCAACTGCACATTAGATTTTTAGTGATGCATTTTCTCATCTTCATTTTTATTTGTGGGTTTTACCAGTTGACAGTAAAACTTTGTGGCTTCAGTGGTGTTGCTCCTGGTAGTTCTTGGGATTTTTTTCTACTGAATAAAAATACTTAAAAGATTTTTTTTTTTTTAAAAAAAGCACAATCTACCCGTAACAGTGGATTCGTTAAACCTGATAGTGGGGGAAGGGGAGGGGGGTGGGGGTGGGGGGACAGGGTTGAGGGAGTTATAACTGTTTTTATGCTCCCTTGCTTCTTCCCTTCAGATTCACGGCCATGTACCTGAGATTTGAAAGCCATCCCTTACCTCAGGTTTAACATTCCTGTTTTACATTTCAATAGTAGGCTAATAATAGTCCAGAATTTGTCCCTAAAATATCAGTCAATCGATTAAGGATTTATTAAGCACAGAAGGTGAACTTATCATTGAATTAAAGTGGCAATTGCAGCCAGTAGAAAACAAAATGGATCCCTATCTGCTATTTTTTTTTTAATGTGGTGAAGGAAAAGCTAACCAAATATAATGTTCTTCCGGCTCTGAAGGGACAGAGATCGTGAATATTTATTCACTCACTCATTCAGTATTTCAGAAGTATCTTCATATGTAAGTTGCTAGCAGTGTGATTTTCTTATGTTTACATTTATTGGCTTAGCCACCTCGAATATAAATTCTCCAATAGCAGAAACTGTTTTGTCCCTGCCAATTTCTCATGGCTTAGGATGTGTATATGTTACTGCTATGTAATAGATATTAAAATGAATGTAAGGGTAAATGAGTGAATGAGTCCATGTATGCTTTTGAAAGTATCAGTAAGGCCTGGAAGCCTAAGAACAGGGAAGAATGGAAACATGAAAGGTAGCACTACTTATATGTCATTTAAACTATGCCCAAGGTCTGTACAAACAATACTACAAAAGTCCTAAGAAAACACAATAGGAGGTCTTAATAGAGAGCTTATTCTATGGTGATCAATAGAAAAAACTTAATATCATCAAAATATAAGCTCTTCCCAAATTGATCATTGGTTCAATAAAACCCCAGGCAAAAATCCTAGAAATTTACTCTGTGGTTGTCAACAAATTCTTAATTTTATGTGGAGGGCAAGAATAACTAGAATTATAAATACAATATTGAAAAAGCAAAACTCAGAGAACTGACACTTCCCAGTTCCAAAATTTAAGTAGAAATTTATAGTAATTTGAGTATCATGGTTTTAAACCAGCCAGGGCAGAAAAGACCTTGAGACTCTTATCTCCAATTAAGCACTAGTAAAGCCAGAAGAAGAGCTGTGGGCTCAAGTGGTAGAGTGCTAGCTTTGAGCAAAAGAAACTCAGGGACAACACCCAGTTCTTAGGACTGGTAAAAAAAAATATTTATAGTCCATTAATCTAGAAGAAGAAGCAAGGGAGACATAATGGGGAAAGGACAATCTTTAATAGACAGTGCAGGGACAATTGACAATGCAAAAAACGAGAGACGATATTCAAATTTTGTGATCTGCACAAATTTAATCTCAAAATCGATCATGGACCTAAATAAAGAGAGGCAAAACTATAAAACTTTTAAGACAAAACATGGGAGAAAATGTAAATGACCTTTGTTGTGACAATGACTTTTTTATACTATACCAAAAGCACAATGCAGAAAAGAAATTACAGCTACCTTGACATCATTAAAAAAAATGGCATTGTAACATGCAGATGTTTATCTTGCAAAAGAAATCAAGAAGATAGCCCACATCTTGAGAGAAAATATTTGCAGAAGACATCTCTAATAAAGGCTTGGGATTCAAAATGTACAATATGGTCTTAAAATTCAGCAATTAGAATAGCAGTAAGTCAATTAAAATATATATAAAAGGCCATAATAGACACCTCTCCAAAGAAGATATGTGGATGGAAAACAATGCCAAGTCTCTAGCCTGAGATCTGGTTTCCGGGGGTTTGTTTTCGAATGCCCTCACTGAAGTCAGAGGAAGAGCTTGGGGGCCTGGGAAGACAAAGAACAGCTAAGATAGAGCTTCCCTCGGAGGAAGCCCTCATCTTGTCTATAGCATGAAAATCAGTATTCTGGGTAGTTTGGGTCACTAGCTAGGACACTGAAGAGAATTGAGTGGATACAAATAAATGTTTTGTCAGAACTTTGTCCTGCATCCGAATTCTTTCATCAGATGAACACCCTATGGAGACAGATAGGCCACTCTGATGAAAGAGAAATGCAGGAATGTAGCTTCTATGTGCTGGCCAGGACAAGAATACAAATGGAGGTAACAGTTGCTTAAAAGCTGCAAGCCAAGCTAAGAAATTGTTAAGTAAAATAAGTGTATTTTTCTTTGACAAATATACTTTCATGACCTTTATTTTAATGTCATGGTAAAGCCATGGAGTAGGGAAGTAAAAAACAATGTATTGTCCATATGCTGCAGTATTTACATCATCTTGGAATATCTTGGAGTCTTGAAGACTTTCCACCCAACCCATACTGTGATTTGTTTAATCTCTATCTAGATTTTAATAATTTTTTCCCCAATACCTTGTTAGTACATTTAACTTAGAAACATATGTCTGAGAATGATTTGCAGGGCCGAATTCTGATGTAGGGCTCTTTGATTTGGAGTACTGCACTAGAATATGATAGTACAGTCCTTGTAAGCTTAGATGTGAATGCATTGCCACTAGGCCACTGGGAGGATGGATTCAAGCCTGAAAAAGATTTAGGGATGCAGGTACTCAGGCATAGCAGGGGATCATTAGCACAGATGAGCACAACTTCTTGTCTCTACAAAATTCTCTTAGTAGCACAGACGCAGGTGTGTCTGCTAGAATACAGGGTACAGGTAAGAGTGTTTCTTGCTCTGGTCTTAGTGCCATGCTGGGCAAATGTATCTCTTTGTCTGGTATGGGATTATTGTGGTGATGATATTCAAACTAGGGTATCTTCAGCCAAGTCAGTCATAAGTAAATGGAAATTTGCATTAGAAAACTCATCTCCATATTGATAACCACAATACTGCTGGGAAAGTCATTCAGGGTTGTAGACCACCTCAAAGGTAAACAGCTCAGATTGAGGTCTGAATTTCCTGTCCTCTGGGATGGTATGGAAGGGACATAGGAAGGTTGATCATGTTTCGGGAAGGCTGTGGAGTAGGGAAGTAAAAACCAAGCATGGAATTTCTTAGTTACACAATGTGCAATTGCTCAACATGTATTTTCCTAAGATGAACTGGTGTGATCATGGTCAGTGACAAACTAGCTTCCCAAAAAGCGATTTCACACCTTCTTTCAAATCTGAGTTTGCATCAGATGAAATTTCTCTGGGGGAAAAAAAATGTAATGAAATGTGATTAGTGCAAATGTCTGTGAAATTTATTGTACCATTAAAATCCTATTGGGTCTTTGTTTATGAAATGTATTTTTCTGTATTTGAGGTTTAGGAAGGCTTGATAATGAGGCAGTGAAGATTCATGGCCTCTTTTCGATGGCTTAATTTAGGCTTTATATCAAATATGTAAAATAACATTATATCCTCCCACTACCTCTGTGGATCATACATTTTGTTATTATTTTCCCTGTCACAGTTTTTCTTCTCTTCTTGTTTTATAAATACAGAACTACTAATAGTAGGGGCATTTTTTTTAAATATAAAGAGCCATTATCTAGACCAGAGAGAAGACTAAGTTTGGGTTGATTGTTTCTTCCTAGGGTTACATAGATATTCACAGACGTGTCAGCCACCACTATTGCCTCTCTGAAAATATATCCTTTTTACACAAACAGATATTCCATCCTTTACCATCATATCTAAAGTCCTTATCACCCCTCCTAAGCTCCTGGGAAGGGCAAATCACTCCTGTGATCCCATTGCCTAATGGGTACGGAAATGGACATGTTCAGGCTACTTTGATAGGGGTTGATGAGCACACCTGGGAATTAAGGGAAACTACCTGTGATCCATCTTCTCTCCACAGGTAAGGCCATCACGTAGCCCGTCCACATGTAATTTTCAGACTTAATCCAGGATTTATTTTTCTCCTCGCTTGCCTTGTGCCAGGGAGTTCTCATTTGCCTGAGGAAATCCTAAAACGGGACCCTAAAGCAGCATAAAGTTCCCATCCAGTCTGGTCTTCCCTTTCTCAATTCATTTTTTCCCTAGTGCCCCCTTCCCTGTAAGGCTTCCCTCCTTTGAGATCAGTTTCTTGTGTCTTTTCGATCCTTCACCATGCTTCTTTTTGTGACCAGATCATTGCTATTTTCGCTACTTAGAAATCTGTTTCCTTTTATTTAGTTAATACGTATCCTTTGCTCAAATCCTGCTCCATCTTCTTATCCTCAGATGACTTCTCTCTGTTACTCAAGTTCCTTGGTTATACATTGACACATCACATTTTCATAACATGGCTCTGAGTAATAGCCAACTTTCCCACCCCACTGAGAATCCTCAAGGCTGAGGTGGGGTCTGTGCATTTTCGCTCTGTTTTCACAGTACTTTACACAGAGCAGAGAGGAAATGTCCTTTTCTTCAGGATGGATCAGAAGGTGCAATGTGACTTTCCTGTTTTCTGATTTCTCTAAAAACACCCTGAATGGTTTCATATTTGGCAAACTGTTATGAGAATACTTTTTTTTAATATAAATTGGAGGCTTAGTTTCAAAAGCTTCATTTAGGGACAGTGGTGGAAGATAGACAGATCTTCATTTTTTTTTTTTTTGAGAGCCAGCAAATGCTTTGGAATTACATAGTTGGGTGCCCTTGGATTCCTTTGGACCCCAGGAAAAATAGTCTTAAGTCTGTCTTGAGAAGACTGAACTGGCTAATGAATGTCATTAACTTTGAGCCCAATTCTATGTTACAGAATAACATGTTTGGTTCTTTTACTCTCAGGCAAGATGAGTTAATTCTCTTAAGCATTGGTGGTTTACGATCTCAGAAAGCAACTTGTGGCTCTCCTTATAATCAGGGTCACAGCCTGAATGTTTTCTTGGTGCCTAATATAGATTTCGTATAATTTAATAAATCCATTTCCTTTTGTCCTTTCCTCAGGGAGAATCTGTTTTGATAATTATCCTTTAAATAGATGAATCACATTTATAGAGTACCTTCCAGTTTACAAAGTGTTTTAAGTATGTCATCTCATTACATTTTCCATCAGCTCGGTGAGTTGAACATTACTTTCTCTACTTGCATGCAGTGGCGTAGAGAGATAGCAGAACATCTTCAGGGTCACATGGTTTGTACATGGCACAGATGGCTCTAAGACCCACAGATGTGTGTTTCTAAGACTCAAGTCGTTTTCCCAATATCAAAGCCTCTGCCCACATGTAGGAAAAGTTCTGCCATCTTGCCACATTTAAGGGTACATTTTCTCACTTTGATTCCTCTGTTGTTTTCACTGCTCCGAGCTCTGAGGTTACCACGAGTCATATTAGTGATATTGCCCTGAAATCATGTGTTTTCAGAAAGCATTATGATTCTTTATCTAATGCCCTTCTATTTATGTATTCTGGTATTTGCTTGGCTTTGTTTTTAGTAACAGGATTTGGTTACCTAACAGGAACATTTACAATGTATTACAGAAAGAGAGTCTCTTCTTGTAGGAGTCTTTTCTCTAAAGGATGAGACAACAGATGTGGGACCATACAGATTAAATTTGTAGTCTGAGATGTTCATTCACAGTCCCTTTCTCTGCCACACTTTCAAGTGGGAACACATTTTTAATTTACTTTAATTTTAGTCAGTTAGATACATGAAACCCTGTCTTCTTGGAATGAAGACAGGAAATCGGAAATTTTAAAGATTATACCAGAATCCCATAGTTAGGAAAACATAATCAGGTCACTAAAATCTAGTAGAACCTGGACATGATCAAGGTTACCACCACAGTACCCAGATTTCCCCTAATACCTTCCTTCTTCTCTCTAGTTCTTTTCCTTCCTCTCTGTGCATTTCATAATTAAAAAAAAACTAGAACAAAGCCTAAAAATTTCTTTCTGCTTAGAGTTGTACAAAGAGAAGGAAAGCACTGGTAATTTTTATTTAATCTATATGAAGATGTCACATTTGATGCTTGTTTGGAATCATTGAAAAATTTCTCAGGCAAAGTAAGTGGAGCAATGATCTTCTAACAATAACTCATGCTAGGCAATTCTTTTTAAAGTGAATAATCTATGGTAGAGATTTTGTCACATTTTGGTATGTGTGTGTTTATATATGTGTGTGTTTCTCTCTTAGCCAACTGGTTTTCAATAGCAATTACTGAAGTGTCAATGACCTTCTCATTCAAATGAATTAAAAAACTTAAATGAAGTTTTTACTAGTATCCGACATTGCTGCCACACAGGTAATTGAGAACATGATGTATGCTACAACAATGCCACCTATGGTTAGTAGGGTTTGTTTGAAGCAAGGTAGAATTTTACATATGCTGAAAAACTGCCTGAAAAAGAACTCTGTTAACTATCTATATTGGGTGCCCACTTTCCCAAGCTGTAGGAAAAAAACCCCCAAAACCAGTAAGAATGAGATTGTCAAGTTATGACCATTTTAGGGAAGCTAGGACTAAGAAATAGATAACATGTGTCAAAATATCTTCGAAGGGTTTGTGGCTTCTTTGTGTGTGTTTATGGTATTCTTTGACTAAAAGAACTTTTTGCTTTTACTTAGAATTTACCAATTTCTTCTTTTTGGTTGGCTTTCTGTATTGTAAACGTTATTTTGCTGACTGAGGGCGCTTAACAAATATTTATTTGTATTGTCTTTGCACTCCAGAAGTGCTTAATAGAGTTTCAGATTGTTATAATACATAGGGTAAGGTAGTGGTTCCTTTCTTCCTTCCTTCCTTCCTTCCTTCCTTCCTTCCTTCCTTCCTTCCTTCCTTCCTTCCTTCCTTCTTTCCTTCCTTCGTACCTTTATCTTTCTCTCTCTCTCTCTCTCTCTCTCTTTCTTTCTTTCTTTTCTTTCTTTCTTTCTTATCTTTCTTCCTGTCTTTCTTTCTCTCTCCTTCCTTCCTTCTTTCCTTCCTTCCTTCCTTCCTTCCTTCCTTCCTTCCTTCCTTCC
This sequence comes from Dipodomys spectabilis, assembly GCF_019054845.1. NCBI lineage: Eukaryota > Metazoa > Chordata > Mammalia > Rodentia > Heteromyidae > Dipodomys > Dipodomys spectabilis. The sequence goes on from NW_024870746.1 coordinate 15,898,264, forward strand.
TTCCTTCCTTCCTTCCTTCCTTCCTTCCTTCCTTCCTTTCTTCCTTTCTTCCTTTCTTTCTTTCTTTCTTTCTTTCTTTCTCTCTTTCTTTCTTTGCCAGGCCTGGGTTGAACTCAAGGCCTGGACACTGTCCCTAAGGTTTTATTGCTCAAGATTAGTGCTTTATCACTTGAGCCACAGCTCCACTTCTGGTTTTTGGATGTTTAATTGGAGATAAGAGTCTCATTCATATCTCATCCTCCTGAGTCATCTCTGAGGTTACAGGCATGAGCCACCAGAGCCCAGTGGTGAGATTTCTTTTAAGATGAATCAGTGTATCTCAGTACTATTAGCTGAGAAGTTCGTTCTCACAGATCTGTAATTTGCTTTTGCTGTGGTATCTGGTCACCATCTTGTGTGATCCTCTTGCTAAGGTTTCTTTCTGTGTGGCCTGTCAATTAATTTGTCTCTTCTTGAATAAGTACTATATTGTCTTATAGTAGCTTCATTTTATTTACATTAATATATGCAAATCATTACAAATGCCTTGCGCTTGCTAGGCAGGCACTCTACCACTTGAGTCATACCTCAAGCTCTGCTTTGTCTTTAGTTATTTCTCAGATAGGGTCTTATTTTTTTTCCTGGGACTGTTATTAATGATCTTCTTTTATGTTTCCCACATAGAGGAGGGGAACACAAGTGTGAGTCATTACATCTGTCTCCTTGGTTGTGATAGGGCCTAGAAATATCATCTTTCCAATCTTTAACTACTGAGGAGCTGGGATTACAGGTGTAATCCACCATGCCTAGCCTCTTTTATAATATATTTTGATGTCTGGTGGAATAAGTCAGCAGAAAGTTAAATAGATAAATTGTGTTTATATGATGCATAGGCTGCAGCAGTAAAATCAGTAGCCACATATGTGAGTGTCATTTAATAAGAAAAGTAAAATTACCACAGAGGACTGTATACAGTATGATGCCATATTGAAAGATCGTACGGGAATGAACTGTATATAACTTGGGGATAAAATCTCTTAGGAAGATAGTACAGTGCATATTCATTCAAGGTAGAATTAACTTCTAGAACAAGGAGTGGGGCTCAGTGGCTCCAGGAGTCTCCACAGATGGCTTTAGCAGTTAGGAAATTATCAACACTCCATCTGGACAGTGGTATGTGAGTGCTCCTTTGATTATTGTGGCTTAGAAAGAACAGATACATAATGCAGAAGTATTATTTCTTTACATCATTACAAAAAGAAAATGTCGACAACATACACACAAATACATTGAAATGGTTTTACCAAATCATGTACAAGGGTCTAGAATATCTCTGTATTATAGACTTCATTCTTCAATGTTCAATATCTACTTCAAGTCAGATTTATAAACACCCATACATATATACATTTTTTTCAAACCAATAGGATATTATAAAGTTGGAATCCTGACTTAGGAACTGACGTAAGAGGTATGAATTTGACAAGTCACTTAACCAATCTGAACCTTACTTTCCTGACCTGGGAGTAGTCCCTTGGGGGTTCTTGTGAGGATTAATACTTCCTAGCACTTAGTTGTACTAAGCATAGGCTAGTTTATTTTAGTAATACTTCACTTAATGGAATTTCTATACTTGTATGTGTTCAGGAATATACGTAAACATATATGTTCTATGTTTATATATGTATACATATTGCATATATACACATATATACATACATATAGGTATAAAATTTCACTTTGTTTTTGAATGTCTATTGAGTTCCCATGTCCCCCTATTTAGTCAGTCTTATTAATATATTAATAAGATACTAATAATCAAGGGCATCTCTGAAGATTTTGGTCTGAGCAACCAGACATAGAGAAACACTGGAGAAAAATAGATTTGATTAACAAGTGGGAGTAAACTGGAGTCACTGTTATGGATATTGATTTTGAGAAGCATGTTTGATACCTGAATTCCTTTCTTGGATAGGAAGATGGATAAATGAATGTCAACTAAGAGGAAGATACCTCAGTCAGTATTGAACTTTTGTGACTGGTCAGATACCCCAATCTATAGAGATCAGCTAAGGTTTCTCCCTCCCCCCCACCCATACACAAACACCAGCAGTGAGTGAGTTTAGACAATAAAAGATGTCCAAAGGTGAGATTTTAAACATTTTTATGATGAGAAAAATGAGGAACAAAAAAAATAGAGAAAAAGAAAGAATAAATCAGTGAAGAATAAAGAGAAGGAAATGGAAATCTCCAAAGCCAATGGAAGAATTGCCAGAATGTATGTGACCCTTTCTGATGCCTATTCTTTGAGATTGCTTTCTCATTAGTCAGTACCCTTGATAGCAGATTGATAAAGTACATTCCCTAGCCAGACTTCATAATTTTGAACTCTTTCTTCCCTGGAGGATTGAAACTTTAATTTCAAGACTGTTGGAGATAATTTCCTAGAACTTTTATCTGTTTTACCTTTATTTTTTAATAATAATAATAATATTTATTATAATTTATTTATTTTATTTATTTATATATATTATATATTTATTTCTTTATATTATTTATTTTATATTTATTATAATAATAATTATTATTATTTGTTTTTCTCTTTTGGTGGTACTGGGGTTTGAAAACTCAAGACCTTTGCTTGCTAGGTAGATGTTTTATTCCACTTGAACCATGCCCCACACCAGTTTTTCTTTTATTGTGTTGGTTTTCCTATTGGTTGAACATCTTCTCTTATTTATTCTTCAATTGAAAGTGTTTGACAGATAAATGATGAGCATCACAGTGACATAGAAAGCATGTATATACCAACCTCTGTTTGCTTTCAAGATTTTAGGATTTCCTAGGAAAGACTTGCCATTGCTGTTATCCGTAGCTGCATTGCCAGGCTAGCTTCCATTTCCATAGGAACTTCACTTCTACTATGTCACTACAGGGCAATCTTTATTTTAAGGCATTTTTTAAAAAGGAGATCCAAATGTAAGTTGAAAGCAACTCCATATGCTGTTGCCAATGTAAGTAATACTAGTGAGGTGACAATCAGATGAACAGCTAAGTTCACACATGCTCAGGCAAGATCACTGCTGAGATGTCACAACTTACTCTCTGCCTGTCAGCTGGCAAGGGTCTTAATTGAGGAAACAGCATACGCATTAACATGAACCAAACCGTTTATATGTGAGAGCCTGAATGTTCGCAGGCATATATTTTGTATATGTTTAGAACCTGATTAAGTAACCAGAATATGATTCGATTGACAGCACTAAGCCATGATCTTTGACTCATTTTAACCCATTATTTACACGTGCCTAGCTCTAGTGATTAGAAGATTTAGAATGCATCATGTTTGAAAGTTTCATAATATAGTCTGTTCTTGTTTCCTTGGAGGAAGCCCAAATTCATCTGTTAAATTAAGCAGCAAGAAATAAGAATGAAGAGGGTATTATTGGGTGTAAAGTGCGATAGTTTACTATTAGATTTGAGGGATAATTCAGTGGGTCATAGAACTTTCTGGACATTGAATACATCTGATGGAGAGGGCCTATATGGAGGCTTAGGGTTTTTTAAATTTTACTGTTATTACTTATGGGACTATAGTCTTGTAGTTTTGCAATAAAGCAACACCGATGTAAATAGTTTTGACAAGTCTGTTTATCTCATAATTTAAAAATGTTCAGAGGTGAGGCATTATAATGTAATCTGACTAATGAACCAAAATAATAATCGATATTTAGAGATAATTTCTTTTCCCTTTAACAATCGAAAGATAGGAAAAGAGCACTTGACTCCATAGAAAATGAAATGTAATGGCAGCAAAACATTGTTTCTGGTTCATTTTTTTTTCACCTTTCCTAGGCTATTTAATGTTTTCATTGAGGAATTTTCTACATTTTCCAAATCAGCAAATCGTATTAAAACTTTTAGTATTTATACCTATTATAAAAGACATTGATTTAGTCATTGCTCTAGATATTTTTAAATAAGGCCTGAAAGGATACTTGAGGAGCATCTTGCATAATTTCAAAATAACTTTTGCATCCTCTTGCTTTTCACATGGAGCCTTGGCCTGCCCAGCTCTGTGATTTATGATGACATCAAGTCCTTTCAGAGACAACATTATTATGTCACTGAACTTGGAGTGGTGAGGTCAAAAGTACAGGTGAAGTAATTATTGGCCTGGAAGGCCATAGTTCAGCTCAAAGGAAAGCAAGCCAGGCTGAGAAGAAGGTTGGGGGAAAGGGAACAGAAAAGAAGAAAGAGAAGAGAGCAAATCTCCGAAATATAGTCATTGGTGCAGCAGAAATTTTTCCCTCAGCATATTTGCACTATGCTTTGGGAATAATATACATATATATATATATATATATATATATATATATATATATATAAATGAAGGGTGAGGGTAGAGGAAGCTAGCGAGCCTTTGAAACTGCAGGATTGCATTCCTAAGAAAGGGCTTTGGAAAAACAGAAGGGTTACATAAATGAGAGCAGGTGCGGTCGTGCATAGGTAACTATTCAGCATATGTAAGTGCAGTTGGAAAATCATTGTCTTGCAGAGAATACTCAAAATTGGTCCCTAATGGCCTTGCTTTTTGTCATATGGTCTTGATTATAAGGCTAAAATTGCATTGCCATGCCTTTCGTGTGAACGAGATGGATGGATAATTATTACGTGCACTGAATTCCTTTCTGCCTTGAGAGACCAGGACATCCTCTGGTCACTGTAGCTACCATTTCAACTGGCTGTCAGCAAAGCTCTAAGCAGCCAATTCATCACCATATTTATGTGGGGGAGAAATGGAAATGTGTCTCTATGGTTGGGTGTACACTCCCATATCCATATCCATATGCAGATTGTAGACAAGCTGAAGTGGCCCAGTGTGAGTGATTGTGAGGCTGTGTTTGAAGAAGCAGTGGCATTAGTGGAAGAGAGGGCTAGAGGAATGAAGCAGCGTGCTCTGCAGAAAATTGATGTGTGGACACAACAAGGGTTGTGCTAGGAGGCCCATGGAAGCCATGGCAGGGACGATTTGGGAGCTCATTTTGAAAGATTGCAGGAAATTTAAAATTCTTAGCAATAGGAGCTACCAAGTAAATGAAGAAACGTCTGTGAAAGACTGGGGATTTTAAATGGGCAAAGAAAGAAACAAACCTTCCCTTTGTTAACATGAACTTAAGGGATTTTTCTCTTATATAGCGAGCGTTCAGGATCCCCTTAGCAAATGGGCATCGTGGTAGTCATAGGCACGCCAGCTGACGTCGGATTGAGGAGGGCTAAATCTTGCGGTTGTTTCCAGTTCATTGCGTAGTGCTCACTAGTGAGGACTTTGGACAAGGGGCCAGGAAGGAGTAAGAACACACTTAGTGTTTGGTCATCACTAGATGGACAAGATTCAGGACTTGTATTTTAGTGCTGTGAACATGACCACAAGGCTCATTTCTCACGGGATCTTTTAGTATGGATCCTGCCTTGTGGGACTGTGGCTTTTCCTAGGCAGCCTCTTGCAAAATATGAGCCATTCGTAATGAGGGCCACTGTCCCTTCCCCATTAGCCTTCACTACAAGGCAGCACGGAAGGCTGGCACAAATCACACTTTGCTGAAGAGAAACCCGAATGCAACGTAAACACAAGGCTCTGAGCCCCAAATCAGCTGCTGATGAGAGATAATTTGCCATACCAAAGCCATCATGGGCACGGAGGGGGCAGGAAGCAGGGCCAGGTATGTAACTTTATGGATCAGATCTGGCCAGTCCCTCAGCTTGTTCTGCTGGGATTGTTTTCATTGTTTTGATGCAGAAGGTGTATTTAAGATAAGGAGCAACCAAAACATTAAGGAATTGAAGACGGTTGTTGCTCTGTAAGTTAAGGAAAACAGAGGGACATAAAAGTACAGAATGAAGCCGGGCGCTGGTGGCTCACACCTGTAATCCTAGCTACTCAGGAGGCTGAGATCTGAGGATCGTGGTTCAAAGCCAGCCCTGGCAGGAAAAGTCTATGAGACCCTTATCTCCAATAAATCACTCAGAAAACCAGAAGTGGCTCTGTGGCTCAAGAGGTAGAGCACTGGCTTTGAGATGAATTGCTCAAGAGCCTGGACACCACCCAAGCCCAGAGGTCAAGCTCCACGACCCCCCCAAAAAGAAGATACAGAATGTGTGTATGTATGTGTGTAGACATGTAGATGTATATATACATATATATAGCATATGTGTGTGTTCCTGCATAAAAAAAATATGTAATAAGGATCAGAAACCCAGTAACGGTTATTTTCAAGTTTATTTCCTGGGAGGTAGGGAGGTAGGTATAGGAGATACATGAGGTTTGGTTATTTCTATTATTATGCTTCATTATATTTAAATCTGGGATTCTAAGGCAATAAAGCATGAGGATTACACTATTTTGGTATGTTTTTAGTTTTCATTTCTATCAAAAACTGCTAAATTAGTAGCATTTTATGATTCCCGATTTAGCTCTTTTAATAAGAAGCAGAAGCTAAAAACAGCCCAACCAAGCAGTTGAAGTCTTATCACAAGCCAGTAAGATCAATAAGCTAAAAAAAGTATGAAAAATTTTTTGAGTGACAGCTTAAAAATGGAAAATTTAAATATATATCACTGCCTTCTGCTCCATTGTGTAATGCAAAAAGCCCATTTTGGCAATACAGATTTTTTTTTCTTAAGCAGTCAAGAATGTGATTTATTAGTATCACTGGATTTGTGTTTATGTTCCATGCTGTAAACTATGCATCTAGCAATATATCTGTATTAAGACATTAATACTATGAGTGCTTTCTAAGCTTACCATTGCTGATATGTTCAAAGTCTAGTTTATTGAGCTATAAATAGTACCATCACTATTGACACTTGCTCCTTCATCTCTATTCCTGAATAACTTGTGTCTGATGCTAAGGGATCATGTTGCTAGGGCCAGGGTGTCAAATATGAATATTAGACACAGGGACCCTTCATGGCTGCTACTAGTGTCTCCCCTTCCCCTTTGATAAGTGAGGAGAAAATCTGTGTTCAGACTTGGGTTGATTTTTTTTTCCAGTGCCCATCACAAGGATATGATTAGATATCATTAGGAATCATTAGATTTCTCTACAATATTAGAGGAAATTACAGCTTATTTTAAACAGTCTCATTTCCTGTAACCACTCATTTTAAACTAAATTTCATGGTCAACATCTTGTGAAAGTTCTCTCTGTGACCTGACATTAGGTGGAGACTGTGTATGAAGAAAAAAATTAGATTAATACAATGAATTTTTAGAAGAGTTTCTATTTCCTAGAATGATGAGCTGGGATAAAACTTTGGTTTTGCTCTTACAAGGCATTAACTGTGCTTTTCCCAGATATGTGAAACTTATTTTTTTGTGTCTACTTACCAGAATAAACTTCTTCAATAATTATATATAATGATCTCTGTGACCAATTAGAACCAATATTGCTAGAATATAGGAAAGATGGTAAGCAAATCAGAAGTTGAGTTTCTATGTAGCCTGCAATGTTCAAGTCAGAGTTTTACAATGATACAAAACTGGTTGTTATTTATTAGTTCATTGAACAGATTTAATCAAAGATTGATTCCTGTATGTTAGACAACATTGCCATACACAACTACATTTTATAAGCTTGATTTCTTTTGTTGGAAGACTGTATTTCAAGTCCCTGAATTTTACCAGATACACTTTCCTTTATTAAAGTCCATAAACAATGCTAAAGCTCTTTCGTAAATGTTACTTTCCACAAAATAGTCACATCAATTATGAATATGCTAAAATATTTAGGTATTCCTAAATTTACATTGTAAAGACTACAGATACATACTAAGTTTCAAGGTTATTAGAATTGGAAGACAGTTATGTCTACTCATTCATTCATTCATACATTTATTTAACATACTTTTTATTTTATTTTATTTTTTGGTTGTGGGGCTTGAACTCTGGGCCTGGGTGCTGTCACTCAACTCTTCAGCTCAAGGCAAGCACTCTACCACTTGAGCCACTGCGCCACTTCTGGTTTTCCTGGTGGTTTATTGGAGATAAGAGTGTCATGGGCTTTCCTGCCTAGGCTGACTTTGAACCGTGATCCTCAGATCTCAGCCTCCTGAGTAGCTAGGATTACAGGCGTGAACTACTGGCGCCTGGCTAGCAGGCTTTTTATATATGCTTTTTGATGGTATGAGGTGGTATTTGGTGGTATGAGGTTTGAATTCATAGCCTCACAGTAGGCCAAGGGGGGGCTCTTCCACTTGAACCAGTTTTTGCTTTATCTTTATCTAACATCTTGTATTCTTGCTCAGAGCTGGCCTTTGATGGTGATCCCCTACCTTTATCTCCTTTGTGTTGGGATTACAGCTATACTGAACCATACCCAGCAGGAATGTGGAGCTCAGATCTTGTTAACTTTTGTCTGGGTTTGTTTCAGTCCTGTTGAACTCCACATCTCAAATAGTAATGACTATAGGTGCTCCCAAGAATCGTGCTTGTCTCTCAATACTACAGGAAATTGGTTCCAGGTCTTCAGAGACACTAAATTCCATACACATTCAGATCCTTCATAGAAATAGCATATCATCTGCAAATTACTTATAATCTCTAATACAATATAGACTACGTAAATAATTGTTATGCTGTATTATTTAGAGAAAATGACAAGAAGACAGTCTGTATGTGATTAGCACAGACCTATTTGGTTCTCCCAAATATTTCTCATTTGCACTTGGTTGAATCTCAGATGTGAGACCCAGGAACAAAAGTAATGGTAAATGTAACATATTCTTTATCTTAAAGGCACAATTGATGAACTTAAATAAATAAATTCCTGGGGCAGGGCAGAAAGACACAGTCAAATGATATCACATTCTGTGGAGATAATCTAAAAGAAGTTATAAATAGGTTTTCTCAAACTAGCAGAAGTTTAGAATCAAATGATAATGATTAAACATCTTTCTGTTAGGGTAAAATTCGTGGCTCATTTGCTACTATGATACAAACAAGTTCACTAACATGGTAAGGTATTCACTTGTGTATTTCACTTCAGATATCTTAATTGAGTAGTAACAAAAAGAGCCCAGTGTAGGTAACACAAATAAATGGACTACTTATAAAGTAAACAGTAATATTAGGTCTAATGATCTAGTATTAATATACTGATAATTCATCTTGTTAAAAATGAAGTCAAGCCATGTACCACTGGCTCATACCTGTAATCTTAGCTACTCAAGAAGCTGAGATCTGAGGATTGGGGTGCAAAGTTAACCTAGGCAGGAAAGTCTATGAGAGTCTTACCTCCAATGAAACACCAAAAAGCTGGAAGTGGATCTGTGGCACAAGTGGTAAAGCATTATTAACCTTGAGGAAAACAAAAAAGAAAATAAAAAGCTCAGAACTTCACCAGACTCTGAGCTCCAAGACTTGGTGGGCTGTGGAGAGTGAGGGGGAGACACAAAAACAAAACAAAACCCTGAAAAGCCTTGGCTACCTTTGTTTCATTTGCAAGGTAGGTCTGTTTCCCTGGAGTACTCAGTGGTCTAGCAAAGAAATGATTTGCTCATCTAGGGCACAAGAAATCCATGATGATTTTATTTTTGTCAGTTGTAGGGCTCAAACTCAAGGCCTGGGAGCTGTCCCTGGGAGCTGTCCCTAAGACTCTTTGTACTCAAGGCTAACGCTCTACCACTTGAGCAACAATGATGCCACTTCCGGTATTTGAGTAGTTACTTTGGGATAAGAATCTCATGAAAACTTTTCTGTCCAGGCTGGCTTTGAACTAGGATCCTCAGAGCTCAGCGTTCTGAGTAGCTAGAATTACAGGCATAAGCCACAGGCGGTGGGCCATGCTGATTATGTTTTAAATTTTACAAGTATATGCCTTTGTGAAAGCGTTCATGCTCCTTTATGAAACCCTTTGTGATCAGGCCACTTATTCTCAGTAAAGAAACCTTCGGCCTCTGTATGTTTGCATGTAGTAGTGGCTATGTGGTTAGCATACAGAAAACAAAGGATGGGGAAGTTTCCTTTCCCTCTTTTCGTCTACCTCCAAAAGGAAAGAGCCGCAGGTAGATGTGGTTGGCTAGAAACAGCAGGAAACATTTCATTCAAGAGTTCAGGAAGGTGTGGGGAAGGCAAGAGGTCTCTCTTCATTTCTAGGTGGCATCCAGAATGCCTCTCTCCCTTAAAGTATGATGATGTGCCATATAGACCTCAAAATGCTCTAAGCACATGCCCCATTTCCTGAGCCCACAAAATACCTTATAACAGTGCACAATACCCTGCCAGACTTGGTGGCTCATGCCTATGATCTTAGATACTCAGATATCCGAGATTAGAGATTAATTTCCAGTTAATCAGTAAATGTCTAGAAGTAGATCTGTACCCAAGTGGTAGAGTGCAAGCCTTGCATAAAAAAGCTCAAAGATAGCACCCAGGCCTTGAGTTCAAGCCTCAGTAGGTAGGCACACATGTGTGTGTGCATGCACGTACACACACACACACACACACACACACACACACACACACACACACACACACACACACACAACACCATGACAAAGTGAAGGCAGGAAACCCGGGAACCTACGAAATCCAGTAATTTTTATTTTTCTTGTTTCATTTATTCCTGTGTTTGCCTCCTTTCGAAGTTGAAATGTTCAGCTTTGGTCTAAAAAGAAGCTAAAATCCTTATGCAAAGAGCTTGTAAACAAACACCCACTTGAACCATCTGGTTTTGTAACACATACAAGTGATTAAGCTTCAGAGCTATGATTGTAAAAAAATTTTTTTTAAACACAACAATCCCAAACACCCTCAAATAGATTCCTTATGCAATTTCATTGGGGGAAACATATGATGTTTTATGTGGTAAATAATCTGGAAAGGTTAAAATGACTTTTTAATTTTCTAACCTCCCTTCCTGCCTCCCTTCTTCCTTCCTTGAGAGTACTATGGGAAGATCCGATAGATATATGTACTATAATACGTTTATAATTGTGCTACATCCACTCATCTTTGCTAACAACTTGGAATACCCCCTTATCTTTACCTTCATTATTATTATTGCTTTTTATAGAGAAACATGTGTGCTTGAATGTATGTATGGGCATGTGCATACAAGAAGGAGGCTTAGTTCCTTCTAGAATATATTAAGCAATCTGAGCTATTTGCAAATAATGAATTCATACATTTTCTGTCCATAATGACTGAAGAAAGTCAGGTCAGGGGGAAATTAAATACGTCAAGAGCTCTCATTTTAATTGTATAACATCGATACTGTCTTTATAGTTAATTTCCTTGACAAGTGGCGAGGCATATGGATTGGCTTCCTCATATATTCCTAACGTGGAAATGATTCTAAATTGGAACATTTCATTTAGGTGACATCACTGTGTGTGAGGAATATAAGCTACATTCTGTATTGTGGCTTTGTGGAAGTAATCCAGCTTTATAGCTGGCAACTGTAGAAATGAATGCCCAAGCACATGGAATCAAAGACTTAAGTGAAACAAAATCTGTAAGTGAAAAAGCAATACCATTTTAGGTCCCCTTTTTCTATATCCTCAATCCTGACCAGTCCTAATGAGAAGACTGTCCGTTGTCAGAGGACAAGAAACAGTTGGGAGATGATAAAGTATTGTTCGGATCATAGTAACTTGAGTATCAAACAACCCCTCGAGTATTTAGTGGCTCAAACAGAATAAAAGTTAATTTTCTCTTCACATAAAGTCTATGATGAATGTTTCAAGAAGGATTTGAAGACTGACCCCCTTCTGTCTTGTAGCTGAATTCAGTGCATTGAAGAAACCACTGAGGAATGTGGTTTCGTGTACCAAGTGTGGAGAGATGCCTGTCCCCCCACACATGGAGGGAAACTCAACCACATGACAATATAAGGGTGGCCTATGCTGTGTGAACTGCTTACCCTAGAAGAAAATGATGAATGTTGGTTGACGCAACTGGAACACTTTTTATTTGCCAAAAGAGAAAGAAATTAAAGCCCTTTTTTCAGTGATGTGATAGCTAGCTATTTCTTGAGGTGAGATCTTACTTGATTTGCATTGTTTGCCAAGATACTTGGCATAAATACAGACAGGGTAGATGGTTTCAAGCTAACAACACTGAATATAGGTTTAAGAAGTGTTGAAGAGACAGACTAGTCATTTCAGATGGTCATTCTCTTGTTGGAGTGTGAGAAAATACATATGAAGTAATCCCTTTTATGAGAAGGAAGTGAGTGGGCATTTGCTGTCTTGGTATTTGACACAAGAAGACATTCACTTTGGAATGGATCTCTTTATCACCTACAAAACCGATTGATCATTGATATGATCTAATCACATGAACAACAGATTGGGGTGGGGAGGGCGATACAATTTTTTTTTTTTTTGAATCCAGTTGTGGGGCCTGAACTCTGGGCCTGGGCGCTGTCCCTCAGCGCTTCAGCTCAAGGCTAGCGCTCTACCACTTGAGTCACAGCGCCACTTCCGGCTTTTTTCTTTTTTTTATGTGGTGCTGAGGAATTGAACCCAGGGCTTCATGCATGCAAGGCAAGCGCTCTACCACTTAGCCACCTTCCCAGCCTGCTATACAATTTTGAATCAGGAAAAACAACCACAACAAGAATAACAGCAAAACCAGCCACCAGTGCGTGGAATGCCATCAAGGCTGCCCATCTGTGCCGAGTCCTGGGTCACTTTTAAGCCATCCACTTAGAACTATCCAAAGTCAGATGGGATATCTATCTATCTATCTATCTATCTATCTATCTATCTATCTATCTATCTATCTATCTATCTAGATATGCTATTCATTTCTTCCTTCTTGGAATTTGTTGTGAATATTTCATTATTGTTTTCTAAGAAGCTAGGATGTAGGATGGTGGCAAGGGAAAAAAGATGCCAAGCACACTCTTTTGTTTTGGTCTAGAGAAGCAAAGAAGGATTACAAGCTCATCTGTGTTCTTTGTTATTGTTACTGACTTTTAAGCTGCTGGGGATCACACCAAGGGACTTCTGTATACTAAGTCCATACTTTGGCACAGATTTATATTCCCAGACCTTGATACCTCTGAAAGTCAAATAGAAGCTCAGATCTTGATTGGCTAATTAATTAAGAAGGTGATTGATAGAACAATGGCTGTACAAACATTCTTCTGAAATGGTTAGCTATTGCTTCTGTGGTCCAGAGCATCAGACTATGTGATAATTAGCTTGCTTTGTGCTTTACATTCTCTTTGGTGTGTGTATGTAGAGATGTGATGTGTCTGAGTTATTGGAGTGGTCCAGGAAAGGACAGGAGACACAATAAGTTTCAGCCTTGATGTTTTGGCTCTATGTAAACATATTTTCAGAAATGTAGCCTGCACTGATCATATATTCTGGGTACCTTTGTTGTATAGGCTTTGGGTTTGTATGATATTCTTCTTAAAATTTTTTTATTTTATTGTAAAGATGCTGTACAGAGTGGTTACAGTTACATGAGTAAGATAAGGAGTATATTACTTGTCAAACATTGGTACCTCCTCTTTTGTTTTACTCCTACTATCCCTTCCCACCCCTCTTCCTCCACCCCTGAAGTTGTAAAGTTCATTTCCAACATAACGTCCTATGAGTATCACTGTTGCAATGGGTCATCCTGTGTCCTTGTTTCAGCATTTTAGATAAATGTATATACGAAACACAGGGTACCAAAATCAAATACAGTGACAACAGGGGATATACCATAAGGCAAGAACATGTAAAAGAAACCGAAAATATCACATAGTACATTAACAACAACAACAACAACAACAACGAAAAACCTCTTGTGTCCATATCTTGGGCTTCATTTTGCTTTTGCATGAAGTTCTTATTGCTATTTTTTAATTGGGAGGGCTGTGCTGCCATCAGAAAGATTCTGGTCTCTCCGCTGTGTTATTTGTAATGAAAGTAGAGGCAGATCAAAACTTCAGGGTGAATCAAATAGATGATATATTCAGTTACTGGCTTAGAACAGACCACTTGCTATTTTGGGATAGTATTAAAACTTGTAATGACCCAGTCAGGAACTGAGGGCTCTCAAAAAGTTAGTTCATGTTCTTAGTAAATAACTAGGAGCCATCTCAGGGAGAAAATCACTTCTTCCCGAATTCTCTAATAATGGTGGACACATAAGCTTCTCTGAAGCTAGGTTTCCTTTTGGCCATCACAGTCTGTTGAATTTTTCCTTAACCATGGGCTGCCAAAAATCAGGACTAGGGGCTTGGCACTCCTATTTT